>NC_059161.1:40040369-40665369 GCF_019923935.1 Bubalus bubalis
TGCAAACAGTGAGAGCTTTACTTCTTCTTTTCCAATTTGGATTCCTTTTATTTCTTTTTCTGTTCTGATTGCTGTGGCCAAAACTTCCAAAACTATGTTGAATAGTAATGGTGAAAGTGGGCACCCTTGTCTTGTTCCTGACTTTAGAGGAAATGCTTTCAATTTTTCACCATTGAGGATAATGTTTGCTGTGGGTTTGTCATATATAGCTTTGATTATGTTGAGGTATGTTCCTTCTATTCCTGCTTTCTGGAGAGTTTTGATCATAAATGGATGTTGAATTTTGTCAAAGGCTTTCTCTGCATCTATTGATATAATCATATGGTTTTTATTTTTCAATTTGTTAATGTGGTGTATTACATTGATTGATTTGCGGATATTGAAGAATCCTTGCATCCCTGGGATAAAGCCCACTTGGTCATGGTGTATGATCTTTTTAATGTGTTGTTGGATTCTGATTGCTAGAATTTTGTTAAGGATTTTTGCATCTATGTTCATCAGTGATATTGGCCTGTAGTTTTCTTTTTTTTGTGGGATCTTTGTCAGGTTTTGGTATTAGGGTGATGGTGGCCTCATAGAATGAGTTTGGAAGTTTACCATCCTCTGCAATTTTCTGGAAGAGTTTGAGCAGGATAGGTGTTAGCTCTTCTCTAAATTTTTGGTAGAATTCAGCTGTGAAGCCGTCTGGACCTGGGCTTTTGTTTGCCGGAAGATTTTTGATTACAGTTTCAATTTCTGTGCTTGTGATGGGTCTGTTAAGATTTTCTATTTCTTCCTGGTCGAGTTTTGGAAAGTTGTACTTTTCTAAGAATTTGTCCATTTCTTCCTCGTTGTCCATTTTATTGGCATATAATTGTTGATAGTAGTCTCTTATGATCCTTTGTATTTCTGTTGTCTGTTGTGATCTCTCCATTTTCATTTCTAATTTTATTGATTTGATTTTTCTCCCTTTGTTTCTTGATGAGTCTGGCTAATGGTTTGTCAATTTTATTTATCCTTTCAAAGAACCAGCTTTTGGTTTTGTTGATTTTTGCTATGATCTCTTTTGTTTCTTTTGCATTTATTTCCGCTCTAATTTTTAAGATTTCTTTCCTTCTACTATCCCTGGGGTTCTTCATTTCTTCCTTTTCTAGTTGCTTTAGGTGTAGAGTTAGGTTATTTATTTGACTTTTTTCTTGTTTCTTGAGGTGTGCCTGTATTGCTATGAACTTTCCCCTTAGGACTGCTTTTACCGTGTCCCACAAGTTTTGGGTTGTTGTGTTTTCATTTTCATTCGTTTCTATGCAAATTTTGATTTCTTTTTTGATTTCTTCTGTGATTTGTTGGTTATTCAGCAGCGTGTTGTTCAGCCTCCATATGTTGGATTTTTAAATAGTTTTTCTCCTGTAATTGAGATCTAATCTTACTGCATTGTGGTCAGAAAAGATGCTTGGAATGATTTCTATTTTTTTGAATTTACCAAGGCTAGCTTTATGGCCCAGGATGTGATCTATCCTGGAGAAGGTTCCATGTGCGCTTGAGAAGAAGGTGAAATTCATTGTTTTGGGATGAAATGTCCTATAGATATCAATTAGGTCTAACTGGTCTATTGTATCGTTTAAAGTTTGTGTTTCCTTGTTCATTTTCTGTTTAGTTGATCTATCCATAGGTGTGAGTGGGGTATTAAAGTCTCCCACTATTATTGTGTTATTGTTAATTTCTCCTTTCATACTTGTTAGCATTTGTCTTACATACTGCGGTGCTCCCGTGTTGGGTGCATATATATTTATAATTGTCATATCTTCTTCTTGGATTGATCCTTTGATCATTATGTAGTGACCATCTTTGTCTCTTTTCACAGTCTTTGTTTTAAAGTCTATTTTATCTGATATGAGTATTGCTACTCCTGCTTTCTTTTGGTCCCTATTCGCATGGAAAATCTTTTTCCAGCCCTTCACTTTCAGTCTGTATGTGTCCCCTGTTTTGAGGTGGGTCTCTTGTAGACAACATATGCAGGGGTCTTGTTTTTGTATCCATTCAGCCAGTCTTTGTCTTTTGGTTGGGGCATTCAACCCATTTACGTTTAAGGTAATTACTGATAAGTATGACCCCGTTGCCATTTACTTTATTGTTTTGGGTTCGAATTTATACACAATTTTTGTGTTTCCTGTCTAGAGAATATCCTTTAGTATTTGTTGGAGAGCTGGTTTGGTGGTGCAGAATTCTCTCAGCTTTTGCTTGTCTGAAAAGCTTTTGATTTCTCCTTCATACTTGAATGAGATCCTTGCTGGGTACAATAATCTGGGCTGTAGTTTATTTTCTTTCATCATTTTAAGTATGTCTTGCCATTCCCTCCTGGCTTGAAGAGTTTCTATTGAAAAATCAGCTGTTATCCTTATGGGAATTCCCTTGTGTGTTATTTGTTGTTTTTCCCTTGCTGCTTTTAATATTTGTTCTTTGTGTTTGATCTTTGTTAATTTGATTACTATGTGTCTTGGGGTGTTTCGCCTTGGGTTTATCCTGTTTGGGACTCTCTGGGTTTCTTGGACTTGGGTGATTATTTCCTTCCCCATTTTAGGGAAGTTTTCAACTATTATCTCCTCAAGTATTTTCTCATGGTCTTTCTTTTTGTCTTCTTCTTCTGGGATCCCTATGATTCGAATGTTGTAGCGTTTAATATTGTCCTGGAGGTCTCTGAGATTGTCCTCATTTCTTTTAATTCGTTTTTCTTTTATCCTCTCTGATTCATTTATTTCTACCATTCTATCTTCTAATTCACTAATCCTATCTTCTGCCTCTGTTATTCTACTATTTGTTGCCTCCAGAGTGTTTTTAATTTCACTTATTGCATTATTCATTATATATTGACTCTTTTTTATTTCTTCTAAGTCCTTGTTAAACCTTTCTTGCATCTTCTCAATCCTTGCCTCCAGGCTATTTATCTGTGATTCCATTTTAATTTCAAGATTTTGGATCAATTTCACTATCATTATTCGGAATTCTTTATCAGGTAGATTCCCTATCTCTTCCTCTTTTGTTTGGTTTGGTGGGCATTTATCCTGTTCCTTTATCTGCTGGGTATTCCTCTGTCTCTTCATCTTGTTTAAATTGCTGAGTTTGGGGTGTCCTTTCTGTATTCTGGCAGTTTGTGGAGTTCTCTTTATTGTGGTGTTTCCTCGCTGTGTGTGGGTTTGTACAGGTGGCTTGTCAAGGTTTCCTGGTTAGGGAAGCTTGTGTCGATGTTCTGGTGGATGGAGCTGTATTTCTTCTCTCTGGAGTGTAATGAAATGTCCAGTAATGAGTTATGAGATGTCTATGGTTTTGGGGTGACTTTGGGCAGCCTGTATCTTGAAGCTCAGGGCTGTGTTCCTTTGTTGCTGGAGAATTTGCTTGTTATGTCTTTCCCTGGAACTTGTTGGCCCTTGTGTGGTGCTTGGTTTCAGTGTCGGTATGGAGGCGTTTGATGAGCTCCTGTCAATTAATGTTCCTTGGAGTCCGGAGTTCCCTGGAGTCAGGGTTTGGACTTAAGCTTCCTACTTCCAGTTATCGGTCTTAATTTTACAGTAGTTTCAAAACTTCTCCTTCTATACAGCACCACTGATAAAACATCTACGTTAAAGATGAAAAGTTTCTCTACTGTGAGGGTCACTCAGAGAGGTTCACAGCGTTACATGGAGAAGAGAAGAGGGAGGAGGGAGTTAGAGGTGACCCAAATGAGATGAGGTGGAATCAATAGTGGAGAGAGTGGGCTAGCCAGTAGTCACTTCCTTATGTGCACTCCACAACTGGACCGCTCAGAGATGTTCACAGAGTTATACAGGGAAGAGAAGAAGGAGGCAGGAGACAGAGGTGGCCAGAAGGATAAAAGGGGGAAATAAAAAGGAGGGAGACAGATCCAGCCAGTAATCAGTTCCTTAAGTGTTCTCCACTGTCTGGAACACACAGAAATTCCCAGAGTTGGGTAGAGTAGAGAGGGGTTAGGGAGGAGATACAGGTGACCTGGTGGAGAAAATGGAGAGTCCAAAGGGAGAGAGAGCAGTCAAGCCAGTAATCTCGTACACTAGTGAAAAATGGGTCCTAAAGATTGGGTTCTTAAAGGTATAAAATTGGTAACAAATACATAAAAACAAAAATTAGAAATCTAGAGTAGGGTTTGGAATTTCAAAAATGCGATGTTAATGAAAAGAAGAAGGAAAAGAAAGAGAGAAAAAACGAACAAAGAAAAACAAACAAGGTCGTGAAAGTAATAAAGAAACTACAGGTACAAAATTGATAACTAATACCAAAAAGCAAAAATTAAAAGTCTAGAGTAGAGTTTGGAATTTCAAAAATACAACGTTAAAAAAAAAAGAAGAAGAAGAAGAAGAAGAAAAATAGAGAAAACAAACAAACCAACAAAAACAATGTCGCAAAAATTATAAAGAAAATACAGGTACAAAATTGATATCAAATACCAAAAAGCATAAATTAAAAATCTTGAGTAGAGTTTGGAATTGCAGATATACGATGTTATATAAAAGAAGAAGAGAAAGAAACAGAGGAAAAAAAAAGTCACAGAAATTATGAAAAAAACTATAGGTACAAAATTGATAACATATATCAAAAGGCTAAAATTAAAAATCTAGAGTAGAGTTTGGAATTTCAAAAATACAATGTTAAAGAAAAGAAGAAAAGGAAAAAAGAAAAAAAAAACCACCACGGTCAAAGAATTATAAAATATATATATGAAGTTTGCTGAAGAAGAAAAAAAAAAATAGGGTCTTTTTTTTTTGCAAAGTAATAGTTATAAAAGTGAAAATTAAAGGACAATAGAGGACTTAAAAAAATTTTTTTTTAATTAAAAAAAAAAGAAAGAAAGATTGATCGTAAAAATAGTAAAAATATATCTAGGTCTTTCTCTGGTTTTGTTGTGAGTATTGTGGGTTCAGTTCATTTTTGGCAGTTCCTTAGTCCGACTTATATTTCTCAAGATCTATAGGCCCCTTCCTATGTAATCCGTAGTAACCACAGGGTTTTAATCTATGGCCTGTAGCTTCCAAGGCGTTTCCCTCTGTTATAGCTTCTTCTGTTTGCTGGTCTCTTCAGTGTCTGGTTCCCGCCCTGACACAAAGGGGACGGTGGAGGACACTATTTTTTTTTTTTTTAATTTAGGCTCACTTGTTCAGCCGCGCCGTGGGGAGGGAGGGAGGGATGCTGCAAACAGATAACGCTGGCGTGCGCTCGCAGTGCCTCAGCCACACTGGGTCTGCCCCCGCTCACGGCGCGTGTAGCCTCCCTGCCCACACTGCTTGGGCTCTAGGTTGTTCCGCCGGGAACAATCAGAGGCCGGCCCTGGGCTGAGCTCCCAGGTCCAAGCCGCTCAGGTTCAGGCACTCGGGTAGTCCTCAGAGGCGCAGACTCGGTTGGGCCTGCGTTTTGTGTTCTTCCCAGATCCGAGCAGCTCAGGTGATGAGGTGTTTGGCGGGTGCCAATGCTGCGACTTATTGCCTCCCCGCCACTCGGTTATCTGGGTGTAAAACCGGCGCACCTTCTCAGGCAGATGTTGACCGTCCAGACCCCCAAGAAGTTTTAGTTAGCAAAGAAACCTGCTTACAGTTTTATAGATAGTGTCTCTCTGGGGCTGCGATGTCCCCCTTCCGGCTCTGGCTGCCTGTCACTGGAGGGGGAAGGTCTGCAGCCGGCTATCTCTGTTCAGTCCTTTGTTCTGTGCGCGGGCCTGGCGGTGTCTTAGGTTAGGGCTGGCTTTTCGCGTGGTAGATATCCCACAGTCTGGTTTGCTAGCCCAAATTATTTCGCTCAGATCGCGCTCAGGACATTCGGCCCGATTCTTACTCTAAGGGACACAGCCCGCGCCGCACTTCCCTGCCCCGCCCCCGCTTGCTAATGCCGTGTGCAGGCGTCTGCGCTGCTTCTCCACTGGGGGAGTTACCGTAGGACTCACAATCCGCGATTTTTAATTGTTTATTTTTTTTTTCCCCTCCCTTTTATGTTGCCCTCTGTGCTTCCAAAGCTCAGCACAGATTCGGCAGTGAGAGGGTTTCCTGGTGTTTGGAAACTTCTCTCTTTTTAAGACTCCCTTCCCGGGACGGAACTCCGTCCCTCCCTCTTTTGTCTCTTTTTTTGTCTTTTATATTTTTTCCTACCTCCTTTCGAAGAGTTGGGCTGCTTTTCTGGGTGCCTGATGTCCTCTGCCGGCATTCAGAAGTTGTTTTGTGGAATTTACTCGACGTTTAAATGCTCTTTTGATGAATTTGTGGGGGAGAAAGTGTTCTCCCCGTCCTACTCCTCCGCCATCTTGGCTCCTCCTCCCATGTAAACTTTTTGACTATAAATTTTTTAAAAGGATTTGTTTTTTTGCTTTTAAACAGCTTAACTGCAAATAACTTTCTTAAAATGCTACTAGCTATGATTTCTTGTAGATATTGGAATGTGATAAAATGTAACATAAAAAGAGTTTTCAAATTTAATGATATTTTATGAACACTAAGTTTAGTAATTCATAATAACTTATTAATTAGCAGATAGTCATTAATTTAATAATCAGTGTTATATATTCTTTTGTATTTTAACTTTTATTAATTTTACTTTCTGTGTTTAGCTTTTGGAGTCAGTAAATATATTTTAGCTCTCAAAAATTTTTTGTAAGTCCTGGAAATGCCTGAAAATTTTTTTTTTTTTACTGATCCTGTGATGTTTATAGTGGATAAAAGAAGCCTGATTGTGTAGTCTTTCTATACATGTTTTCTTTCTGTGTGTTTGTTTTCTTCTGTAATTTGTGTACTCTTGGTTGTGCCAATGGGAGGAGTATTTTTGAATTTCTTTTGACTGAAAGAATGAAAGCCTCCATTGAGTTGACATACATGCCTATGTTAGTTGAAGCACTAAATATATTCTTACCTTACCCCCAGGCTGCCTGAAGACCAGGATAGGGGGCGTGGCAAACTGTTAAGATCACGAACTGAGAGTAAATATCTAGAACACTACAAAGACAATCTGAGAATGTAAGTTTATTCTGTAGAATTTAATAATAAAAAGTTGAGCTTCCTTGTTTGATGTTATTTTGTTTAGTAACTTACTCTTGGAGAAGGCAATGGCACCCGACTCTGGTACTCTTGCCTGGAAAATCTCATGGATGGAGGAGCCCGGTGGGCTGCAGTCCATGAGGTAGCTGGGAGTCGGACACGACTGAGCGACTTTGCTTTCACTTTTCACTTTCATGCACTGGAGAAGGACATGGCAACCCACTCCAGTGTTCTGCCTGGAGAATCCCAGGGACAGGGGAGCCTGGTGGGCTGCCTTCTATGGGGTTGCACAGAGTCGGACATGAGTGAAGCGACTTAGCAGCAGCAACTTAGTCGTATTATATTTTCCAAAAATCATGATGGATTAGGGGAAAAAAATCCTCCTCTACCATAGATGGTTTGAGAAACAATGCTGTACACTACACCTTAGTATATAATAGTAAGTTCTTGATATAAATTTGTTTCAACAAATAAGTAAACTGATTATCATGTGGTTTGGCAGTAAGTTTACAAGTTTCCTTCTATTTGAAGTTTTCTCCCTTGGAAAAAGTCTCCTTAGAAACATCTAATATAATCTGTGATACTGAAGAACTTCTGAGTTCAAAGTATTTTAGAGAAAACTGATACAACCTTGAAAAGCTACTCAGTGATAAGACAATAAGTTTAAATATATCTCATTGTAGAAAGTTATAAGTGTCTTCTTGCTCTGGAAAATTTGCCAAAGAATCAGTTTTTGCAATGAGTAGACTCCCTTTCATCATGTGCCTCTATAATTTAGGATTTACTCAAGTGATACATGCATTTTGCCTCCACATATGGCTGCAGTGTAATTTCATGGGGTTTTCTAAATTCCCAGTAGTCTTTTCCTAAAGTGGTAGGCTGTGGTTAAACACAAATAGGTGAAGAACTCCCCTGTGATATTTAAGTGGTATTTTTTATTGCTTGATGACTAGACTGTTTACCCTTAAAGATGAGAATTTTACTCTATAAAAAATACGAATGTATTCATTTAATCTATTAAAGCAACTTTTGGGGGATTGAAATACAGAGGGATTGAAATGCCAGACTAATTTTTAAAAATCCTCTTACCATGCATGTGACTATACTGAATTTTCAAATATGCTAATTGAGCTATGTCAGCAAGTATCTAGACTGCTTAGAGCTTTTGTTAAGTATTCACAGTTTTAAATCACAACTGAAGAGCACAGAGAAGGTTTATATAACCATGTAAAAAAAGATGGGATACAAGATCATCAACTTCTAACGACCTTGCTTCTTTTTAAATAAAAAATTTTATGTATGCATTGCCCGTTTAATTTTTTTCTTCATTCTTTTTTTCAATTGAAGAGTAGTTTGTTTACAGTGTTGTGCCAGTCTCTGCTGTAGAGCAAGTGACTTAGTTATACATATATGTATAGCTGATTAACAGTGTTTGATAGTTTCAGGTGCACAGCAAAGGGACTCTGCCAGACATAATATATGTTCTCTCTTCTCCCCTGAATTCCCTCCCCACCAGTCCAGACTGCCACACAACATTGAGCAGAGTTCCCTGTGCTATACAGTAGGTCTTTGTTGATTATTCATTTTAAGCATAGCCACGTGTATATGTCCATCACAAACTCCCTGTCTCTTCCTCTTATCCTTCTCCCCCAGCAATCATAAGCTTGTTCTCTAAGTTTGTGAGTCTCTTTCTGTTTTGCTTCTGATCTCATCCTTCATCCTTCCTATCTCTCTTCTTTATTAGTTACTGTTGAACACTTCTGCTGTCTTGGATACTTTCTCTCATTTGAGTTTTCATAGTGTTGATTCACCCTCCTGCCTACTTCTCCTCCTCGTCATTCCACTCTCCTCCCATTTAACTGTGGACATAACACATGTTTGTTGCTTAGCCTTCTTCTCGATTATACCTTACTTGGAGACTGTGGCTTTGATTATCAGGTGAATGACTCTTTGAAGGAGTTGTCCTGTTTCACAGATGGAAATCATTATTGATTTTGATCTAGAAATATGAGCTCAAGTATATTTATTTTAATAACCATTATGTAGAGATGACAATGGGATAAATAGCACTAGTAAATATTTAGTAATAAATTTACTGGTCAACAGGACTAGTAAATAAGTATGACTAGTAAATCACTAGAAAAGAAAATAATAGGTAAAAGAAACTAACAATAAAAGTCAATGAAACAAAAGTTAGAATTATAGAGAAGGAAAGGGAAATAGCAAGAAGCATAAAAACAGAAAGCATATAAAATGATAGTAATCAGACATATCACTTAGAGTAATTATTATGAATGCTGCAAATATCCTTGTTATATGACAACATTCCTGGGCTAAGCCTTAATTAAAAAAATCTGAATGTTGCTATTTACATATAATAGGTACTCCTAAACCTAAATGACTAGACAGTTCAGAATATAGGAATGAGGTTGACTTTTCTATAAAAGTACGTATAATGTGTGAAGAAAGTAGATATAATTTCTATAATCAATGAAAATTGACAAGTCTTTAAGAGAAGTACTGATAGTCTATAAAAATATACTGGATCCTAGGAGAGATCATCTAAAGGGAGTATACTTCCTTAAAAGAGAAGAAAAACCCAGAAAAAAATCAGAAGCATTGGGAAAATACCATGAAAATCATATCAGTCTTGTATGTTCTTTGAAAACATAGAGATGTGATGTGGCACTAATAAATGAGAGATGATAAATATAGTGTTACAATTAAACACATTACTGCTTAGGATACGGCAAAATTAGAAATATTTTTTATGCATAAACCTGTTATTCAAAAAAAATTCTGAAGCAAAGTGAGCACAATATGCATGTAGTTTAAAACAAAACTGAATTGCCTTATTAAACTGATAGTGTTAAAAGATTTTAGCTAGTGTTCGTAATGGATTCTTCATTGCTTTTGAATTTTCTATTAAAATGAGAAATATCTAAAATACTTATATTTAAAAATTGCATCAAATACTGGAAAGCAAACGATAAACAAGAAAAAATAAACTGTATCATGGGAGACAAATTGATATCTTTAATGTATCAACATCCCTTACATAAAGGGGACCATTTTCTCTTCTTCCCAGAATCCTGATATAGGCCATTAAAATAGAATTTTCAACTGTGTATTAGAAAAATGAAAGAAATTTCTACTCTACCTTCTGTCCTTGTCAAGGCTTCAGTGACATTGAGAGAAAGAATTAGGCATGAAGGGCTGCCCCTGACAGGGCTGTCCACCTGTGCTGATGGTGATAGGGTCTAAAGTCCAGCTGAACTTTCAGGCCTTGTGCCCCGGAAGAGAGCTGGGTTTACCTGGAGGAAGGATTAATTCCAACAAAGATGTTGTGGAATCAACCCTGTTTCCAGAGGGTCTAGACCTACCTAGAGAAGGTGTCTCTCTCCAGACTTGCCATTTGTGCTGTCTGGAGACTGTGTGGACATGTGTGGTTTAGCCTCTTCTGGGTTCTTTTCTCTTTTCGATCTGCCTACCCCAGAGCCAGGGTATTCTAGTCTCCTTTCCTCCATTTGACAAGCTTAATGGGGGAGATATTGTCTCCTGAATTGAGGCCTATAGTTTATGCATGTACTGAAGGGAGGAACTGGTGTTAAGTCTGATTAATTCAGGAGCCACATTTTAGAAATATTGATTAGCATTTGGTTTCTGTATTCTCCAAATTATCTTTGTCAGGAAGAGAGCTTATAATTAGATTTGACTTCTATATTTGGAGCCTGCTATTCCTCCTGATTAAATTTAAGATATGCATTCACTTGGGCTTCCCAGGTGGCGCTAGTGGTAAAGAACCTGCCTGCCAATGCAGGAAACATAAGAGACATGGGTTCAGTCCCTGGGTAGGGAAAATCCCCTGGAGGAGGGCATGGCGACCCACTCCAGTATTCTTGCCTAGAGAACTCCATGGACAGAGGAGGCTGGGGGGCTACAGTCCATAGGATCACCAGAAGTTGAACACAACTGAAGCGACTTTGCACATATGCACACACGCATTCTTAGAAGGCATACTACATTAGTGATGCTTGTCTTTCTCAATATATCAACAGTAACATAAAGCACCCAGCATAAAGTAGTCACTATACCTCACTAATGGTCATATGTTTCATTGTGAGCAATTTTTCAGCATTTTTTTGGGGAAAGTAGAGAATGAATTGATTTACTAAGTAAAATTTTATATGTATTTGAATCACCTTGCTGTACACTTGAAATTAACAATTATTGTAACAATAATTTTTGAAATTAGCAATTATTTATTATTGTAAATTAACCATGCTTCAATAAAAAGTAAAACTAGCTATAAAGATAATAGTAAAATTCATGCTAGAATTTAAATTTTTGTTTATGTAAAATGACATTAAATAGAAAATAAAAAGCACTATGGCACAAAGAAAAAAATAAACAAATCCTTCTTTTCTTTTTTAGCCTTTTATGTATGAATGTGTTTGTCTTAAAGTTGATGGTGAAACCTGAAACAGAAGTGAAGGTGCCTAAGACTAACCATTCATTTTAAGAGGCAATTAATGAACTACTGCTCCCAGATCTAGTGATGATGCTTCTAGAGAATTACTTGGAGAGTTTTTGACATGTTCCCTGACATTGGAGGGATGCAAGAACTCAACTCTGACTCATACCTACAAAGTCCAAAGGGGAGAGTCGGTGGCTTGAGCTCTGTTGACTTGGAGCAGAGTGAGGGGAAAGGGCTCTATCAAAATCCACCACAGCTTCTAGCATCTGGTGTGACAAAGGATGTTTGAATTTCCCATGAACTGTGAGGCTCCTGAGGTGGGAATGTATCGGGTTGTTTTGACTGGGACTCCACACAAGAGGAGTGAATCTGATGGAGGAGTGGACCACAAAAACCAGTGACTAGAGGGGAAGTTGTAAGAGGCCAGCTGGAGTGGGTATAGCGTACGTCAGAGGAACTATATATGGGTGAGAGATCCCCAGTGATGGAAGTTGTCTCTGAAAAGGCCACAAAACACTCCAAGGAAGAAAGAAGTGACATTTAGAACATCCCTCACAGAGAGAATACCTATTCCGGAGTATAGCTGTACTGGGAAATAATACTTTACTTACTTTTATTTCTTTCCATCTCCTCACTCCAGTCCCTGCTGCTGCTGCTAAGTCGCTTCAGTCATGTCCGACTCTGTGTGACCCCATAGACGGCAGCCCAACAGGCTCCCCTGTCCCTGGGATTCTCCAGGCAAGAACACTGGAGTGGGTTGCCATTTCCTTCTCCAATCACTCCAGTCCCTGAAAGGTCCCAAAGCATCAGCCAAGTAGTCAAGTAGAAGGTGAAGTGAGAGCTGGAGGTGACTCTAATTATCCCCATCTTCTTTCATTACAGGCTTCCAAGCCTGGAGTAGCCTGGAGATCACAGGAGAGAGAAGTTTTACATTTGATGAGAATCAGGTTTTGATTATTATACTAACCATATTCTTTAATACCTGGCAAAAAGAGATTATTAAATTTCATTGAATCAAAGATGCCATTGATTATAAGATATTCCCTTTATTTTATATATCAGGGGGAAAAATCCCTTCCAATTATGACTACATGATGACACTGGAATTCAGAGATGGGATATTAAAATGGAAAAATATGTTCATCTTAGAGTAGATGAAATAGAGTAATATTTTATTATCTGAGGGTGATTGAAAAAGCTATTAGATCTGATTGAAATTTCACTGAAGGGAGGGTAAATGAATTAATAATATAGCATTCAGAGGAGGACAACTGTGATAAAAAGTAAAAATTTTTCCTGTCTGTACCTGCAGTGTCCAGCTGGTGCAATAAACTAGTTAAGCAATGTAATTTCTTTGTCTAATTTCAAGCAAACACACACACACACACACACACACACACACACACACGAGCTAAACCTGTCTTTGACAAAAGCCTGAAGATAAAAGAGGATCAGTCACTCAAAGGTTTATTTTAAGGTTTACTCTCTCCACCTAACATGTATGTAATCCTGCCCATAGAGAGCAGAACACACTTCCTGAGGGCTAACATAGATGCCAGATTTCAGTTGAGATTTAAAATGGGGATACATGAAAACAATGAAGTATTTTGGATGTTTTTATAATTTCTGAGGACTAACAGGAAAGAATTAGATCTCATGCTCTCAGTAACACATTTGATAACATGGAGAGATGAATAGCATAACTGAAATATCATCTGGCCACACTGCCTCTCAGATGTCTAGATAAACTAAACTGAACCCTCCCAGTTCTATGGACTGTGGAAGCCTGAAGAGCTCTTATTTGCTTTTGTGAATTACTAGAGAATTTTATGTCTCAGTCCTCTAAGCCTCTGGATCTCATCTATATCAATCTGGATTCTAAACTAGACTCCTGTGGTGGTTTTAAAGTATGTCCAAAAATTCTTTGACATTTTCCTCTTCAAGAGATGACACTTTATTCCTCTTCCATTGAGTGTAGGATGGACTGACATTTCTTATGAAATGAATAATGGATGTATGACACTGTGTGACTTTTGAGATCAGGTGGTAGAGCACACGGCTTCCTTCCTGCCCTCTCTCTTGGATTGCTTGCTCTGGAGAAAGCTAGCTTCCATGTCATGAGGACACCCAAGCAGCCCTCCAGAGAGAGAGGTGCATGTGGTAGAAAACACGTTTCCAGCCTATAGCCACGTAGTTGTTGTTGTTTTTCAGTTGTGTCCAACTCTTTGCGACCCCATGGACTCCAACATGCCAGGCCTTCCTGTCCCTCACCATCTCCTAGAGTTTTCCCAAGTTCATGTTCATTGCATCAGTGATGCTGTCCAGCCATCTCATCCTCTGAAGCCCTCTTCTTCTTCTGCCCTCAATCTTTCCCAGCATCAGGGACTTTTCCAATGAGTTGTCTGTTTGCATCAGATGACCAAAATACCAGAGCTTCAGCTTCAACATCAGTCATTCCAGTGAACGTTCAGGGTTTATCCTCCTTAAGATTGACTGGTTTGATCTCCTTGCTGTCCAAGGGACTTTCAGGAGTCTTCTTCAGCCCCACAGTTTAAAGGCATCAATTCTTTGGCATTCTGCCTTCTTTATGGTACAGGTCTCACAACCATACATGACTGCTGGGATGCCATGTAGTTAAGCCATCTCAGAAGTGGAAGTTTTTGCCTTCGACAATTTATTGAAAGCAAAGGACACTTTAGAAGAGGCCAGAGTTTGTATTTGTCCTATGGTGGAGGAAGAGAATTTCCTCTGCACTTCTAGGTTCTTCAGGCTGGTCTAAGAATGACATTGACATGAGACAGATTAACAGGAGAAAATTACACAAAAGTTGAACAACATATATACATGAGAGAGACTAAGAAAAACCAAATAACTTGCTAAAATGGCCAAAGGTCATGGGTGTGTGCTCAGTTGTATCCGACTCTTTGCGACCCCATAGACTGTAGCCCACGAGGTTCCTCTGTCCATGGAATTCTCCAGGCAGGAATACTGGAGTGGGTTGCCATTTCCTTCTCCAGGGGATCTTCCCAACCCAGGGATTGAACTCATGTCTCCTGCATCTCCTGCTTTGCAGGTGGATTCTTAACCACTGAGCCATGTGGGAAGCTCTAAAATGGCCAAAACCGTCACCTTAAATATCATCTTCAGCTAAAGACAAAAGAAGATACGAGGGGTAGAGTTTGGGACTTCACAGGGCAGGAATGCAATAAACTTGGAGATGGAAAAGCAAATGTTTGCTGGGCCAGTTAGAGATAATGGGACATGGTGAGGAGTTTTAACAGACTTTGCTAGGTTCGTTCCTGTTCACAAATGTAGTTCATACTATAATTATCTATTGTGACTGCTCCCTTCCTGGAAAAAGGCCTCTATCTACTATCTTCAGGCAGTTTGAAGAGAAAAGGTCAAAGTTACTTCCTGTATCTTTTGGGTCTTGATTATTTTTAGTTTGAAATAATCCACGTAGCAGAGAGACATTTTTGAAGTGTCATGTTTTGCTCCCCTACAATATTTCTGTCAGCAGTGATTACATCAAAGCTCAGAATCAACTTGCCCCTGTAATACTTAATATCTTAATAAAATAAGTGAAGTGTTATAATATTTTTAAAAAGTGAAATACAGGTAAAGTATGGACTGGTGGCACAGAGGGTGGAGAGTCTGCCTGCAATGCAAGAGACCCAGGTTCGATCCCTGGGTTGGAAGATCCCCTGGAAAAGGAAATGGCAACCCACTCCAGTATTCTTGCCTGGAGAATCCCCATGGACAGGGGAGCCTGGCAGGCTACAGTCCATGGGGTTGTGAAGAGTCAGACATGACAAAATGACTTCACATTCATGTTCATGAACAAGGTATAATTCTTAATACTGTTAAACTCCATACACAAAAGTAAACTCAAAATGGATTAAAGATTTAAATGTAAGGCCAGAAACTATAAAGCTCTTAGGAAAAAAATCTTTGTGTACACTCCTTGACATAAATCACAGCAAGATCGTTTTGACCCACCTTCTAGAGTAATGGAAATATAAACAAAAATAAATAAGTGGGACTTAATTAATGCTTTTGCACAGTAAAAGAAGCAATAAACATGATTAAAAGACAACCCTCAGAATGGGAGAAAATAATTGCAAATGAAAAAAATGACAAAGGATTAATCTCCAAAATATATAAGCAATTCATATAAGCTCAATGTCAGAAAAACAGCCCAGTCAGAAAATGAGCAGAAGACCTAAACAGACATTTCTCCAAAAAAGACATACAGATGGCCAATAAACACATGAAAAGACCCAACGTCATTCATTACTAGAGAAATGCAAATCAAAACTACAATGAGGTATTACCTCACACCAATCAGAATGGCCATCATCAAAAAAATCTACAAACAGTAAAGGAGAGGATGTGGAGAAAAGGGAACCTTTTTGCACTGTAGGTGGGAATATAGGTTGATATAGCCACTATGGAGAACAGTATGGAGATTCCTTAAAAAACTAGGAATAGAACTGCCATATGACCTAGCAATACCACTACTGGGCATATACCCTGAGAAAACCATAATTGAAAAATACTCATGTACCCCAATGTTCACTGCAGCACTATTTACAATAGCTAGGACATGGAAGCAATCTAGTTGTCTACTGACAGATGAATGGATAAAGAACCTGTGCTAAATATATAACATGGAATATTAGCCATTAAAAAAGTATGAATTTGAATCAGTTCTAGTGAGGCAGATGAACCTAGAGCCTGTTATACAGAGTGAAGTAAGTCAGAAAGAGAAAAGCAAATATTATATATTAAAGCGTATATATGGAATCTAGAAAAATGATATTGATGAACCTATTTGCAGGGAAGGAATGGAGAGACAGATGTAAAATGGACTTGTGGACACAGTGGGGGAAGGAAAGAGTGGGATGAATGGAAAAAGTAGCATCGACTGTATGTCTATATAGCATCAACTATATGTCTATATGTATAGCATCGATTATATGTCTGTTTTACACTACTGTGTATAAAACAGATAGCTGGTGAGAAGTTGCTATATAACACAGAAAGCCCAGCCTGGCACTCTGTGATGGCCTAGAGAGGTGGGATGGGATCAGGGGAGGGAGGCTCAGGAGGGAGTTGATATATGTATAATTATAGCTAAATTGCATTGCTGTATGGCAGAAACCAACACAATTTTGTAAAGCAGTTTTTCTTCAATTAAAGAATAAATTTTAAAACCTAAAAAAAAAAGAATACTGTTACTAAGCCATGGGCTCTCTGCCCAATATGCACAGAAGCCAATACTATGGCACTAACTTCTGAGAAAAGAAAAAGCTTTAGTGAAAAGTTGACCAGCAAGGAGAGCGGTGTCAAGGCTCTCGATCTGTTTACCAATCTAGGGTTCAGTCATATGTTTATGAGTTAAGAGGATGGATTGGTATGTGGAAGCACTGGCAGGGCAGGTTAAGGTTGGAGGGCTTTGGAACTTGACCATGGATGATAAGATATGGTGAAGAGGCTTTAGCACCAAATCTTCCTAGACAACAAACCCTTCGCTTCTGAAAGGGCCCTGGCATTCAGGTTCTGGTCATGTCCTGGTCTTTTGGTTCCATGGAGGGAAGACACTTTGGTTCATGATATTATTTAAAGACGAGTATTTCTCCTCTGTGCATTCCTTTACTGCATGATTCAGTTTTGCTCTGCTGTTTCTGAAAAGCAATTTAGTCTGGTTAAGAGAAAGATTGGGTCAGTTTGGGCTGTTTTTGGTTATAAAACCTTAATAAAGACTTTTCATTCATGATTAACTGGGTCTCCTTGCCCCTGGATTTCCCCTATTCTAAACCATTACCTTTAGTTAATGAGATCTTCCTGTATTATTTATCTGATCATGGTTTCCCCCAGTTAAAAAATGCATTCATGCCCCACTGATTCCCATTGCCTTCAGAATAAAATCCCAATTCCTTTACTTGGTTTATAAGAACTCTAATTACTGCCATGATATTGAGATTTTGGTCACGTCTTGGCCATGGGATATTAATTCTGAATCTCATGCAATAAAGATTTTATCTTTTGTAAATTCTGTGTGAAGCAGAAGATACCATAACCTTTACCTAGAGAATTTTTTGTTCTAGAAATGAATACTTATTTCATGTCAGTATTTCTTACATACACAGAATTAGTGGACCAAGTGACCAAACCTTCTGGGAAAGAAAGAAATGACTGTTTTCACACCTATAAAGTAGGAACAACTAAAACTCTGTGGGTGGTTGAAACTGGACAGGAGACTAAAAAGAAATTGGTGAGCAATCTCTCTTTCTTCTGAAAATATCACTATATTAAATTCTTCAATAAAAAATATAATGATTATGGTATGTCCACTACTGTAAGAAAAAAGTAGATTTCTCTTTTCACCTGGAACATTGTCCATCATAGAGTGGAAAAAATGGCTAGAGAACAGTATGATCACATTTAGGTAAAATAAATACAGTAAAGACAGTACCATATCCAATTGTTAATGATGATTGTCTCTGGGGAAAAGGCTTCTGAGTGGAATTTGTGGAGTACTTATATTGACTTCTAAATTTTTAAAAATGTAATAAAAACATACCCTTTGTAATTTAAAAAGACAGTTCCATTTTATAAAGATCAATAATGACAACAAGATACTTTAACATCCAATCCTTTCTCTTAATACAGATTCTCATTCAACTTTTTCTGGAATGAAGGAGGTTCACTGGTAGGGTTTAATCAATCTTAAAGCTATATTCCAACGATATCCCCATAACCTCATTAGTGGCTAAAATACTGTATCTGCTATTAAATTCCTCACAGCGAATCCTCATGCCACTTCATATACATTCCCCACTCAGAACTCAGTTAAATCTGGGAAAAAAGAGAGAGTTGATAATTCTCTTTTGTTTAAAAGTGATTCGGTTCAGTTCAGTTCAGTCGCTCAGTCGTGTCCAACTCTTTGCGACCCCATGAATCACAGCACGCCAGGCTTCCCTGTCCATCACCAACTCCCGGAGTTCACTCAGACTCGCATCCATCGAGTCAGTGATGCCATCCAGCCATCTCATCCTCTGTTGTCCCTTCTCCTCCTGCCCCCAATCCCTCCCAGCATCAGATTTTTTCCAAGGAGTCAACTCTTCGCAAGAGGTGGCCAAAGTACTGGAGTTTCAGCTTCAGCATCATTCCTTCCAAAGAAATCCCAGGGCTGATCTCCTTCAGAATGGACTGGTTGGATCTCCTTGCAGTCCAAGGGACTCTCAAGAGTCTTCTCCAACACCACAGTTCAAAAGCATCAATTCTTCAGTGCTCAGCCTTCTTCACAGTCCAACTCTCACATCCATACATGACCACAGGAAAAACCATAGCCTTGACTAGACGGACCTTTGTTGGCAAAGTAATGTCTCTGCTTTTGAATATGCTTTCTAGGTTGGTCATAACTTTCCTTCCAAGGAGTAAGCATCTTTTAATTTCATGGCTGCAGTCACCATCTGTAGTGATTTTGGAGCCCAGAAAAATAAAGTCTGACACTGTTTCCACTGTTTCCCCATCTATTTCCCATGAAGTCATGGGACCGGATACCATGATCTTCGTTTTCTGAATGTTGAGCTTTAAGCCAAATTTTTCACTCTCCATTTTCACTTTCATCAAGAGGCTTTTTAGTTCCTCTTCACTTTCTGCCATAAGGGTGGTGTCATCTGCATATCTGAGGTTATTGATATTTCTCTCGGCAATCTTGATTCCAGCTTGTGCTTCATCCAGCCCAGTGTTTCTCATGATGTACTCTGCATATAAGTTAAATAAGCAGGGTGACAATATACAGCCTTGACATACTCCTTTTCCTATTTGGAACCAGTCTGTTGTTCCATGTCCAGTTCTAACTGTTGCTTCCTGACCTGCATACAAATTTCTCAAGAGGCAGGTCAGGTGGTCTGGTATTCCTATCTCTTTCAGAATTGTCCACAGTTTATTGTGATCCACACAGTCAAAGGCTTTGGCATAGTCAGTAAAGCAGAAATAGATGTTTTTCTGGAACTCTCTTGCTTTTTCCATGATCCAGTGGATGTTGGCAATTTGATCTCTGGTTCCTCTGCCTTTTCTAAAACCAGCTTGAACATCAGGAACTTCATGGTTCACGTATTGCTGAAGCCTGGCTTGGAGAATTTTGAGCATTACTTTACTAGCGTGTGAGATGAGTGCAATTGTGTGGTAGTTTGAGCATTCTTTGGCATTGCCTTTCTTTGGGATTGGAATGAAAACTGACCTTTTCCAGTCCTGTGGCCACTGCTGAGTTTTCCAAATTTGCTGGCATATTGAGTGCAGCACTTTCACAGCATCATCTTTCAGGATTTGGAATAGCTCAACTGGAATTCCATCACCTCCACTAGCTTTGTTCGTAGTGATGCTTTCTAAGGCCCACTTGACTTCACATTCCAGGATGTCTGGTTCTAGGTGAGTGATCACACCATCATGATTATCTGGGTCATGAAGATCTTTTTTGTACAGTTCTTCTGTGTATTCTTGCCACCTCTTCTTAATATCTTCTGCTTCTGTTAGGTCCATACCATTTCTGTCCTTTATCGAGCCCATCTTTGCATGAAATGTTCCCTTGGTATCTCTAATTTTCTTGAAGAGATCCCTAGTCTTTCCCATTCTGTTGTTTTCCTCTATTTCTTTGCATTGATCACTGAAGAAGGCTTTCTTATCTGTTCTTGCTATTCTTTGGAACTCTGCATTCAGATGCTTATATCTTTCCTTTTGTCCTTTGCTTTTCGCTTCTCTTCTTTTCACAGGTATTTGTAAGGCCTCCCCAGACAGCCATTTTGCTTTTTTGCATTTCTTTTCCATGGGGATGGTCTTAATCCCTGACTCCTGTACAATGTCACGAAGCTCATTCCATAGTTCATCAGGCACTCTATCTATCAGATCTAGGCCCTTAAATCTATTTGTCACTTCCACTGTATAATCATAAGGGATTTGATTTAGATGATTTTAATTGTCTTTTCATAGCATATTTCTCTTTTGCTAAATTTCTTGCCTTTGATCATTTCTTGGATGCAACATGGTGAAAATGAAGAGTGTGGGGTTTGAAGTTGGAGAAACTGGCTTCACAACCTGTCATCTTTATTTTCTAGTAGGCTACTTGTGGGTAAACCATTACCTTAATTCTCTGCACTTCAGTTTCCCCATCTATAAAATGGGATGAGAATGACTGAGAGGATCACAGGAGATAACGAAAGTGGGAGTGATGAACAAGAGCGTTTTGT
Organism: Bubalus bubalis; assembly: GCF_019923935.1. Taxonomy (NCBI): domain Eukaryota; kingdom Metazoa; phylum Chordata; class Mammalia; order Artiodactyla; family Bovidae; genus Bubalus; species Bubalus bubalis. The sequence continues at coordinate 40,061,102 of NC_059161.1, forward strand.
GAAGATGCTGCTTGACCCTTCTCTCTCCACCCACCCCAGCCACTCCTCTCTTTTTCTTGCTTCTTTTCTTACCAGAGTCAAAATAACTCTCTAATATTAGTATCTCCAGTAAAACAAAATGAAAGTAGCCCCTCCCTTCTGTACTTCAAAGGGTCACTTTTGTAATATTCAGTTGGGCAAATGCATGTAGAGCATGTTGTAAAGGTTCGGATCCAAATGTAGCTATATTTGTTTTTTGCCACATGACAGCTCTATGAATGGGTTTGTCAGAGTGGACATCATCCTTTCCATTTTACATACAAGGACATGTTTGGAGAGGCTGTGATTTCCACATGGTCACATAGCACTAGAACCCAGGCTTCTAGACTATAAAAGTCCATCCTAAAAAAAAAAAAGCTTTTCAAAATATTTATTTATTTTATTTATTTGGCTGGACTGGGTCTTGGTTGCAGCATTTGGGATCTTTCAGCTTTGTTGCAGCATGCGAGATCTTAGTTGCATGTAGGATCTATTTCCCTGAGCAGGATTGAACCTGGGCCCCCTGCACGGAGTCTTAGCCACTGGACTACCAGGGAAGTCTCCAATCAAAGGCCATTTTAAAAGTTTATTTCTCTCCTGTAAGTTAAATGATTTCAATTCTTCTAGCTTTTCTTCATAAATTCCACACATCAACCTAAAACAAATGAATTGCTCAAATGATTTTCTTCTCCAGAATTTTGCTATGAAAGTTGGGTTGAGTTATGTGAGCACTGAGTGAGTAATAGCCAGCACTGTGTAGGGAACACAGTGGTAAATGATAAGTCATGGTCCCCGCCTTTATAGAATGTGTGTTCTGTGGGGGTTGGGGTGGAGTGAGTGGAGTAAGCAAACAAATTAACAACAGAGTTTTGAGTAGTCATAATCATTTTTTTGAATCAAATAAAGTCTAGTGACCTGAAGGGGTGACAGTGTGGTAGTGGTGTTGGTGGACGAGGAGGTGTGACTTAGATTAAGTGTTTGGGAAGGGATCATGGCATCCGGTCCCATCACTTCATGGGAAATAGATGGGGAAACAGTGGAAACAGTGTCAGACTTTATTTTTTTGGGCTCCAAAATCACTGCAGATGGTGACTGCAGCCATGAAATTAAAAGACGCTTACTCCTTGGAAGGAAAGTTATGACCAACCTAGATAGCATATTCAAAAGCAGAGACATTACTTTGCCAACAAAGGTCCGTCTAGTCAAGGCTATGGTTTTTCCTGTGGTCATGTATGGATGTGAGAGTTGGACTGTGAAGAAAGCTGAGCACCGAAGAATTGATGCTTTTGAACTGTGGTGTTGGAGAAGACTCTTGAGAATGCCTTGGACTGCAAGGAGATCCAACCAGTCTATTCTGAAGGAGATCAGCCCTGGGATTTCTTTGGAGGGAATGATGCTGAAGCTGAAACTCCAGTACTTTGGCCACCTCATGCGAAGAGTTGACTCACTGGAAAAGACTCTGATGCTGGGAGGGATTGGGGGCAGGAGGAGAAGGGGACGACAGAGGATGAGATGGCTGGATGGCATTACTGACTCGATGGACGTGAGTCTGAGTGAACTCCGGGAGTTGGTGATGGACAGGGAGGCCTGGCGTTCTGCGATTCATGGGGTCGCAAAGAGTCGGACACGATTGAGCGACTGAACTGAACTGAAAGGGGATGACTGTGGAGCTGAGGCTTCAAGGAGACCAGGGACTTTGCCTTCACTATTGCATCCCCGTTCCCAGTAACCTGATCAGTGCCCAACAAACAACATGTTCGATAGATATTGGGTGAATGAATCAATCAATGGATGAAAGAGTCATTCATCCAAAGATCAGGGAGTGTTTGGAAATGCTTTTGCATGGCTAATACTAATAGCTGCTTTTCACTTGGCTTGTTTTACATGCCAGGTACTTAGACTTAGTGATTTACATTTATTTAAAAGTGGAATCCTCACAACAACACACAGAATTAATGAGATGGTTACCCCATTTTTCAGATAAGGGCTATAATGACATTTGTGATAAAGGGAATAGAATTTTATATTTCAAAGTCTTTAACTTTCTTGTCACTCCTTTTAGTATCAAACACTTTAAGACCATAGTTTGGTCACGTTTTTACTAGTCAAATGCTGGTAAAAATGGTGGTGTTCTGATTCACCTAATTTTCTATCAAAGCTAGTTTGTTAAAGTTCTATATAAAAATGAGAGTTGCTCTGTTTCATTCACATGCTAGTTAAAACTGAATCATAGAAAGTCTGAGTTGAAAACAGTAGAATTCAACTTGTCTAATAGTAGTACCACCCAGGGGATTCTCCAGGCTAGAGGGTTGCCATGCCCTCCTCCAGGGGATCTTCCTGACCCAGGGATCAAACCTGCATCTCTTATGTCTCCTGCACTGGCAAGCGGGTTCTTTACTGTTAGTGACACCTGGGAAGCCCCATTATAAATAAAGGGACTTAGGCATCAAGGATCTTTCCAAATTTTTTTCTTTAATGACTTGAATTTTTTGCAATGAGTATTTGGAGTGAGCAAAACGATATAACAACAAGATTGGCTGTCATCTGTTAAGCACACGAATCACGTGTTTCAAAACCAGTTCATTTGCTCTTTAGAATTGCAATGATATAGACATTAGAATCCTCACCTTGCTGATAAAAGTGTACCTGAGGCCCAGGGGCCTGTGTAACTTGCTCAACGTCACACTGACCTTGGGATTCAGTCAGAATTCAATACACCGTGCTGCTTCTTCCAAAATCGGATCACTTCATAGTAAAAATTTAGAAAAAGAAAGTGAAAAGTGAAAGTGAAAGTTGCTTAGCCATGTCTAACTCTCTGTGACCCCATGGAATGTAGTCCCTGGAATTCTCCAGGCCAGAATACTGGAGTGGGTAGTCATTTCCTTCTCCAGGGGATCTTCCCAACCCAGGGATTGAACCCAGGTCTCCTGCATTGCAGGTGGATTCTTTACCAGCTGAGCCACCAAGGGAGCCCCCCTGTCCCCCTGGCCAAAAAAAATTAGAAATTGATAGCAAAAATTTTAGCAGTTTTGATTGACATTTACTCACCCAGGACACTAGAAATTTTTTGATTTTGTTTTTCTTTTTTTCAGGGGAGGGGACAAATTTTTCTCCACCTGAAAGTAAAGGGTAGAAAAAAAATTCCACTTACTTGTATTTTGAATTAATGCATGTAGTTTCACAGGTCCAACGATCAACAGAATACAATTCATTTGTACATTCAGACCGTTGGCTTTTGGCAACTACAGAGAGGGAAACTTGACAGAGACTCTTGGGGAAGTCCCTACCCTAAGAAAATCCCTCCATGACAACAAAGTGCCCCAGGGGCGTTTGAGTTCTCTAAGGGCTGATAAAATGCAATCTTAACACCAGTGGCAGATTTTATCTTTCATCTTTCTCTGAATGACTAAGGATTTCTGTCTCTGATCTTCTTTTCCCCTCCTCTTTCTCATAGGAAGTTCCTGGCTGGAGAAACCCCCAATATGGGTGGGCTAAAGATAAAGGACTTTGGGGTTGCTTGGTCTTGTCCAGAGACATGAAAGATAATCATCAGCTTTTGGGCTTCCCTGGTGACTCAGGGGTAAGGAACCCACCTGACAATGCAGGAGATAAGGGTTCGATTCCTGGGTTGGGAAGATCCCCTGGAGAAGGAAATGGCAACCTACTCCAGTACTCCTGTGCCTGGGAAATCCCATGGACAGAGGAGCCTGGTGGGCTACAATCCATGTGGTCAAAAAAGAGAGTCAAACTTGACTTAGTGTCTAAACAACAACATCTATCTATGTATCTGCCATCTGTCATTACTTATTTTGGAGATGTATGTTGTTCATTCAGTCATGTCTGACTCTTCGCAACCCCATGGGGTGGAGCCCACCAGGCTCCTCCATCCATGGGATTTTCCAGGCAAGAATACTGGAGTGGGTTGCCATGCCCTCCTCCAGGGGGATCTTCCCGACCCAGGGATCGGACCTGAGTCTTTTACATCTCCTGCATTGGTAAGTGGGTTCTTTACCACAAGTGCCAGCTGGAGAAGTCCATCATCACTTATTTTGGAGGAGGTAAGGGATTCTGTTGAGCAACCATTAAAAAGTCAATAGAGCCTAGTGACTTATTGAGCTCATAAAACAAGTCAATAAAACATGCCTTACAGAGATTGGGAGAAACCAGCCTAAAAGTAATTTCAGTCATTTGAGAATTTTGGAGGATGAGTTTAAACATCACTTAGTCTTTAGAGTTGAGGAGTCCCTCAGCACCAACTCTGTACTTCCCTATCCCCCACCTTCCTTCACACCTATATGCTTTGGGGGCATGTTGGAATCCCAATTTGTCTAGTCATCACAGACTCAGAAACAGATAAACTCATAATTATAAATTTAAATTATTTCTGAAATATCATTGTTATGCATCACCCCCTCAAAAGCCTTAATTTCAGGATCATAAATCCAAAAGTCAATACAAAAAGCACTCTAAGTTATTTGCTGTGACTCTTTTGATAAAACATGGTGGAATTTAAGAGTAGGGTTGTCCTAAACCAGTAGAAAAACATTTCAAGGAAACAGGCAGAAAAAGTCCTAAATTCCTTGAAGTTACATAAATGTCAAGCCTTGATCTCATTGAGGTGGTCCTCTAGGATTTTCTGCTAATATCTACTTGACATTACTTTCCCAAATGGATAGCCTTCTTGGTCATCAGAACTAGTATAATGAGACAAGAACAAAGACCAGCAATATTTTATAATGAAAAATATGAGGGAATATGCTATTTTCTGTGACTAAAATCTATTACCACCCCTGCATCCCAACTTTATCCCCAGGATATATTGCTATATTGTAGACTTATCACCCTGTAGTGTAATTACCCCTTTGCTTTTCTTTGCCTCCCTCACTCTACCAAGTCCTTTAAAGGCAGCTCACAGTGCCTGTCTCATTGTGCTTATCTTAGATAGTCATCCAGTGGAAAACTTCCACATGAGACTGGAATCTGTGTGCAGGGATATGTTCAAAAGCAACACCTTTTGAAAAATATGGGGTGGGGAATGAAGGAAGTAGGATTGGGCAGAGGGAAGAGTTCACACGTGAAACCATCACAATGAAGGCCTCACAAGATCCTTGGGTAACTCTAAAACTGGGATGATCCCTTCAGAATCTCCCTTGAGGCAAGGGACCTGGGCCTTTACTGCTTATTCACTAGTCATTGGATGCAGATTGGCTCTCCTAGTGGGGCATGACCTTGAGCCAGGCAACTTTCACGCATTTACTGAGGGCATTTCCCAGAGAATGACTCAGCTCAGTGCTGTCAGTTACTACCAATATTCGCAGAAGCCTGTGGAATAATGAGTGTGCTTCCGTTCTAAATGCAGGGATCTGAATGCATACAACAGCATCCACTACAATCCTCAGAAACTATTATAAAGTAAGTGATATTACGTAGTTCAGCCATTTATCCAAGTGACTGGCATTTTGGATTCCACATATGTAAGAGGAATATTTTAACCAACTGGGGAGGTAACTCGCATAGTTATTAGTTTGGAAGCATCACTTTTAGGTATATAGCTACTAGGTTTCAGCACAAATTTACTTTGACATAAAATCCATTTTATTTCTCCAGTGTGGTCTGCTTGAAGAAACTCTGAAACTTGAATTAAAAGACTTGGATTCCTATTAGAACTCTGTCACTCATTGTCTGAGTCATATTGCTTCTTTGTTTTCAGTTTTCTCATCTGTAGAGTGGCAAAAATTATATTTGGGGTGACTTTTTCATAGGGTTGTAGTGCAAATAACGGAAAGGATGCTTGTCAAAGCCCGTTGTAAATGGTGAAGAAGGGAGTGAGGATGAAGTGGGAGTCCTCTATTAGCACGAGGAACAGGAAAGGAGATTGCAAAGGGGAGAGGTGAGGTGGAATTTTCCTGAGGTGCCCCAAACCATCTCTTCACTTCACCATTGCAACTCAGGCCTGCTCAAGTGAAGTCAGTTGAAAACAGAACAAAAAAGACAGACAAATCATCTGACTGAATTATACACATTAAGTAAATCTTTAAGTATTTTAGAACTTTTTTCTCCCTGTCTCCCTACCAGGCAGAAGCTGCAACAATCATCCTCTTGGGAGGAAAGGAAAACCACTGTATTTGTTTAGTTCTGGGGGTTCTTGGCTGCAATATAGGATCTATCACCTCAACACCACTTTGACTCAACTTGTTTATCTGAAAGCAAGTGGGTGTTCATTTCTAAGTCTCTCTTTATCTCTCTCTCTATTTTTGTTGTGGTCGTGGTTGCTTTGGTCTCATTTTTGAACTTTCCCCGTGACAGACCTTTCTTAGTCCCTGTCCTGAAAGTAAGTGATCATCCTTCAGGTCAGGTTAGAGTTAGCACGGACTTCCCCACAGCAGCGGAAATGTTTCCTTTGAATTTTAAGCTTTTTCAACCTTGATGGCATGATCTTGGTTTTGGTTGAAAACTGGAGATGAATGTCATGTTGTCAACTCCAGGGAGGTGTACTCAGCTTATTTCTAATCAGAGGCATTTCCCAGTCCTCTGCCCACATGAAGCTAGTTTTCCCTTCTACTTCAGAGATTTTCTGTTGCACTTTCTGTTCTCTTCCCTCTGTTCTTCTTTCTATTAATCCATCCGTTTATGCATCTCCCTCCATTCCTTCTGGTTAAGAAGCCAGCTTGGGCTACAATGCATATTTCATATTCCCTTTTGCAGCCTCCTTGCTTTGGTTGGATGTGGATAAACCCTGCCTTCAGCTTCAGTGCTGTCCTCCTGGGACCCATATATATATAATTTTTTTTTTTTTTTGGCTTGGCTTCCATCTCTGGGAACTCCCGATTAGTCAGGAAAATTTCGATATAGCAGCAGGGCAGATCAGGGTCTGGCAGACCTTGTGCTTCTTGGCATTTCAAGGTTTATGGGTTGGATAAATTCTTAAATGCAACCCTGGCTTTATCAACAACATATTTGTTTTTATCCCTAAGGTACTCTGGTAGGAGACCACACTGATGCCTGGGAAACCTGACTTTACTTGGACTGTGATGGATTTGACCTCTACCCCAGTGTTTCCTTTCCTGTGTGGCCAGGTAACTCTCCCCTTACCAGATTTCTTAAATGAAATATGGTGTTCACATATCCTTAGATGGTGTATGGATATAATGGAAGCATTTTTCTCATGGAAGCCTGTCCTGAGCCCCCCAGGTGTAGACTGGGCATCCTTGTATAGCACCATATACTTTCCCCTGTGTTTTCTTTTTTTATTTAAAATAATTTTAAATACTTTATTACCAAAAAATGTTAATCATTATCTGAGCTTTCAGTAAGTCATAACCTTTTTTCTGGTGGAGGATCTTACCTCTATCTTGGTGGTTGCTGAAGGTTGGGGTAGCTGTGGCAACTTCTTGAAATAAGACAACAATGGAGATTGCCACATCAGTTGACTGTCTCTTTAACAAACAATTCTCTGTAATAGATGATGCTGTTTGACAACGTTTTACCAATAGTCGGATTACTTTCACGATCGAAATCAATTCTCTCAAATCTGATTTTATCAACTAAGTTTATATAACACTCTTTTAAAAACATTATTTTTAATTGGAGGATAATTGCCTTATAATACTGTGTCAGTTTCTGCCATACATCAACATGAATCAACCACAGATTTACATATGTCCTCTCTCCCCTGTATTTTCTGAAGCCTTAAAGAATCTCTTGTTTATCACTCTATCTCCAGAGTCTGGAACACAGAAGTGTCAATACACATTTGTTCTCTAATTAACGGAACTTTGGAAAGTATGAAATATCTTCCAGTTTCCTGACAAGGAAGAGGATTTAACAATATCTGCTTCTCTGAGTCCATTTACCCCAGGCCTCATGGCCCACTGAGAGGCAGTGCTGAGGGTAAGTGGATGTTACCTTCTTATATGTGATTTTATCTTTTTATCACTTATTTCCATCGAGACCATACTCTTTGTTATACATAGAACTTGTCAGCCACCAGGGGAGAAGCATGGTTGGCAATAGGTACAGGTGGTCAGGAGGAAATAGCAAGCTGCTGATAAACAGACCATTTTTTTCCTGCCTAACCCTGTTCATTAACATGGTAAAGATACATTTTTAAAAAAATCCATTCTGTCAACATCCTTTTCAAGCCTCTATTTTTCCTCTTCAAATATCAAATCTATGTTTGGTAGAATTGAAATTTAGGTGGTTAGACATCTAGCTTGTGATGGGCAGATGAGCTTGATAACATTATCTTTTGTCTCCAAGGGGTCAGGGCTTCTAGGTCTTCTTCTGGCTAACTCATACTTAACTTAAAAATACTTTCCTCTAACAAGGCCTCTAGGGCAATGCAAATTTGGGCTTACTTTTATGGGCTTTCCTATTTCATTGGAGTGTATTATAATTTTATCATATCAAAATTTCTTCTGTGATTTGTCTTTTTTACTCATAAGAACAAATATTTCTTGAGGGCAAAGACCTTGTAGGTGTCTTTTCTGTGATTAGACTTGTTTAAATAGTGCTGTCCAAGAAAACTTTAAGCAGTAATGGAAATGCTCTATTCTGCTCAGTCCAGTGAGGCTGCCACTAGCCAGATGAGACTGTTGAACACTTGAAATGTAGCCAGTGTGACTGAGGAACTACCTTAATTGTATTTATAATTTTAATTAATGTGTATTTACATTTAAATGGCCACAGATGAATAATGGTTAAGTATTAAACCCCATGGACAGAAGTTTAACTATTTCTACTAATCTTTTTAAGGAACAAACTTTTGGCTTTGTTGGTTCTCAATTTTGTTTCTTTCTTTCCTATTTCAGTAAATTCTGGTCTTTATCATTTCCTTCTACTCCATTCCTTCCTTCCTCCTTCTTTCCTTCCTTCCTTCTTTCTCTAGCTTCTTAACCTGGAAGCTTATACCATTAATCTTATCATTTCTTCTTTCTAATGTAACCATTCAAAGATGTAAAATTTCAAACCATAATGGAAAGGAATATGAAAAAAACATACATTTGTAACCAAATCACTTTGCTATACAGAAGAAACCAACCCAACATCGTAAATCGCCTATACTTCAATTAAAAAACGTAAATTTTTCTTAATGTGTGCTTTACTATATTCCACAAATTTAATTTATAGTATTTTTAACTTTATTGAGATTTAATTTATACACATTAACATACATCCTCTTAAAGAGTACACTTAGATGAATTTCAGTAAATGTAGACACCACCTATTTTACTACCACCACAATTAAAATGTGGACTTTTCCATTCCCAGAGTATACTTTTATGTCCCTTTGCCATTATTCCCTATCCCATTAATCTACTATCACCACAGGTTAGTTTTGCCTATTGTAGAATTTCATGTAAATGGAAACCAAAAATCATGCATTCTTTGCTCTGTTTCTTTAGTTCAACAGAATATTTCTGAGAGTTATCCATGTTGTTGTAACAGGAATTTCTTCTTTTTTTATTACAGATTAGTATTCCATGGGATGGTTAGGTCACAATTTGCTTATTTATTTATTTGGATATTTGAATGTTGGTGTTGTTTTCAGCTTTTGGCTATTATAATAAAGCTGCTTTGAACATGTATGCACAGGTTTTTATGTGGAGATATATTTTCATTTTTGTGGGTAATTACCTATGTGTAGAATTGTTGGGTCATATGATGATTGGAAGATTAACTTTATAAGAAACAGCCCAAATGTTTTAAAAAACATAGTTGTATAATTTTCCAGCCACTGTGGAGAACAGTATAGAGATTTCTTAAAAAAAAATCTAGGAATAAAACTACCTTATGATTCAAAAATCTCACTACTGGCATATATCCTGAGAACACCGTAATTGAAACAGACACATGTACGTCAATGTACATTGCAACACTATTTACAACAGCCAGGACATGGAAGCAATCTAGATGTCCACTGACAGATGAATGGATAAAGAAGTGAGGTGCATACACACACACACACACATACACACACACACACACACACACATATACACACACACAATGTAATATTACTCAGATATAAAAAGGAATGAGTTTGAGTCAGTTCTAGTGAGGTAGATGAATGTAGAGACTATTATACAGAGTGAAGTAAGTCAGAAAGAGAAAAACAAATATCATATATTAATCCAACGGATGTTGGCAGTTTGATCTCTGGTTCCTCTGCCTTTTCTAAATCCAGCTTGTACGTGTGGAAGTTCTCAGTTCACATACTGCTTGAGGGATTTTGAGCATAACCTTGTTGTCATCTGCATATCTGAGGTTATTGATATTTCAGGTTGCCGGAAGAAATATCAATAACCTCAGATATGCAGATGACACTACTCTTTTGGCAGAAAGTGAAGAGGAACTAAAGACACTCTTGATGAAAGTGAAAGAGGAGAGTGAAAAAGCTGACTTAAAAACATTAAAAAAACAAAGATCATGGCATCCAGTCCTATCTCCTCATGGCAAATAGATGGGGAAATAGTGATAGACTTTATTTTCTTGGGCTCCAAAATCACTGCAGATGGTGACTGCAGCCATGAAATTAAAAGATGCTTCCTCATTGGAAGAAAAGTTATGACCAACCTAGGCAGCATATTAAAAAGCAGAGACATTACTTTGCAGACAAAGGTCCGTCTAGTCAAAGCTATGACTTTTCCAGTAGTCTCGTATGGATGTGAGAGTTGGAGACCATAAAGAAAGCTGAGTGCCGAAGAATTGATGCTTTTGACCTGTGGTGTTGGAGCAACTCTCGAGAGTCCCTTGGACAGCAAGGAGATCCAAGCAGTCCATGCTAAAGGAAATCAGTCCTGAATTTACATTGGAAGGACTGGTGCTGAAGCTGAAGCTTGAATACTTTGGCCACCTGATGTGAAGTCCTGACTCACTGGAAAAGGCCCTGATACTGGGAAAGATTGAAGGCAGGAGGAGAAGGGGACGACAGAAGATGAGATGGTTGGATGGTATCACCGACTCAATGGACATGAGTTTGAGCAAACTCCAGGAGACAGAGAAGGACAGGGAGGCCTGGCATGCTGCAGTCCATGGGGTCGCAAGGAATCAGACATGACTGAGCAATTGAACTGAACTGAACTGAATGCATATATATAGACTCTAGAAAAATGGTACTGATGAACCTAGTTTCAGGGCAAGAATAGAGACACAGACATAGAGAACTGACTTATGGACACAGGGAGCAGGAGAGGGTAGGATGAATTGAGAGAATAGCATTAAAATAATATATATTGACATATTAAAATATATAGCTAATGGGAAGTTATATTACAGGGAATTGTATAACACAGGGAATTCAACCTGGTGCTCTGTGACAACCTGGAGGGGTGAAATGGGGTGCAGGATAGGAGGGAAGTTCAAGAGGGAGGAAACATATGCATACCTATGGCTGAGTCTTGCTGATGTATGGCAGAAACCAACACAATATTGTAAAGCAATTATCTTCTAATTAAAAGTAAATTGAAAAAACAATTGTATCATTTTCAATTTCTACCAGTAATATATGAGAGTTTTAGGTGCTCTGTATCCTCACTGATACTTGTTAGTCTTTTAAATCTTAGCTGTTCTAGTGGGTGTGTAGTGGTATCTAACTTTGGTTTTATATTGCAGTTCCCTGATGACAAATGATGTTGACTATGAATAAGGCAATGGCAACCACTCCAGTACTTTTGCCTGGAAAATCCCATGGACGGAGGAGCCTGGTAGGCTGGAGTGCATGGGGTCGCTGAGTCGGACATGACTGAGAGGCTTCACTTTCACTTACATTTTCATGCATCTGAGAAGGAAATGGCAACCCACTCCAGTGTTCTTGCCTGGAGAATCCCAGGGACTGGGGAGCCTGGTGGGCTGCCATCTATGGGGTTGCACAGATTTGGACACACTGAAGTGACTTAGCAGCAGCAGCAGCAGCGGCATGTGTAATTTTTGTGACATGCGTTTTAAAATATTTTCTCCATTAAAATATTAGGTTGATTATCTTCTTAATATCATTTGTAAGAATTCTTTATATATTCTGGATACAAAATTTTTTGTCAGTTATTGTTTGGTCGCTAAGATATGTCTGACTCTTTGCGACCCCATGGACTGTGGCCTGCCAGATTCCTCTGTCCATGGGATTCTCCAGGCAAGAATACTGGAGTGGGTTGCCATTTCCTTCTCCAGTTCTTCACCTGTGAATATAGCCAATTACTTTGATATTTGAATGTTAAACTAATCTTTCATTTCTGAAATTGACCCCACTTTATTTAGGTGTTTATTAGGGTGTATTGGGAGAAGGCAACGGCCCCCCACTCCAGTACTCCTGCCTGGAAAATCCCATGGACGGAGGAGCCTGGTAAGGCTGCAGTCCATGGGGTCCTGAGGGTCGGGCATGACTGAGCGACTTCACTTTCACTTTTCACTTTCATGCATCTGAGAAGGAAATGGCAACCCACTCCAGTGTTCTTGCCTGGAGAATCCCAGGGACGGGGGAGCCTGTTGGGCTGCCATCTATGGGGTCACACAGAGTCGGACACGACTGAAATGACTTAGCAGTAGCAGCAGCAGGGTGTATTGATTGTCCTTTTTATACATGGTTGAAATGTTAACATTTTGTTAAGTATTTTTGCATCTATGTTCACAAGGAAAATGCATTTGTATTTATTTACTTATTTTTGTGAAAAGTTTGTTTGGCTTTGGTATTAGGTTAGTTCTGTCCTCATGAAAGGGGTTGGGAATCATTCCCTTCTTTATTTTTAGAAGGGATTTGTGCAAAATGTGTATTTTTTCCCTTTTTTAACATTTCATATAATTCATTAACTGTATTGGGTTATTAAAATTTCCTGCTCCCCGCCCCCCCCCCCCTTATTTTTGGTGTGTGTGTGTGTGTGTACATGATCTGTTGTGTCCGACTCTTTGCAACCCCATGGACTGTAGCCCTCCAGGATCCTCAGTCCATGGAGTTTTTGTTGGTTTTGCTAGGTTTTGACTTTTAAGAAATTTGTCCTTTCTAATATGCTTGTTATCTTTTTAATGTCTGTTGGCTCTTTTGAATCCTCGAATTTCTTATATTGATTTTTGTTGTTGTTCAGTCACTAAGTTATGTCCGAATCTTTGTGACACACATTGATAATCTTTCTTTTCTTTTTTTTTTATTTTTAAACTTTACAAAATTGTATTAGTTTAGCCAAATATCAAAATGAATCCACCACAGGTATACATGTGTTCCCCTGTCTTTTCTCTCCCTCTTTTTTCTTAGTCATTTAGTTAGTTTATTAATTGCATTGCTTTTTTAAAGAACCAACTTTTAGTTTCATTGAATTTGCTGTATTGTTCATTTAATTTTTATGTTACTGAGTCTACATATATATTTTTTATTTTGCTTTTTAATAGAAGAAGAGGGTAACAGAGGATGAGACAGTTGGATGGCATCACAGACCCAATGGACATGAGTTTGAACAAACTCTGGGATATGGTGAAGGACAGGGAAGCCTGGCATGCTGCAGTCCATGGGGTTGCAAAGAGCTGGACACAACTTAGCAACTGAACAACAATATACTTTGGACTTGGTCTACCTTCCTTTTCAGCTTTCTAAGATTGAAGCTTAGATGACTGATTTTAGAATTCTTTCACTTTTCTTAAGGAAAACCCTGTAGGTTTTTCATGGGATAACTGATTGAAGGCCAAAAACTCATCACAGAGAATTTAGTCAAGATATGAGGAGGCCTGTGTAATCTAGCATGAGTCAAGTCCATGGAGGAAATATTTTGGTTAAAGTCAGGGGCTGCCATCCATTGATATCTTTTTAAAAAGTAAATTGGTCAATCACTGTGTTTTATCTGATTTCTTAGCCATCCTCCAGAAACATGAAGCAGGAGACATTTATCCATTAGGCACAATAGGTGAGATGCCTAAACCCCATGATCTAGGGAAAATGGTTTATTTCATAAAATGATGCCAAAAACAATGGTGCTTACCGTGTTAAAAAACAATAGGATAAATCATGTATGGTACAAGCATAGGGCCTATTATGAGAAGCTATTTTCAATATCTGAGATATGAATACTTCCCAGAGCATCTATAAAACACTTCCTGAAGGGAGAACCATAGAGTCCTCAATCTGGCCTTCTCTTTTGTTTGAGAATAAATAAAATTTAATTCTTTTCTGAGCAACTGATCAGGATATTATTTCTAGAGAAAGGGAGGGAAGAGGGTGAAAGGTAGAAATTCAACTGCCTTAACAGCAGGAGTCCAGCACAGGGCCACCTGAGCTTGTATGGAAGACCTATAACCAGAGATACTGGGGTGGAGCACAGCAGAAAATGCAGACTCTGCTGTGATGTATGTGCAATGCAAACATTTTTGGATGCAGTTAACCCTGGGCTGTGGGCTGTGTTTGCTCTCTGACGTGAATTCACTACTAAGAATCTGGAGTGCTCAAACTTTCTCAAGAGGTGGATTGAGTTTCTTGCAGAGTTTATCTGACCCAGAATGCTTTGCAAACTCAGCCCCAAGTTCCCTCTCTCCCTGCCCCTAGTATGTTGGGCTCTGTAGAAACAGAGCAAGCAGCACCCTAGTTAACCATTTCAGCTTAATTACTAGCCCAAGGACTGTACAGGCTGCCAAGTATGAAGGGCTGGACCATGTGATGGCCTCCAAACTTTTCCACAAGGGCTCCTGTAGTTCGTGTGAGATCGTCTATACTTCCTCTCCACTCCAACGCCAGCCTCCTTCCCACAAAATCAGCTTGCATAACCTAGTACAGCCCCTTCCCCAGGTCAGCCATTCTAACTTGAGAGCAGAGTTCAGTTCAGTTCAGTTCAGTTCAGTTCAGTCGCTCAGTCGTGTCCAACTCTTTGCGACCCCATGAATCGCAGCATGCCAGGCCTCCCTGTCCATCACCATCTCCCGGAGTTCACTCAAACTCACGTCCGTCGAGTCGGTGATGCCATCCAGCCTTCTCATCCTCTGTCGTCCCCTTCTCCTCCTGCCCCCAATCCCTCCCAGCATCAGAGTCTTTTCCAATGAGTCAACTCTTGAGAGCAGAGTAGTGAGCTGTAAACCCAGACCCGCC
The DNA here is from genome assembly GCF_019923935.1 of Bubalus bubalis. Lineage (NCBI taxonomy): Eukaryota > Metazoa > Chordata > Mammalia > Artiodactyla > Bovidae > Bubalus > Bubalus bubalis. The sequence continues at coordinate 40,076,175 of NC_059161.1, forward strand.
ATTCTGCCAGCACCCACTCTTCTTTCCTAGAGTGTGCCTATTTTTGGCCACGCCCCCCGTTCTGGCGCCCTAAGCAAGTGCCCCCACCCCCCACCCCCGCCACAACTGGTGGTAAAAGGAAAGCCAATAGCAATTGTCCAATAGCAAATGGCCAATAGCAATTGTCCAATAGCAGAACACGTAAGTGAGGCACCTACGGAGACCGTGGAACCCTGTGGAGACGTTGGAATCCATATTAGGTACCAGAGAGAGTGCCAGCCTCGACCTCTGCTTGTCAAGAGTGTTTGCAGAGCTTGTGGAGACACAGGGCTTGCCAGGCATGCATTCTCCGTCCAGGGGCCATTACTATTACTGCCTGGGAGTATATGAAGTGGAGATAAGATCTAAACTGTGCAGTATCCAGCACCGGAAGTCAGAGAACGCTACGCTGAGGAAGGAATTCCAGGCTTCGTGGACCTCGTGAGTCACGAGGCTGCGGCAGCCAGGAGGGTTGCGATGGCGGCCAGCACCGGAAGTCAGAGAACGCTACGCTGAGGAAGGAATTCCAGGCTTCGTGGACCTCGTGAGGCACGAGGCTGCGGCAGCCAGGAGGGCTGCGATGGCGGCCAGGAGCCCCAGGAGCAGTCACCTGAGGATCTAAGTCGTGCTGCCGCCGAGGCCCCACAGCTCAGAAACAGGCTTCTCATTTGTTTTAGTGTATTTGGAGCTATACATCCCTTCAAGGTATTGCCTTGTTCATGTTCCACAAATTTTATTATGGTGTGTTTTAATTTGTATTTAATTTAAAATATTTCTAATTTCTCTTGTGTATGTGTTTTGTTTTTTTGATACATGGACTGTTTAGAAGCACATCTTTTAATTTCAAATTTTGCATCGCTTTCCCAGTTTCATTTAGGTATTGACTTATATTCCTTGTTGTTTATTTTAAACTTTAATTTCTGTTGTTTCAATCTGCCTGAATTTATCAAGACTTGTTTTGTGGAAGAGCGTAGAGTCTGCTTTGCTCAGTGGTTGATACATGTGTACCTGAAAAGAATGCGTGTTCTGGTGGTGTTGGTTGTAATGTTCTCTAAGTGCCAGGTAGATTAAGTTGTTAACAAGTGTTGTTAAATTCATCTATATCCTTATTGATTTTCTGATTGTTCTATCACTTATTAAGAGAACAGTATTGAAATTTCCAATTACATTTGTGGACTTACATATTTCTCCTTGAATTTCTGTCAGTTTTGCTTCATGTATTTTGAATTTCTGTTTTTGAGTCTGTATATACTGAAGGTTGTTATCTTCCTAATGATTTGACCACTTTTTCATTATGAAGTGCCACTGTTTGTCCCTGATAACTTTCCTTGAATGATATGAATAAAATAATTTTAGTTTTTTCATGGTTAGCTTTTTTAATGTTATCTTTTCACCCTTTTGCTTTTTCTTAACCTTATTAAAAAATTAAAGTTTAATTTACAGTGTTGTGTTAGTTTCAGGTATACAGCAAAATGATTCAGTTTTGTATATATTCTTTTTCAGATTCTTTTCCATTATAGATTATGAGATATTGAATATAGTTTCCTGTGCTATACAGTAGATCCTTATTTTTAATGTATTTATATATATAAAATATATACATATAGTATATGTATGTTAATCCTAGACTCCTAATTTATGTCCTTGCTAACACCCCCTTTCAAAACCATGTTTGTTTTGTATGTCTGTGTCTGTTACTGTTTTTATAAATAAGTTCATTTGTATCATTTTTTTATTTTTTTTTTTATTTTTTTCACATAAAACATCTTAGATTTATATTTTTAAATAGCCAAATAAAACAGAACATCAAGTCACAGAACACATGTATTTACATTAAATCAAATGTCCAAAGTACAATATAGTGGCATCTCTTTAACAGTTCATATAATTTAAGACTTTTACACACACAAGCATATAGACAAATATTAGTCTCCTAGAACAAAGGCTGAAGAAGTTACTCAGACATCTTGGCATTGACACTCACATATTTATGGCAACAAATAATGATGGCTTTAAACTTTCAATAAGATCTTTTGTACAAGGATAGGAGATGTACAGAATGGAAAGAAGATAGTCAAACAAATGTACCTTTACTGTACTATTTATCTAACACCATATGCAATGTGGCACTGCTCAGCAAATTTGATCAGGACTGTCTATTTACTCTGGTCTGCAATGATAACATGAACTAAAGTATCCCCAAATCTAACTTTACTTTGTGCTTTATAAACAACTGCTGCTTGGTTCTTCCTTCTGCATCTTTTAAAAATGAACACTTTTCTTTAACATAACTCAACTTTGGTCCCAATAAGTTAGTAAAATCTCTAATATCGGAAATTTAGCTTTTCTTTCAAGAATCCTGAGTGAAAGGACAATGTCAGTCACGTCGCCTCCAGTTCAGCTTTCAAATTATCTGTGCTAAAGATGAAGGTATTATCTAGAACTTAAACTCTGAAATACAACTCCATCTTTCTCTGGCATGAACCTAAGTGCTTTACCACATTACCTATAAACCAGTGAAAGAGACCCTTTGGTTTTATTTCTGAAACACAGAACAACCCCATTTCTGCCCTGCTGTTTATTTTTGCAGACCACACACAAAGTTGAATATAAAGAGATTCAATCACTACATTGTACAAATGCAGGCACAAAATTAAGTGGACGCCACAAAGGGTGTGTCTGAAAACACTGAATTGACTGAATCTGAGTCGGATTTCACCCTCGTGGACTTTAAGATGCCCTCAGCTATGACCGTTTCACTGGGAAAGAGCCTGACTTTCCCATTCTGCCCTGCTGCAGTATCCTTCAGGGGTTCCAAAAACACTACTCTTTTCCCGGCTCCTGCCTTCTGTTCATCAGTGGGGGCATCACTATCAGGGCCAGAAGTGAGAATAGATGCATGGACATTGCTTTGGTTTAACATATTTTTTCGTCTCTTGGGTTTACACTTGCAGGGACACGGTGTCAGATAGAAGTACAGAAGTACCAAAACAATGCTGGCCACGCAGGCTGCAAGAGTGGTAAAAGCTGTGTTAAATGCCTCGTGTGCATGGGATTTGTTTATGGTGAAATTGCTCACGTTTATTGTAACATCCACAGTTTCATTTAACAGACGTTGCCGATTCATTGCAACACAGGAATACACTCCAGCATCCTCAAAACGAGGACTTTCTATAACCAGGCTTCCATTGGGAAACACATGAAAGTTTTCCATCTCTTTATCGGGCTCCAGCACTCTGTTAACTGGACTGACCCACATGAAATCGATGTTTGCCCTACCAGTCTTGCCGTCACAGTGGACCATCAGCCTTTCCCCCACCTGAGCCTCGTGAATAAAGCCAAGGGCACGGAAGGAACTATTGATGATACTGTCAGAGCAGTTCAGGAAGCTATCCTGGAGCAGAAGCACCTGATGGAAGTGCCTAGTGTCAGACCATAGGCGACAGGTATAATCATTCTTAAAATCCATCACTGAGCTGAAGTGCCTACGGTACCAAAAGATCAGCAAGGAGTAGAGAGAACAGTCACAGACAAAGGGGTTTCCATGAAGGAAGATACCTCTCAGTTGCTTTCCTGGCACTAAATTTATATGATGCATTGGCAGAGAGGAGATCCGGTTATAAGAAACATCTAGAAACATCAGTTCTGCCAGCTTGAACCTTCCAACATACAAATCCATGGGAAACTGCGTGAGAAAGTTTCCACTTAAGTACAGTTTTTGCAGTTGGGAGAGCCCTCCAAACGCTGAAGGATCCAGATAGGAAATGTGATTGTTGTAAAGCAGGAGCACTTCCAGAACCTTCAGCTCTTGGAACACTGCACTTTTCACGGTCTTCAGCTTGTTGGATGACAAGTCAAGACACTTCAGATTTGGAGTGGTGGAAAAACTGTCCGTGGAAATGCTCGTGATGTTGTTGTGCCGAATAATGAGGGTGTTCAGCTTTACCAACGATACTGGAATCCACTCAGAATCCAGAAGCCCAATTCTGTTGTAACTCAGATCCAGTCTCTTGATCAGCCTGAAAAGGTTCCCAGGCACCCTGGACAGATTTTTGTTGGTGCAGCTGACGATGTCAGTGGCACAGATGCAAGCGGTGGGGCACACCCCGGAGGCGCCACGGCTCACAGTCATTGTGATAACCAACAAACACAGCAGTTGCTTGCAGCCCGGTCTGACAACTCCAGGCAGGGTGGGCAGTGCGTGTACACGTAAAGACATTATGGTCGCCTCTGAGTCTCTTCCAGGAGCCTTTTCCACCAGCTCAGCCTCCCACCAGTGAACAGAGCTGGGACGCCTCACGGGCTCCGGGGATAGGCCACCGACGTGGTGTTTTCTGCAGGTCTGTGCGTCCGTCTGTCTCCGTCTGTCACTCCGGCATCTTAAGACTTCTTTTCCCTTTTGCTCCCGGCGGGCGGCAGCCTCTCGCGAGCTCGCACCTTGGTAGAGTTTCAAGCCCCCGTTTCGGCGGCGGCAGCAGCAACCCCGGCCGCAGGAAACGTCTCGACCGGCTCCGGTTGGTTCTCCCGGGCTTTCTTCATTGCTCGGCTAACGGTACCGCCTGAGCGATCCGGTCGTCGCGTGGGGCGCCCGGCTCCTGGAGCCGGGTCCGAGGGGCGGGGGCGCAGGAAGCGGATTGGACCGGCCCCACCTCTCCGCTCAAGGGAGGCAGCAGGGCCCCCTGTATCATTTTTTTAATTTCACCTATAAGTGATATCATGTGATATTTGCCTGTCGGACTTACTTCACTTATGATAATCTCTGGGTCCATTCATGTTGCAGATGGCATTATTTCATTTTTTATGGCTAAATAATATTCCATTGTATATAGATACCACATCTTGTATATCCTTTCTTCTGTTGATGGGCCCTGAGGTTGCTTCCATGTCTTGGCTGTTGTAAATAGTGCTGCTGTGAACACTGGGGTGCATGTATCTTTTTGAATTAGGGTTTTCTCTGGATATATGCTCCATCCTTTTGCTTTTAACCTCTCTATGTGTTTATATTTGTGCTTCCCGGGTGACTCAGTGGTAAAGAATCTGCCTGCCAGTGCAGGAGACATGGTTTAAAACTCAGGTCAAGATCATCCCCTGGAGAAGGAAATGGCAACCCACTCCAGTATTCTTGCCTGGGAAATCCCAGGGACAGAAGAACCTGGCAGCAAAGGTCCAGGGGTCACAAAAGAGTCAGATGTGACTTATCAACTGAACAACAGTGTTTATATTTAAACTGTTTCACACAGACAGCATAAGGTAGGCTTTCCTTTCTACCTAACCTGACAGTATCTGCCTTTTAAGTGGAATGTTACAAATGTTTACATTCTTTATAATAAGCAATTTGATTAGTTATGTATAAATCAACTGTTTTGCTACTTGTTTTCTATTTGTCCCATCTGGTTTTTTGTTTGTTTGTTTTCTTTTTTTTTTTTTTTTACCTTTTTTCTTGCTTTCTTTACATGCATTGGATTAATTAAGCATTTTTTAGTATTCTTGCTTATCTCCATACTGGCCTCTTAGCTCTCCTTTAAGTGGTTGTTCTAGGGTTTCAATTTTCATCTTTAACTTACCATCATGTATCTTCAAATAATATACCTGTTCATATGTAACATAAAAATCTTTCAACAGTGTGCATTCACTTACCCTTTTATAGTTTGTCATACTGTTGTTATATAGCTAATTTCTGTATAAGTATATATATATAAACCATACTACTTTCATATTATATTTGTTACAACACTCAGATCTTTCAAAAATGGGGAAGCAAGAGAATTTTTTGTATTTACCACACGCTTACCATTTCTAAGTCTCCTCATTCCTCTGTGTAGATCCAACTTTGTATCTGATACAATTTTTTTTCAATGTGAAGAACTTCTTATAATATTTCTTTTAGTGTATATCTGCCAGTGACAGAGTCCCTCAGCTTTTGTTTCTGCAAAAGTCTTTGTTTCCCTTCATCTGAGGGATATTTTTTATGGATATAATTAATGTTGACAGATTTTTTTTCAACATTTTCAACATATCATTCCCTTGTAGTCTGGCGTGCATTATTCTGACAGTCTTTAGTTATTCTTATATTTGTAATGTAATGTCATATCATATCTTGTAACTTGTATTTTTTTCTGACAACTTTTAAGATTTCCTCTTCATTAAAATTTTTAAAAAGCAATTTTATTGTAATATGCCTTGTAAGATTTTTGTGCTTTCATCCTGCTTTTGGTTCATTGAAGTTCTTAGGTCTGTGGGCTCAATTTTCATCAAACTTGGAAAATTTTCATCAAACTTGGAAAACCTGGTGGGCCGCTGTCTATGGGGTCACACAGAGTCGGACATGACTGAAGCGACCTAGCAGCAGCAGCAGCAGACTCCTGTTAGATTGCTTAATATTGTCCTAGAGATTCTTAAGGATTTGTTATTTTTTTACATTCTTTTTTTAATATCTGCTTTAGTTTGGATGGTCTGTATTATATATGTTCAGTCTCACTGGTTCTTCTGCAGTGTCTGATTTACTGTAAGTACATTAGGTGAATTTTGCAGTGTAGATACTGCTTTTTCAGTTCTTGAGGCTCCAGTCAGGTCTTTTTTAAATCTTGCTGTTTTCACTCTCATTATGTTTGTGTTCTCATTGACACCCTTGAGCATGTTTTTAGTAGTTGTTTTAATGTGGTTGGTTGCTATTTTTTTTATTACTGTCATGAAATATACTTTCATTACTGTACTGTTTTTACTGATTTTTCTACATTTTCCTGATTTTTGCATGTCCAGTAATTTTTAAAAAGTAATTTCTAGGTGGTTCAGTGGTGAATCCGCCTGCAGTGCAGGAGACATGGGTTCGATCCCTGAGTCGGGAAAATTGCGTGGACAGAGAAATGGCAACCCACTCCAGAATTCTTACCTGGAAAAATCCCATGGACAGAGGATCCTGGCTAGCTATGCACTCTATGGGGGTTGCAAAAGAGTCAGACACTACAGCTAAACAACAAAGTTTTTATAGATACTAGTCATTATGATTGTTACATTGTTGAGAGTCTGGGTTTGGTTGTATTTTTTTTTTAAAGAATATTGGAGAAAAAATTCTGGCATGCGGTTGTTACATGTGAATAAGCTTCTTCATTTTGAAGTTATTTTAAACTTTATTTGGAAGAGTTTAAAGTAGCCTTCACTAACTCAAACATCCCTCCACTCTATGTGAGCTTTGAGAATTTTTCATTTTGGAGCTCTCCTATAATTCTTTCCCCAGCCTTACAGCATTTCACTGTATGTGATGGTGGTGGTGGTTTAGTCACTAAGTCGTGTCCAACTCTTGCAACCCCATGGACTGTAGCCTGCCAGGCTCCTCTGCCCATGGGATTCTTCAGGCAAGAATACTGGAGTGGGTTGTCATTTCCTTCTCCATTCACTGTATGTATACATGGCTTTGGAGAAGGAAATGGCAACCCACTCCAGTGTTCTTGCCTGGAGAACCCCAGGGACAGGGGAGCCTGGTGGGCTGCCGTCTATGGGGTCGCACAGAGTTGGACACGACTGAAGCAACTTAGCAGCAGCAGCATACATGGCTTACTCATTAGTAGTGGACTAAAAGGGACTGCTCTACATATTTCTAGAGCCTTTTCTGTGCATCTTTTCCTTTTCTCTAGTACTCAACTTTGAACAAATATGCTCTCCTTAGCACCTCTACCCACTACAAGAACTCATTTTTGTGTCTCTTGAACTCATTGGAGGATGTGGGCTCTGTTGTGTTCTCCCTCTCTGTACTACTGCCTGGAAATTTCTCCAACAGAAAGCCAGCATGAACATAGACAACCCTATGTCCTATTTTACTTCTTTCTGTGAAGGATCTTTTTTGTAGTATCTGTTGTATTGAATACAGTTTCTTAAAATGTTGTGTTTTTTTTTTTTTTATTTTTTTTTTAAATTTTATTTTATTTTTAAACTTAACATAACTGTATTAGATTTGCCAAATATCAAAATGAATCCGCCACAGGTATACATGTGTTCCCCATCCTGAACCCTCCTCCCTCCTCCCTCCCCATTCCATCCCTCTGGGTCGTCCCAGTGCACCAGCCCCAAGCATCCAGTATCGTGCATCGAACCTGGACTGGCAACTCATTTCATACATGATATTTTACATGTTTCAATGCCATTCTCCCAAATCTTCCCACCCTCTCCCTCTCCCACAGAGTCCATAAGACTGTTCTATACATCGGTGTCTCTTTTGCTGTCTCGTACACAGGGTTATTGTTACCATCTTTCTAAATTCCATATATATGCGTTAGTATACTGTATTGGTGTTTTTCTTTCTGGCTTACTTCACTCTGGATAATAGGCTCCAGTTTCATCCACCTCATTAGAACTGATTCAAATGTATTCTTTTTAATGGCTGAATAATACTCCATTGTGTATATGTACCACAGCTTTCTTATCCATTCATCTGCTGATGGACATCTAGGTTGCTTCCATGAAAATGTTGTTTCATATATTTTGTCCAGTTTTACAAGGGTTAATAGTAGGAGAAAAAGCTTGGTTCTGTTTATTCCATCATAACTGAAATGGAAGCCCTGATCTGTGATTTATTTTTGCTTTGTTTTAAACACTGTTATGATTTAACTAATGAGTTATTCACAACTGTGTTTTAAAATTTCCAAAATGTATGAGTTTTAACTTTTTAAAAATGATTTCAAACTTCATTGCATTATTCCCTGAGAATATATTCTATAGAACAATATACCTGAAATTTCTTGGAGCTTGACATGGGGTTTATTATCATATAAATATTTCTTGTGTATACGAAAAGAAAGAGTATTTTCTAATTGCTAGGGACTGTTTCTACATATGTCCATTAAGTCAATATTGTTAATTATGTTCAACATTTTATATCTTTATTACATTTTTGGTCTGCTTGGCTATTTAGGAGAGAGGTTTATTGGAATCTAATACTGAGATGGTTAGTTATCAATTTCTCTTTATAGTTTCATCAATTTTTGTTTTATGTATTTTGACACTTTAAAAATTGAGGTAAACACAGTAAAATTATGCAGATCTTAAATGTATAGAACAAATAATTTTTATACCAACCTATCTACCCATATAATTACCACTTAGCTCAAGATGTGGAACATCTTCTGAACCATAGAAGTCCAGGAGTAGAATTGCTAAGTCCCAAGTAGAATTTTAAATATGAGTTTTATCTTGGTAGATAGAACCAAAAAGTTTTGTAAAATAATTGTATTGATTTACTCTTCCACCAGTACTGTATGAGAATTCCAGTTGCTCTACATCCTTACAAACACTAGTCTATATTTTAGTTTTGGTAATTCTGGTGGGCGTATAGTAGTATCTCATTGTGGTTTTAAATTTGCATTTCTCTGATGACCAGTGATGTTGAGCAGTTTCATATGTTTATTCACCATTTGGATGTCTTTCTTTCTCCTTATTAAGTGAGTGAGTTTTGGCTCCTCACCCCCCTCCGTTGGGTTGTCTCTCTTTTCCCTATTGATTTATATAATTTAACAAATATATTCTGGAAAATAATTCTTTGTCAGTTGCATACATTAAAAAAAAGTCTCTGTAAGTGATTTGCCTTTTCATTATCTTAGTAATGTCTTTTGATGAACAGGAGTTCTTGATTTTAAGGAAGTCTAATATATCACTTTTTCCTATTATGGTTAGTGCTATTGTGTCCTTTTAAAGAAACCTTGTCTTTTCCAAGTTCAAGAAGATATTCATCTAATTTTTCTATTAGAATCTTTATTGATTCGGTTTTCATATTTAAGTCTGTGATCCATTTGAAATAGATTTTTGCATGTATCATAAGGTTTGAGTTAAAAATTTTAATTTTTTTTGAGTTAAGGTTAACTTTTAAAAATGGGTATCCAGTTGATTCATCACTATTATTGATTTGATTATACTTTCCCTATTAAATTGGCATCTTTGGTACTAATCAGGTGACTATATGTGTGAGAGTACCTTTCTGGATCTCTGATCTCTATTCTGTTACCATTGCTCTATTGTTGTGCCAATATAATGGTGTCTCAATTTCTTCAGTTTCTTAAAGTCATGATGTGAAATAATATAAGTCTTCTACTTTTATTCTTTTCTTATTTTATTTTTTAAATTTTATTTTATTTTTAAACTTTACAAAATTGTATTAGTTTTGCCAACTATCAAAATGAATCTGCCACAGGTATACATGTGTTCCCCATCCTGAACCCTTCTCCCTCCTCCCTCCCCATACCATTCTTCTGGGTCGTCCCAGTGCACTAGCCCCAAGCATCCAGTATCGTGCATCAGACCTGGACTGGCAACTCATTTCATACATGATATTTTACATGTTTCAATGCCGTTCTCCCAAATCTTCCCACCCTCTCCCTCTCCCACAGAGTCCCTAAGACTGTTCTATACATCAGTGTCTCTTTTGCTGTCTCGTACACAGGGTTATTGTTACCATCTTTCTAAATTCCATATATATGCATTAGTATACTGTATTGGTGTTTTTCTTTCTGGCTTACTTCACTCTGTATAATAGGCTCCAGTTTCATCCACCTCATTAGAACTGATTCAATGTATTCTTTTTAATGGCTGAGTAATACTCCATTGTGTATATGTACCACAGCTTGCTTATCCATTCATCTGCTGATGGACATCTAGGTTGCTTCCATGTCCTGGCTATTATAAACAGTGCTGCAATGAACATTGGGGTACATGTGTCTCTTTCCCTTCTGGTTTCCTCAGTGTGTATGCCCAGCAGTGGGATTGCTGGATCATAAGGCAGTTCTATTTCCAGTTTTTAAGGAATCTCCACACTGTTCTCCATAGTGGCTGTACTAGTTTGCATTCCCACCAACAGTGTAAGAGGGTTCCCTTTTCTCCACACCCTCTCCAGCATTTATTGCTTGTAGACTTTTGGATCGCAGCCATTCTGACTGGTGTGAAATGGTACCTCATAGTGGTTTTGATTTGCATTTCTCTGATAATGAGTGATGTTGAGCATCTTTTCATGTGTTTGTTAGCCATCTGTATGTCTTCTTTGGAGAAATGTCTATTTAGTTCTTTGGCCCATTTTTTGATTGGGTCATTTATTTTTCTGGAGTTGAGCTGTAGGAGTTGCTTATATATTTTTGAGATTAGTTGTTTGTCAGTTGCTTCATTTGCTATTATTTTCTCCCATTCTGAAGGCTGTCTTTTCACCTTGCTAATAGTTTCCTTTGATGTGCAGAAGCTTCTAAGTTTAATTAGGTCCCATTTGTTTATTTTTGCTTTTATTTCCAATATTCTGGGAGGTGGGTCATAGAGGATCCTGCTGTGATGTATGTCAGAGAGTGTTTTGCCTATGTTCTCCTCTAGGAGTTTTATAGTTTCTGGTTACGTTTAGATCTTTAATCCATTTTGAGTTTATTTTTGTGTATGGTGTTAGAAAGTGCTCTAGTTTCATTCTTTTACAAGTGGTTGACCACTTTTCCCAGCACCACTTGTTAAAGAGATTGTCTTTAATCCATTGTATATTCTTGCCTCCTTTGTCAAAGATAAGGTGTCCATATGTGCGTGAATTTATCTCTGGCCTTTCTATTTTGTTCCATTGATCTCTATTTCTCTCTTTGTGCCAGTACCATACTGTCTTGATGACTGTGGCTTTGTAGTAGAGCCTGAAGTCTGGTAGGTTGATTCCTCCAGTTCCATTCTTCTTTCTCAAGATCGCTTTGGCTATTTGAGGTTTTTTGTATTTCCATACAAATTGTGAAATTATTTGCTTTAGCTCTGTGAAGAATACTGTTGGTAGCTTGATAGGGATTGCATTGAATCTATAAATTGCTTTGGGTAGTATACTCATTTTCACTATATTGATTCTTCCAATCCACGAACATGGTATATTTCCCCATCTATTAGTGTCCTCTTTGATTTCTTTCACCAGTGTTTTATAGTTTTCTATATATAGGTCTTTAGTTTCTTTAGGTAGATATATTCCTAAGTATTTTATTCTTTCTGTTGCAATGGTGAATGGAATTGTTTCCTAAATTTCTCTTTCTGTTTTCTCATTATTAGTGTATAGGAATGCAAGGGATTTATGTGTGTTGATTTTATATCCTGAAACTTTACTATAGTCATTGATTAGTTCTAGTAATTTTCTGGTGGAGTCTTTAGGGTTTTCTGTGTAGAGGATCATGTCATCTGCAAATAGTGAGAGTTTTACTTCTTCTTTTCCAATTTGGATTCCTTTTATTTCTTTTTCTTCTCTGATTGCTGTGGCCAAAACTTCCAAAACTATGTTGAATAGTAATGGTGAAAGTGGGCACCCTTGTCTTGTTCCTGACTTTAGAGGAAATGCTTTCAATTTTTCACCATTGAGGATAATGTTTGCTGTGGGTTTGTCATATATAGCTTTGATTATGTTGAGGTATGTTCCTTCTATTCCTGCTTTCTGGAGAGTTTTGATCATAAATGGATGTTGAATTTTGTCAAAGGCTTTCTCTGCATCTATTGAGATAATCATATGGTTTTTATTTTTCAATTTGTTAATGTGGTGTATTACATTGATTGATTTGCGGATATTGAAGAATCCTTGCATCCCTGGGATAAAGCCCACTTGGTCATGGTGTATGATCTTTTTAATGTGTTGTTGGATTCTGATTGCTAGAATTTTGTTAAGGATTTTTGCATCTATGTTCATCAGTGATATTGACCTGTAGTTTTCTTTTTTTTGTGGGATCTTTGTCAGGTTTTGGTATTAGGGTGATGGGTTTGGAATTTTACCTTCCTCTGCAGTTTTCTGGAGGAGTTTGAGCAGGATAGGTGTTAGCTCTTCTCTAAATTTTTGGTAGAATTCAGCTGTGAAGCCGTCTGGACCTGGGCTTTTGTTTGCTGGAAGATTTTTGATTACAGTTTCAATTTCTGTGCTTGTGATGGGTCTGTTAAGATTTTCTATTTCTTCCTGGTCGAGTTTTGGAAAGTTGTACTTTTCTAAGAATTTGTCCATTTCTTCCACGTTGTCCATTTTATTGGCATATAATTGTTGATAGTAGTCTCTTATGATCCTTTGTATTTCTGTGTTGTCTGTTGTGATCTCGCCATTTTCATTTCTAATTTTATTGATTTGATTTTTCTCCCTTTGTTTCTTGATGAGTCTGGCTAATGGTTTGTCAATTTTATTTATCCTTTCAAAGAACCAGCTTTTGGCTTTGTTGATTTTTGCTATGATCTCTTTTGTTTCTTTTGCATTTATTTCTGCTCTAATTTTTAAGATTTCTTTCCTTCTACTAACCCTGGGGTTCTTCATTTCTTCTTTTTCTAGTTGCTTTAGGTGTAGAGTTAGGTTATGTATTTGACTTTTTTCTTGTTTCTTGAGGTATGCCTGTATTGCTATGAACTTTCCCCTTAGGACTGCTTTTACAGTGTCCCACAGGTTTGGGGTTGTTGTGTTTTCATTTTCATTCGTTGCTATGCAAATTTTGATTTCTTTTTTGATTTCTTTTGTGATTTGTTGGTTATTCAGCAGTGTGTTGTTCAGCCTCCATATGTTGGAATTTTTAATAGTTTTTCTCCTGTAATTGAGATCTAATCTTACTGCATTGTGGTCAGAAAAGATGCTTGGAATGATTTCTATTTTTTTGAATTTACCAAGGCTAGCTTTATGGCCCAGGATGTGATCTATCCTGGAGAAGGTTCCATGTGCGCTTGAGAAAAAGGTGAAATTCATTGTTTTGGGATGAAATGTCCTATAGATATCAATTAGGTCTAACTGGTCTATTGTATCGTTTAAAGTTTGTGTTTCCTTGTTCATTTTCTGTTTAGTTGATCTATCCATAGGTGTGAGTGGGGTATTAAAGTCTCCCACTATTATTGTGTTATTGTTAATTTCTCCTTTCATACTTGTTAGCATTTGTCTTACATACTGCGGTGCTCCCGTGTTGGGTACATATATATTTATAATTGTTATATCTTCTTCTTGGATTGATCCTTTGATCATTGTGTAGTGACCTTCTTTGTCTCTTTTCACAGCCTTTGTTTTAAAGTCTATTTTATCTGATATGAGTATTGCTACTCCTGCTTTCTTCTGGTCCCTATTTGCATGGAAGATCTTTTTCCAGCCCTTCACTTTCAGTCTGTATGTGTCCCCTGTTTTGAGGTGGGTCTCTTGTAGACAACATATGCAGGGGTCTTGTTTTTGTATCCATTCAGCCAGTCTTTGTCTTTTGGTTGGGGCATTCAGTCCATTTACATTTAAGGTAATTATTGATAAGTATGATCCCGTTGCCATTTACTTTATTGTTTGGGGTTCGAATTTATACACCGTTTTTGTGTTTCCTGTCTAGAGAATATCCTTTAGTATTTGTTGGGGAGCTGGTTTGGTGGTGCAGAATTCTCTCAGCTTTTGCTTGTCTGAAAAGCTTTTGATTTCTCCTTCATACTTGAATGAGATCCTTGCTGGGTACAATAATCTGGGCTGTAGGTTATTTTCTTTCATCATTTTAAGTATGTCTTGCCATTCCCTCCTGGCTTGAAGAGTTTCTATTGAAAGATCAGCTGTTATCCTTATGGGAATTCCCTTGTGTGTTATTTGTTGTTTTTCCCTTGCTGCTTTTAATATTTGTTCTTTGTGTTTGATCTTTGTTAATTTGATTAATATGTGTCTTGGGGTGTTTCGCCTTGGGTTTATCCTGTTTGGGACTCTCTGGGTTTCTTGGACTTGGGTGATTATTTCCTTCCCCATTTTAGGGAAGTTTTCAACTATTATCTCCTCAAGTATTTTCTCATGGTCTTTCTTTTTATCTTCTTCTTCTGGGACCCCTATGATTCGAATGTTGTAGCGTTTAATATTGTCCTGGAGGTCTCTGAGATTGTCCTCATTTCTTTTAATTCGTTTTTCTTTTACCCTCTCTGATTCATTTATTTCTACCATTCTATCTTCTAATTCACTAATCCTATCTTCTGCCTCTGTTATTCTACTATTTGTTGCCTCCAGAGTGTTTTTAATTTCATTTATTGCATTATTCATTATATATTGACTCTTTTTTATTTCTTCTAGGTCCTTGTTAAACCTTTCTTGCATCTTCCCAATCCTTGGGCTTGCCTCCAGGCTATTTATCTGTGATTCCATTTTAATTTCAAGATTTTGGATCAATTTCACTATCATTATTCGGAATTCTTTATCAGGTAGATTCCCTATCTCTTCCTCTTTTGTTTGGTTTGGTGGGCATTTATCCTGTTCCTTTATCTGCTGGGTATTCCTCTGTCTCTTCATCTTGTTTAAATTGCTGAGTTTGGGGTGTCCTTTCTGTATTCTGGCAGTTTGTGGAGTTCTCTTTATTGTGGCGTTTCCTCGCTGTGTGTGGGTTTGTACAGGTGGCTTGTCAAGGTTTCCTGGTTAGGGAAGCTTGTGTCGGTGTTCTGGTGGGTGGAGCTGGATTTCTTCTCTCTGGAGTGCAATGAAATGTCCAGTAATGAGTTATGAGATGTCTATGGTTTTGGGGTGACTTTGGGCAGCCTGTATCTTGAAGCTCAGGGCTGTGTTCCTTTGTTGCTGGAGAATTTGCTTGTTATGTCTTTCCCTGGAACTTGTTGGCCCTTGTGTGGTGCTTGGTTTCAGTGTCAGTATGGAGGCGTTTGATGAGCTCCTGTCAATTAATGTTCCTTGGAGTCAGGAGTTCCCTGGAGTCAGGGTTTGGACTTAAGCCTCCTGCTTCCAGTTATTGGTCTTATTTTTACAGTAGTTTCAAAACTTCTCCTTCTATATAGCACCATTGATAAAACATCTACGTTAAAGATGAAAAGTTTCTCTACTGTGAGGGTCACTCAGAGAGGTTCACAGCGTTACATGGAGAAGAGAAGAGGGAGGAGGGAGTTAGAGGTGACCCAGATGAGATGAGGTGGAATCAATAGTCGAGAGAGTGGGCTAGCTAGTAATCACTTCCTTATGTGCACTCCACAACTGGACTGCTCAGAGATGTTCACGGAGTTATACAGAGAAGAGAAGGAGGAGGAAGGAGACAGAGGTGGCCAGAAGGATAAAAGGGGGGAATGAAAAGGAGGGAGACAGATCCAGCCAGTAATCAGTTCCCTAAGTGTTCTCCACCGTCTGGAACACACAGAAATTCACAGAGTTGGGTAGAGTAGAGAGGGGTTAGGGAGGAGACACAGGCGACCTGGGGGAGAAAAAGGAGAGTCCAAAGGGAGAGAGAGCAGTCAAGCCAGTAATCTCGCTCCCCAGTGAAAAATGGGTACTGAAGATTGGGTTCTTAAAGGTAAAAAATTGGTAACAAATACATAAAAGCAAAAATTAAAAATCTAGAGTAGAGTTTGGAATTTCAAAAATATGATGTTAAAGAAAAGAAGAAGGAAAAGAAAGAGAGAAAAAACGAACAAACAAAAACAAGGTCGCGAAAATTATAAAGAAAATATAGGTACAAAATTGATAACTAATACCATAAAGCAAAAGTTAAAAATCTAGAGTAGAGTTTGGGATTTCAAAAATACAATGTTAAAAAAAGAAGAAGAAAAATAAAGAGAGAAAACAAACAAACAAACAAAAACAATGTTGCAAAAATTAGAAAGAAAATACAAGTACAAAATTGATATCAAATGCCCAAAAGCAGAAATTAAAAATCTAGAGTAGAGTTTGGAATTTCAGATATACAATGTTATATAAAAGAAGAAGAGAAAGAAACAGAGAAGAAAAAAAAAAGTCACAGAAATTATAAAAAAACTATAGGTACAAAATTGATAACATGTACCAAAAAGCTAAAATTAAAAATCTAGAGTAGAGTTTGGAATTTCAAAAATACAATGTTAAAGAAAAGAAGAAGAAAAAAAAAAACAAACAAGGTCAAAAAATTATAAAAAATATATATATGAATTTTGCTGAAGAAGAAAAAAATAGGTTTTTTTTTTTTTTTTTTTTGCAAAGTAATAGGTTATAAAAGTGAAAATTAAAGGAACAATAGAGGACTTAAAATTTTTTTAAAAAATTAAAAAAAAGAAAAAAAAAGAATGATCGTAAAAATAGTAAAAATATATCTAGGACTTTCTCTGGTTTTGTTGTGAGTATTGTGGGTTCACTTCATTTTTGGCTAGTTCCTTGGTCCGACTTATATTTCTCAAGATCTATAGGCCCCTTCCTATTTAGTCCGTAGTAACCACAGGGTTTTAATCTATTGCCTGTAGCTTCCAAGGCGTTTCCCTCTGTTATAGCTTCTTCTGTTTGCTGGTCTCTTCAGTGTCTGGTTTCCGCCCTGACACAAAGGGGACAGTGGAGGACACTTTTTTTTTTTTTTTTTAGGTTCACTTATTCAGTCGTGCTGCGGGGAGGGAGGGAGGGATGCTGCAAACAAATAACACTGGCGTGGGCTCGCAATGCCTCAGCCACACTGGGTCTGCCCTTGCTCACGGTGCGTGTAGCCTCCCTGCCCACACTGCTCGGGCTCTAGGTTGTTCCGCCGGGAACAATTCGAGGCCGGCCCTGGGCTGCATGCACCTCCCAGGTCCAAGCCGCTCAGGTTCAGGCACTTGGGTAGTCCTCAGAGGCGCAGACTCGGTTGGGCCTGCGTTTTGTGCTCTTCCCAGGTCCGAGCAGCTCAGGTGATGAGGTGTTTGGCGAGCGGCATTGCTGTGACTTATCGCCTCCCTGCCACTCGGTTATCTGGGTGTAAAACTGGCGCACCTTCTCAGGCAGATGTTGACCGTCCAGACCCCCAAGAAGTTTTAATTAGCAAGGAAGCCTGCTTACAGTTTTATAGATAATGTCTCTCTGGGGCTGCGATTTTCCCCTTCTGACTCTGGCTGCCTGTCACCGGAGGGGGAAGGTCTGCAGCCGGCTATCTCTGTTCAATCATTTGTTCCGTGTGTGGGCCTAGCGGTGTCTTAGGTTAGGGCTGACTTTTCGTGTGGTAGATATCCCACAGTCTGGTTTGCTAGCCCAAATTATTTCGCTCAGATAGCGCTCAGGGTATTCAGGCCAGGTTCTTACTCTAAGCGATGCAGCCTGCGCCGCGCCTCCCTGCCCAGCCCCCGCTTGCTAATGGCGTGTGCAGGCGTCTGCGCTGCTTCTCCGCTGGGGGAGTTACCGTAGGGCTCGCAATCTGCGAGTTTTAATTGTTTATTTATTTTTTCTCCCTGTTATGTTGTCCTCTGTGCTTCCAAAGCTCGGCATAGATTCGGCAGTGAGAAGGTTTCCTGGTGTTTGGAAACTTCTCTCTTTTTAAGACTCCCTTCCCGGGATGGAACTCTGTCCCTCCCTCTTTTGTCTCTTTTTTTATCTTTTATATTTTTTCCTATCTCCTTTCGAAGAGTTGGGTTGCTTTTCTGGGTGCCTGATGTCCTCTGCCGGCATTCAGAAGTTGTTTTGTGGAATTTACTCGACGTTTAAATGTTCTTTTGATGAATTTGTGGGGGAGAAAGTGTTCTCCCTGGCCTACTCCTCTGCCATCTTGGCTCCTCCCTACTTTTATTCTTCTATAAGATTGCCTTGACTGTTCTAGGTCCTTTGTGTTTCCATATAAATTTCAGAATTAGCTTTTCAAATTCAAAACAAAACCTCTTCTGAGAGTTTAGATTGGGATTGAACTGAATTTATAAAACAGTTGGGGATGAAATGACAACAATTTTGACTTTTTTAATCCATGAGCATAGTATATTCTTCTATTTAGTTATGTCTTTAATTTCTCTTGGCAATGTTTTGTTGTTTTTTGAGACACTGTTACAGTTAATTTTAAAAAATATCTTGTGGTTTAACTGAGTCTTTTAACTTTTCCATGTCTTATTGTTTTAGGTCAGATGTCAGCAAACCTTTTTCCATAAAATGCCAGTTCGCAGACCATGTGATCTTGTTGCAGTTACTTGAGTTTGCTGGTGAAAAGTGAAAGCAGCCATAGACAACATGTAAACAAATGTGTGTGTCCATGATCCAATAAAGGTTTATTTACAAAAATAGCATAATTTGGCCTATAAGCCATAGTTTGCTGATTGACAGTTCTCTTGTAAATAGACTATAACTGGCTCTCTTGTAAATAGGATATAACTGAATTTTAAAAATCTAAGTGAACAATCTGTATCTTTTAATTGTTGGCTTTAGTTTATTATATTTAAAATGATTATTTTTCTCATATATATTGGCTGTTTTCCTCTATCATGTTACTCTTTCTTTGTTCTATTTTTTCATACTTTTTTGTGTCTTTTTATTAACTGAATTTTTGTGTTTTCTTCCAGTGTCCCCTCTTTATTTCTGTTGCTTTTAGAAATACTCTTTAAATTTTACCATCATATTTACTAAAGTCTATCTTTTAAGAGCTGTAAAAAGTTGAGAATATTTTAATTCCATTTACTTTTCTGTTAACTTTATTATTGTCATACATTTATTTAGGTCCTTATTTTTTGTTAGGTCCATCTCTTAGTCTTTGTTATTAAGTTTATTATATAAATAAAATATCTTTTTAGGTTCACCTATATGTTTACCATTTTCCATGCTCATAATTTTTTCCAACATCTTAGACTTGCTCTGTGGCTTTCCCAGAGGTGGCTAAGTGGTAAAAAATCCATCTGCATTGCAGGAGACTCAGGTTCAATCCCTGGGTCAGGAAAATCCCCTGGAAGAGGAAATGGCAACCCACTCCAGTATTCTTGTAGAGAAAATCCCATGGACAGAGGAGACTGGTGGGCTACAATCCATAGGGTTGAAAAGAGTTACATACACACAGACTTGCTCTAGCGAACATTTTTCTTACTGCCTGGAATACATTCTTAGTAGTTTTTTTTTTTTTTTTAATGAGGATCTCTTGTTGGTGACTGCTGGTTTTTATATATCTGGAAATGTCTTTATTTCATCTTCATTTTTGAAAGGTAGTTCTGGCAGTGTACAATTGCTGGTTGACAGTAATTACCTCTCAACTCCTTAAAAACACCAGTATGGCTTCCATTGTAACAGTGGAAAAGTCAGCCATCAGTTTAATCTAATTTTTGCTCTTTTGTTGGCAATCTGCATTTTTTAATTTTAAAATTAAGTCTAATTTTAAAAACTCCTGTTCAACAATTAATACTTTCTGTTTCTAAGAGTTCTGTTTTTCACATCTTGCTGCCCACTTTTGTTAATCTTTTGATTATTGCTCATTTTTGTGACTCCCATGTGTAGAGGTATTCCACACATCAGATCAGATCAGATCAGTCGCTCAGTCGTGTCCGACTCTTTGCAACCCCATGAATCGCAGCACGCCAGGCCTCCCTGTCCATCACCAACTCCCGGAGTTCACCCAGACTCACGTCCATCGAGTCAGTGATGCCATCCAGCCATCTCATCCTCTGTCGTCCCCTTCTCCTCCTGCCCCCAATCCCTCCCAGCATCAGAGTCTTTTCCAATGAGTCAACTCTTCACATGAGGTGGCCAAAGTACTGGAGTTTCAGCTTTACCATCATTCCTTCCAAAGAAATCCCAGGGCTGATCTCCCTCAGAATGGACTGGTTGGATCTCCTTGCAGTCCAAGGGATCTCAAGAGTCTTCTCCAACACCACAGTTCAAAAGCATCGATTCTTCGGCGCTCAGCCTTCTTCACAGTCTAACTCTCACATCCATACATGACCACTGGAAAAACCATAGCCTTGACTAGACGGACCTTTGTTGGCAAAGTAATGTCTCTGCTTTTGAATATGCTATCTAGGTTGGCCATAACTTTCCTTCCAAGGAGTAAGCATCTTTTAATTTCATGGCTGCAGTCACCATCTGCAGTGATTTTGGAGCCCAGAAAAATAAAGTCTGACACTGTTTCCACTGTTTCCCCATCTATTTCCCATGAAGTGGTGGGACCGGATGCCATGATCTTCGTTTTCTGAATGTTGAGCTTTAAGCCAACTTTTTCACTCTCCACTTTCACTTTCATCAAGAGGCTTTTGAGTTTCTCTTCACTTTCTGCCATAAGGGTGGTGTCATCTGCATATCTGAGGTTATTGATATTTCTCCCAGCAATCTTGATTCCAGTTTGTGTTTCTTCCAGTCCAGTGTTTCTCATGATGTACTCTGCATATAAGTTAAATGTGTAAGCTAATACTAGAATTTTAAGTAGTTTGTTCTCTAAATTTGCTGGGTTTCTCCCACCACCCAGTCATGGTGCTTTTTGGTGACTGGGAAACTAAGCAATTTCCCATAGAGTTCCTAGGTGGTTGAAATTCATCTGTGAGGATCCTAGGCCATACATTGGAAGTACTTTTGTCTAGAGTGGATTTTCAGTTGTTTCTACTGGCAGTCAGGAGGTACTACCAAACTGAGACCATTTTTACCTCTCTCTAGATTTCTGACTTTCTGTGGAAATATTTGATTTAGATTGGCCTACTTTGAAGCTTGGTTTCTCTTCTTAACTGCAGTACTGAGCAAAACAACCTGCAGGAAAATCTTGCCTTTTTTTTGCTTTTTACTCATTGATTTCCACTCTCGTTTCAATGCCTTTTTTTTTTTTTTTTTGGTCTTTTTTGGGGGTATTGTTTGTTGGAGCCTTCAAAGATATCCCAAAAATACATTCTAAGGCTGTTTTGAACTAAAAAGTGAAAGTGTTGTTCAGTCATGTCTGACTCTTTGTGACTCCATGGACTGTAAGCCTGCCAGGCTCCTCTGTCCATGGGATTTCCCAGGCAAGAATACTGGAGTGAGTTGCCATTCCATTCTCCAGGGGATCTTCCCGACCCAGGAATTGAACTCAGGTCTCCTACATTGAAGAAAGATTCTTTACCACCTCAGCCACCAGGAATTCGTGTTTGAACCAGGTTCTAGTTATCTTATAGCAGAAGAGTCCTTTAGATTATGTAGTTTTCCATAAGGCAAAAATGGAGGTCTTCAAGAACTGTGTTTTGTTGAACCCAGTGCCTGTTACAACTAATTGTTGAATGAGTAACTCACATTTGATAGAAATAGAGAAGGTAGTCATCAGTATCATATGTCTTGATAGATTTGGAACAGATTTGCAACTGAAAGATATCTGTGCATTTGATGCCTGCAGTTCTCTTTCAAAATGAAAAACTGCATTCATAAATAGAGCAGTTATTACTTAATGATGACAAGTGTCTACTCAGTTGGTCACTGCAGGTGAAAAATCAAGCTTTTTATTGATCACTTATGACTTATACCTTAGTAATACTTTATTATAGGCATGAAATCAAAGCTTACATGTTCACACTAAAATGAACCTTAACTTCATGGGATTTAATGATTTTATTTTGAGTATTTATATACATATAATTCATAACCGGGCTTTCCTGGTAGGTCAGCTAGTAAAGAATCTGCTTGCAATTTGAACCGGGAGACCCCCGTTCAAATCCTAGTTTGGGAAGATTCCCTTGGATAAGGGATAGGCTACACACTCCAGTATTTTTGGGCTTCCCTGGTGGCTCAGACAGTAAAGAATACACCTGCAATATAGGAGATGTGGGTTCAATCCCTGGGTTGGAAAGATCCCCTGGAAGAGGGCATGGCAACCCACTCCAGTATTCTTGCCTGGAGAATCCCTGGACAGAGGAGCGTGGTGGGCTACAGTCTGTGGTGCAAAGAGTTGGACACCACTGAGTGACTCAGCACACACACAGTTCATAACCCGGGAGTTTATTTTTTGTTGAAATATAATTGTTTTACAATGTTGTTAGTTTCTGCTGTACAGTGAAGTGAATCAGCCGTGTGTGTGTATATATATATATATATATATATATATATCCCTTCACTCTTGGACCTCTCACTCTACCTGCATTCCACCTAGAGAGTTGGAGCTCTGAGCTGCACTTCCTGTGCTTTTCAGCAGTCCCACTGGTTATCTGTTACCACATGATAATATATATGTTGATCCCAATCTCCCAATTTTTCCCACCCTTCTTTTCTCCCCTCTGTATTCACATGTGTCTGTTGTCTACATCTGCATCACTATTCCTGCCTTGGAAATAGGTTCATCTGTGCTATTTTTCTAGATTACACATGTATGTGTTAATAATCAATATTTATTTTTCTCTTTCTGACTTCACTGTGTATGACAGATTCTGGGTTCATCCATGTCTGTACAAATGACCCTGTTTCATTTGTTTTAGAGGCTGAGTAGTACTCCATTGTATATATGTACCACATCTTCTTTATCCATTCATCTGTCATTGGATAACCAGGGAGTTTAAATGTCTGGCCTGAGATCCTGAAATTGACTCCAGAATCACAAAGGAAAAGCATTTTTCATAAGATTGAGGTGGAGAGTGGGCATGAGAAGACTTGGAGTCAGATACATTTGGCTCTGCCATTTAGTCATCTGTGACTTGCAAATTCTCATAATTTCTATGCCTTAATTTACTTTTCTCTGAAAAAGGAATAATTTTATTAACTCCATCATAGGATTGTTGTGAGTATTAAATGTAATAAAGTGTGTAAATGTCTTAGGAAATATCTTAGGCATAATAAATTCAATAAATGTCATCTATAGATGATACAATTACCCCATCCCTCTACTTGCAGTCCTAATCCAACAGAAGAGAACTATTGATGTGTATTTATTGATCACCTTGAGCCATCAGAAAATATCTAAATGGAAAGAGTCAGCTTTGTCATGTAAACTGATTTTAATAATAATATAATATTAATAATATTAATAATGATGAAATTTTGCAGTTTAAATTTTGTCTGAGAAGTCCAGTCATGCATAAGTGCTTATTCAATTTCTGGTGAGAACGTATAAATAAGATACGGTGTGTACCCACTCTGTCAAATTCCCATGTTCTTGCTCTCATTTTAAGAGTGAGGATATTTAGACTTAGGAATATGAAGTAACTTGCCTTAGGTAAAAAGCCCAGAATTTTACACCAAAGCATTCAGGATGTTAAGCATGATATTTTTCCATTTAGAGTATAATATATCCCTCTATAGGGCTTCCCGGGTGAATTGGTGTTAAAGAATCTGTCTGCCAATGCAGGAGATGTGGGTTCAGTCACTGGATTAGGAAGATTCCCTGGAGAAGGAAATGGCAAACCACTCCAGTATGCTTGCCTGGGAAATCCCATGGACAGAACATCCTGGTGGGCTACAGTCCATGGGGTTGCAAAGAGTTGGACACAACTCAGTGACAAAGCAACAGCAAAATATCCCTCTGTATCTTGATTCTCCCATACTGAAAACAAGAAACAGAGTGCCTTAGAAACTAGGGAAAAAAAGCCAAGAAAAATACTGCCTCAAATTATGAGGAGAGGATTTTGTAAAGGAAGAGTGATCAGCAGCATTGAATGTCATTGAGAGATGAAAGAAGGATGAGAAATGTAGATACACGTTTGATTCTGAAATACGATGTTCCATTAGTCACCATTAAGTCCTTTAAAAAAAAAAAAACAAAACTAGAAGTGATTTTGACCTAGAATCTGCTATAAGAAACTAGTTGGCTAACTTTTGAGAGTTACCAAGTGATAATTGAGTGTGTAGGCAGAAAGAAATAGAATTTCTGGTATTAACAACCTTTGTTCATTTGACAAGGCAGCTACTGTCTTGTATGATAGGAAGCATTTGTCTTGAAATATAAAGTTAATTTTACATACGTGGATTACAAATATGATTTTCCTGAATTTTTTTTATTGGCAGTGGATAGCCACTGTGACTGGTCTTACATTATTATGAGGCTTTTGGTGGTTTTAGTGGAAGTTCTGGCCTTACCTTTCTTCTTGATGAATTGGTCAAATTGTATCATCATATCAATTTATTCTAAGACTACTTCTGGTAGCTAGGAGATATATCTTGGAAATCTCCCCTTACTGTGCCTCTTGTTTGCTCAATTAGAATTGAAACACACTGGTATGGAAAATTGGTTTCTCCATATTTATACAGTCACTTATATACTAGCTGTGCTCTGGGATCATATTTGATTTGTTAAGATGTTAAGTGCAATTTTTTCATGCCTTTATATTATGGGGATGATGTAAATAATGCTTCCATCCCAGCTGGAACACTAAAATGGTTGCAAAAGAAGAATAAAAATATTTTTTGCCAATCTCAGAGAGGCTAGAGATAACCAGAAATGTTTCATTTTGAAATATCAACAAGAAGAGTATAGGAGATACATAAATGTATTTATTCAGTCATTAAATAACTAACTAAACATCTATACTAGGCATTCGGTAAAGAATCCGCCTGTAATGCAGGAGACCCCAGTTCGATTCCTGGGTCGGGAAGATTCCCTGGAGAAGGGATAGGCTGCCCACTCCAGTATTCTTGGGCTTCCCTTGTGGCTCAGCTGGTAAAGAATCCTCCTACAATGTGGGAGACCTGGGTTTGATCCCTGGGTTGAGAAGATTCCCTGGAGAAGCGAAAGGCTACCCACTCCAGTATTCTGGCCTGGAGAATTCCATGGACTGTATAGTCCGTGGGGTCGCAAAGAGTTGGACACGACTGAGCGACTTTCACTCACTCACACACCAGGCATTATATAGTGCAAGGTGCTGGTGATATAGCAGTTAACAAGATAGTCAGAATCTCTGGACACATGTAATGGGAGAACATAGAAACGTATCCTTAATTTCAGGTTGTCTAGGAAGGCTAGGGACACTAAGAATGAGATTTGGGGTCTCCTACTTAAGTAGGAGACAATTTAGGTGACAGTTTTCTTCAATGGGCAAAGCTCGTTGGGTACAGAATTTAGGTCTGGTACAAGAAGGATCCAGACCTATACTCTCATTTATATACTTGCTGGGATTTTTGGTGGTATCATTCTTCCCATAGTGTAATTGTTCCTCTTACACTCATGCTCTTTCTACCAAAATTTTTTTCTTAGAACTTGTTCATATAATAAAGTGGTTAAGAACATGAGTTTTAGAATCACACTAACTAGGGCTCCAGTTCCAGTTTGTCATTGATGACATGTTATCATTAATTAGGGTACTTAATGTCCCTAAGTTTCAGTTTCTCATGTTAATTGGGGGCAATAACAACACGTATTTCATATGACTGTTGTGAAGATTAGATGAAAATCTTTTAGCATAATGTCTGGTTCATAGTATCTTTCATTGTTGGAATTGTTCTTTATTCATTTATTAAATACTTAATATGTCTCAGCTTTATGGTAAGTAGCTTACTCATGAGTTGATAGTATCTCTTCTGTCTTATCACTTTTCACACCTCATTTTTTTGTTCCTACTGTTAAAATTCCCAGGAGGCCTAGAAATAGAATAGTCTCTAAAAATTGAAATGAATATATTAGAAGGGCTACCTAGATCAGACCTACCAGTCTCTGACCCACCTGCTCCTGGTTTAAGACTCACTTTCCCTGTTTGTGGTTATTCTCATGGTTGAGACATCAGAAGTTGGTTGGGCAGAACAGATCTGGAGCAGTTACATCAATGACAGGTAGTAACCGCTACAAATTCCCCCATGTTCTTCACCCCAGACAGGTTTCTGTCTCATCACTGTGGAAGATGGTAGGTTGAATATCATGAAACTATGTGCTGCTTTCTTTTTTACCACAGGCAGAGTTTCACTCTGGTTGAATGCATTCAAAGAGAAGGTTTCAGTCTAACTGATGGACTTACACCTGGAACGTTTGAAACATTATTATTATGGCTGATTTATTCTGAAGAACTAGGGCTCTTCTTCCTTTAGGGACTATAGTTGTGTTTTCTTGTATAAAAGGGAGAGAAATACTGCTTTTAGAAATCAATGTTCTGTCACAGAATCACAATTAGATGTCAGCTTAACATCCAGCAGCAGAAAATGTAGCAGCAGTACTGGGTGCCCCTTGGAGGCTAAGGGACTCAGGAGCCTGTTCTTGGGTTGAAATGGCCGGAGATGAGCGAATTCTTCCTTTGAGTCCTCTTTGCTTTTATCCAGTGGCCTTCATCCAATCTCCCTTTCTAAAATGCGGGTAAATGTCAATTTTCTTGTCAATTATATATATATATATATATATATATATATATATATTTTTTTTTTTTTTTTTTTTTTTGGCAAATTTGAAATCTAAAATAGGAAATATCTGCCAAGTTGAGCTTAATAAATTAATGATGACCACAGAAGCTAATCAGGAATGCAATTGGGTTGTTTCATAAAACGATTGTCACTGGCCTCTTCTGTTGTTTCTCTCTCTTTGGCATAGATTTAACACAATTATCCTTAGTTTTCTATTTCTGGGTATGAAATTGATGGTTAGTTTGAAATCTATAATTCTTTGTTATGGTAAGGAAACATCTATTATAAAATAAAAAAATTTTTTAAAATTTATTTATTTTAATTGGAGGCTAATTACTTTACAATATTGTATTGGTTTTGCCATACATCAGCATGAATCTGCCACAGGTGTACACGTGTTCCCAATCCTGAACCTCCCTCCCACCTCCCTCACCGTACTATCCCTCTGGGTCATCCCAGGGCACCAGCCCCAAGCATCCTGTATCCTGCATCGAACCTGGACTGGCGATTCGTTTCTTATATGATATTATACATGTAGCATATAGTATATATGAGAAATGAATCACCAGTCCAGGTTCGATGCAGGATACAGGATGCTTGGGGCTGGTGCCCTGGGATGACCATTCCCGTAGAAAAGAAATGCAAAAAAGCAAAATCGCTGTCTGGGGAGGCCTTACAAATACCTGTGAAAAGAAGAGAAGTGAAAAGCAAAGGAGAAAAGGAAAGATATAAACTTCGGAATGCAGAGTTCCAAAGAATAGCAAGAAGAGATAAGAAAGCCTTCTTCAGAGATCAATGCAAAGAAATAGAGGAAAACAACAGAATGGGAAAGACTAGGGATCTCTTCAAGAAAATCAGAGATACCAAAGGAACATTTCATGCAAAGATGGGCTCGATAAAGGACAGAAATGGTATGGACCTAACAGAAGCAGAAGATATTAAGAATAGATGGCAAGAATACACAGAAGAACTGTACAAAAAAGATCTTCACGACCCAGATAATCACGATGGTGTGATCACGGACCTAGAGCCAGACATCCTGGAATGTGAAGTCAAGTGGGCCTTAGAAAGCATCACTACGAACAAAGCTAGTGGAGGTGATGGAATTCCAGTTGAGCTATTCCAAATCCTGAAAGATGATGCTGTGAAAGTGCTGCACTCAATATGCCAGCAAATTTGGAAAACTCAGCAGTGGCCACAGGACTGGAAAAGGTCAGTTTTCATTCCAATCCCAAAGAAAGGCAATGCCAAAGAATGCTCAAACTACTACACAATTGCACTCATCTCACAGGCTAGTAAAGTAATGCTCAAAATTCTCCAAGCCAGGCTTCAGCAATATGTGAACCATGAACTTCCTGATGTTCAAGCTGGTTTTAGAAAAGGCAGAGGAACCAGAGATCAAATTGCCAACATCCGCTGCATCATAGAAAAAGCAAGAGAGTTCCAGAAAAGCATCTATTTCTGCTTTCTTGACTATGCCAAAGCCTTTGACTGTGTGGATCACAATAAACTGTGGACAATTCTGAAAGAGATGGGAATACCAGGCCACCTGATCTGCCTCTTGAGAAATATGTATGCAGGTCAGGAAGCAACAGTTAGAACTGGACATGGAACAACAGACTGGTTCCAAATAGGAAAAGGAGTTCGTCAAGGCTGTATATTGTCATCCTGTTTATTTAACTTCTATGCAGAGTACATCATGAGAAACACTGGACTGGAAGAAACACAAGCTGGAATCCAGATTTCCGGGAGAAATATCAATAACCTCAGATGTGCAGATGACACCACCCTTATGGCAGAAAGTGAAGAGGAACTCAAAAGCCTCTTGTTGAAAGTGAAAGTGGAGAGTGAAAAAGTTGGCTTAAAGCTCAACATTCAGAAAACGAAGATCATGGCATCTGGTCCCACCACTTCATGGGAAATAGATGGGGAAACAGTGGAAACAGTGTCAGACTTCATTTTTCTGGGCTCCAAAATCACTACAGATGGTGACTGCAGCCATGAAATTAAAAGATGCTTACTCCTTGGAAGGAAAGTTATGACCAACCTAGATAGCGTGTTCAAAAGCAGAGACATTACTTTGCCAACAAAGGTCCGTCTAGTCAAGGCTCTGGTTTTTCCTGTGGTCATGAATGGATGTGAGAGTTAGACTGTGAAGAAGGCTGAGTGCCGAAGAATTGATGCTTTTGAACTGTGGTATTGGAGAAGACTGTTGAGAGTCCCTTGGACTGCAAGGAGATCCAACCAGTCCATTCTAAAGGAGATCAGCCCTGGGTGTTCTTTGGAAGGAATGATGGTAAAGCTGAAACTCCAGTCCTTTGGCCACCTCATGCGAAGAGTTGACTCACTGGAAAAGACTCTGATGCTGGGAGGGATTGGGGGCAGGAGGAGAAGGGGACGACAGAGGATGAGATGGCTGGATGGCATTACTGACTCGATGGACGTGAGTCTGGGTGGACTCCGGGAGTTGGTGATGGACAGGGAGGCCTGGCGTGCTGCGATTCATGGGTCACAAAGAGTCGGACATGACTGAGCAACTGAACTAACTGAACTGAACTGACATTGTTGTTGAGGGTGAATCTTACTGTATTATTTTCTCTTGTTTTATTATGTTACCACACATTTAGTGGCTCATAGCAACCCAAGTGCATTATCTCACACTGTCTGTAGGTTAGAAGTTCAGGGACAGTGTGGCTGGTTTCTCTGCTCAGGATCATAGTGTTTGTCAGAGCCACAGCTCTTAATCCGAGGCTCTTCCAAGCTCACTGGTTGTTGACAGAATTTGTTTCCTTGAAGTTCTAGGACTGAGGTCCCCATATCCTTGCTGGCTGTCAGCTATAGGCCACTCTCAGCAAGCATAGGTGTCCATATTTCTTGCCATGTGAGCCTCTTCATCTTCAGGCCAGTAATGGCAAGCCAAATTCTTCTTGTGTTTCAAATCTCTGACTTCCTTTTTTATATTCAGCTGGGGAAAACTTCCTTATTTTAAAAGGCTCATGTGATTAGGTCAGGCTTAAATGAAAAAAATCTCTCTCTTAAGGTCATGAAACTAACATGATCTGGGAATCTACAATATTCATAGTACTGGGAATTGCTGTAAGATGTGTACATGGTGAGGAGAGGGAGGTCATCTTAGAATTCTGCCTACTGTAGTTAATTTGAAGAAGTGTTCTGGAAATATCTTTTGCAACTAAGCATGCATATACCTTTTACTTCTGTATTCCTATTTTTAGAACTCCCATTTTATAGAAACAAGTACATCAGCATATAAGGATATAAGTCTGGAGATGTTTATTGCATTGTTTGTAATAACTCCTAACTGGAAACTCATTCTTCATCAAAAGGAGGCTATGTAAATAAACTATGGTTTATCCATCACATTCCTAATATCTTAGATTATTATCTATTAATTTGGATACTGAAAGAGCAAGTAGTTGAGTAAAGTGTACTTAGCAATATAATCATATTTTGAAAATTATAAAACTTATTTGTGTGTGTGTGTTTCATTTGAATATGAAGAAGGATGGACACCAGGCTGTTAATTTGATTACCTTACATGTCTAGGAATGGTAAGAGATGAAGTGGATGATGGGATGAGGTTTAGTATTATATATCTCTGCATTATTTCACTTTTTGCAAATATATATTGTTATAAATATATTATGTGTTTAATTAAAAATAGTAAATATAAAAGCTAAACAAAAGTTAGTACATGCTCCTTGTAGAAAATTTGGAAAATACAGTAAAGCTTACAGAAGCATATACAATTACTCACAATCCAAATATCCAGACATATTTCTTACTAAGAGTTTGCTACATTCTATGCCCTTATATCCAGAGATTCACAATGTAAATACTATTTTGAAACTTGATCTTTTTCACATGCATATATCATATATGCCTTATACTACCTTATGTACATGATCATGAATATTTTCTTCTGGGTTCACTATGATCTAATTCTTAAACACTTAAATCTTTGATTCCTTCGGAATTTATTTTGGTGTACAGTGCTTGATGAGAATTAATCAATATATTTTAAAATTGGTTAGCTATTATCCCTATAACATTTATCAAATAGCTACCTCCAATGATTAGAAATGCCACTTTTATTGTATACTAAATTCTTACATGTATTTCTGAAAATTCATCTCTGCTCCACTGGTGACTCTGTAATCTGACTTTGCCAGCACATTTAAAAAACGCTTTATAGTTTTATGTTTTATAATATGCTTTAATATCTGGTATGGAAATCTTTCTGCTACTTTGCAGTTCTAACAGTTTTTGTTTTATACTTCCTTTTATACATTCTCAGCTTCCTTGCCATTTTCTCATTTGTTTGGTTTAATTCCAGTCCTATCTAATTTGTCCTCACCCCTGCACAGCCCAGTGTAGTTGGAAAAAATAATGTATAGCACATGTTGACTCATTTAAAATTTATGATCATTCAACTTAAGCTGACCTGCCTCTTGAGAAACCTATATGCAGGTCAGGAAGCAACAGTTAAAACTGGACATGGAACAACAGACTGGTTCCAAATAGGAAAAGGAGTACGTCAAGGCTGTATATTGTTACCCTGCTTATTTAACTTCTATGCAGAGTACATCATGAGAAATGCTGGACTGGAAGAAGCACAAGCTGGAATCAAGATTGCCGGGAGAAATATCAATAATCTCAGATATGCAGATGACACCACCCTTATGGCAGAAAGTGAAGAGGAACTCAAAAGCCTCTTGTTGAAAGTGAAAGTGGAGAGTGAAAAAGTTGGCTTAAAGCTCAACATTCAGAAAATGAAGATCATGACATCCGGTCTCATCACTTCATGGGAAATAGATGGGGAAACAGTGGAAACAGTGTCAGACTTTATTTTTTTTGGGCTCCAAAATCACTGCAGATGGTGACTGCAGCCATGAAATTAAAAGACGCTCACTCCTTGGAAGGAAAGTTATGACCAACCTAAACAGCATATTCAAAAGCAGAGACATTACTTTGCCAACAAAGGTCTATCTAGTCAAGGCTATGGTTTTTCCAGTGGTCATGTATGGATGTGAGAGTCGGACTGTGAAGAAAGCTGAGTGCTGAAGAATTGATGCTTTTGAACTGTGGTGTTGGAGAAGACTCTTGAGAGTCCCTTGGACTGCAAGGAGATCCAACCAGTCCATTCTGAAGAAGATCAGCCCTGGGATTTCTTTGAAAGGAATGATGCTAAAGCTGAAACTCCAATCGTTTGGCCACCTCATGCGAAGAGTTGACTCATTGGAAAAGACTCTGATGCTGGGAGGGATTAGGGGCAGGAGGAAAAGGGGATGACAGAGGATGAGATGGCTGGATGGCATCACTGACTCGATGGACATGAGTCTGAGTGAACTCCGGGAGTGGGTGATGGACAGGGAGGCCTGGCGTGCTGCAGTTCATGGGGTCTCAAAGAGTTGGACACAACTGAGCGACTGAAGTGAACTGAAGAATCATGCTGCCTAGCAATATGTTTCTCTAGTCTGTTCCTCTCCCACTCTCCTAGATGGTTATTTTGTAGCATCTCTTCTCTCCTCCAATCTCTCTTTCTCTCCTTCTCCTGCTCAGTTGCAGATCCTATTTCCTCCTTGAGTCCCTGAGTTCTAAGCACTTAAAACCTCAGATCTCAAGTCTTTGGACCAAGATTCTGTATTTATAGTCATTCCTTGGGTGAGCTTATGTAGCCCCAGGACTTTAAATGCCATTTTCATGTTAGTAATTCTCCAGGTTATAACCCCAGTCTGAATTTCAGAGTCTGGCATCTAGATGGTACCTTACTTTAAGGTATAATTGAACTCCTAAATATTTCTGCCTCAGCTGGCTCTGCTCATAGTCTTTCCCCATCTTAGTACAGGACAACTCTTAATTTCTAATGTCAAGTCAAAACTACCTTAGAAGCATCTTGACTGTCTGTTGCATAGCACACATCTGTTCTGTCAGTAAATCCTGCTGCATTTACTTTCAGAGTATATCCAGAGTCTGACCTCTTCTTCCACTTCTGCTTCCATCAGGTTTGAGGCACCATTATTCTTAACTGGGTTACTGGATTATTGCAGTAGCCTCCTGGCTGGTCTGTCTGCTTCTTCTCTTGACAACCCCTTAAGTCTGTTCTCAGCAGGCAGCCACTGTGATCCTGTTAAAACATAGATCAGATCTTGTCATCCTTTGACTCAAGCCACAACATTCTGCCATTTGTATTTCATCTACCCCTATATCTATTCTCCAGACCCCTTTTGGAATAATATGTTTTCAGAAATTATTTTTTCAGACTAGAACTGGTAAATACATGTAAATATTAATTTGTTCCACCTAATGAGCTGCATGCACATGTTTTGATATGTAAAAGTGAATTTTATAATCAGGAGAGTAAACATTGTATCCTATCTAAGCTGGAGGCCATATCATCAGTGACAGGAAAAATGACATGACATGTTTTGATGTTATGTATTTACAACTGCGGGAGAAGGCAATGCACCCCACTCCAGTACTGTTGCCTGGAAAATCCCTTGGATGGAGGAGCCTGGTAGGCTACATTCCATGGGGTCGCTAAGAGTCAGACAGGACTGAGCGACTTCACTTTCACTTTCACTTTCCACTTTCATGCATTGGAGAAGGAAATGGCAACCCACTCCAGTGTTCTTGCGTGGAGAATCCCATGGACGGAGAAGCCTGGTAGGCTGCAGTCCATGGGGTCGCACAGAGTCGGACATGACTGAAGTGACTTAGCAGCAGCAGCAGCATTTACAGCTGTAGCCTTTATTACTACCACTGAAGATTTCAAACCTGGTAGCTGCATAATGTTAAGATGGTATGTCTGTTTTGGTCCTTGATACTTTTCTTGGCTCTCAAGTCTACCTTATCTGGTATCAAGTAGCCATTCCTGCTTTACTTTTTGATTTTTACCTGATATCTTTCCCCACCTTCTTACGTTCAACCTGTCTATTATCATTCTGTGTGAAATTAATTTCTTGTAGAAAATATATAGCTGGATTGTGTTTTTTGAATCCCCACTAATCTCTTTCTTTTAAATGGTGTAAGTGCCATTTTGTTGTTTTCTGCTCATTCTCTATTTCTTGTTCCTTATCATCACTTGTCATTGTAATTTGAACATCTTTTAAGAGTTTCATTTTGATATCTTTATGGCATTTTGAGCTTGATAAAGGACAGAAATGGTATGGACCTAACAGAAGCAGAAAATATTAAGAAGAGATGGCAAGAATACACAGAAGAACTGTACAAAAAAGATCTTCAAGATCCAGATAATCATGATGGTGTGATCACTCACCTAGAGCCAGACATCCTGGAATGTGAAGTCAAGTGGGCCTTAGAAAGCATCACTACGAACAAAGCTAGTGGAGGTGATGGAATTCCAGTTGAGCTATTCCAAATCCTGAAAGATGATGCTGTGAAAGTGCTGCACTCAATATGCCAGCAAATTTGGAAAACTCAGCAGTGACCACAGGACTGGAAAAGGTCAGTTTTCATTCCAATCCCAAAGAAAGGCAATACCAAAGGATGCTCAAACTACCACACAATTGCACTCATCTCACAGGCTAGTAAAGTAATGCTCAAAATTCTCCAAGCCAGGCTTCAGCAATATGTGAACCGTGAACTTCCTGATGTTCAAGCTGGTTTTAGAAAAGGCAGAGGAACCAGAGATCAAATTGCCAACATCCGCTGGATCATAGAAAAAGCAAGAGAGTTCCAGAAAAGCATCTATTTCTGCTTTCTTGACTATGCCAAAGCCTTTGACTGTGTGGATCACAATAAACTGTGGACAATTCTGAAAGAGATGGGAATACCAGACCACCTGATCTGCCTCTTGAGAAATTTGTATGCAGGTCAGGAAGCAACAGTTAGAACTGGACATGGAACAACAGACTGGTTCCAAATAGGAAAAGGAGTTCGTCAAGGCTGTATATTGTCATCCTGTTTATTTAACTTCTATGCAGAGTACATCATGAGAAACGCTGGACTGGAAGAAGCACAAACTGGAATCCAGATTTCCGGGAGAAATATCAATAACCTCAGATGTGCAGATGACACCACCCTTATGGCAGAAAGTGAAGAGGAACTCAAAAGCCTCTTGATGAAAGTGTAAGTGGAGAGTGAAAAAATTGGCTTAAAGCTCAACATTCAGAAAACGAAGATCATGGCATCTGGTCCCACCACTTCATGGGAAATAGATGGGGAAACAGTGGAAACAGTGTCAGACTTTATTTTTCTGGGCTCCAAAATCACTGCAGATGGTGACTGCAGCCATGAAATTAAAAGACGCTCACTCCTTGGAAGGAAAGTTATGACCAACCTAGACAGCATATTCAAAAGCAGAGACATTACTTTGCCAACAAAGGTACATCTAGTCAAGGCTATGGTTTTTCCTGTGGTCATGTATGGATGTGAGAGTTGGACTGTGAAGAAGGCTGAGCGCCGAAGAATTGATGCTTTTGAACTGTGATGTTGGAGAAGACTCTTGAGAGTCCCTTGGACTGCAAGGAGATCCAACCAGTCCATTCTGAAGGAGATCGGCCCTGGGATTTCTTTGGAAGGAATGATGCTAAAGCTGAAACTCCAGTACTTTGGCCACCTCATGTGAAGAGTTGACTCATTGGAAAAGACTCTGATGCTGGGAGGGATTGGGGGCAGGAGGAGAAGGGGACGACAGAGGATGAGATGGCTGGATGGCATCACTGACTCGATGGACGTGAGTCTGGGTGAACTCCGGGAGTTGGTGATGGACAGGGAGGCCTGGCATGCTGCGGTTCATGGGGTGGCAAAGAGTCGGACACGACTGAGCGACTGATCTGATCTAATCTGATGGCATTTAAAAATTATATCACACTGTATATGTCTTAGTGGTTGCTCTAGATATTTCCAAATGCCTATGTAACTTTCAGCCTACTGGTGGTGGTGGTGTTGATGTTTTACGCTTCTAGTTAAGTCTAGAAACCATACTTTATTTGAGTTCTCTTTAAACCTCTTCATCTTTTAAGTGTAATTATCTTAAATATTTTCTCTACATACATTGAGCACCACATCAGATGGTATTATAACTTTCATATCAAGTATAAAATATTAAAGAGCCTCATGAGGTAAAAGATAGTTTATTGTATTTTTCACTATTTTTTCTCATTCAACTGATCTTTTCTGTCAGGAGGACCCATCCTTCTACCGTTACCATTTTCTTTCTGTATGGTTTTTTTAGCCGTTCTTTAAGGGTAAATCTGCTAGCAACAAGTGTTCTTAGTTCCCTTTAATTTAATGAGAATGTCTTTGTTTTCCCCTTCATTTCTGAAGAAAAGCTTTGTCAGATAGGGATTCAGAGTTAACAGTTCTTTAATTATGCATTTGAAAAACATTGTGTCACTTTTTTTTTAACCTCCATTGTTATAGATGAGAAATCTGGTGTTATTCAAATTGGCGTTCCTTTATAGGAACCTTTTCTTCCTTCTCCTTTTTACCTCCTTGTTTTCCTTTGCCTCCTCTCGGAAAAATAGATTCTGTAGTGTTGGCAATCTGGGAACTGACTGTTGGGTGATCTTGGAAGCAGGTCCTTCAGTCCCAGTCAAGCCTTCAGATGACTGTATCCTTGGCTGGCAGTTTAACTACTACCCCACGAGAGACTGTCAACCATAACCATTTGAGTAATTCCTGACCCACCGAAACAGAACTAATAAATGCTTGTTGTTTTAAATCACTAAGTTTTGTAGTAATCTGTTATGCAACCATAGATGACTGATACAAAATCCCACTAATTAATGTCTCACAGTGTGCATGAACAGTTACTATTACATGTACAGTGTAGCACATATTTCGTTTTCATAGTTTGATGGACTTAATGGTGCACACAGAGTAGGAATCAGCATTTGTCATATGTGCCATACATATTTGAGGGAAAAGTTTAAAATGGCTTCTTTTATTCATCACTTAAATGTTATAGGGAAGATATTTTTCTGTTTGTTACTGGTGATTTCATAAGCCGTAATATAGCCTGGTAAAGGTATGCTAAGTCACTTCAGTCGTGTCCAACTCTGTGTGACCCCATAGACGGCAGCCCACCAGGTTCTGCTGTCCCTGGGATTCTCCAGGCAAGAATGCTGGAATAATGGGTTGCCATTTCCTTCTCCAGTGCATGAAAGTGAAAAGTGAAAGTGAAGTTGCACAGTCACGTCCGACTCTTCACGACCCCATGGACTGTAGCCTACCAGGCTCCTCCATCCAGGGGATTTTCCAGGCAAGAGTACTGGAGTGGGGTGCCATTGCCTTCTCCAGATAAAGGTATATCGGGATACATGATTCTAAGATACTGTTTGCAGCAAGAATGGATGTTTCCCTGCTAATAAGAGAGATTAAGTTATTTTCCAGATCTTATTTATTTTTTTGCAGTGAATAATTGATCAGTTATGTCTCTTGATCTTAGTTTATATTAAAGGAAATAGTGAAAATAGTATGTATAATAGTTAACAGTCACTGACTTATCTTTTCAGTGCTGTGTAAAGAAATGGATAACATATAATATAAAACTGTTCTTTTCCACACTGGGAACTGTAGATATCAAGAGTAAAGGTGTATACTTGAGTTTTTAGAATAGCAGCTGAGTTTAAAATATTTCTCAATGTCACTGTGGTAATGAGTGAAAGTAATGAGCATTTCTCTGATTCCTTATGGTTTGAACTCCTAAGTAGTTCCTAGATCCTAAACACTTGAGAAACACTCATTGGATGTATGGTAGACAGTAAATGACAGTTACCATTTTATTATTTTTTGAGAGCTCCCCCAAATGTTTTACACTAGATAAACACTGTGATAGACACTAGGAATATAAAAATAAAAGTGGCTATCACAGAGACTTGAGTCTAGAAAAGGGAGTAAGGCACATAAACTAATCATATGAATGCCAAGGCATTGGTACACTGGAGGAATTCACAGGGAACACAAAGAAGGGCACCGAGTTCAATTTAGATGGAGGCTGAGAAAGCTTTCCTAAAGGAAAGACATTTAAGTAGAATTTTAAAAGACGAGTAATAATAGAGGTTGTTATTGGTTGAGGGTTGACTTGTGCAAAAACCTGATACAAAGTCATTGCATTTCTGTACAAAGTTGGGCTCTATTTTCTTGGTGAACTATATATACCCTTCTTACAGTAATTTGCCTTGTTTTCTCAAACTGTATTTTTGCAGCTGTTTCTTCTATCTTGAATACACTTTACTACATCACCCATTGAATTCACACCCATCTTTCAGATACTCATCCTGTGTCCCTCTACTTAGAAGAATTTCACACGTTCCTAGGTTGAATTGGGTATTATCTTTCCATGCTCTTCTGTATATCTTTATATTCATTAATGGCTTTTTGATGTGTGTTCCAGTACAGTTTTAGCTTTCAAGAAATAGTTTATGTCCTATTAGTATGGCTTTATTATTATTCTGTTTTATTAATCCAAAAAACAGTCATTCAGTTGAGTTCAGTTCAGTCACTCAGTCGTGCCCGACTCTTTTCGACCCCATGAACCACAGCATGCCAGGCCTCCCTGTCCATCACCAACGCCTGGAGTTTACCCAAACTCCTGTCCATCGAGTCGGTGATGCCATCCAGCCATCTCATCCTCTGTCGTCCCCTTCTCTTCCTGCCCCCAATCTCTCCCAGCATCAGGGTCTTTCCCAGTGAGTCAACTCTTCGCATGAGGTGGCCAAAGTATTGGAGTTTGGAGCTTCAGCATCAGTCCTTCCAATGAACACCCAGGACTGATCTCCTTTAGAATGGACTGGTTGGATCTCCTTGCAGTCCAAGGGACTCTCAAGAGTCTTCTCCAACACCACAATTCAAAGGCATCAATTCTTCAGCACTCAGCTTTCTTCACAGTCCAACTCTCACATCCATACATGACCACTGGAAAAACCATTAAGACCTACTTACTATATGCCAGAAACTACTGGACATTAAGAGTAAAAAAGTGATTAAGCCAGACTTCAGTCATCAAAAGTCCACAGTTTAGCAGGAGAAACAAATATTTAACATATTCTAGTAAGAGATATAAGAATTATGATGAAGTTTTATAATAGCTTAAGGAAAAACCTAATCAGTGCTGTGGGGCTTTTAGAAGGCTTTCAGATCAGATCAGATCAGATCAGTCACTCAGTCGTGTCTGACTCTTTGCCACCCCGTGAATCGCAGCACGCCAGGCCTCACTGTCCATCACCAACTCCCGGAGTTCACCCAGACTCACGTCCATCGAGTCAGTGATGCCATCCAGCCATCTCATCCTCTGTCGTCCCCTTCTCCTCCTGCCCCCAATCCCTCCTAGCATCAGTCTTTTCCAGTGAGTCAACTCTTCACATGAGGTGGCCAAAGTACTGGAGTTTCAGCTTTGCCATCATTCCTTCCAAAGAAATCCCAGGGCTGATCTCCTTCAGAATGGACTGGTTGGATCTCCTTGCAGTCCATGGGACTCTCAAGAGTCTTCTCCAACACCACAGTTCAAAAGCATCAATTCTTCGGCACTCAGCCTTCTTCACAGTGCAACTCTCACATCCATACATGACCACAGGAAAAACCATAGCCTTGACTAGACAGACCTTTGTTGGCAAAGTAATGTCTCTGCTTTTGAATATGCTATCTAGGTTGGTCATAACTTTCCTTCCAATGAGTAAGCATCTTTTAATTTCATGGCTGCAGTCACCATCTGTAGTGATTTTGGAGCCCAGAAAAATAAAGTCTGACACTGTTTCCACTGTTTCCCCATCTATTCCCCCTGAAGTCATGGGACTGGATGACATGATCTTCATTTTCTGAATGTTGAGCTTTAATCCAACTTTTTCACTCTCCACTTTCACTTTCATCAAGAGGCTTTTGAGTTCCTCTTCACTTTCTGCCATAAGGGTGGTGTCATCCGCACATCTGAGGTTATTGATATTTCTCCCGGAAATCTGGATTCCAGCTTGTGTTTCTTCCAGTTCAGCGTTTCTCATGCTGTACTCTGCATATAAGTTAAATAAACAGGATGACAATATACAGCCTTGACGAACTCCTTTTCCTATTTGGAACCAGTCTGTTGTTCCATGTCCAGTTCTAACTGTTGCTTCCTGACCTGCAAACAAATTTCTCAAGAGGCAGATCAGGTGGTCTGGTATTCCCATCTCTTTCAGAATTGTCCACAGTTTATTGTGATCCACACAGTCAAAGGCTTTGGCATAGTCAATAAAGCAGAAATAGATGTTTTTCTGGAACTCTCTTGCTTTTTCAATGATCCAGCAGATGTTGGCAATTTGATCTCTGGTTCCTCTGCCTTTTCTAAAACCAGCTTGAACATCAGGAAGTTCACGGTTCACATATTGCTGAAGCCTGGCTTGGAGAATTTTGAGCATTACTTTGCTAGTGTGTGAGATGAGTGCAATTGTGTGGTTGTTTGAGCATTCTTTGGCATTGCCTTTCTTTGGGATTGGAATGAAAAATGACCTTTTCCAGTCCTGGGGCCACTGCTGAGTTTTCCAAATTTGCTGACATATTGAGTGCAGCACTTTCACAGCATCATCTTTCAGGATTTGGAATAGCTCAACTGGAATTCCATCACCTCCACTAGCTTTGTTCGTAGTGATGCTTTCTAAGGCCCACTTGACTTCACATTTCAGGATGTCTGGCTCTAGGTGAGTGATCACACCATCGTGATTATCTGGGTCGTGAAGATCTTTTTTGTACAGTTCTTCTGTGTATTCTTGCCATCTATTCTTAATATCTTCTGCTTCTGTTAGGTCCATACCATTTCTGTCCTTTATCAAGCTCATCTTTGCATGAAATGTTCCTTTGGTATCTCTGAGTTTCTTGAAGAGATCCCTAGTCTTTCCCATTCCGTTGTTTCCCTCTATTTCTTTGCATTGATCGCTGAAGAAGGCTTTCTTATCTCTTCTTGCTATTCTTTGGAACTCTGCATTCAGATGTTTATATCTTTCCTTTTCTCCTTTGCTTTTCACTTCTCTTCTTTTCACAGGTATTTGTAAGGCCTCCCCAGACAGCCATTTTGCTTTTTTGCATTTCTTTTCTATGGGAATGGTCTTGATCCCTGTCTCCTGTACAGTGTCACGAAGCTCATTCCATAGTTCATCAGGCACTCTATCTATCAGATCTAGGTCCTTAAATCTATTTCTCACTTCCACTGTATAATCATAAGGGATTTGATTTAGGTCATACCTGAATGGTCTAGTGGTTTTCCCTACTTTCTTCAATTTAAGTCTGAATTTGGCAATAAGGAGTTCATGGTCTGAGCCACAGTCAGCTCCTGGTCTTGTTTTTGCTGACTGTATAGAGCTTCTCCATCTTTGGCTGCAAAGAATATAATCAATCTGATTTTGGTGTTGACCATCTGGTGATGTCCATGTATAGAGTCTTCTCTTGTGTTGTTGGAAGAGGGTGTTTGTTATGACCAGTGCGTTTTCTTGGCAAAACTCTATTAATCTTTGCCCTGCTTCATTCTGTATTCCAAGGCCAAATTTGCCTGTTACTCCAGGTGTTTCATGACTTCCTACTTTTGCTTTCCAGTCCCCTATAATGAGAAGGACATCTTTTTTGGGTGTTAGTTCTAAAAGGTCTTGTAGGGCTTCATAGAACAATTCAACTTCAGCTTCTTCAGCATTACTGGTTGGGGCATAGACTTGGATTACTGTGATATTGAATGGTTTGCCTTGGAAACGAACAGAGATCATTCTGTCGTTTTTGAGATTGCATCCAAGTACTGCATTTCGGACTCTTTTGTTGACCATGATGGCCACTCCATTTCTTCTGAGGGATTCCTGTGCACAGTAGTAGATATAATGGTCATCTGAGTTAAATTCACCCATTCCAGTCCATTTTAGTTCGCTGATTCCTA
Source organism: Bubalus bubalis (assembly GCF_019923935.1). NCBI lineage: Eukaryota > Metazoa > Chordata > Mammalia > Artiodactyla > Bovidae > Bubalus > Bubalus bubalis. The sequence goes on from NC_059161.1 coordinate 40,117,934, forward strand.
GAATGTCAAATTTCACTCTTGCCATCTCTTGTTTGACCACTTCCAATTTGCCTTGATTCATGGACCTGACATTCCAGGTTCCTATGCAATATTGCTCTTTACAGCATCGGACCTTGCTTCTATCACCAGTCACATCCACAGCTGGGTATTGTTTTTTCTTTGGCTCCATCCCTTCATTCTTTCTGGAGTTATTTCTCCACTGATCTCCAGTAGCATATTGGGCACCTACTGACCTGGGGAGTTTCTCTTTCAGTATCCTATCATTTTGCCTTTTCATACTGTTCATGGGGTTCTCAAGGCAAGAATACTGAAGTGGTTTGCCATTCCCGTTTCCAGTCGACCACATTCTGTCAAATCTCTCCACCATGATCCGTCCGTCTTGGGTCCCCCATGGGCATGGCTTAGTTTCATTGAGTTAGACAAGGCTGTGGTCCTAGTGTGATTAGATTGAATAGTTTTCTGTGAGTATGGTTTCAGTGTGTTTGCCCTCTGAAGCCCTCTTGCAACACCTACCGTCTTACTTGGGTTTCTCTTACCTTGGGCATGGGGTATCTCTTCATGGGTGCTCCAGCAAAGCGCAGCCATTGCTCCTTACCTTGGACGAGGGGTATCTCCTCACCGCCGCCCTTCCTGACCTTCAATGTGGGATAGCTACTCTAGGCCCTTCTGTGCCCTGCGCAGCCACGGCTCTGGGTAACTCCTCTCGTCACCGCCCTTGGCCTCGGGCCTGAGTTGCTCCTCCCGGCCGCTGCCCCTGGCCTCGGACGTGGGGGCATGGGGAAGCTCCTCCCTGCCGTCGCCCCTGGTCTCCAGCTTAGGGGGGTGAGGTATCTCCTCCCGGCTGCCGCCCCGACCTCAGACGCAGGGTAACTCCTCTTTCTGCCGCCCCTGGCCTCGGGCATGGGTTGCTTCTTCCAGCCGCCGTCCTTGGCCTTGGGCATGGGGGCGTGGGGTAGTTCCTCTTGGCTGCTGCCGCCAGCCTTGGACGCTGGGTATCTCCTCTCGGCCGCCCCCCCCCCCCCCCCCGACCTCAGATGCGGGGTAGCTCCTCTCAGCCGTTCCTGCGCTGTCGCAGTCTGGACTCTCGGCCACTGCCCCTGACCTCGGATGTGGGGTAACTCCTCTTGGCCACCACCCTTCGGGCATGGGGTCCTCCCGGCTTCTGCCTCTGACCTCGGACATGGGGTGGCTCCTCTCGGCTGTGCTATGGCGCGCGCATCGCAGCCGCCTGCACTATGGCGTGCGCATGCCGCTTTAGGTAGGTGGTAACACTTGAATTGGTTCCTGAAGGATAATTAAGAGTTTCTTTGAGGGGGCAAAAACAGTTTCAATTGAAATAAACATTTGTTCAAGGGTGTGCATAGCCATTTGGGCATTTGGAGAAGCAGTGCTATCAGTGTATCAGTGGAGATTGTGAAAGAAGAGGAACATCCATGAGAGATGGAGCTAAAAGTGATTTTCAGGGAAGGGCCTTGTATATCAGCTTAAATAGCTTATGTTACCCCCAAAGCATTGAAGAGTTAGGTTTACAGGAAGGGAATTCTGTGACTAATTTTGCCATTTAGAGAGATGACATTTGCAATGACACCCCACTCCAGTACTCTTGCCTGTAAAATCCCATGGGCGGAGGATCCTGGTAGGCTGCAGTCCATGGGGTTGCTAAGAGTCAGGAATGACTGAGCGACTTCACTTTCACTTTTCACTTTCATGCATTGGAGAAGGAAATGGCAGCCCACTCCAGTGTTCTTGCCTGGAGAATCCCAGGGATGGGGGAGCCTGGTGGGCTGCCATCTATGGGGTCACACAGAGTCGGACACGACTGAAGTGACTTAGCAGCAGCAGCAGAATGTGCAATAGGATGGAGTAGAAGAGAAGGTAATAAAGTCAGAAAGGCTACTTAGGAGGTTATTGGTACAGGAGCAAATGTAAGTAAGAATTTTTTTTTTTTTAAAGCTAGAAAATTTAGTGGAGAAGTGATCTAGTTTCTGATTAAAATGAAAAGTATCAAATACCTAGTAAAACAATCCAAAGAAAACAATATTAAGAAAGATGACTGTGTAATAAAACATACTTTATTTCTGATTAGATGATCTCTATAGTTAGGAAATAGATGGGGAAACAGTGGAAACAGTGTCAGACTTTATTTTTCTGGGCTCCAAAATCACTGCAGATGGTGACTGCAGCCATGAAATTAAAAGACGCTTACTCCTGGGAAGGAAAGTTATGACCAACCTAGATAGCATATTCAAAAGCAGAGACATTACTTTGCCAACAAAGGTCTGTCTAGTCAAGGCTATGGTTTTTCCTGTGGTCATGTATGGATGTGAGAGTTGGACTGTGAAGAAGGCTGAGCGCCGAAGAATTGATGCTTTTGAACTGTGGTGTTGGAGAAGACTCTTGAGAGTCCCATGGACTGCAAGGAGATCCAACCAGTCCATTCTGGAGGAGATCGGCCCTGGGATTTCTTTGGAAGGAATGATGCTAAAGCTGAAACTCCAGTCCTTTGGCCACCTCATGCGAAGAGTTGACTCATTGGAAAAGACTCTGATGCTGGGAGGGATTGGGGGCAGGAGGAGAAGGGGACAACAGAGGATGAGATGGCTGGATGGCATCACTGACTCGATGGACGTGAGTCTGGGTGAACTCCGGGAGTTGGTGATGGACAGGGAGGCCTGGCGTGCTGCGATTCATGGGGTCGCAAAGAGTCGGACATGACTGAGTGACTGATCTGATCTGATCTTATAGTTAGGATGTCAGATTCTCTGTAAATTACTGTATAAAGTTAATGCTATCACAGTAAAAAATCACAGTAGAACTTTTGAACTTGACAGTAGGGATGTAGATTTGGAGAAATAGAGATAGTTAAGAAGTGCTTGCAAATAACAGTACAAATAAGGAACAAAGACTTGAACTACTGAATATTAAAAACTAAAATGGAAAGAAATATAGGCACTGGTCTATAGAATTAAGAGAAGACTTAGATACAAACATATTTAAGAACGTAGTATGTAATAGAGGTGGCAGTTCCAACCAATGGAAATTATTTAGACAACGAATTAACCATTGTAGGGAAAATACATTTTAACACTCACTTCACTCCACTTTTAGAATATTCTGAAAGAATTAAAGACACACATATCAAAAATGAAGTCATGGAAGTACTAGAAGAGAAAAATACTGAATATTTACATAATGTTGTAATGTGGAAGCCTTCTAAGCCGAACACTAAATCAGAACTCATGAAGGACAATATTCTAACTGGTTTAGAGTACATATTATTTGAGGATAAAATCTAAGTGTAACTCTTTCTTTCCTTTCTTAGAAACATAGCATGGTGGCTATTGCTAGAAGAATATGGAGAGAGGAGTCCAGGTGAAACTTGAGTCCAGAATTAAAACCTTCTTCCACTATAGGAGAGTTGAATTCTGAAATTTTTAATGTTTTGAAAGGTTTTCCAGTGTTAGGAAACAGAAGGCATTTTTCCAGAAGCAACTAGACATACATAACTGAAGTAATTAAATAGAAAATTTATTTTATTTTATTTTAAAAAAATTTTATTTTATTTTTAAACTTTACAATATAGTATTGGTTTTGCCAAATATCGAAATGAATCCACCACAGGTATACATGTGTTCCCCATCCTGAACCCTTCTCCCTCCTCCCTCCCCATACCATGCCTCTGGGTCGTCCCAGTGCACCAGCCTCAAGCATCCAGTATCGTGCATCGAACCTGGACTGGCGACTCGTTCCATATATGATATTATACGTATTTCAATGCCATTCTCCCAAATCATCCCACACTCTCCCTCTCCCACAGAGTCCAAAAGACTGTTCTATACATCAGTGTCTCTTTTGCAGTCTTGTATACAGGGTTATTGTTACCATCTTTCTAAATTCCATATATATGTGTTAGTATACTGTATTGGTGTTTTTCTTTCTGGCTTACTTCACTCTGTATAAGAGGCTCCAGTTTCATTGACCTCATTAGAACTGATTCAAATGTATTCTTTTTAATGGCTGAGTAATACTCCATTGTGTATATGTACCACAGCTTTCTTATCCATTCATCTGCTGATGGACGTCTAGGTTGCTTCCATGTCCTGGCTATTATAAACAGTGCTGCGATGAGCATTGGGGTACGCATGTCTCTTTCAATTCTTGTTTCCTCAGTATGTATGCCCAGCAGTGGGATTGCTGGATCATAAGGCAGTTCTATTTCCAGTTTTAAAGGAATCTCCACACTGTTCTCCATAGTGGCTGTACTAGTTTGCATTCCCACCAACAGTGTAAGAGGGTTCCCTTTTCTCCACACCCTCTCCAGCATTTATTGCTTGTAGACTTTTGGATCACAGCCATTCTGACTGGCGTGAAATGGTACCTCATAGTGGTTTTGATTTGCATTTCTCTGATAATGAGTGATGTTGAGCATCTTTTCATGTGTTTGTTAGCCATCTGTATGTCTTCTTTGGAGAAATGTCTATTTAGTTCTTTGGCCCATTTTTTGATTGGGTCATTTATTTTTCTGGAATTGAGCTGTAGGAGTTGCTTGTATATTTTTGAGATTAGTTGTTTGTCAGTTGCTTCATTTGCTATTATTTTCTCCCATTCTGAAGGCTGTCTTTTCACCTTGCTTATAGTTTCCTTTGTTGTGCAGAAGCTTTTAAGTTTAATTAGGTCCCATTTGTTTATTTTTGCTTTTATTTCCAATATTCTGGGAGGTGGGTCATAGAGGATCCTGCTGTGATTTATGTCGGAGAGTGTTTTGCTTATGTTCTCCTCTAGGAGTTTTATAGTTTCTGGTCTTATGTTTAGATCTTTAATCCATTTTGAGTTTTATTTTTGTGTATGGTGTTAGAAAGTGCTCTAGTTTCATTCTTTTACAAGTGGTTGACCACTTTTCCCAGCACCACTTGTTAAAGAGATTGTCTTTAATCCATTGTATATTCTTGCCTCCTTTGTCAAAGATAAGGTGTCCATATGTGCGTGGATTTATCTCTGGGCTTTCTATTTTGTTCCATTGATCTATATTTCTGTCTTTGTGCCAGTACCATACTGTCTTGATGACTGTGGCTTTGTAGTAGAGCCTGAAGTCTGGTAGGTTGATTCCTCCAGTTCCATTCTTCTTTCTCAAGATCGCTTTGGCTATTTGAGGTTTTTTGTATTTCCATACAAATTGTGAAATTATTTGCTTTAGCTCTGTGAAGAATACTGATGGTAGCTTGATAGGGATTGCATTGAATCTATAAATTGCTTTGGGTAGTATACTCATTTTCACTATATTGATTCTTCCAATCCATGAACATGGTATATTTCCCCATCTATTAGTGTCCTCTTTGATTTCTTTCACCAGTGTTTTATAGTTTTCTATATATAGGTCTTTAGTTTCTTTAGGTAGATATATTCCTAAGTATTTTATTCTTTCTGTTGCAATGGTGAATATAATTGTTTCCTAAATTTCTCTTTCTGTTTTCTCATTATTGGTGTATAGGAATGCAAGGGATTTATGTGTGTTGATTTTATATCCTGAAACTTTACTATAGTCATTGATTAGTTCTAGTAATTTTCTGGTGGAGTCTTTAGGGTTTTCTATGTAGAGGATCGTGTTATCTGCAAACAGTGAGAGTTTTACTTCTTCTTTTCCAATTTGGATTCCTTTTATTTCTTTTTCTTCTCTGATTGCTGTGGCCAAAACTTCCAAAACTATGTTGAATAGTAATGGTGAAAGTGGGCACCCTTGTCTTGTTCCTGACTTTAGAGGAAATGCTTTCAATTTTTCACCATTGAGGATAATGTTTGCTGTGGGTTTGTCATATATAGCTTTGATTATGTTGAGGTATGTTCCTTCTATTCCTGCTTTCTGGAGAGTTTTGATCATAAATGGATGTTGAATTTTGTCAAAGGCTTTCTCTGCATCTATTGAGATAATCATATGGTTTTTATTTTTCAATTTGTTAATGTGGTGTATTACATTGATTGATTTGCGGATATTGAAGAATCCTTGCATCCCTGGGATAAAGCCCACTTGGTCATGGTGTATGATCTTTTTAATGTGTTATTGGATTCTGATTGCTAGAATTTTGTTAGGGATTTTTGCACCTATGTTCATCAGTGATATTGGCCTGTAGTTTTCTTTTTTTATGGGATCTTTGTCCGGTTTTGGTATTAGGGTGATGGTGGCCCTCTAGAATGAGTTTGGAATTTTACCTTCCTCTGCAATTTTCTGGAAGAGTTTGAATAGGATGGGTGTTAGCTCTTCTCTAAATTTTTGGTAGAATTCAGCTGTGAAGCCGTCTGGACCTGGGCTTTTGTTTGCTGGAAGATTTTTGATTACAGTTTCAATTTCTGTGCTTGTGATGGGTCTGTTAAGATTTTCTATTTCTTCCTGGTCGAGTTTTGGAAAGTTGTACTTTTCTAAGAATTTGTCCATTTCTTCCACGTTGTCCATTTTATTGGCATATAATTGTTGATAGTAGTCTCTTATGATCCTTTGTATTTCTGTGTTGTCTGTTGTGATCTCTCCATTTTCATTTTTAATTTTATTGATTTGATTTTTCTCCCTTTGTTTCTTGATGAGTCTGGCTAATGGTTTGTCAATTTTATTTATCCTTTCAAAGAACCAGCTTTTGGCTTTGTTGATTTTTGCTATGATCTCTTTTGTTTCTTTTGCATTTATTTCTGCTCTAATTTTTAAGATTTCTTTCCTTCTACTAACCCTGGGGTTCTTCATTTCTTCCTTTTCTAGTTGCTTTAGGTGTAGAGTTAGGTTATTTATTTGACTTTTTCCCTGTTTCTTGAGGTATGGCTGTATTGCTATGAACTTTCCCCTTAGGACTGCTTTTATAGTGTGCCACAGGTTTTGGGTTGTTGTGTTTTCATTTTCATTCGTTTCTATGCAAATTTTGATTTTTTTTGATTTGTTTAAAGTAAATAGAAAATTTAGAAGCAAACTCAAACATATTAAGAGCATATTATGTAATAAATGTGGTATTGACTTTATGTGTCATGTCATGAATCATATAGTCATGTTCATGCTCCTTTTATGAATTATTAATAGTAAAGTGAGACTTTAAAATGCATAGCATATTCTCTGATAGTCCCACCATTTAGGGACAGTCCAACTAAATTGGACAATTTTTTGTCCAATTTTTTGTCCAAAAAACAAATTTTTATTTATGTATTTTTATTATTATTATTTTTTTTACTTTACAATATTGAATTGGTTTTGCCATACATTGACATGAATCTGCCATGGGTGTACATGTGTTCCCCATCCAGAACCCCTCCCACCTCCCTCCCTATCCCATCCCTCTAGGTCGTCCCAGTGCACCAGCCCCGAGCACCCTGTATCATGCATCGAACATGGACTGGCGATTCGTTTCACATATGATAATATACATGTTTCAATGCCATTCTTCCATATCATCCCGCCCTTGCCCTCTCCCACAGAGTCCAAAAGACTGTTCTATACATCTGTGTCTCTTTTGCTGTCTCGCATACAGGGTTATCATTACCATCTTTCTAAATTCCATATATATGCATTAGTATAGTGTATTGGTGTTTGAAAAACAATGTTTAAAAAGTATTCATTAAAGGAAGTATGGTGTAACAGATAATCACAATGGTGTGATCATTCACCTAGAGCCAGACATCCTGGAATGCAAAGTCAAGTGGGCCTTAGGAACCATCACTATGAACAGAGCTAGTGAAGGTGATGGAATTCCAGTTGAATTATTTCAAATCCTAAAAGATGATGCTGTGAAAGTGCTGCACTCAGTATATCAGCAAACTTGGAAAACTCAGCTGTGGCCACAGGACTGGAAAAGGTCAGTTTTCATTCCAGTCCCAAAGAAAAGCAGTGCCAAAGAATGTTCAAACTACCCCACACTTGAACTCATCTCATATGCTATCAAAGTAATGCTCAAAATTCTCGAAGCCAGGCTTCTACAGTATGTCAACCATGAACTTCCAGATGTTCAAGCTGGATTTAGAAAAGGCAGAGGAACCAGAGATCAAATTGCCAACATCTGTTGGATCATCAAAAAAGCGAGAGAGTTGCAGAAAAACATCTGCTTTATTGATTATGCTAAAGCCTTACACTGTGTAGATCACAACAAACTGTGAAAAATTCTTCAAGAGATGGGAATACCAGACCACCTTACCTTCCTCCTGAGAAATCTTTATGAAGGTAAAGAAGTAGCAGTTAGAACCAGACATGGAACAACAGACTGGTTCCAAATTGGGAAAGGAGTACATTAAGGCCGTATATTGCCACCCTGCTTATTTAATTTATATGTAGAGTACATCATGTGAAATGCTGGACTGGATGAAGCACTAGCTGGAATCAAGATTGCCGGGAGAAATATCAGTAACCTCTGATACGGAGATGATACCACCCTTATGGCAAAAGGTGAAGAGGAACTAAAGAGCCTCCTGATGAAGTAGAAGAGGAGAGTGGAAAAGCTAGCTTAAAACTCAACATTCAGAAAACTAAGATCATGGCATCTGGTCCCATCACTTCATGGCAAATAGATGGGGAAACAATGGAAACAGTGGGAAACTTTATTTTTTGGGGGGGCTTCAAAATCACTGCAGATGGTGACTGTAGCCTTGAAATTAAAAGATCCTTGCTCCTTGGAAGAAAAGGCAGAGGAACCAGAGATCAAATTGCCAACATCTGTTGGATCATCAAAAAAGCAAGAAAAGTTATGACCAACCTAGACAGCATGTTAAAAAGCAGAGACATTACTTTCCCAACGAAGGTCCATCTAGTCAAAGCTATGGTTTTTCCAGTAGTCATGTATGGATGTGAGAGTTGGACTATAAAGAAAGCTGAGCGCCCGAGAATTGATGCTTTTGAACTGTGGTGCTGGAGAAGACTCTTGAGAGTCTCTTGGACAGCAAAGAGATCCAACAAGTCAATACTAAAGGAAATTGGTCCTGAATATTAATTGGAAGGACTGATGCTGAAGTTGAAACCCCAGTACTTTGGCCACCTGATGCAAAGAACTGACTCATTAGAAAAGACCCTGATGCTGGGAAAGATTGAAGGCAGGAGGAGAAGGGGATGACAGAGGATGAGATGGTTGGATGGCATCACCAACTCGATGTACATGAGTTTGAGTAAACTCTGGGAGTTTGTGATGGTCAGGGAGGCCTGGCGTGCTGCAGTCCATGGGATCGCAGAGAGTCAGACATGACTGAGTGACTGAACTGAACTGGAGTAACAGAAGGAGCATGGCTTTGGAATCAGATTTTGGTTTTATTACTTCCTGTGTGACTTTGGGCAAATTAATCATTAAGTCCTCACATCTGGGAAGTAGAGATAATACTCTCTGCCCAGAATATCTGTGCTTCAGTCAGTCAGTTCAGTTCAGTCGCTAAGTCGTGTCTGACTCTTTGCGACCCCATGAATTGCAACACGCCAGGCCTCTCTTTTCCCTCACCAACTCCTGGAGTTCACTCAAACTCAGGTCCATTGAGTCAGTGATGCCATTCAACCATCTTATCCTCTGTCATCCCCTTCTCCTCCTGCCCCCAATCCCTCCCAGCATAGAATCTTTTCCAATGAGTCAACTCTTCGCATGAGGTGGCCAAAGGACTGGAGTTTCAGCTTTAGCATCAGTCCTTCCAAAGAACACCCAGGACTGATCTCCTTTAGAATGGACTGGTTGGATCTCCTTGCAGTCCAAGGGACTCTCAAGAGTCTTCTCCAACACCACAGTTCAAAAGCATCAATTCTTCGGCACTCAGCTTTCTTCACAGTCCAACTCTCACATCCATACATGGCTACTGGAAAAACCATAGCCTTGACTAGACAGACCTTTGTTGCCAAAGTAATGTCTCTGCTTTTGAATATGCTATCTAGGTTGGTCATAACTTTCTTCCAAGGAGTAAGCATCTTTTAATTTCATGGCTGCAGTCACCATCTGCAGTGATTTTGGAGCCCAGAAAAATAAAGTCTGACACTGTTTCCAGTGTTTCCCCATCTATTTCCCATGAAGTGATGGGACCAGATGCCATGATCTTCGTTTTCTGAATGTTGAGCTTTAAGCCAACTTTTTCACTCTCCACTTACACTTTCATCAAGAGGCTTTTGAGTTCCTCTTCACTTTCTGCCATAAGGGTGGTGTCATCTGCATATCTGAGATTATTGATATTTCTCCCGGAAATCTTGATTCCAGCTTGTGCTTCTTCCAGTCCAGCGTTTCTCATGATGTACTCTGCATATAATTTAAATAAACAGGGTGACAATATACAGCCTTGACGTACTCCTTTTCCTATTTGGAACCAGTCTGTTGTTCCATGTCCAGTTCTAACTGTTGCTTCCTGACCTGCATATAGGTTTTTCAAGAGTCCGGTCAGGTGGTCTGGTATTCCCATCTCTTTCAGAATTGTCCACAGTTTATTGTGATACACACAGTCAAAGGCTTTGGCACAGTCAAAAAAGTAGAAATAGATGTTTTTCTGGAACTCTCTTGCTTTTTCCATGATCCAGCAGATGTTGGCAATTTGATCTCTGGTTCCTCTGCCTTTTCTAAAACCAGCTTGAACATCAGGAAGTTCACGGTTCACATATTGCTGAAGCCTGGCTTGGAGAATTTTGACCTGTGCTTAAGATGATAGAAAATGTGTCTAAAGTTTCTCTTGTGGTGCCTTAAAAAGCACCTTCATTTAAAAAGCAGCTGTTATTCATCCAGTATATGTCTATCACTCATCTAAGCTAGACATAAGTCTCATTTATTCATAGAACAAATATTTCCTGAGTTCACACCTTTTGTGGTGAGGATTGCAAACTCTAGAGCCTAAGTCTTTCCCTTTTAGGAGATCACAAGGCCTGGCAGTAAAGAAGACAAAGTGAGTAGTCAAATAGGACAGTACAAAAGAGTTATAAAACATGACACTTTCCCTCAGGTTGTTCTTACTCTGTGACACAGGTCATAGCCAGGGAGTTTTGAAGAGATGGAAGTAGTGATACTGTGAATTATAATAAGAAATTTGTATTTGGTCTCTGTCCTTCTTTCTGGCACAGAAATCCTAAAGCTCTTGAAACTGTGAAGAGAGTGACAAAGGAATCTTTTATTATGTTAATGAGGTGACTTTGGGGTTACACCTAGGAATGGGGATCAGGGTTGGTTGCCAGGAGAACCAACTCTGTGATTAGAAGGTTAGAATTTTCTGCCCCATTCCTTGACCTTTTGGAGAGGAAGGGGCTGGAGTTTGAGTAGATTGCCTGTATCCATTGCTTTGATCAGTCATGTCTATGTAATGAAGCCACCATAAAAACTCAAAAGAACAGGATTAAGAACTTCTGTGTTATTGAACACATGGAGATTCAGGGAGTGTGACACTTGGCAAGGGGCTGGAAGTGCCTCACCCTTTGCCCTTACCTTGCCATATGCGTATCTTCAATCTGGTTATTGTTCAGTTATATCCTTTTATAACAAACTGGTGATCCAGTAAGTTTCTCTGAGTTCTGTGAACTGCTGTAGCAAATTAATCAAACTCAAGGAAGGGATTGTTGTAACCTCCAATCTATACAATTGATCAAAAGCACAGGTGATAACCTGGACTTTCAGTTGGTATCTGAATGAAGCAGCGTGTAGTCTTGTAGGACTGAGCCCTTAATCTGGGGAATCTGTCTCTAGGCAGAGTCAGAATTGAGTTGAATTGTAGGATACCCAGCTGGTGTTGAGAATTACTTGGTGGTGTGGGGGAAGCTCTTCTGCCCACCATGATGGAGTTGGTTCTAGAACCTTCAGAGATGAAGGAGGAAGTCATGTGGTGGGATATGAGCTGTCCTTTGGAGAGTGAAAAGGATTTGGATGGGCACATTGGGTGGGCAGTCACTCACATAAGAAGAAAATATGAGCACATGCTTGTGTGTGGGAATGATGACTGATGGGAATAAAAGAGTAATTTCTGTCTAAAATTTCCTGCCCACATATATAGCCATTGATACAGCATGGGTCTCACAAGCACCCTATCTCCTGTTTCTTATCCTAAAATGTAGCCTGTGAAGATTTCCCCTACGTCTGTTAATCTGGCTAATTCCTGTTTATTCTCGGCTAATCTTTCAGCTATCTATGAATGGCGTATATGTACTCCAGAGGATAAATGAAGACTTAGGCTCACAGATGGTTTTAAGGAAACACGTTTCTAGACCCTCAACGTCCAAATACATTCTTCCTTAAAATTAACTTGTGAAAGACCACCACCTGGGTGAAAGAATATTCTGGATTCCTTTCCCAGCTCCTTTTCACGATTGGCCTTTCCCTCTTTTACAAAAGCAAGTCTTACCTCTAACTCATCCTCAATTTTACTATGCTACATTGACCTGAGGATAAGAACTGGAGACCATTTGAAACATTGGTATTGGAGATGTCGCCTTTGGTCGAGGTACTATAAAGTTTTTTTAGTTTGTTTTACTCTCTTTGCTTTACGCATATTTCCATGAAAGGCAAAGCATGCATAGAAATAAGATATTTTGATTTGTTTTGTGGTATTATGAATTCAGATTTGCTGTAGAGTGGTGCAGTGAAACTATGACAGTTTTCACTCAGCAATTTGTCCCTCGTTCCTCCCACAGTGCCATTGAATGCAGTAACCCTGAAGTACCCTACGGGAGTGTCGTGAGCGAACAGCAGATTTTATAAACAGATAGGGAGAGAGGTCAACCTTATTGTATTCATTAACAAACTTAGGGTAGGTTTCAGTCCCTCCTCTCTCTTTCTCTTTCTCAGAATTATAATTCAGAAGGGAGCTGGTTATTACAGAGATGAGTATTAATATGCTTTATTTTAATTGAAAAACTGTCAGAATGTAAGTCTGATTTGATTGGTTTGGCAATTAAGTCTTACTTTGTTCATTAGATTGTATGGCAGACATTTTGCATAAATAGCCTCTGCTAATCTGCAGCTTCAGGATTTGATAGAAAGTATATTTAAATATAGAGGTAAGTTGAATATTTACAAAAAGTCAAATGTTTATATGTAAACGTAATAACATGAAAAAATTGTATGTTGTATATTAATTGAGGTTCTCCGAGAAACAGAAGCAATAGGATGAAGATATTTATTTATTTACTTATTATGTGTAATTGGCTTATGAGATGCTGAAGGCTGAGAAGTCCCATCAGTTGCAGTCTGCAGGCTGGTGACCCAGGAAAGCCAGTGGTGGTATTCAGTCTAACCTGAAGACCCGTGACCCAGGGAGCTGGTTGTGTAAATCCTGGTCCCAGAGAAGAGAAGATGAGATGAGATATCCTAGTTTAAACAGTTAGGCAGGAATAAAAGAGGTAAATTACTCCTTCCTCCATCTTTATTCTGTACAGGTCCTAAATGGATTGGATGATGTCAATCCACTTTTTCGGGGGGGTGGTAGCTGGGGTTGTTACTCTATTGAGTCCATGGATTCAAGTGCTGATCTCATTCACAAACACCCTCCTAGACACAATCAGAAATGTTTAATCTGAGCACCTCATGGCAGGTTACGTTCATACACATAGTGAACCATCACAAAGTGATTGCTGTGGTAGGCTTCCCAGATCCTTATTTTAGGACCTAGATACTGATTTCCTGGCTGCTTATAATGATGACTGCTCACGATCCTGCTCCCAGCATGGTAGCTGTTCACAAGTTCTCTGGGAATTACCCTCTGTTATAGGGAGCTGCCCTTCCCAATGCTACAGCCCTCTTTGGGGTCAGCCTCTATGCTGTGACTAGTTTGATGCAGACATATAAAGGCTACACCACTTGCCTCCATTGGAACATCTCTGAAGGGCCATTCCTACTTTGAGTCTCAAACTAAAGAAGTGCCTCTCCATGAGAGAATAACAGCTACTACTTGTAAACAATTAGTAAACTGAAACTTCAGTTAAATAGAGTTGGGAGATCAGAAGAGGGAGCTCTCAAGTGCTGTGATGATAGCTGAGCCCAAGAGGAAGAAGAAAGACTCCTTTGCTGGCAAGGATTCAGCCAATAAAAGTCAAGGACTTTTTTTGTTTACTATAGCCCTTTCAATTTCTTTTTTCCCTCTAAAAGCATTTTCCTTTCCTTGCAGTGTGAGAACTTGCGCATGACTCATGTGGTTGCAGATCCTGAATTGCGGTTCTCTGATCTCCAAATAAACCCATTTTGCTGGAGAAATATCTGGCATTCTAGTTGAGGTCAGCAAAGTAATAATCATTTGTTAAGCATTGGTAATAGCCCTTTTCTAGTTTACTTCTGAGAAATTGAGAAAATGAATAACTGTATTTGCTGGGAAATAAACTCTCTAGTGAGTTAGGTGGTTTCCAATTATTTGCTTTCAACAAAATTGCAATAGGCTCAAATTAGGTTGTCACAGGATGCATACTAAATATAATTTCTGATGATAACTTATCTGATTTCTAAATGTAACTTGGAAGAAGTTCAAAGAATTGAGTAAATTGCTACAGTAAAGTTCCCATGCTTATATGAATAAGGTTTCTCAGTTTAGATTATAAAAACTAAAACAAAGATAATGCTAAATCTTGTCTCATTTAGCATAAAGTATTATTCATCTGAGGATAAAAAGAAACATGTTTTCTTAAAGCTCCATTCATGTTAGTAAGAAATGCTCTTCCAATTAATTTTTGTTAGAATTTAATCCAGGAGAAATTTTTAATAATTAGTCTTATAGTTCCAAGAAGCAAAATAAAAAAGAAATGTCAATAGATATATGCATTTTATTGAAGGAAAATATGATGTTGCTCAGTTGTGTCCGACTCTTTGCAACCCCATGCACTGTAGCATGCCAGGCTTGCCTGTCCTTCACCATCTCCTGGAGCTTGCTCAAACTCATGTCCATTGAATCAGTGGACATGCCATCCAATCATCTCATCCTCTGTTCCCCACCTCTTTTTCTGCCCTTCATCTTTCTCAGCATCAGGGTCTTTTCTAATAGTCGGCTCTTCGCATCAGGTGGCCAGAGTATTGGAGCTTCAGCTGAATATGATAGGATAATAATTAAAAGTATTTTAAATATTAAAAAATTTATATAAAATTCTGTGGGAGAAATGGAATGGAAATATGATTTCAAGGAGAAAAAGAAATGATATAAAATTTCTCACCATTGAGGTAGTGCTTATCTTGTACTTTAAACAATGATAATAGCAAGTATCAAGTTTCTACTCTTACCTTTGGATGAACATGAGAGTTTCAGTGTTACCTGAAAATGTTAGTATTTACAATATCGTGGGGATTATATGGGCTTCCCCGGTGGCTCAGTGGTAAAGAATCTGCCTGCTGTGCAGGAGATTCAGGAGACACAGTTTCCATCCCTGGGTTAGAAAGATTCCCTGGAGGAGGAAATGGCAACCCACTCCAGTATTCCTGTCTGGAAAATCCCATGGACAGAGGAGCCTGGCAAGCTACAGTCTATAGGGTTACAAAGAGTTGGGCACAACTGAGCACAAGCAGGGATTATATAATTTTTAACTATTTAAACATTAGAAAAAATTTAGATATAAACTTCTTTTAGAAGAGCCTTATATATTGCCTGATATAGAGCAACTCAATCGTTTGTATCCCTAAGCATCAAAATGTTCTTCAAAGTAGAATAAAGCTGAAAACAAATAGCTGTTGGTAGGGAAATGGTTAAATGGTATATCCATATGTTGGAATACTATGGATTTACTTTAAGAAATCATGTTATCAAAGAATACTTAATATCAAGGAGCCCAGTCAGAGTGCCAGTCTTGATTCTGGTTTGATCTGCCATGGAATTTTCCTGAATGAGAGAGAGAGAGAAAAAAAAAAAGAGTCTATGATCCCATGTTTTGCAGAAGTCTCCCTCACAGGTATATGCTGCCGTAATAAACCATTGAGCTGGCCTTTGGCCTTATTCCTGAGAGATAGCCTGTAAACCCTTGGAACAAAATTTTGGCTGGATTTTATCCCTGGTTCCTGGAAGTAGCTTTTAAATCCTTGGGATTTCTCAAAAAATATTTGTTATTCATGGTGGATCCTGATAGTTTGTGCTGGTGAGATGACTCAGGATGAGAAGCTGGCCAAGTCAAAAAGACCCACTGGGTGAATAGAGGTTGGAACTTTGAGCCAGCATGATATCAGCCTGACATCCAGGGAGGGAATGTTGAGCCTGGAGATTGAATTCAACTTCATAGACTGTAATTTAATCAATCATTGCCTATGTAATGAAATCTCAATTAAAACTTCTAAACAATGAAGCTCAGTTTAGCTTCCCTGGTTGGCAGTACTCTGTGTCAGTGGTCCACAACCTTTTTGGAACTAGGCACTGATTTCATGGAAGACAGTTTTTCCATGGTTTAGGGCAGAGATGGTTTCAGGGTGATTCAAGTGCATTATATTTTTTGTGTACTTTATTATTATTACATTGTGATACATAATGAAATAATTATACAACTCACTGTAATGCAGAATCAGATTATCAGACATTAGATTTTCATCAGAAGTGTGCAACCTAGATCCCTTGCACGCACAGTTCACAGTGGAGTTCACACTTCTATGAGGATCTAAAGTGGAGCTCAGGCAGTAATGTGAGCAATAGGGAGCAGCTATAAATGCAGATGAAGCTTCACTTGCTCACCTGGCACTCACCCCCTGCTGTGTGGCCTGATTCTTAACAGGCCACAGACCAGTATTCATCCATGGCCTGGGACTTGGGGATGCCTGCTCTTCATATTGTCATAGATGATGTGCTGGGAAGGCAGTGCTGCAGTTGATGTCAAGGGTATATCAACTCTCCAGCACTGTATCATAATTTAGTTCACAGAGGTCTAGATTGCTTTTCCTTCTGACTAGAATTCACACTGGCCCTTTATATTGATGACATTATACTAATTGACTTAAGTGAGCAAGAAGTATTATTAATAACAACTACTCTGGACTAACTGGTAAGACATTTGCATATCAGTCTGTGGGAAATAAATCCAATAAAAGTTCATGGAAAGTCAACCTCCATGAAAATTCTAAGGGCCCAGTGGTGTGGGGCATGTCAAAATACTCCTAGGGTATTAAATAAAACATAAGTTGTTGCATCTTTCTTGTCCTAAAATCAAAAAGAGGCACAGTGCTTAGTGAGTCTCTTTGGATTTTGAAGGCAGTATACTCCTCATTTGGATGTGTTTCACTGACCCATTTACTGAGTGACTCAAAAGGCTTCTAGTTTTTAATGGAGCCCAGAATAAGAGAAGGCTCTGCAACAAATCCAGGCTGCTTTGCAAGCTGCTTTACCACTTGTGCCGTTTGATCCAGTGGATTCAGTGGTGCTTGAAGTGTCAGTGGCAGATAGGTATCCAGATTGGAGCCTTTGGCAGGCTCCTAGGATCCTTGGGTTGGGAAGATCCCCTGAGAAGGAAAGGGCAGCCCACTCCAGTATTCTTGCTGGGGAAATCTCATGGGCAGGGGAGCCTGGTGGGCTGCAGTCCATGGGGTCATAAGAGTCAGACATGACTTATCAACTCAACCACCATAGGTAAATTACAGCTAGTTCCTTAGGATTTTAAAGCAGAGCTGTACTGTCCTCTATGGATAACTTATTTCCTTTTGAGAAATAGACCTTGGCCTGCCACTTGGCCTTAGTAGAGACTGAACATTTAACCATGGGCCATCAAGTTACCTAGCTGCCCACCATGAATCTGATCCACTGGGCTCCAAAGTGGGGTATGCGCAGCAGCACTGAATCATTGAGTGGAAGTGGTATATATGTCACTGGGCCTGAGGAGGCCCTGAAGGCATAAGTTATATGAAGAAGTAGCCCAATTTTCCATGGTATCTACTCCTACTCCACTGCCTTCTCTCTCCCAGCCTACACATATAACCTCCTGGGGAGTTCCCTGTGATCAGTTGATGGAGGAAGAAAAGACTTAGGCCTGGTTTACAGAGGGTTCTGTATGAAACACAGGCAGCATTGGAATGTGGAGAGCTGTAGTACACCTGCTTTCTGAGAATTCCCTGAAGTGCCATGGTGAAGAGCAATCCTCTGAGCTGTCAGAACTCTGAGTAGTGTGTCTGGCTGTGAACTTTACTTAGAAGGAGGAATGGCCAGATTTGTAATTATACACTGATTCATGGACTGTGACCAGTTTGGCTGGATGGTCAGGGACTTGGAATAAGCATGATTAAAAAATTGATGATAAGGAAATTTGGGGGAAGGTATATGGATCGACCTCTCTCCATGGGCAAAAGACATGAAGATCTTTGTGTCCAGGCAAATGCTCATCAAAGGGTGACCTAAACAGAGTTTTTTTTTTTTTTTTTTTTAATCATCAAGTGGATTAATGGTGACTCCCTTGGAGAGGGCTTATGCCACACCCAGATATGCTGCACCCAGAGCCCATGCCACAGCCACTGATGACCCATACCTCCACAGGACACACTCAAACACAGGCAGGTCTGGCTCAGTCTCTGTGGGGTCTCCTGGTGCATGCAATTTTTGTTTGAGCCCTCCGAGCATCTCTGATGGGTATGGAATTTGATTCTAAATGCGATTTCACCCCTCCTATCATCTTGCTGGGGCTTCTCCTTTGTCCTTGGATGTGGAGTATCTTTTTTTTGGTGGGATCCAGCATTCTCCTGTCGATGGTTGTTCAGTGAAAAGACTCTTGTTTCTGGAGAAACAAGAGTTTCTGGGTTGTTCTGGGGAAACAGACTCTTGGAGGGCACAAACAAAACGTTGTGTGTACCAGGACCCAGGAGAAAGGAGCAGTTATCCCACAAAAGACTGACCCAGAGTTGCCTGTGAGTGTCCAGGAGTCTCTGGTGGAGGCGTGGGTCAATGGTGGCTTGCAGGATTGGGGGCACTGAGTGCAGCAGTGCATGCACAGGACCTTTTGAAGGAGATTGCCACTTTCTTCATTACCTCCACCATAGTTTGGTCTCAGGTCAAACAACAGGGAGGGAGCAGAGCCCCGCCTATCAACAGAAAATTGGATTAAAGATTTACTGAGCATGGTCCAGCCCATCAGAACAAGATCCAGTTTCCCCCACAAGTCAGTCTCTCCCATCAGGAAGCTTCCAGAAGCCTCTATGCCTTATCCCTCAGAGGGCAGATAGAATGAAAACCACAGTGACAGAAAACTAATCAAACTGATCACATGGACCATGGCATTGTCTAACTCAGTGAAACTAGGACTACCCAAGACAGATGGGTTATGGTGGAGAGTTCTGACAAAACGGGGTCCACTGGAGAAGGGAATGGCAAACCAATATCGTTGCCTTGAGAACCCCATGAACATTGTGAAAAGAGAAAAAGATATGACACTGAAAGATGAACTACTGAGGTCCTTAGGTGCCCAAAATGCTACTGGAGAAGAGTGGAGAAATAACTCCAGAAAGAATGAAGGGATGGAGCCAAAGCAAAAACAACACCCCATTGTGGATGTGACTGGTGATGGAAGTAAAGTCTGATGCTGTAAAGAGCCATATTGCATAGGGACCTGGAATGTTAGGTCCATGAATCAAGGTAAATTGGAAGTAGTCAAACAGGAGATGGCAAGAGTAAACATTGACATTTTAAGAATCAGTGAACTAAAATGAACTGGAGTGGATGAATTTAACTCAGATGGCCATTATATCTAGTACTGTGGGCAAGAATCCCTTAGAAGAAGTGGAGTAGCCCTCATAGTCAACAAAAGAGTCTGAATTGCAGTTCTTGGGTGCAGTCTCAAAAATAACAGAATGATCTCTATTCGTTTCCAGGGCAAACCATTCAGTATCACAGTAATCCAAGTCTATGCCCCAACCAGTAATGCTGAAGAAGATGAACAGTTCTGTGAAGACATACAGGACCTTCTAGAACTAACACCCCCCAAAAGATGTCCTTTTCATTATAGGGGACTAGAATGCAAAAGAAGGAAGTCAAGAGATAACTGGAGTAACAGGCAAATTTGGCCTTGGAGTACAAAATGAAGCAGGGGAAAGGTTATCAGAGTTTTGCTGAGAAATGCAAAGTCATAGCATTATGACTAATTTGCTATTAGTCATAGCAAACATCCTCTTCCAACAACACAAGAGAAGACTCTACACATGGACATCACCAGATGGTCAGTGCCGAAATCAGATTGATTATATTCTTTGCAGCCAAAGATGAGGAAACTCTATACAGTCAGCAAAAACAAGACCAGGAGCTGTGGCTCAGATCATGAACTCCTTACTGCCAAATTCAGACTTAAATTGAAGAAAGTGGGGAAAACCACTAGACCACTCAGGTGTGACCTAAATCAAATCCCTTATGATTATCCAGTGGAAGGGACAGATAGATTCAAGGGGTTAGATCTGATAGAGTGCCTGAAGAACTATGGACAGAGGTTCATGACATTGTATAGGAGGCAGTGATAAAGACCATCCCCAAGAAAAAGAAATGCAAAAAGGCAAAATGGTTGTCTGAGGAGGCTTTGCAGATAGCTGAAAGAAGAAAAGAAGTAAAGGCAAAGGAGAATAGGAAAGATATACTCATCTGAATGCAGAGTTCCAAAGAATAGCAAGGAGAGATAAGAAAGCCTTCCCAAGTGATCAATGCAAAGAAATAGAGGAAAACAGTAGAATGGGAAAGACTAAAGATCTCTTCAAGAAAATTAGAGATACCAAGGGAACATTTCATGCAAAGATGGGCACAATAAAGGATAGAAATGGTATGGATCTAACAAAAGAAGAAGATATTAAGAAGAGGTGGTAAAAATACACAGAAGAACTATACAAAAAAGATCTTCATTACCCAGATAACCATGATGGTGCGATCACTCACTTATAGCCAGACATTCTGAAATGGGAAGTCAAGTGGGCCTTAGGAAGCATCACTATGAACAAAGCTAGTGAAGGTGATGAAATTCCAGTTGAACTGTTTCAAATCCTGAAAGATGATGCTGTGAAAGTGCTGCACTCAGTATGTCAGCAAATTTGGAAAACTCAACATTGGCCACAGGACTGGAAAAGGTCAGTTTTCATTCCAATCCCAAAGAAAGACAATCCCAAAGAATGTTCAAACTACTGCACAGTTGCACTCATCTCACAAGCTAGCCAAGGAATGCTCAAAATTCTCCAAGTCAGGCTTCAACAGTACATGAATCGTGAACTTCCAGATGTTGAAGCTGGATTTAGAAAAGGCGGAGGTTCCAGAGATCAAATCGCCAACATCCGTTGGATCATCAAAAAAGCAAGAGAGCTCCAGAGAAACATCTATTTCTGCTTTATTGACTACCCCAAAGCCTTTCACTGTGTGGATAACCACAAACGGTGGAAAATTCATCAAGAGATGGGAATACCAGACCACCTTACCTTTCTCCTGAGAAATCTGTACACAGGTCAAGAAGCAACAGTTAGAACTGGACATGGAACAACAGACTGGTTCCAAATTGGGAAAGGAGTACATCAAGGCAGTATATTGTCATCCTGCTTATTTAACTTATATGCAGAGTACATCTTGTGAAATGCCGGACTGGATGAAGCACAAGGTGGAATCAAGATTTCTGGGAGAAATATCAATAACCTCAGATATGCAGATGACACCACCCTTATGGCTGAAAGTGAAGAACTAAAGAGCCTCTTGAAAGTGAAAGAGCAGAGTGAAAAAGCTGGCTTAAAACTCAACATTCATAAAACTAAGATCATGGCATCTGGTCCCATCACTTTATGGCAAATAGATCGGGAAACATTGGAAACAGTGAGAGACTTTAGTTTTTTGGACTGAAAAATCACTGTATATGGTGACTGCAGCCATGAAAAGGACGCTTGCTCCTTGGAAGAAAAGCTAGACCAACCTAGACAGCATATTAAAAAGCAGAGACATTACTTTGCTGACAAATGTTTGTCTAGTCAAAGCTATGGTTTTTCCCATAGTCATGTATGGATGTGAGAGTTGGACTGTAAAGAAAGCTGAGTGCCAGAGAATTGATGATTTTGAACTGTGGTGTTGGAGAAGACTCTTGAGAATCCCTTGGACTGCAAGGAGATCCAACCAGTCAATCTTAAAGGAAATCGGTCCTGTATATTTGTTGGAAGGACTGATTCTGAAGCTGAAACTCCAATACTTTGGCCACCTGATGCAAAGAACTGACTGATTGGAATAGACTCTGATGCTGGGAAAGATTGAAGGCAGGAAGAGAAGGGGATGATAGAGAATAAGATGGTTGGATGGCATCACCAACCTGGTGGACATGAGTTTGAGCAAGTTCTGGGAGTGGTGATGGATAGGCATACCTGATGTGCAGCACTCTATAGGGTTGGAAAGAGTCAGACACGACTGACTGACTGAACTGAAATGATCAAGGCATGTGTTTGTTAGTCTCTCGGTTGTGTCTGACTCTTTGTGACCCTGTGAACTGTAGCCCTCCAAGCTCTTGTGTCCATGAAATTTACCATGCAGAAATACTGGAATGGGTTGTCATTCCTCTCTCCAGGGGATCTTCCCGTCTCAGGGATTGAACCTGTGTCTTCTGCATTGCAGGCAGATTCTTTACTGTCTGAGCCACCAGAGAAGTCCCTATCAAATGGATAGGGTGACCCATTCTGTGGATAGCCGTCAGCCTCTTTCCCTTGCCAGTCTTGTCATCTTTCAGTTGACTTATGAACAGTGTGGTCATGGTGGCAGGTTGGAGATAATGTGTAGCTCAGCAGCATAGACTTTCACTCACCAGATATGACCTGGCTATGGTCACACCTAACTACAGTGGCCAACACTGAGTCCCTATATGACACCATTCCCCAGCTATATTGGACCTCTCCCATCATGCAAAGGGTAATGTTTTGTTCTTATTAGAATAGACACTTACTGTGGATATTGATTTGGCTTTCCTGCACACAATGATTCTGCCTAAATTGCCATCCGTGGAATTACAGAATGCCTATCCATTGTAATGGTATTCCACACAGTATTACTTTTGTTCAAGAAACTCATTTCACAGAAAATTTCACAGAAAATTAATTGTGACAATGGGCCCATGTTTATGATATTCAGTACTCTTTAACATGTTCCTCACTATCTTGAAGTAGCTGGCTTGAGAGAATGGTGGAATGGCCTTTTAAGAACTAGCTATATAGCACTAGCTAGGTAATAATTCCTTGGTAGGCTGGGTTAAGGTTCTACAGAAGATTATATATGATCTGAATCTAATATATGATGCTGTTTCTTCCACAACCAGGTTTCACAGTCCAGGAATCAAGGGGTGGATATGGGAGTGGCATTAGTAGTACCACAGAATGGTCCTTTTTTTTTTTTTTTCTGACATTTTTGCTCCTCATAGGGTGAGAGAGAGAGAGAGAGAGAGAGATCTAGATTCAAACCATGTATGGATTGTTGCAATCCCCCATTCAGACCATGTGTGTATTCTACTCATTTAATGGAGGAGGTGGCTACCCCAAGTGAATGCACCAGGAAACCTACTCAGTGATTCCAGATACCTTCCTGAAATGTGGTTCTTCTGATGGGTATTGACATGTCCTACTTTAGTGTACCCTCAAATTGCCATAATAATTTCCAGAGGGGCCCTGCCCCATGTGAGCATTCCTTAATAGCCAAGTTTTCCATTTATTTTCTGCCTGACCATCTAGTGGCCATTGATAACAACTGGTGGGGTTCAGGGCAGGCTGCCCAAGATGTACCTCTTGGCATGTGGATTATTTTAAGCTGAAAACAAGCAAGGCCAATAAGACTCAGGAATAATCTTTGAGCTTCTTTCCCCCCACTGCCTAAAAGAGTTTAAAATAGAAGGACTATCCCAGGAAGGAGCTATCACTATAAATAACTATAGAAAAGTATGAACTAGGTGTGATAGACAGGAGGAACCTAGCAAGGCCTGTTTGGTCAAAGTTCTGTCTGTGCCCCATTGTCTCCATCAGCTCAGCAAATATTTATTTCAGTTCAGCTCAGTTCAGTCACTCAGTTGTGTCCAATTCTTTGCAACCCCATGAATTGCAGCACGCCAGGCCTCCCTGTCCATCACCAACTCCCGGAGTTTACCCAAACTCACGTCCATTGAGTCAGTGATGCCATCCAGCCATCTCATCCTCTGTCATCCCCTTCTCCTCCTGCCCCCAAACCCTCCCAGCATCAGGGTCTTTTCCAATGAGTCAACTCTTTGCATGAGGTGTCCAAAGTATTGGAGTTTCAGCTTTAGCATCATTCCTTCCTATGAATACCCAGGACTGATCTCCTTCAGAATGGACTGGTTGGATCTCCTTGCAGTCCAAGGGACTCTCAAGAGTCTTCTCCAACACCACAGTTCAAAAGCATCAATTCTTCAGCGCTCAGCCTTCTTCACAGTCCAACTCTCACATCCATACATGACCACTGGAAAAACCATAGCCTTGACTAGACTGACTTTTGTTGGCAAAGTAATGTCTCTGCTTTTGAATATGCTATCTAGGTTGGTCATAACTTTCCTTCTAAGGAGTAAGCGTCTTTTAATTTCATGGCTGCAGTCACCATCTGCGGTGATTTTGGAGCCCAAAAAAATAAAGTCTGACACTGTTTGCACTGTTTTCCGATCTATTTGCCATGAAGTGATGGGATCAGATGACATGATCTTAGTTTTCTGAATGTTGAGCTTTAAGCCAACTTTTTCACTCTCCTCTTTCACTTTCATCAAGAGGCTTTTTAGTTCCTCTTCACTTTCTGCCATAAGGGTGGTGTCATCTGCATATCTGAGGTTATTGATGTTTCTCCCAGCAATCTTGATACCAGCTTGTGCTTCTTCCAGCCCAGCATTTCTCATGATGTACTCTGCATATAAGTTAAATAAGCAGGGTGACAATATACAGCCTTGATGTACTCCTTTTCCTATTTGGAACCAGTCTGTTGTTCCATGTCCAGTTCTAACTTGCTTCCTGACCTGCGTATAGGTTTCTCAAGAGGCAGGTCAGATGGTCTGGTATTCCCATCTCTTTCAGCGAGATGTTTTTCCAAACATTAAGTCTGTTAATCTTGTTATGAATTACCTTATTTCCCTTTGAAGTCCCAGACCCCTGCCTCCTTAGACTTATTCTGTAGTATATACACCTCATCTTGCCTTACTGTCTTTTGAATTCTTCATGCTATTTGGGTTCATATATATATAAATATAATACATTTGATTTTCTCCTGTTAACCTGCCTTACGTCATTTTAATTGCCAGCCGAAAGAACTAAGAGGAAAAAGGGGAAATTCTTTCCCCCGCAGTTGGTGGAGTCAGGGGAGTACTTCACTAGCTGGCAGAATCTAGCTGAGAAACTGCTTCCTCCTGAAGACTGGTACGGAGAAAGAGATCTTGGGGCATCTGGCAAGCGCTGGCAGAAGGTGAAATCTCTTACCGTGTCAGTCTCCCAGATTTTCAGTGTGCAAGATCTGATGGAATGAAAGTGGTGAGGATCTTATTTCTCTCTCTAAATTTAGATTAGCAGTTGAAAATATTTGTAGAGCTAGTTCCTTGGATTCAGCAACTCTTTGGAAATTTGGTAGCACACTCTTTATTGGTTGATGTTTTCCTCTAAGAGATAGTCACTTTATTCCTTTATCTCTGTCTATTGTGTCATTTGTCATAAGAAGGAAATTACGTAGGGTAGGATGCAGGGAGAGGTTCTACAAGCCTATTGTCTGGACTGGCCCTGAAGTCTGGTGAGTTTGTTGATCTCACCAGACTGGCATCTATTTAGACAAACTTTGCTGTGGATTAATATATATGTGAAGTAAAAGCTATGCTAAGGGATATCTTGGAAGCCAGAGCTACACACTGGTGGTCACAAATTGAACATTTGACAGCCATTAGGGTATTCACCTGAGTATTGATTGGAAAAGACCCTGATGCTGGAAAAGATTGAAGGCAAAGGAGAAGAAGGTGGCAGAGGATGAGATGGTTAGATAGCATCACTGACTCAGTGGACATGAGTTTGAGCAAACTCTGGGAAATAGTGAAGGATGGGAAAGCCTGGTGTGTTGCAGTCCATGGGGACACAAGAGTCAGACTTGATTTAGTGACTGAACAGCAACAACAACAAAGAAGGCACCGCCTCAAGAAGGCACCCATAAAAGATAAGTTGGTCAAGGTATGGATTAGATGGTTTACCCACCAAGTTAGAGAAAATGACCATGTAGTGAGATACTCTGTAAAACACCACACACTCCCCTACCCTGCTACTCATTCCTCTTAAGTATTAGTTTACCTCCAAAAATCCCAATGCTTAGCTAGATCTGTTAATGTGCATAGAAGAAAAAAACAAAAAACAGATGAGATTTTTCTTTCTGTCTTGCTGTATGTCCCAAAGAGCTTGGTGTGAGAAAACCAAGAGAAAACCCTCTCTGGTCTTTTCCATCTGGTAGGTGAATTTACTGAGGTGCATCGGGTGGCCAATTGAGTAGCTTGGGGTTTTGGGACATGAAATAACAAGACTAAGAAGTGGATCTCTTAAGGCAGGAATCTGATTTTTCATGTAAGTCATTAAATGCCTTATATTGGAGGATTTGTGTGGTGTGAAATAGAGTATTCAATTTGAATTCCGTATGTCTCCTGCATATGAACTATCAAGTTGTGAATTTGGAAAGATGTGCACGTGTGTTCCCATGTGCAATCCTGTGAACTAGTTCATGTGTCTGGTGTACACTGCCTTGTGTGTGCATCCTCTACAAGTGCTTGTGCTTTTTGGTACTTTACTGTGTAGAGTACATTAGTACAGTATCTTTATGTCAAGCCCAGGATGTCTGAAAATAAGCATAAAAGCAGTGGTGATGTAGCTGGTACTGCTAAGAAGCACCAGGTGATAATGATGGAAATAATTGAAAAAAAAAAAAAAGTGAAAACAATTGAGAGTAGACTAAAGTGAAAAGATGTACTGTACTACTGTATTTTTCAAGGTACTTTAACATTAAAAATGTTCTATTCTTTGTTTATTTTTTATGTGAAAAGTATTATAAACTATAGTACTAAATATTTAGCTGATTAGTTAGTTGTATACTTAGGCTAACTTTGTTGGACTTAACAAACAAATTGGACTTAGGACTGCGCTCTCAGAATGGAACTCATTCATATGTTAGGGGACTTACCATATAGTACAGGTGCCTCCTTGAGATGCTGTAAGAATACTGAGGGCAAAGTGATTTTGTAGCTGTTTTCCTCCTCTTCATGGAGATCTCAGAATTCACTTGGTTAATAGTCTGGTTACTACCATTTAAGGCCTTTTGGGTGAATTCTGTTAAGGCTTTGCTGTGGGCAATTACATCTTCCAGGCCTATTGAATGCACAAAAATATCTCCTAAATGATCACACCAGTCAAATACAGATCTCTTTATCTATTGAGTTCATATTAATGGGAATTTTTTTGAGGTCATGTCTGAATTGGCATGCAGGTGGCCTTGAGCCCAAAGGAATCCTAAAATATATCTTTCTATCCACCCTGGCAGAAGCCAGGGCCATACATTGGTGCCACAAAGCCATTAAGTTCCAGTGGGTGCAACCTGGTATATTTCTGGTTGCCTGACCCAATGTGTTCCATGCCAATTGCTATCTTTAAGGGAAATGATGTATTGGAATTTTTCATAAGGCACTCAGCATAATTTTCTAGTCTTATTAGGCTATCTTTAAAATGATTTAATAGTTCCCAACATAGGGAGGCCTTTAAACTTAAATGACCATAGTCTGGTGTTAGTTATATAAATCCATCCCATAATTGAGGGAGGTCCCCTCCTAATAAAGGGCTTCCTAGGTACGTCAGAGGTAAAGAATCCACCTGCCAACGCAGGAGATCCAGGAGATGTGGATACAATCCCTGGGTTGGGAAGATCCACTGGAAGAAGAAATGGCAACCCATTCCAGTATTCTTGCCTGAAAAAAATCCCATGGACAGAGGAGATGGGTGGGCTATAGTCCATGGGGTTGCAATGAGTCAGACTTGACTGACTCATTATTACAACCCTCCTAATAATTGGAAAGTTATGTTTTCTGTTTGCTTGTTCTCATTCAGCTTGAGTAACTTTAAAGGAAAACTCATATTTATGACCAGAATCAGAATAAATGTGTTTGATTGGCCAAGTGAGGGGGGTCCCATCTAGTATGAGCAGTAGTGGTCTGGATAGTGCTTTAATTTCTTTCTTTTAAAGTAATTTTTCTAAGGGCTGTCCAATTAGAGCCTTGGAGAGAAGAAACCCACAAATGTAAACCAGAGATAATGGATGTAAGTAACTGACCACAAAGCCAACAATTGGATTGATTTCTGAAATCGTGCTCATGAACAGAAAAACATTTGAGTCGTGTGCAAGAGTCCAAGAATCAAGAAAATGTTATAATCATACAGGTAGGATTCAGCATCTTGGTCTAGCTGTCTGCTTCTGATATCGTCTTCTCATCCTGGTGTGGGTGTTTCTTTTCTGTTACAGCATTGCTTTTAGGTAAGTTTGAGGTCAGCTGTTTTCTCTACAGACCAGTCTGGTGCAGCGGCCCTTTTTATGTGGGAAATATGAATCCAGGAATCAGTTCCCTTCAGTTTTGCTTTGTGTGAGCTAGTTAAAAGAACGAAGCTCCCTTCCATTTAGGTTAGAGAGAGTCCTTTAAAAAAATGCCTTTTCTAGTATACATAGTTTCTTAGTTATAGGTCATGGACATCTGATCTTCATTTAAAGATAATTTACTATGACAAGCTTCAGACACAAGCTTAGAATGTCCCGTTAATAATTCAATCAAACACTTTCAATAATGTAACATATCCCCCTTTAATAATATAGTTTCATATAATTCTTCTTTCAGTCTCATTGGTCTTCCTGTGATAATCTAGAAGGGAGACAAATGATGTTTGCCAAAAGAGGTGGAAATAAGCATCTGTCATTTTAACTAATTAAGTTTTTAAAAAATTTTTGTTTATTTTTGATTGGGTGTTCATTACTTGTTCTTTCTACTAAACCAGAGGCCTGGGGGTGATAAGCATAATAGAAATGCTATATAATTGACCAAATCTTACAAATGTTTTAAACAGTATGTCCAATAAAATGAATTTCTTTATCACTGTGTAGTTCTGAGGGAATTCCCCAAATGGGAATAAATTTCTAAATCAGTTTACCCATTGATTGCCTTGTGGCCCTTATGCATGGGAATGCCTCAACCCAGTGTGAAAACATACAAATCATAACAGGAACGTATTGATAACCTTGAAAGGGAGACGTTTGTATGAAATCAATCTACCAAATTTCAAAGGGACCTGCAGATATTGGAAAATCTCCTTGAGGACTGTGTAATGGCTTCTTCGGGTTATATTTTGAACAAGTGGTACATCTAAATAGACCTCCTGAGCTACTATAAAAGAAAGCTTCGAGAAATATTGTTTATCCCATAATACCATCTTATCTGGGTTCCAGTGAGTTTCTAATGAATGATTGTAAAATAGTATATTAAGCTCCAAGTATTTGACAAGTGCTGACTGCTTATTGAAAATAAGATTTGATCTAATTGGTTATGTCTGGGAGTAATGATGGAGAAGGCAATGGCAACCCGCTCCAGTACTCTTGCCTTGAAAATCCCATGGACTGAGGAGCCTGGTAGGCTGCAGTCCATGGGGTCGCTAAGAGTCGGGCACGACTGAACGACTTCACTTTCACTTTCCACTTTCATGCATTGGAGAAGGAAATGGCAACCCACTCCAGTGTTCTTGCCTGGAGAATCCCAGGGACGGGGGAGCCTGGTGGGCTGCCGTCTCTGGGGTCGCACAGAGTCGGACACGACTGAAGCAACTTAGCAGCAGCAGCAGCAGAAGGCTAGGCGGGGCTTCCCAGGTGGCGCTAGTGGTAAAGAACCTGCCTGCCAGTGCAGGAGGCAAAAGAGACACAGCTGCAATCCAATGGGTCACAAAGGGTCGGACACAAGTGAGGTGTCTTAGCAGCAACAGTAGCAGCAGGATAGGCTTCCTGTATGGGCCTGTCCACAGCTCTTCGTTGAAGTTGAGTCTTCCTCCCTTCTGTGCTCAAGTGTTTTTTTCTTTTTCTGGCACCATTCCCTGACTTCTTTAACAGTATGTCAGTAAGTTTACTGGGAGGCTGAAAGGAAAGGCAATGGCTGTTTGGTGGTGGTTGTTATTTTGTAAAGCTGCTTTCTTGGCACCATGATTGGCAAAAGTTTCTTTTTGCTTCTGCAGTCTCAGCCTTTTGGTGACCTGATACCTTAATGATAGCAAGTGTACTCATAGCAGAATTGCATATAGTAATTCTACTACTTGTTTTATGCTTTTGATAGGCTGTCCTGAAGATGCTAAAATCCTCTTTACTTCCAAAGGATACCAAAATCATGTGCCACCCCAAAGGCATAGCATGTATACGTTAGCAGATTTTCCTTTTGACTGCTGGTGGGCTCTTGTTAGTGCTGTATATTTAGTCTGTTGGGCAGAAGATATATTAGGCAAGGAAACGTTTTCAAGGATAGACACTGGAGTAACAGTGGCAGAGTAAACCTGGTACTTTCTATTAGATTCTTGCAGATTTGAACCATCAGGGGATAATACAAAATCAGAATTATCCATAGGGATTTCTTGAAGATAAATTTGAGGAGATAAAAAATTCAAGGAGAGAGTGATTCATGACTATCTCTTCTGTGGTCTGACCCAGCACAGCTGTTGCTGTGACTGCCCAGAGATAAGGGGGGTGGCCCTTAGTCATCGAATCTGGCTGTTGGCTGTGATGTGACTCAGATAATAAAGAATCTGCCTGCAAGTCAGGAGACCAGGGTTCAATCCCTAGATTGGGAAGATCCCCTGGAGGAGGGAATGGCTACCCATTCCAGTATTCTTGCCTGGAGAATTCCATGGACAGAGGAGCCTGGCGGGCTATAGTCCATGGGGTCTCAAAAAGTCAGACACGACTGAACAATTAATACAACCATTGTGTTGCTGGGTTAATACTCCTGTGTAGGGACACCTTTGTTTTCATGTACAAAGAGAAAAAAGAGTAAATCATAATTTGGATGTCCCAAGGCCAGGGCTTTTGCCAGGATTTTTTTTTTTTTTTTTTTTAAGGCCTCCATGGCTTCAGAATGTTCTGTTTCCCAGAAAAAACACTGAGGTTGGTCTTTTTAAAGCAAATTACGTGATGGTGGAGCCACTAAAGAAAAATTTGGAATTCAGTTCCTCCAGTAAACTGCAAGGTCTAATAATTTCCTTAAGTGCCTTTTTGTCTTTGGAACAAGGAATGCCAGAATGACTTTTACTCTAACTAGATCAATTGAAGGGATTCCCAGTATTTTTATTCCCAATAAAAAATCCACCTGCCAATACAGGAAACACAAGAAACGTGGGTTTGGGTTCGATCCCTGGGTTGGGAAGATCCCCTAGAGGAGGAAATGGCAACCTACTCCAGTGTTCTTGCTTGAAAAATTCCATGGACAGAGGAGCCTGGTGGTCTACAGTCCATGGGGCCACAAAGAGTAGGATGAGACTGAGCACATGCACACAGAGATCAATTTAAAGTCCTTCTTAAATATCATATGGCCTAAATATTTCACATTAGCTTTATAAAACTTTAATTTCTCCTTGGACACATTATGTCCCTTTGATAGCTTCTGAAGTAACTCCAAAATAGTCTTGTTGACTGTTTATCAAAGAATTTGAATACAACAGCAAATCATCTACATATTATATCAAAATTGACTTATGAGGAAAAACCAGATGGTCTAAGTCCTTTTTTATATCTGAGAAAAGTAAATGGGGTTTTCAGTATAACCCTGTGGTTATACATACAGTCCATGTATGTTGCTGCTCATTCCAAGTGAAGGCAAAGACATATTGGTCATCAGGATATACAAGGATACTATAAAAAACACTGCAGAGATATTTCCCTGAAAAGAAGTCACTGTTTTTAGGACTATTGGGACAGCAAGGAATGGGGCTTTGGCACTACAGAATGATAAGCAACAGTTATAGCTTGGATAGAGCTCAAATCTTGAATAAATCTCCAACCCTTGCCATTAGGTTTTTTAGCTGGCAAAATGGGGCTTGTTATAAGGACTAATGCCAAGGCACAGTAAGCCCTTTCTTATTGTAAGCTGTTATCAAGGGTTTTATTCCTTTATGGTTTCCTACCTCAGAGGGTATTGACGAATGTTGGGTGGGGTTTATTTTGGCCCATAGTAATTTTAATGGGTGATGCAGACTGTACTTTTCCTGTATCTGTTGGATCAAGTACTCATAATTCTTCGGGTACTACCTAACAGTTTTTCTTGGTCTATGTCACTCTCCTCATGGATCACAAACATTATTTGATAAAGGAAATTTGATCTTTCAAATTTAAAAATGTTTCCCCCTTCATAGTTAAAGAAATATGGGCTTCTTAACTTTCTAATAAATCACCACCTATCAGGTGAATAGGGATACATTTTACTAGGAAAAAGGAGTGCTTTCCTTTAAGTTCTCTTAAGTAAAAATTTGAAGATAATGATTTATAATGCACATTAAAAACCCTATCATTTGCTTTGAAATATTACTGTAAGAGAGGGAACCTTTGATTTTGGTAAACTTTGAAGCTGAAAAGGTGGGCCCTGTGTCTATTCAGTTCAGTTCAGTTGCTCAGTCGTGTCCAACTCTGCGACCCTATGGACTGCAGCACGCCTGGCTTCCCTGTCCATCACCAACTCCCGGAGTTTACTCAAACTCACATCCTTTGAGTCGGTGATGCCATCCAACCAT
The DNA here is from genome assembly GCF_019923935.1 of Bubalus bubalis. NCBI lineage: Eukaryota > Metazoa > Chordata > Mammalia > Artiodactyla > Bovidae > Bubalus > Bubalus bubalis. The sequence continues at coordinate 40,150,552 of NC_059161.1, forward strand.
CTCATCCTCTATCATCCCCTTCTCTTCCTGCCTTCAATCTTTCCCAGCATCAGGGTCTTTTCAAATGAGTCAGCTCTTCGCATCAGGTGGCCAAAGTATTGGAGTTTTAGCTTCAGGATCAGTCCTTTCAGTGTATATTCAGGACTGATTTCCTTTAAGATGGACTGGTTTGATCTCTTTGCAGTCCAAGGGACTCTCAGGAGTCTTCTCCAACACCACAGTTCAAAAGCATCAATTCTTTGGTGCTCGGCTTTCTTTATAGTCCAACTCTCACATCCATACATGACTACTGGAAAAACTGTAGATTTGACTAGATGGCCCTTTGTTGGCACAATAATGTCTCTGCTTTTTAATATACTGTCTAGGTTGGTCATAGCTTTTCTTCCAAGGAGCAAGCCTCTTTTAATTTCATAGCTGCAGTCAGGTGGCTCAGGTGGTAATGAATCTGCCTGCAGTATAAGAGACCTGGGTTCAATCCCTGGGTTGGGAAGATCCTCCAGAGAAGGCAATGGCTACCCACTCCAGCATTCTTGCCTGGAGAATTCCATGGACAGAGGAGCCTGGCAGGCTGCAGTTCATAGGGTTGCAAAGAGTAGGACATGACTGAGCAACTAACACTAAGAATCTAAACCTTTTGTAATTCCACAATTCCTGCGAACACAGCATGGTTTCTAATAAAGTTACCTCTGTTTAACCTTTTTCTCAATCCCATTGCACCCTGACTCACAGTTTCCTTTTTCGTAACTGTGTAAAGCAAGATAATTCACTTGAACTTGTGGGCTGGGATATTGTGAATCTCCCTCAATATTTCCCTAGATCCTTAAAGTAGACTTAATTCTGTAGCATTTACCCAAGACTCCACACTTATTTAGTATGTTGATGACCTTTTGCTTTGTGATCAAACTAAGCAGGAGGCTCTTACAGATTCCTTCATCCTCCTAAAAGAACTAGCTGAATGAGGCCAGAAGGCCTCCAGATCTAAACTTTAGAGTCCAAATGACTGTTACCCACTTAAGACATAACTTATCTCAAGGCATTTGGAAGCTCACCCCCAAATGTCTTAAGTCAACTTTGTCCATACTTCTCCCTCAAATGAAGAGGCAATTACATAAAGTTTTAGGGGCAGCTGGCTATTGCAACCAGTAGAGTCCAAATTTTGTAGCCCTGCTAAAAGTCTGAATGCCCTTCTTCCAGATATTATCCCAGAACTTATTTTCTGGCCTTCAGAGGCATTTACCTCCTCTGAAGCCTTAAAATCAGCTTCATGTATACTCCTGGCTCTTTGTTTACCTAACTTGACAAACATTTTAATCTATAATGTCATGAAAGTAATGGGATTGTTTCAGACATTCTAGTCTTTTGTCTCTCAGACATGGTCTACCATTTCACATGTCGTTAGACACTGTGGGGTCAGGAATGCCCCCAGGCTTATATGTGGTGTGTGCAGCAGCTGCCTTGATTGACATAGCTTATGTAGCACACATGCACATGCTAGTCTTATGTTAGGCTCGCCATTCATCTCTTTGTTCCTGGTGCTGTATCTTGCTGTTCAGTCGCTAATTCGTGTCCAACTCTTTGCAAGCCCATGCACTGCAGCACGCCAGGTTTTCCTGTCCTTCACTGTCTCCTTGAGTTTGCTCAGACTCATGTCCATCAAGTCAGTGATGCTATCCAACTATCTCATCCTCTGTCGTCTCTTTCCTCTTTTGCCCTCAATATTTCCCAGCATAGGGTCTTTTCCAATGAGTCAGCTCTTCGTATCAGGTGGTCAAAGTATTGGAGCTTCAGCATCAGTCCTTCCGCTGAATATTCATAGTTGATTTCTTTTAGGATTGACTGGTTTCATCTCTTTGCAGTCTAAGGGACTCTCAAGAATCTTCATCAACACCACAGTTCGAAACCATCAGTTCTTCAGTGTTCAGCCTCCTTCATGGTCCAGCTCTCACATCTGTACATGGCTGCTAGAAAAGAACAGCTTTAACTATATGGACCTTTGTCAGCAAAGTGATGTCTCTGCTTTTTAATATGTTTGTCTGTATTACAAATCCATAGGACATAGCACTTTATACGGTGACACACCACTTATGATCAGGCTTTTTTACCTAAACCTCCCAATCATCTTAAATTGTTACTGAGTCCAAGCTTGGTCTGCTTGCCACACAACAGGACAATAATTGGGAGATGAGGTGTCGAGATAAAAAATAACAACTTTATTTGAAAAACCAGGCATCTGAGAAGATGACAAACTAGTGTCCTAAAGTACCATCTTATCAGGGTCAGGATACTAGTTGCTCTTATAGAACAGAGGGGAAGGAGGTGAGGAAGTAAAGTAAAAAGTCTGTAAGTCTTGCAAAGTATCTCCTGCTTGGTCACCTTAGGGGAGCAAAGGTTAATGTAAAAGAAACATATCCAACATGGAGTCAGGTTCTATTCTCCCTTGTTACAAAATCATTGTAACATTTTGAATCTAGCTTCTTTATTACCCCTCTGGATGATATAGTCTGTAGGGGGAGGATAGTTAAGGAACTGAAAGACCATTGGTTTTGCCCTGGCATGCACAAAATTTCTGACCAAATTATTTCTCAGTGCGCTACTTGTAAATCTTAACCAAATTTGTAGGAGAACTCTCCATCACCTAAGAAGTCCTCTAAAACCCACATTTTCCTTTGTGGTACTCCAGATGGATTTAATAGATTTGCCCCCAGCTTTACGCTGTACTCACTGTTTGGTTGTCATTTACATGTTTAGAGGATGGACTGAACACCATCTGACTACATTAGTTGTTGCCACAATAGTGGTAAAGAAATTAATAACTGAGGTTATCTCTTGTTTTGGCATTCCTTTATGGATTGAATCAGACCAAAGGACTCAGCAGAAATAAGCCATTTCCTTGTTAAAAGTTTGATGTACTCATTAAAATTTCATACCAGATAACATCTTTAATCATCAGGGCAGTGGAGTATAAAAATCTAACAGTAAGAAGGATTTTAGGAAAGGTTTGTCAAGAAACTCTATTTAAGTAGCTAGAAGCTTTGCCTTACACTCCTAATATTTATGGAGAAGGTGCTTAAGATTTCTGTTAGTCTTTTGCTACACCTTTTCCTGAAATTTGCATTTTAAAAAGATAGCGGAGATAAGAGTTCCTGGAGAAGATCAGGTAGAATATTTGCATCTCAAAAGTATAGGAGGAGAAAGGCAAGTCCCTTCTAGGATGCCTGCTGCCTACCCTCTCTCCTCCCTTTCCCTCAATACTTACAGGTCTCTTAAAATCAAATAGGAGAGGTTTTTGGAGTGTTAAAATTGGTGGGTTTGAATTATTTTTGGAGCCACACCGCTGATCCTGTAAATACTAGATTTATAAAACAAGGGCAGTTGTTTTTATTTTTTCAAAGAATTGGATGACCACCTCAGTGATATCAAAGAACTGACATACCATTCACCCATGTTGAAATGTTTTACTTTCTCTCATCTAGTTTAAGGGAGAAGTTCCCCTTCTGTTATTCAAGTCCAAGCTCACTCAGCTTGGTGTACAATAGGCCAATAAATCCTAGAGACAAGGCATTGAGGCAAAGAAGAGACTTTGTTCATAAAGCCGGATGACTGAGAAGATGGCTGGCTAGTGCCTCAAAATAAACATCTTGTTGGGGCCTGGATGCCAGGTTCTTTTATGGATCAGAGATGGGGGGAGGTAAGGAAGCAAAGTAAAAAGACCATTCAATTATTGTAAATATCTCTTAGAATGGCAAGCCTCAGTCATGGGGATGTGTTAATTTTACTTACAGCCCTTCACAGGTGGGCAGGGTCATGCTATCTCCCTGTGAGCCAAAGGCACCCTAGCCCAAAGGTCAGGCGGAGGGGCCAGGCAGGGCTCCCGAGGCAGGCCTCCCGAGGCAGGCCATTGTGTGTGCATGCTAAGTCGCTTTAGTCATGTCTGACTCTTTGCAGCCCTATGGACTGTAGCCTTTCAGGTTCCTTTTCCATAGGATTCTCAAGGCAAGAATACTGGAGTGGGTTGCCATGCCCTCCTCCTGGGATCTTCCCAACCCAGAAACTGAACCCATGTCTCTTACAGCTCCTGCATTGACATGTGGGTTCTTTACTTTAGTGCCACCTGGGAAGTCCAAGGCAGGCCATTATGTGTGCCTATAATAACAAAAGTGGCAAAATAGGAATTAAGGTTACAGAAGCAGATCCAGTATGGATTCAAAAGAATGAAATTAGAACACTTTCTAACACCATACACAAAAATAAACTCAAAATGGATTAAAGATCTAAACGTAAGACCAGAAACTATAAAACTCCTAGAGGAGAACATAAGCAAAACACTCTTCGACATAAATCACAGCAGGATCCTCTATGACCCACCTCCCAGAATATTGGAAATAAAAGCAAAAATAAACAAATGGGACTTAATTAAAATTAAAAGCTTCTGCACAACAAAGGCAACTATAAGCAAGGTGAAAAGACAGCCTTCAGAATGGGAGAAAATAATAGCAAATAAAACAACTGACAAAGAATTAATCTCAAAAGTATACAAGCAACTCCTGCAGCTCAATTCCAGAAAAATAAACGACCCAATCAAAAAATGGGCCAAAGAACTAAACAGACATTTCTCCAAAGAAGACATACAGATGGCTAACAAACACATGAAAAGGTGTTCAACATCACTCATTATCAGAGAAATGCAAATCAAAACCACTATGAGGTACCATCTCATGCCAGTCAGAATGGCTGCGATCCAAAAGTCTACAAGTAATAAATGCTGGAGAGGATGTGGAGAAAAGGGAACCCTCTTACACTGTTGGTGGGAATGCAAACTAGTACAGCCATATGGAGAACAGTGTGGAGATTCCTTAAAAACTGGAAATAGAACTGCCTTATGACCCAACAGTCCCACTGCTGGGCATACATACTGAGGAAACCAGAATTGAAAGAGACACGTGTACCCCAATGTTCATCACAGCACTGTTTATAATAGCCAGGACATGGAAGCAACCTAGACGTCCATCAGCAGATGAATGGATAAGAAAGCTGTGGTACATATACACAATGGAGTATTACTCAGCCATTAAAAAGAATACATTTGAATCAGTTCTAATGAGGTCAATGAAACTGGAGCCTCTTATACAGAGTGAAGTAAGCCAGAAAGAAAAACACCAATACAGTATACTAACACATATATGGAATTTAGAAAGATGGTAATGATAACCCTGTATGAGAGACATCAAAAGAGACACAAATGTATAGAACAGTCTTTTGGACTCTATGGGAGAGGGCGAGGGTGGGATGATTTGGGAGAATGGCATTGAAACATATATAATATCATATGTGAAATGAATCGCCAGACCAGGGTTGATGCATGATACAGGATGCTCGGGGCTGGTGCACTGGGATGACCCAGAGGGATCGTATGGGGAGGGAGGGGGGAGGGGGGTTCAGGATGGGGAACCCATGGCATATTCATGTTGATGTATGGCAAAACCAATACAATATTGTAAAGTAATTAGCCTCCAGTTAAAATAAATTTATATTAGAAAAATTAACCCTTAGGGTTAAAACTAAAAAAAAAAAAAAATTCTATTAACTTCTTCCCTGGTAGCTCAGCTGGTAAAGAATCAGCCTGCAGTGCAATAGACTCAGGTTCAATCCCTGGGTCAGGAAGACCCCCTGGAGAAGGGATAGGGGCTTCCCTGGTGGCTCAGATGGTAAGGAATCTGCCTGCAGTGTGGGAGACCTAGGTTCAGTCCCTGGGTTGGGAAGATCCCCTGGAGAAGCGAATGGCTATCCACTCCAGTATTCTTGCCTGGAGATGTCCATGTACAGAGGAAGCTGGAAGGCTACAGTCCGTGGGGTCACAAAGAGTCGGACACATCTGAATAACTTTCAAATATCAGCTTTGGTCAGTTTAGTCAGACTGGTGGCCTCTCATTTTGGTAATCTATTTACGAACACTTTTGAGGATCTTCCCTGGGTTAAGAAATTCTTTAATTATGATGCTTGGTTCAGCCTTTGATTTAAATAGGCTTACCTACAGCCTCAGCTGGTCACAATTCTAAAGGTAACTGTTTAATAGTGTCTTCGGGGTAGAAAGGCAACTCAGATTACTAGTACAAGTACTCAAAATAAGGAGAAAAGAGGGGAGCAGTAGTTAAAGTTTTAGATACCTTTTATATCATTAATCTTTCATTGCTGCTGCTGCTAAGTCGCTTCAGTCATGTCTGACTCTGTGCAGCCCCATAGGCAGCAGCCCACCAGCCTCCCCCGTCCCTGGGATTCTCAAGGCAAGAACACTGGAGTGGGTTGCCATTTCCTTCTGCAATTCCTGAAAGTGAAGAGTGAAAGTGAAGTCGCTCAGTCGTGTCTGACTCTTAGTGACCCCATGGACCACAGCCTACCAGGCTCCTCCATCCATGGGATTTTCCAGGCAAGAGTACTGGAGTGGGGTGCCATTGCCTTCTCCGAATCTTTCATTAGCCTTTTACAAAAAACTTTTCTCTTTACATTGGAGTATAGTTGATCAGATATACAGCAGAGTGATTCAGTTATGCATATCCATGTATCTATTCTTTTTAAAATTCTTTTCCCATTTAGGTTGTACATAATATTGAGCAGAGTTCCCTGTATAGGTCCTTGTTGGTTATCCATTTTAAGTATAGCAGTGTGTACAGTCACACTTCCTTTTCTTTTTTTTCCATTCTTTTTTCTTTATTCTGTTCCACACCAGTGATTTTCACCACTGTGCCTTCCAGGTTACTTATCTGTTCTTCTGCCTCAGTTATTCTGCTATTGATTCCTTCTAATGTGTTTTCCATTTTAGTCATTATGTTGTTCATCTGTCTTTGTTCTTTAGTTCTTCTTGGTCTTTGTTAGACATCTCTTGCATCTTCTCAATCCTTGCGTCCATTCTTTTTCTGAGATCCTAGAGCATCTTTAATATCATTACTTTGAATTCTTTTTTTGGAAAGTTGCCTCTCTCCACTTCATTTAGTTGTTTTTCTGGGGTTTTGTCTTGTTCTTTCATCTAGGACATAATCCTCTGCTGTTTCACTTTGTCTAATTTTGTGTGATTATGATTTTTATTCACAAGCTGAAAATTCTTCTAAGTTCTGCTGTTTGTCTTCTAGTGGATGAGGCTGTCTAAGAGACTTGTGCAGTCTTCCTGATGGTAGGGGCTGGTGGTGGACAGGGCTGTTGCTCAGTAAAGGGCTTCTCTGGTGGTCCAGCTGGTAAAGAATCCACCTGCAATGTGGGAGACCTGGGTTTGATCCCTGGATTGGAAAGATCCTGGAGAAGGGAATGGCTATCCACTCCAGTATTCTGGCCTGGAGAATTCCATGTACTATATAGTCCATGGGGTCACAAAGAATCAGACATGACCAAGCTTAGTAAAATTTTAATTCTCTTGTCGGCTAATGGTTGGGGCTGTGTTCCCTCCCTGTTGGTTGTTTGGCCTGAGATGACCCAGCACTGGAACCTACAAGTTGTTTATTGGGGCTAATGGCAGCCTCCGGAGTCTCCTGCCAGTGGGTACTTTCCAGAACTGTTGATGTCAGTGTCCCCTCCATGAGCCACAACTGCTCTCCCATCTCTGCCAGAGACCCTCCAATGCCAGCACGCAGGTCTGGCCCAATCTCCTGTTGGGTCACTGCTCCTTTTCCCTGGGTCCTGGTGCACAAAGGACCCTGTTTGTGCCCTTCAAGAGTAGAGTTTCTGTTTCTTCTAGTGCTGTGGAAGTCCTATAATCTAATCCCACTGGCCTTCAAAGCCAGACCCTCTGGGGCATCCTTAGCCTGTTGCCTGACCCTCCAACTAAGTTGCCTGATGTGGGGCTCAGGATTTTCATTGCAGTGGCAGAATTTCTGTGGTACAGTTGTTCTTCAGTCTGTGGGTTCCCCACCTGATTGGTATGGAACTTGGTTCTATCACACTTGCACTCCTCCTACTCTCTCACCCCTCTTTGTCTTTAGATGTAGGGTATCTTTTTTGATAGGGTGTGGTGTTTCTTTGTTGATGGTTGCTCAGCAGTTAGCTGTGATTCCAATGTTCTCATAAGAAGGGATGAGGGTACATCCTTCTACTCTACTATCTTGAGCTAACCTTTCCCAACAAATCTTTCAATGAGGCTTTTTCGGAATTCTGAAGCCTTTTGGTGCTTCCACATACCAATTAAAATAGATAACAGTAGTCTAAGATGAGAGCTCTCTAAAATTTTAATGATTTAGAAGTTTCTCTAGTTCAAAGGATCCAAGGAGCTAGCCCTACAAATATTTTCCCCTGCTAATCTAATTTTAGAAAAGAGAAAAACACTTAACCACTGTTTTTTCAAGAAGACTCTGCAGGACACAGGTCGAAAAGACTACTGTCTTTAACTGCATGCTGAAAATTGTTCTGGAGTACCCAAAGAACACCATCTTGGCCATTTTTAGGGCCTGATTTCCTTTAATTCTAAGTTAAGTACTTGTAAGCATACATAAACCCAGCTGGTATTCCCATAGGTGGCCGTTTGCAGGGGAGCTGCTTGGCCTTTGAGGTACAATCTCCCAATATTAATTTCATAGCCTAATTCAGATGTGAGATACAAGATATAATCTGAACAATTCTGAGGAGAGCCTGGTGGATTGCATGTGTGCTGTTTCTGAGTCTAGTTCTTTAAGGAGTTATAGTTGGGTCAATTCTACTCTGTTTACATGGCTTGTTTTCTCCCTGTAACAGTTTAAAACCCTCATGGGTGCCTGAAGTCCTGGATTATCAGCCTTGTGGTGCTGCCCAGAGGAGCAGCAATTAGTTAATGGTTGTAGTCGTGCTCATGCTCAGTTGCTAAGTTGTGTCCAACTCTGTGACCCCATGGACTGCAGCCTCCCAGGCTCCTCTGTCCATGGGATTTGCCAGACAAGAATACTGGAGTGGGTCACCATTTCCTGTTCCAAATGATCGTCCCTTATTCTTTGGAACTGAATAATTGTCTCTCATTTCACTAGCGACAGTTGTGTTCAGACCATATATCAACTCATTTTTTAAAAGAATTTAAGCCAGATTTAATAAAAACTCAGCCACCTATGTTTCCATAGGCTTCTTGCCCAGATCCCCTAAGGATCCTGGCCTTGGAAATGCACCAGTGCCCCTTAAGACACCACATCTTAAGCAAAACAGGTTGAATAACATTTTTAGGTTCATCACTCAAACAACGAGATCTGGATATCAGGAGACTCCCCAGAGTACCTGAGGAGTACTGAGAAATGAGTGGGGCTCCATGGCGCATGCTGGTACTGAACCCTGGTTCCAATGGATGCCAGATGCCTTCTAGTAGGTATCTCTGATACCCTGTTGACTACACTATGCATGTTGGCAAAAAGTAGATCTGATAAAGGAATGGAAAATTTTACTTGAGCCAAACTGAGGATTACAACTTGAGTACAGCATCTCAGAAAGCTCTGAAAACTGTTCTGCCTATTAGAAGTCAAGGCACAGTTATATAAGTTTTTGAGACAGAGGGCTGTACATTAAATGACATGTTATTGATGGTTTACATTTTCCAGATCTAAGTGTCATCATAGCTCCTTATAATATAAAAAAGGAATGTTTTCTTTTAAGGAGTTGTTGATGGTAGGAGAATATTACTCTTTAGGGTTAAGCAGGTCTTTCTGCCAATGAGGGGGGGATTGGTTAATACCTAATTCAGGTATGCAATGCACAGTAGAGGGTAGAGAATATGAATTTTATTTCCCAGGCCTGGCCATGTGCATCTTTCTCTGACTGGTTCTTATTTGTATCTTTCTGCTGTAATAATACTTTAATCATAAATATAGTGGTGTTCTCAGTTCTGTGAATTGTCAAGCTGAGAGGGTAGTAGGAATCACCAGATTTGTAGACAGTGGGTCAGAAGTGAAGGTGGCCTAGAGACCTCTACACTTACAGCTAGTATCTGAAATGAGGACAGTCTTGTGAAGGACCGTGCCCTTCATCTGTGAAATTTGGTTCAGTTCTATGTAGTTGATGTCAGAAGTCGTTGCAGGGGACTTTGCTGGTGGTCCAGTGGTTAAGAATCTGCCTTGCAATGCAGGGGGCACAAGTTTGAGCTCTGGTTGGGGAACTAAAATCCAACATGCTGTGGAGCAGCTAAGCCCATGTGCCTCAACTTCTGAAGCTCCTGTACTGTGGATCCAGTATACCACATTTCAGAGCTCCATGACTAGAGAGTCTGTGCTCCACAACAAAAGATCCAACTAAGACTTGAGGCAGCTAAATAAATAAGTACAAATTTTTTTTTAAGAAAGAGAGAAGCCATTGCAGTGCTCTCCACCACTTAATTAATTCTGGTTGAGCACATTAATAAAGTACTATTTAAATATATTACTCTCAATGTATCAATAGATGCTGTATGTCCAAAACCACAGTTACACTGAAAATGAGAGTCAATCAAGAGGGACTAAATTAACGTCAGAATCCTGGCTGGACACTTTGAAGAAATTATGTATGCTGAAGTTCAAGTGGAGCTGTCAGTGCATCCATGTTATTTAAAGCAAGTGGACTGAATTAATATCCATGAGAGATAGGAGATTCTCAGATGTCTTAAGGTAGAAGGGATATATGGTGTTTTCTCCCCAGGGAGAGGAAGATCTGGCCTCATTTAATCACACCAGCCACATGGGCAGTGAGTTCAAAAGTAGAGAAGTGATCTAAGGAAGAGCAGGCATCCAAGATGATTTTAATCTTTTTGCCTCATCTACCAAAAGCTTCCATGTAACCTTTATATTTGAACCATATATTTGAACCCTTCTTCGAAGGGCTATGAATTCAAGTGTGCTACTGCTAAGTCACTTCAGTTGTGTCCGACTCTGTGTGACCCCATAGACGGCAGCCCACCAGGCTCCCCCGTCCCTGGGATTCTCCAGGCAAGAACACTGGAGTGGGTTGCCATTTTTTTCTCCAATGCATGAAAGTGAAAAGTGAAAGTGAAGTCGCTCAGTCGTATCCGACTCAGCGACCCCATGGACTGCAGCCTACCAGGCTCCTCCATCCATGGGATTTTCCAGGCAAGAGTACTGGAGTGGGGTGCCATTGCCTTCTCCAATGAATTCAAGTGTAGGGGTTGTGTTTAAACACTTGTGTATTCTTTAGAGATGTGTGGTTAAAAGTAGAGCAGGAGGAATGTACTTGACATCCACCTCATAGGATCTTCCCCCAAAGATAGGGGAGTATCTGTTCGTTGTTGCAATCATGCTTCTAAGGAAAAGTATAGTGCAGTAAGAGATGTTGAAAGCCTTATTCTGTCTTTGTTTTATCCAAAGTTACTCATTTCCAGGGTTAGAAGTTAGATCAGGCAATGAAAGTTCCTCAAACTGACCCTCTCGCTTCTATGATTGCTATGTGCTCCCGTCAAATTTGTCTGTCAAAGCCTTCACCCCCAATATGATGATATTTCAAAACAAGGCCTTTGAATACAACCGGGTTTAGATGGGGTCAGGAGAGTGGGACCTTCATGGTGGAACCAGTGTCCTTAATAGGAAGAGACATAGAGTACTCTCTCTCTCTTTCTCTCATGTGAGGACACAGTATGAAAGACGCTGTGTGCAAGCCAGAAAGAGCTCTCACCAGGACCCCAGCTGGCCAGCACATGAACTCCCCGAACTCCAGAACCAGTTGCTATTGTTTAAGCAACTCAGTCTATTGTATTATATTATAGCAGCCCAAGTAGACTAAGACAATGGCTTCTGGTAATTTTGCTCAGAATCTGGTAAATCTTCCATTGCATATTTTATGTTGTGGTATTTTTCTGTCTGTGTGCTTGTGTTAGTCTTCATAGATGACGTTGATGGACAATTGAGACAAAGTCAGGCACTGTTGTTTTTCTATTATTTAAACTAAGTTCAGCCTTGATACTTTTGACTTTTCTTCCCAATTTATTTTATCTCTCTTTTAACAAAACTGAGGGTGGGGAGGAGTAGGAAGATGAGGAGAGAATGAAAAACTGACAGATGATGAAGGTTAAACAAAATTAAGCAAAGAAATCTTACGTTAGCTCCTAAGCCTAAAGCAGGAAGTTTCAATGGACCCCTGAAAGGACTTCTTTTTGCTCTGCTAATATGCAACTAATTAGCTGAGTAGGTCCATCTAGTCAAGGCTAAGGTTTTTCCAGTAGTCATGTATGGATGTGAGAGTTGGACTGTAGAGAAAGCTGAGTGCCAAAGAATTGATGATTTTGAACTGTGGTGGTGTAGAAAACTCTTGAAAGTCCCCTGGACTGCAAGGAGATCCAACCAGTCCATCCTAAAGGAAATCAGTCCTGAATATGCATTGGAAGGACTGATGCTGAAGCAGAAATTCTGATACTTTGGCCACCTGATGTGAAGAACTGACTGATTGGAATAGACCCTGATGCTGGGAAAGATTGAAGGCAGGAGGAGAAGGGGATGACAGAGGATGAGATGGTTGGATGGCATCACGGACTCGATGGACATGAGTTTGAGTAAATTCCAGGAGTTGGTGATGGACAGGGAGGGCTGGCATGCTGCAGTTCATGGGGTCATAAAGAGTTGGATACAACTGAGCGATTGAACTGAACTGAAACTATTTCTGTTTCCCAAACAAAAACCCAAGTACAGATCTTACCTTTTTCCCCTCAGTTTCCAAAGAAGAAGGTAATCCAAAATAGGCCACACCCTCTTTAGAAAAATTGTTAACTTGGCCATACCATTTCATCCAATATCAAATAGTAAGATCCTGAATGGTATTTCTCCATGGGTATTGAGAAGGAGGTGGGAAGAAGGAACCTTGAGCTCCCTCTAGAGGTTGGCAATAATATTCCTATAAATTAGTTTTTACATTATAAATTGACCTTTACTTTCTTACATAATTAACTGTTCTGGCACCAGTCATCCTGCCAAAGTCCGTTCACAACTTTGAGGAGCGTTAAAGTAATTAACAAATTGAAAAGAAGGCACAAGTAAAGCACATATGCTAAAAAAGGCAGGAGGGCGTGCTGTCCTTTATGTCTGTTCTTTACGACCTTGTGCGCATCCTAGTAATGGACATGAGTGTCGAGATGCCGACGATCTTGATTAGCAGCTCAGTCAGATGTGACTGCAAGGTGTGCTTGAGAAAGACCTTTCTTACCTCATTTCCCAGGCTGCTTCTCAGACCAGTTAATCAATCTCTGCAGGTAGAACCCAGGAATTAGTATTTAATAAAAATTCTTAGGTGACTCTGAAGTGTAGCCAGGTTTGAGAACCAGTACTAGCGCAAAGATGTGCTCTTCAAACCTAGTTTCTTCCTTCTGAGCCCCAGGCTGCTGCTGCTTTTTTTTTTTTTTTTTTCTTTACCTTTTATATTTTATGGTTCCATTTTCTATGGTTACATTTTATTGCAGACAGTTCCTTTTTTGATGTCTTTTGTATTTGAATTTTGGCAATATTATCCAAAGGATGCTTCTAAACAGCATTTAATAAACCCATGGCATTCTAGGTTTGCCCTTGTCATCCTTGATCTAGTAATTCTTACTCTTCGAGGACCTTAGACCTTGTTAATGAGATATAAGGTAAATGTCTATATTTAGGCACAGGGCCTTGTAAAGAATTTGGGTGTTAATGATTTTTCTGCATTCACCATACTTTTATCATAGGGTTATCTTTGCATTACATCCATTCTTTAAAATTTTTCCATTTAGAACTTGGTTCTTCAGTGGAACATAAATGAGTTAAAAGTCTTATGCTGAAGTCAGACAACCATAATTCTAAACTCAGTACTAGACCTAAAGCCTCCGTGTCCTTAGTTCTGTATCAGTCATTCTGTGATGCCCTTCAGAAGACCTGGGAAGATAAGACTGGTGATTGCATGTTGACTTGTTAACTACTGCACCCAGTTTCTTCTTATAGCTATTGTTTAACCATAACTAAAGTGACATGGAAGATTTGGAGGAAAACTCAGCTCACTTTGCAAAATGCTGGGCTGGATGAAGTTCAAGCTGGAATCAAGATTGCCAGGAGAAATATCAATAACCTCAGATATGCAGATGACACCACCCTAATAGCAGAAAGCAAAGAGGAACTAAGGAGCCTCTTGAAGAAGGTGAAAGAAGAGAGTGAAAAAGCTGGCTTAAAACTCAACATTCAGAAAGCTAAGACCATGGCATCTGGTCCCATCAGCAAAAACAAGACTGGGGGCTGACTGTGGCTCAGATCATGAGCTCCTTGCCAAATTCAGACTTAAATTGAAGAAAGTAGGGAAAACCACTAAACCATTCATGTATGACCTAAATCAAATCCCTTACGATTATCCAGTGGAAGTGACAAATAGAGTCAAGGGATTAGATCTGATAGAATGCCTGAATATCTATGGATGGAGGTTCATGACATTGTACAGGAGGAAGCTCATTAGTAGTTATTGTTTCACCAAGACATTTTGGAGGAGGAGAAGGGGACAACAGAGGATGAGATGGTTGAATGGCATCACTGACTCAATGGACATGAGTTTGAGTAAGCTCTGGGAGTTGGTGAAGGACAGGGAGGCCATGCATGCTGCAGTCCATGGGGTTGCAGAGTCGGACACGACTGAGTGACTGAACTGTTCATGGGGTTCTCAAGGCAAGAATACTGAAGTGGTTTGCCATTCCCTTCTCCAGTGGACCACTTTTTTTCAGAACTCTTCCCCCATGACCCATCCATCTTGGGTGGCCCTACACAGCATGGCTCATAGTTTCATTGAGTTAGACAAAGCTGTGGTCCCTGTGATCACTTTGATTAATTTTCTGTATTGTAGTTTTCAGTCCGCCTGCCCTCTGATGGATAAGGATAAGAGGCTTATGAAAACTTCCTGATGTGAGAGTGACTGAGTGGGTTTCTGGGTCTTGAATACTCATACTCCTAAGTATCCTGTGAGAACTCTTTGCCAACATAGCCAAGAGCAACCACTGGTCTACTACCTATTCTTATTCTTCAGCTTCTTCTGACCCTTTTTGAATGTTCTTCATGCTGCATTCTTTTTAAATGAGTTTGTTCACTCCTGTTTCAAGATCCTTGCTCTTAGCTTTCCTTCTGGACAAGTGGAGATCTCAGAGCTAAGCTCTTGTGTTTGGAATGTATATGATTGGTCGGCAGATGTAGGACTTAAAAGAAAGATGATACCTGAATACTAAGGAAGATTTGGCTGTGAGGGGAGATCTGAAATATCAGGATCAAATGAGCAGGGGAATAGCAAGATGTTGATCAAAGTTGAAGGGTTGGTAAAAAAAAAAAAAAAGCTGATAAAACAGAGTGAATAGGTGCAAGAGAAATGAAAAACTTGAACATATTCCCCATTGCAAGGAAGTACAGAGGATCAGGAGCCTTTAATAGTTGTCCAGGGACAAGGGATGTAGAAGGGAGTCGTGAAAGATTCCAAGGAAGTTCTGAAACTTATCGTGCTGCAAATAAGCTGATAATAATTTCATCTGCAACTTCTAAAATGCATTTTAAGTAGAACTTCTACCAAAATTTTTGGTGGAGGCTCACTCTTCAAAGTATTCTATGAAATACTTGCTCTAATACCTTGTCCACCTGGGGAGGTCTCTCTTGGTTTCACTGGGATTGGTGATCCCTCTGGTGCCTGAGTTCCTGCTTTCTCTCTGTGTTCAGCACTGGTTTGCTCACAGTGATGGAGCAAACATCCTCCTCTGATGGGAAAAACTGCTTCTTGATTGGAGACTAAGTCATCCTGCAGGAGATAGCAATGTAGATATCAAGATACTCCTGGGCAAGGCCAAAAAAAAAAAAGAAAAAAAAAAATCATTTCCCCAACTGAGACTCAGGGCAGGAACACAGGGTATATTTAACCTTTCAGTGCCTCATATTACACAGAGAATTATCCCAAAGGAAGAGAAAAATGAGATGTTCCATGCTGGAAGGGCTTCTTAAGTAATTCCATATATTTATTTTCAATGAATAATTTTGAATTTCTGCAACTTCAGCAAAGCCTCAAATCTCCGATTAGTCTTGTATAAAGATTGTATGAAGATACATCGAGATCTGTTATTAAGCTGTTAAAAGCTTAGTCCAGCATTTCTCCAACATAATTATTAACCACTGGACTTGTCCTTGAAGATAGATTTTCAGGAAAATTTTTATTTCTTCCTTCCCTGCATTCTTCCCCACCCTTCCTTCTTTCTTTTCTGTTTTCCTTTTGTATTATGAGAGCTAAGAACTGGAAATAGCACAAAAGTAGACAAACCTATAGTTTGGCAGAGATTCTTTATAGTCCTAAAATCTTTTGACCTTGTTAGTTAACTGAAACCTGATGAAAACTCAAAAGCCAAACAATAATAGGACATTTACATTAGTCTCTGTATTTTTCTGCCATCTATAAAGGAGTTCAGTAAAGGACAAGTCCCTATGTTGCTTTTCAGGGAAAGCATGTTGCCATGTTCAGTTCAGTTCAGTCGCTCAGTCGTGGCTGACTCTTTGTGACCCCATGAATCGCAGCACTCCAGGCCTCCCTGTCCATCACCAACTCCCAGAGTTCACTCAAACTCATGTCCATCGAGTCAGTGATGCCATCCAGCCATCTCATCCTCTGTCGTCCCCTTCTCCTCCTGCCCCTAATCCCTCCCAGCATCAGGGTCATGTAGGGTAGGCTTAAAACCTTATGATGTAAATAAACCGTATGATGTAAATTAAGTGAGATAGAGGCTTATTCCTAAGCCTCGACTCATCCAAAGTAGTACCACTGTAATAACAAATAAGATTAAAAAAAAATAACTATAAGAACTGACATTACAACCTGACAGTTTCCTATTTCCCCAGGCCTTCTCCTATGCCCTTAACATGTGTTTTCTCTCTTAATTCTCAGAATAACTCTAGGAGATAGAGACTGTTATCATCTCTATTGTACATATAAGGAAAATAAAGCTTAGGGAGATTAACTAGTGCAAGGTTGTACAGCTGCAAGGACTGGAACTGGGACTCAAGCCTCAGTCTTTATCATCAACCTCCTATTCAGACTGTCTTGAGGGACTATCTTGGTCAGTGCTTCTGTCATGCAAAATATTTCCATTCTTTCAACAAATAGGTTTCAGGTACCTTTTATCTGCTAGCATTCTCATAGAAAATGGAGTTTCAGCAATTTGGAAAAACATTTGTCTCAGTCCTCAAGGGGTTCCTAGATTAATTCAATTTCTCCCCACTTCATTCTATAACAACATTCCTCTTCAAATCTCTCTGTTGGGCAGTTTATCAGTAGTGGAAACTCAGATGCCTCTGTAGAATCTGCAGTTAATTTAAATGGTGTGAAGTATGCCAGGTGAATGCAGAATTCTGGGACAAAGCTGCTTGAATTTGACCAAGATCTACATATCTATCTAGTATTTGCCATTTTAACACAGCAATTCTGTAAAGCCCATGACCTACTTTGTGCCCTGCACCTCAATATTTCCAAAGTTGAGGTGTGTCAGAATCATCCAGAGGGCCTGTTAAAACATTGCTCTGCCCCACTCCTAGTTTCTGATTCAGTGAGTCTTAGGTGGAGCCTTAGCATTTGCTTGTCTGAAAAGTTCCCTGGTGATGTGGATGTTCTTGTGTAAGGATCACACTTTGAAAACCTTTGTTAAATCATCCATGCGTAATTTCAGCCTTCCTAGTTATGTTATGAAATAATTCTGGTGTGATCCCTGATGAGTTCAGTCTCTTCACAGCCTTTTCTTTTTGTTGTTGCTCTCTGTCTTCGTTGCTGTGCACAGGCGTTCTCTAGTTGCAGAGAGCCGGGGCTACTCTCCAGTTCTCATTGTGGTGGCTTCTCTGGTTATGGAGCACAGGCTCTAGGCACATTTTAGTACTTGCAGCACTTGAGCCCTGTAGTTGAGGCTCACGGGTTCTCGAGCATGCAGACTTTAGTAGTTGTGGCGCATGGGCTTAGTTGTTCCCACGTCATGTGGAATCTTCCTGGACCAGGGACCAAACCCATGTCCCCTGAATCGGCAGGCAGATTCCTATCCACTGTACCACCAGTGGTACCACTGTACCACTGAATGTCTTAAACACCTCAAGTTTCACTTTAATTATCTCTCTTACATCCTTCAAAAAATATTTATTGAAATCTGTATTGAGAAACTGGAGATTCTGAAGTGAGTAAGACCCTATGACTGGAAGTTTTTTTTTTTTTTTTTTCTCTAAAATTAGGGTATTTTTAAAATTTTATTTTTAAACTTTACAAAATTGTATTAGTTTTGCCAAATATCAAAATGAATCCGCCACAGGTATACATGTGTTCCCCATCCTGAACCCTCCTCCCTCCTCCCTCCCCATACCATCCCTCTGGGTCGTCCCAGTGCACCAGCCCCAAGCATCCAGTATCGTGCATCGAACCTGGACTGGCAACTCGTTTCATACATGATATTATACATGTTTCAATGCCATTCTCCCAAATCTTCCCACCCTCTCCCTCTCCCACAGAGTCCATAAGACTGTTCTATACATCCGTGTCTCTTTTGCTGTCTCATACGCAGGGTTATTGTTACCATCTTTCTAAATTCCATATATATGCGTTAGTATACTGTATTGGAAGTTTTATATAAATACATTTATATAAAAAATCTATCTTGTAACCTCTATCTCAGTGTAAGCCACTAATTTTTAAAAATGAGCATCTTCTCTCTAATGTTGAGAGTTTGTTTCAAGATGATCAGCTAAATCAAAAATTAAAGTTCATCCAAGTTTTATGTGCTAAAATGATCAAAATTAGTTTTCATAAAACAAACCAATTGAGCAAATTAAAATAGAGACCTCAAGTTAGCCACTAGATGCCATGTACATAGAATAGTTCTATATGGAAAGGTTATATTTGGGTTCACTACAGCTCAGTCACTCAGTCGTGTCCAACTCTTTGCGACCCCAGGAATCCCAGCACGCCAGGCCTCCCTGTCCATCACCAACTCCCGGAGTTCACTCAGACTCACGTCCATCGAGTCAGTGATGCCATCCAGCCATCTCATCCTCTGTCGTCCCCTTCTCCTCCTGCCCCCAATCCCTCCCAGCAACAGAGTCTTTTCCAATGAGTCAACTCTTCATTTGAGGTGGCCAAAGTACTGGAGTTTCAGCTTTAGCATCATTCCTTCCAAAGAACACCCAGGGCTGATCTCCTTCAGAATGGACTGGCTGGATCTCCTTGCAGTCCAAGGGACTCTCAAGAGTCTTCTCCAACACCACAGTTCAAAAGCATCAATTCTTCGGCACTCAGCCTTGTTCACAGTCCAACTCTCATATCCATACATGACCACTGGAAAAACCATAGCCTTGACTAGATGGACCTTTGTTGGCAAAGTAATGTCTCTGCTTTTGAATATGCTATCTAGGTTAGTCATAACTTTCCTTCCAAAGAGTAAGCGTCTTTTAATTTCATGGCTGCAGTCACCATCTGCAGTGATTTTGGAGCCCCCAAAAATAAAGTCTGACACTGTTTCCACTGTTTCCCCATCTATTTCCCATGAAGTCATGGGACTGGATGCCATGATCTTCATTTTTTGAATGTTGAGCTTTAAGCCAACTTTTTCACTCTCCACTTTCATTTTCATCAAGAGGCTTTTGAGTTCCTCTTCACTTTCTGCCATAAGGGTGGTGTCATCTGCATATCTGAGGTTATTGAGATTTCTCCCCGAAATCTTGATTCCAGCTTGTGTTTCTTTCAGTCCAGCATTTCTCATGATGTACTCTGCATATAAGTTAAATAAGCAGGGTGACAATATACAGCCTTGACGAACTCCTTTTCCTCTTTGGAACCAGTCTGTTGTTCCATGTCCAGTTCTAACTGTTGCTTCCTGACCTGCATACAGGTTTCTCAAGAGGCGGGTCAGGTGGTCTGGTATTCCCATCTCTTTCAGAATTGTCCACAGTTTATTGTGATCCACACAGTCAAAGGCTTTGGCATAGTCAATAAAGCAGAAATAGATGTTTTTTTCTGGAACTTTCTTGCTTTTTTTCGATGATCCAGTGGATGTTCGCAATTTGATCTCTGGTTCCTCTGCCTTTTCTAAAACCAGCTTGAACAGCAGGAAGTTCACGGTTCACGTATTGCTGAAGCCTGGCTTGGAGAATTTTGAGCATTACTTTACTAGCATGTGAGATGAGTACAATTGTGCAGTAGTTTGAGCATTCTTTGGCATTGCCTTTCTTTGGGATTGGAATGAAAACTGACCTTTTCCAGTCCTGTGGCCACTGCTGAGTTTTCCAAATTTGCTGGCATATTGAGTGCAGCACTTTCACAGCATCATCTTTCAGGATTTGGAATAGCTCAACTGGAATTCTATCACCTCCACTAGCTTTGTTCATAATGATGCTTTCTAAGGCCCACTTGACTTCACATTCCAGGATGTCTGGCTCTAGGTGAGGGATCACACCATCGTGATTATCTGGGTCATGAAGATCTTTTTTGTACAGTTCTTCTGTGTATTCTTGCCACCTCTTCTTGCTATCTTCTGCTTCTGTTAGGTCCATACAATTTCTGTCCTTTATCGAGCCCATCTTTGCATGAAAATTTCCCTTGGTATCTCTAATTTTCTTGAAGAGATCTCTAGTCTTTCCCATTCTGTTGTTTTCCTCTATTTCTTTGCATTGATCGCTGAGGAAGGCTTTCTTATCTGTTCTTGCTATTCTTTGGCACTCTGCATTCAAATGCTTTTATCTTTCCTTTTCTCCTTTGCTTTTCTCTTCTCTTCTTTTCACAGGTTTTTGTAAGGCCTTCCCAGACAGCCATTTTCCTTTTTTGCATTTCTTTTCCATGGGGATGGTCTTGATCCCTGTCTACTGTACAGTGTCACGAACCTCATTCCATAGTTCATCAGGCACTCTATCTATCAGATCTAGGCCCTTAAATCTATTTCTCACTTCCACTGCATAATCATAAGGGATTTGATTTAGGTCATACCTGAATGGTCTAGTGGTTTTCCCTACTTTCTTCAATTTAAGTCTGAATTTGGTAATAAGGAGTTCATGATCTGAGCCACAGTCAGCTCCTGGTCTTGTTTTGGTTGACTGTATAGAGCTTCTCCATCTTTGGCTGCAAAGAATATAATCAATCTGATTTCGGTGTTGACCATCTGGTGATGTCCATGTATAGAGTCTTCTCTTGTGTTGTTGGAAGAGGGTGTTTGCTATATTTGGGTAGGTGGTTCAAGTGCTAAAGAATCTGCCTGCCAATGTAGGAGATATGGGTCAATCCTTGAGTCAGGAAGATCCCCTGGAGTAGGAGATGACAACCCACACCAGTATTCTTGCACAATTAGTGTTAAACGTAGTTAACACTAGTAAACTGAAAAGTTTCCATGTACAGAGGAGCCTGGTGGGCTACAGTCCATGGGGTCACAAAGAGTTGGACATGACTAAGCACACACACACACACACACACACACATTGATGAACAGGGAGTTTTCATGTATGGATTATCAGTTTTTAAAAATAATTTTGGCTGTGCTGGGTCTTTGTTGCTGCATGGACTTTTCTCTATTTGCAGCAAATGGGGGTTGTTCTGTAGTTGTGACACACAGGTTTCTCATTGCAGTGGCTTCTCTTGTCGAGGCTCCCAGGAAACAGGCTCAGTAGTTGTGACAGGTAGGCTTAGTTGCTCCTCAGCATGTGGGATCTTCTTGGACCAGGGATCAAACCCCTGTCTCCTGCATTTGCAAGTGGATTTTGTCACTAAGCCTGAGAGTCCCTTGGACTGCAAGGAGATCCAACCAGTCCATTCTGAAGGAGATCAGCCCTGGGTGTTCTTTGGAAGGAATGATGCTAAAGCTGAAACTCCAGTACTTTGGCCACCTCAAATGAAGAGTTGACTCATTGGAAAAGACTCTGTTGCTGGGAGGGATTCGGGGCAGGAGGAGAAGGGGATGACAGAGGATGAGATGGCTGGATGGCATCACTGACTCAATGGACGTGAGTCTGAGTGAACTCCGGGAGTTGGTGATGGACAGGGAGGCCTGGCGTGCTGGGATTCCTGGAGTCGCAAAGAGTCGAACACGACTGAGTGACTGAACTGAACTGAACTGAACCAGGGAAGCCCCTGGATTATCAATTTTTAAATGCTCAGAATGCAATTAAGGATTCTTTGCACTATATTTTTTGGAGAAATACATGAAAATAAGATGGTTTGATGATTTAGGCATTTCAAGATCTGTAATGCTTCTGATAATCAACATGGCCACCACCGACACTACCACTGCCCCCCGCCCCGCCCCAATACTTACTGGGTCCTTCCTGTGTGTCATGTACTATGTTTAACACTAATTGTGCATTTTCTCTTTACTCCTCACAAGATCTGTGAGGTACTGTTATTGTCTCTATTTAACTGAGGCTTGGAAAGACTCAGCACTAAGTGTTGGTACTAGGTTTTGGTGTTACTGCTAAGCGCAGGAAGCTTTGGTGTCCAGGTGCACAGCTTTGACCTGGGGGGAGGGCATGTATTCTGAAATGAGTGGGTAGACTCAGGCTACTTCTCAGCAGTCACATGTGCTCTGCCCAAGTCCTCCCACTGACTTAAAACCCAGCTAAGTTTTGCCCTTTTCCTGTGTCCTCCCACACAGGAGTGCAGGATGGTGTGCAGGATGTGGCATTGTTATAAGAGTGACATCATAAGGACTGGGACATGTAGTCCATCCTCAGACACCAGGAGGCTAGCTCCCCCTTGGTAGGCCATTTTGGAGAAATTAAATGGGCAATTTTGTCTTTGGATATTTTCCTCAACCTTGCATTTTGATAATGTGAGAGAGTCCTCAGATACTAACAAAGACCTTTTCCTTGACATCTAGATCAACTTTTCAGCACTCACAAGTCTTCTTGCTGTTTTGAAATATATCTCAGTTTTGCTCTGTTCAAAACAGCTATCCTCCGTTCCCTGTAAACACACACCAAGCCCCTCTGATGTTTCTGGCCTTGAAGAATCCTGTCATGCTCCCAGTCACCCAAGCCAGAAATCCATCCTTCACTGTGGTTTCGTCCACCTACCTTCATCCCAACTAATTAATCATCTTGTCAACTCTAATTCCTAAAAGATTATCCATTCTTTCCCCACCTACTGCATTCCTCCTTGCTCTTTTTATTTGCTACTCTTTCAGCTTTTACTCCTGTTGTCATCAAAGTGATCCTTTTAAAACAATTTATGTCTCATTCTTACTTAACTACCCTCTAACAATTTCTCATTGCTATTAGCATAAGCTTTAAGTCTTCTACTGTGGCTTATAGGATGCTTCATGACTGGACCTTGTGTACCTTTATTGTTGGTCTCTGACCAGTTACAGAGCTATCATGATGAATGCATTTTTGCTTCTTGAAAGGACCACACATTCTCTCTCATCTGGGCCGGGTTATATGCTGTTCTCTATCTAAAATACTCTTCCCCTCAATTCCTACTTACACCTCTGACATCAGCTTGATTATTTCTTTATCTAGGAATTTTTTAAATTATTATTCATTTTCTATTCTTCTACATGAAGGAAGGTGTGATGTACTAGTGTGTTGAACTTCTCTGTAACATGTAACATGTTCAGTTTATTATAAATTTTTGTTTAATAATCTGTCTTATCTGTTAGTATATAAGCTCAGAGATGGTGGAGACCATATTCTGTTGTTCATAAATGTATCACATGGCTTTGCACACAGAAGGGGCAAAATAGAGCTAATAGTTAATTAAATAAAAGACTTAAGTAGGGGCAGGTGTACCTTCCTAAGTCACTGAAAGCTGTGTATACAGAACTTTCATCTCTACTAGCCTTTGCTTTGCTTGTTGGTTTTAAAAAATAAAAATTTAAAAATTCCCAAACTGTGTTGGAGGTGTCTGTAACTTTGGTTTATCTCTACCAGAAACTGTGAAATGGAGAAAAGATGAATTCAGTAGTCCATATTGTCAGGTGACTTAGGTTAAAATTTCTTTCCCTTTTGCCCAGTGGTCTCAACTGAAAATCTTGGTAGGCCTCATTACCTTTAGAATTTTAAGTTTTTTCCTATTAATCTTTTTTTTTTTTTTTTAAAGTCACCTCAGCTGTATCCTTTCCTTCTCTTCCCCTCCAGAACACATGCTATGTCCCACTTATTGTAGAGTCATTGAATCATAGGTTTGGAAGAAACCTCAGGCAACATCTGATATAGCTCACCATTCTTTACTTTAACTCTTCCTTTTCATTTTCATGTCAAAGGTTATCCAGCACCAGTGGCGTGAAACTCCCTACCTTCAGGGATAGCCCATGCAGATGGTACAACTTGGTCAGAAGCCCCTACCGAAAGAGCACCATCCCTGGGAGGGAGGAGACATTTGTTCTCACTGCCAGTGTAAACTTTGAGGGAATTTATCCATCTTTTTCTGAGACCAGGTTTGATAGGGGATAAGATAAAATAACATTTAAGGCATTGGGATTCTTGGGGGAAAGAGGTTAGAAGGAAACCCAATAGAAATAGAAAAAAGGGATAGAAATTGAGATCTGGCACTTTGAGGAAAGTGAAGCTACTTCCAAGTTGACTTAAGTTCTTGTCTTAAGACTTGGGAATGCTTGAAAGATAGGAAGGATGTTTGGAGGACAAGGGATACAGAGTGACCCTCAATGGTATTATGGTGGTGGTAGTGGTGGTGTCTGTTTTCAGGGGTGGGTGAACAGTAGGGAATGGAGGTTGCAAAGTTATATTATTATTTGCACACACTTTATTGTAAATGGCTCTTGTTTCTAAGAGGGGAAAAAAAAGATTTTTGCAACTAATACTTCACCGTGTGTTTTCATAAATGGAATAAAATAATTCAGGTCAACACTGTTGCCAGATACATACAGCAAATTTACATTCAGTTTTTCCTAAGAAATTCTTAAGAATCTGTCATTTTAAAAAATAAACTGAACATTCCGAATGATGAGGAAAATCGAGGAAACTCAGAATGTCTTCAAAAGCAAAAATTGCTTCCATGGGAAATGAAAATGAGGATAAATAATAAATATTGTCATTATCAACATAATTTGTTTGTATCTAGAGGGTGAGATAGTTGGATAGCTTCATTGACTCGGTGAACTTGAGTTTGAGCACACTTCAGGAGATAGTGAAGGACAGGGAAGCCTGGTGTGCTGCAGTTCTTGGGGTCTCAAAGAGTTGGACATGACTGAGCGACTAAAGAACAACAACAGTAATACCATGGATAAAAGCCTTTACTGATCACCTAGTCCTGTGGCTTTAAAACTTTTATAAAGAAAGCTGATCTTTGTTTTATTTTTACCTCATAAATGAAATATCATGTCAAAACTAAATAGAAAACAGTTGAAAGCAAAGCTGTTTTGACTGAAGTTGGGGTGGGACCCTCTAAGTTCTGTCCACTGGTTTCCTCTTCCTCTCTGTAGAAACTGAGAGCTTTTCGGAATTTAGTTTGAAAACTACTAATCCTGTATAACCCATCATCATATAGGTCCAGTTAAAACCATGCCAGGCTTTTCTTGCTATATCACATGCCCTTCTGAAATAGCATAAGCAGGAAAAGTTCAATTATAGAGGAACAGAACTAAGAAGTAACACCTCCTGAAAGTGAAAGTGTTAGTGGCTCAGTGGTCGACTCTTTGTGACCCCATGGACTGTAGCCCACCTGGCTCCTCTGTCCATGGAATTCTCCAGGCAAGGATACTGGAGTAGGTTCCCATTCTCTTCTCCAGGATCCCAACCCAGGGATCGAACCTGGGTCTCCTGCATTGCAGGCAGATTCTTTACCATCTGAGCTACCAGGGAAGCCTCAACACATCCTATAAACGTGTATTAACTATAGACACACAGTCTTTGTCTCTGTCTCTCACATACACACACATGGTGATATAGACACCTGTGCAAAAAGACATTAAAGTTATGTGAAGTGAAGTGAAGTCACTAAGTCGTTTCCTACTCTTTGTGACCCCATGGGCTGTAGCCTACCAGGCTCCTCCGTTCGTGGGATTTTCCAGGCAAGAGTACTGGAGTGGGTTTCTATGTCCTTCTCTGGGGATCTTCCAGACCCAGGGATTGAACCTGGGTCTCCTGCATTGTAGGCAGACGCTTTACCATCTGAGCCACCAGGGAAGTCAAAGTTATGTAGTACAAAGTAATGAACATACTATATATGCTTATCCAGATGTCGCCTGGACACCTTGACTATTAAGGAAATAGGACATGCTATATTCCATGTACTCCTCAAGATTTTTACTAATTCCAGGGCTTATGTTTTCATAGTCATTTCTGATTCAAAACTTCTGTTTAAGTGGAATTAACCAAATTTATGAACTGTTACACTGTCTAGCTGATAATTTCCCTCCTTTGTACTGTGTCACATCAGTTATGGGACTGAGCCCTAAGGCTTAAAAAATAATCCTCTTTGTTTGAAATGTCTTTATTTGATTCTTTTATTAAAACTCCAGAGACAGTTTTCTCTTCTAAATGCATCATTTTATAGTTTGGGCTTTATGGTTTAAATGTTTATTTACTCCTTACTATTTAAACATTTAAGAGATCAGGGTAAGAAGGAGCAGCTTTGACAGGGCCGGTAAAAACTTCAGTGCACTGACATTATTTGAAATTACAAGTGGCTACTACCAGTTCTGGAGAACTCCCAGTGACTTATCAGGACAAATTTTGCATAGTCTTTTCTAAGGAGGGAGAGATGATTGAAATTGTTGTGGAGTAGAAGGGAACAAACATAAAAGCATAAAAGAAGGAACTGTAAGAGATGGAGATGCCACCACTGTGAGTTGATAAGTGAAGTGTGAGAATGCAGTGGGAGAAGGCCGACAATGAGAGGGTGGTGATAAAAAAGGGGAAGTCATAAGGAAATGGAAAGATTTTTATCTTTGACTTTTCCTGTTCTGTTTCGAGGATGGCTAGATGCCTTTTATTTTCATGCTTGCCAAAATTAGAGATGTGTGTTGGTTTTCTATTGCTGCTATAATGAATTTTCACAAATGTAGTGACTTAACCCAAATATGGGTTTTTATATGGGTTGGAAGTCTAATAGGAGTTTTACTAGGCTGATATCAAAATGTCAGCAGAGCTCTATTCCTTCTGGAGACCCTAGGAGAGGATCCATTTTCTCGCCTTTTCCAGCTTCTAGAGGCTGTTCACATTCATTGGCTTGTGAACCTCTTTCTCTATATTCAAAACCAGCAATATTGTATCTCTCTGACCATTTTTCCATGGTCTCTCATCTCCCCAGTTTATGAAAGATCCTCTGCTTTTAAGAACTTGTGTGATTAAATTGGGCCCACTGGATTAATCCATTATCATCTCTCAAGGCCATTGACTTAATCACAGCTGCAAAATCCCTTTTGCTGTGCAAAGTAACATTTCATTGGGCATTATTTTGCCCACCCCAGGATAATTCCTTCTCTGGCCTACTCTAGTTCTTTAATCAAAAGGACACTAGTACTAACACTTAATACTAGCCAAATGAATTCTTTTCTTCCTCTGTTTCCTATAAAATTCATTGTTAAGCAATATCTATGTCTCTTCTGTCCTGTCTAAAGATTGTTGTTGTTGTTCAGTTGCTAAGTTGTGTCTGACTCTTTGCAACCCCATGGACTGCAGTATGCCAGGCTTCCCTGTCCATCATTATCTCCCAGAGTTGTCTAAAGATGGGAGTCTCTAAATAACTGAATGGTCAGTCCCAGGACTGACTGAATTTCTTGGTGTTTGGAGGGTAGAGTATGAAGCAGGAGTAATTGTGACTAGGAAGCCTTCTGTCAGCACAACCAGATTATTCCAAAAGGAGAATGAGTATTTTGATCACTATCATTTTTTCCTCAGGGAAGATATAGTGGCCTGTAATCTGTCCAGTTATGACACTCTTATCTCATTTTGGGCTTCCCAGGTGACACTAATAGTAAAGAATCCACCTCTCAATTCAGGAGACACAAGAGACACAAGTTCAGTCCCTGGTATCAGAAGGTCCCCTGGAGGAGGGCATGGCAACCCATTCCAGTATTCTTGCCTGGAGAACCCCATAGACAGAGCAGCCTGGGGGTGCTACAGTCCATGGGGTTGCAAAGAGTCGGACACGACTGAGCACGCATGCACACCAAGTATGATTAGTAGTGGAAAGGGGCTTCTCATTGTAAAACTACAAGCCTTACATATTGTAAGACCTAAAATTTAAGTGTTGCTTTGAAATTTTTTAGCCTCACAGAACCCTAAAAGATGAGGCATGAGTTACCCTGCTTTTGCCAGATCTGCCCCCAGTCTAGCAAGAAAGGCTTTCCACCTGGCTAGTTCTCATAGCAGCCAGACCTGCTTCACCCCACCTAGTCTTAAATCTAAGTGGATTCACCCTCCTGCCAGCCCACAGAATTATTCAAACAAGTGAATCACATCCTCCCACAGGAACCAAAGGTCACTGCTTCCCACAGTCCCTGCTGTACTCACTCCTCTGGGCTGTGAGTATATGTTCCCTAATCACCTGTTGCCAACCTCATCTGTCCAGTGTCAGGTGTCAAGTGTTCAGCCATCTTGTACTATTTAGGGAGGTCAATTCCTCCTTCGCCAACTGAGTGAATAGGGAGTGATCATAACATGTTTCCTTTCCTTGTTGTGAATCTGTTCTCTGGAAAGAGACCCATGAATGCTCCAAGCCTGTAACTAAGAACCATACACAGTGAGATCAGAGGCTCTCGGGACTTTTCTAGGGACTCCAGTAAGAGTGCTAAAATGTGACAGAGGACAGAACATTAGTTGGTTCTCACACAGCTCATTAGTTTCTTTTTGCCGTAACCTTTCAGACACTCACTAAGTTAGTAGACATTGGAACACATTGGAGAGACATTGATTCTTGGCAAGACAAAGCCCCATTCCATCTCACTTTCCCAATAAAGTTTTTGATCTTGACTTTTGTATGTGAACTGTTAACTTCCTGATGTTCAAGCTGGTTTTAGAAAAGGCAGAGGAACCAGAGATCAAATGGCCAACATCCACTGGATCATGGAAAAAGCAAGAGAGTTCCAGAAAAACATCTATTTCTGCTTTATTGACTATGCCAAAGCCTTTGACTGTGTGGATCACAATAAACTGTGGACAATTCTGAAAAAGATGGGAATACCAGACCACCTGACCTGCCTCTTGAGAAATCTGTATGCAGGTCAGGAAGCAACAGTTAGAACTGGACATGGAACAACAGACTGGTTCCAAATAGGAAAAGGAGTATGTCAAGGCTGTATATTGTCACCCTGTTTATTTAACTTATATGCAGAGTACATCATGAGAAACGCTGAACTGGAAGAAACACAAGCTGGAATCCAGATTTCCGGGAGAAATATCAATAACCTCAGATATGCAGATGACACCACCCTTATGGCAGAAAGTGAAGAGGAACTCAAAAGCCTCTTGATGAAAGTGTAAGTGGAGAGTGAAAAAGCTGGCTTAAAGCTCAACATTCAGAAAACGAAGATCATGGCATCCGGTCCCATGACTTCATGGGAAATAGATGGGGAAACAGTGGAAACAGTGTCAGACTTTATTTTTCTGGGCTCCAAAATCACTACAGATGGTGACTGCAGCCATGAAATTAAAAGATGCTTACTCCTTGGAAGGAAAGTTATGGCCAACCTAGATAGTATATTCAAAAGCAGAGACATTACTTTGCCAACAAAGGTCCGTCTAGTCAAGGCTATGGTTTTTCCTGTGGTCATGTATGGATGTGAGAGTTGGACTGTGAAGAAGGCTGAGTGCCGAAGAATTGATGCTTTTGAACTGTGGTGTTGGAGAAGACTCTTGAGAGTCCCTTGGACTGCAAGGAGATCCAGCCAGTCCATTCTGAAGGAGATCAGCCCTGGGATTTCTTTGGAAGGAATGATACTAAAGCTGCAACTCCAGTACTTTGGCCACCTCATGTGAAGAGTTGACTCATTGGAAAAGACTCTGATGCTGGGAGGGATTGGGGGCAGGAGGAGAAGGGGACGACAGAGGATGAGATGGCTGGATGGTATCACTGACTCGATGCGTGTGAGTCTGAGTGAACTCTGGGAGTTGGTGATGGACAGGGAGGCCTGGCATGCTGCAGTTCATGGGGTTGCAAAGAGTCGGACACGACTGAGCGACTGAACTAAACTGAACTGAACTTTGTAGAAATAGAAAGTATGTGTATGATAGTGATAGCTTATGGTGAATGATATCAGATTAGTGATCTCCGAAGAAGATTTAGCTTTGGGACCAGGGACCAGGCTTGATCACGGAAGAGCTTTTGTGTAGAATAGTTTTATTAAAGTATAAAAAGGGACAAAGAAAGTTTCTGACATTGACATCAGAAGGGGATGGAGAGTGCCCCCCTCATTAGTCTTATAAAGGCCTTATATACTTTTATCAGACCCACTCCAAACAACATACATCTTAAATTAACAAGATTAGAACTAACAATAGAAAGGTCTTACCAGACCCACTCCCACAACATACTTCTTAAGATAATAAGATTAGTCAGAAGGTTCTTGATAAGGAGAAACATGTCCTTAAGCAAGATACATTGTTATATTAACTAAAACAAAGCAATGTAGAAAAAAAGATTGTCCTTTTCTCCTGAGAGCCCCAGACCCCTTTCTCCTTCTTGAGGGCTCCAGACTCCTTTCTTCTCCTGTGGGACCCTGGACTTCCTATTAACCTACCTAGTAATTTAC
Organism: Bubalus bubalis; assembly: GCF_019923935.1. NCBI lineage: Eukaryota > Metazoa > Chordata > Mammalia > Artiodactyla > Bovidae > Bubalus > Bubalus bubalis. The sequence continues at coordinate 40,181,147 of NC_059161.1, forward strand.
CCTGTCAATAGCAAGATTTCCAACTGAGAAGAGAGTGATGCCTAGAATACAAAAGGAACTTCTAGAAATCAACAAGAAAAGGAAAAGGAATTCAATAGAAAAAAAAATAGGCCAATATGTATTTAGGCAGTTGGCAGAAAGGGAAATCCTGAAGGATAATAAATATTTGAAGAGATGCTAAATCGCATCAATGATCAGTTCAGTTCAGTTCAGTTCAGTCACTCAGTCGTGTCCGACTCTTTGAGACTCCATGAATTGCAGCATGCCAGGCCTCCCCGTCCATCACCAACTCCCAGAGTTCACTCAGACTCATGTCCATCGAGTCAGTGATGCCATCCAGCCATCTCATCCTCTGTCATTCCCTTTTCCTCCTGCCCCCAATCCCTCCCAGCATCAGAGTCTTTTCCAATGAGTCAACTTTTCGCATGAGGTGGCCAAAGTACTGGAGTTTCAACTTTAGCATCATTCCTTCCAAAGAAATCCCAGGGCTGATCTCCTTCAGAATGGACTGGTTGGATCTCCTTTCAGTCCAAGGGACTCTCAAGAGTCTTCTCCAACACCACAGTTCAAAAGCATCAATTCTTCGGCACTCAGCTTTCTTCACAGTCCAACTCTCACATCCATACATGACTACTGGAAAAACCAAAGCCTTGACTAGATGGACCTTTGTTGGCAAAGTAATGTCTCTGCTTTTGAATATGCTATTTAGGTTAGTCATAACTTTGCTTCCAAGGAGTGAAAGTGAAGTCGCTCAGTCGTGTCCGACTCTTCACGATCCCATGGACTGTAGCCTATCAGGCTCCTCTGTCCATGGGATTTTCCAGGCAAGAGTGCTGGAGTGGTATGCCATTTCCTTCTCCAGGGGATCTTCCCAACCCAGGAATCTTACCCAGTCTCCTGAATTGCAGGCAGACGCTTTACCGTCTGAGCCACCAGGGAAGCCCTTAAGCGTCTTTTAATTTCAAGGCTGCAATCAGCATCTGCAGTGATTTTGGAGCCCCCAAAAATAAAGTCTGACACTGTTTCCCCATCTATTTCCCATGAAGTCATGGAACTGGATGCCATGATCTTCATTTTCTGAATGTTGAGCTTTAAGCCAACTTTTTCACTCTCCACTTTCATGTTCATCAAGAGGCTTTTTAGTTCCTCTTCACTTTCTGCCATAAGGGTGGTGTCATCTGCATATCTGAGGTTATTGATATTTCTCCCCGAAGTCTTGATTCCAGCTTGTGCTTCTTCCAATCCAGTGTTTCTCATGATGTACTCTGCATATAAGTTAAATAAACAGGGTGACAATATTCAGACTTGATTTTCCCCTTTTCCTATTTGGGACCAGTCTGTTGTTCTACGTCCAGTTCTAACTGTTGCTTCCTGACCTGCATATAGGTTTCTCAAGAGTCCCATCAGGTGGTCTGGTATTCCCATCTCTTTCAGAATTGTCCACAGTTTATTGTGATCCACACAGTCAAAGGCTTTGGCATAGTCAATAAAGCAGAAATAGATGTTTTTTCTGGAACTCTCTTGCTTTTTTCGATGATCCAGTGGATGTTGGCCATTTGATCTCTGGTTCCTCTGCCTTTTCTAAAACCAGCTTGAACAGCAGGAAGTTCATGGTTCACATATTGCTGAAGCCTGGCTTGGAGAATTTTGAGCATTACTTTACTAGCATGTGAGATGAGTGCAATTGTGCGGTAGTTTGAGCATCCTTTGGCATTGCCTTTCTTTGGGTTTGGAATGAAAACTGACCTTTTCCAGTCCTGTGGCCACTGCTGAGTTTTCCAAATTTGCTGGCATATTGAGTGCAGCACTTTCACAGCATCATCTTTCAAGATTTGGAATAGCTCAACTGGAATTCCATCACCTCCACTAGCTTTGTTGACAGTGATGCTTCCAAAGGTCCATTTGACTTCACATTCCAGGATGTCTGGCTCTAGGTGAGTAATCACACCATCGTGATTATCTAGGTCGTGAAGATCTTTTTTGTACAGTTCTTCTGTGTATTCTTGCCACGTCTTCTTGATATCTTCTGCTTCTGTTAGGTCCATACCATTTCTGTCCTTTATCGAGCCCATCTTTGTATGAAATGTTCCCTTGGTATCTCTAATTTTCTTGAAGAGATCTCTAGTCTTTCCCATTCTGTTGTTTTCCTCTATTTCTTTGCATTGATCGCTGAGGAAGGCTTTCTTATCTCTTCTTGCTATTCGTTGGCACTCTGCATTCAGATGCTTATATCTTTCCTTTTCTCCTTTGCTTTTCTCTTCTCTTCTTTTCACAGGTACTTGTAAGGCCTCCCCAGACAGCAATTTTGCTTTTTTGCATTTCTTTTCCATGGGGATGGTCTTGATCCGTGTACAATGTACAATGTCACAAACCTCGGTCCATAGTTCATCAGGCACTCTATCAGATCTAGGCCCTTAAATCTATTTCTCACTTCCACTGTCTAATCATAAGGGATCTGATTTAGGTCATACCTGAATGGTCTAGTGGTTTTCCCTATTTCCTTCAATTTAAGTCTGAATTTGGCAATAAGGAGTTCATGATCTGAGCCACAGTCAGCTCCTGGTCTTGTTTTTGCTGACTGTATAGAGCTTCTCCATCTTTGGCTGCAAAGACTATAATCAATCTGATTTGGTGTTGACCATCTGGTGATGTCCATGTACAGAGTCTTCTCTTGTGTTTTTAGAAGAGGGTGTTTGCTATGACCAGTGCGTTCTCTTGGCAAAACTCTATTAGCCTTTGCCCTGCTTCATTCTGTATCCAAGGCCAAATTTGCGTGTTACTCTAGGTGTTTCTTGACTTCCTACTTTTGCATTTCAGTCCCCTATAATGAAAAGGACATCTATTTGGGGTGTTAGTTCTAAAAGGTCTTGTCGGTCTTCATAGAACTGTTCAACTTCAGCTTCTTCAGCGTTACTGGTTGGGGCATAGACTTGGATTACTGTGATATTGAATGGTTTGCCTTGGAAACGAGCAGAGATCATTCTGTCATTTTGAGATTGCATCCAAGTACTGCATTTCGGACTCTTTTGTTGACCATGATGGCTACTCCATTTCTTCTAAGGGATTCCTGTGCACAGTAGTAGATATAATGGTCATCTGAGTTAAATTCACCCATTCCATCCCATTTTAGTTCGCTGATTCCTAGGATGTCAATGTTCAGTCTTGCCATCTCCTGTTTGCCCACTTCCATTTTGCCTTGATTCATGGACCTGACATTCCAGGTTCCTATGCAATATGGCTCTTTATAGCGTCGGACCTTGCTTCTATCACCAGTCACATCCACAACTGGGTGTTGTTTTTGCTTTGGCTCCATCCCTTCATTCTTTCTGGAGTTATCTCTCCACTGATCTCCAGTATCATATTGGCACCTACCGACCTGGGAAGTTCCTTTTTCAGTATCCTATCATTTTTCCTTTTCATACTGTTCATGGGGTTCTCAAGGCAAGAATACTGAAGTGGTTTGCCATTCCCTTCTCCAGTGGACCACATTCTGTCAGACCTCTCCACCATGACCCACCCATCTTGGGTGGCCCCACAGAGCATTGCTTAGTTTCATTGAGTTAGACCAGGCTGTGGTCCGTGTTATTAGATTGACTAGTTTTCTGTGATTATGGTTTGAGTGTGTCTGCCCTCTGATGCTCTCTTGCAACACCTACCGTTTTACTTGGGTTTCTCTTACCTTGGACGTGGGGTATCTCTTCAAGGCTGCTCCAGAAAAGCACAGCCACTGCTCCTTACCTTGGATGAGGGGTATCTCCTCATAGCCGCCCCTGCTGACCTAGAACGTGGAGTGGCTCCTCTATCTAGGCCCTTCTGCATCCGCGCAGCTGCTGCATCAATGATCAAGGAAATGCAAATTAAAATAACAGTACTACTTTACAGTTATCATTTGGCAAAATTAGAAAGTTGGATAATATCAACTGGTGGTGGGGATGTGGAGAAACTGAGTTTCTCATGCACTCTTGGGGACAGTGTAAAGTTGTGTTGCTATTCCAGCATATAGTTTGACATAGTTAGTAGAGAAATTAAGCATGCCTATACTCGGAGAAGGCAATGGCACCCCACTCCAGCACTCTTGCCTGGAAAATCCCATGGACGGAGGAGCCTGAAAGGCTGCAGTCCATGGGGTCGCTGAGGGTCGGACATGACTGAGCAACTTCACTTTCACTTTTCACTTTTATGCATTGGAGAAGGAAATGGCAACCTACTCCAGTGTTCTTGCCTGGAGAATCCCAGGGACGGGGGAGCCTGGTGGGCTGCCGTCTATGGGGTTGCATGGAGTCGGACATGACTGAAGTAACTTAGCAGCAGCAGCATACTCTGCAGATGGTGACTGCAGCCATGAAATTAAAAGATGCTTACTCCTTGGAAGGAAAGTTATGACCAACCTGCTGCTGCTGCTGCTGCTGCTAAGTTGCTTCAGTCGTGTCCGACTCTGTGCGACCCCATAGATGGCAGTCCACCAGGCTCCGTTGCCCCTGGGATTCTCCAGGCAAGAACACTGGAGTGGGTTGCCATTTCCTTCTCCAGTGCATGAAGGTGAAAAGTGAGAGTGAAGTCGCTCAGTCATGTCTGACTCTTAGCGATCCCATGGACTGTAGCCTATCAGACTCCTCCGTCCATGGGATTTTCCAGGCAAGAGTACTAGAGTGGGTTGCCATTGCCTTCTCCATGACCAACCTAGATAGCATATTCAAAAGCAGAGACATTACTTTGCCAACAAAGGTTCGTCTAGTCAAGGCTATGGTTTTTCCTGTGGTCATATATGGATGTGAGAGTTGGACTGTGAACAAGGCTGAGTGCCGAAGAATTGATGCTTTTGAACTGTGGTTGGAGAAGAGTCTTGAGAGTCCCTTGAACTGCAAGGAGATCCAACCAGTCCATTCTGAAGGAGATCAGCCCTGGGATTTCTTTGGAAGGAATGATGCTAAAGCTGAAACTCCAGTACTTTGGCCACCTCATGCGAAAAGTTGACTCATTGGAAAAGACTCTGATGCTGGGAGGGATTGGGGGCAGGAGGAAAAGGGAATGGCAGAGGATGAGATGGCTGATAGCATCACCGACTCAATGGACGTGAGTCTGAGTGAACTCCGGGAGTTGGTGATGGACAGGGAGGCCTGGTGTGCTGTGATTCATGGGGTCGCAAAGAGTCGGACATGACTGAGCGACTGAACTGAACTGAACTGATACTCTATGACTTGGAGGAGGGCATCCCCTCTCCAGTATACTTGCCTGGAGAATCCCTTAGATAGAGGAGCCTGGCGGGCTACAGTCTATTGGGTCGCAAAGGGTTGGACACAACTGAAGTGACTGAGCATGCACACATGCATACTCTATGACTAGCACTTCTGCTCTTAGGAATATATCCTAGAGACATCCTCAGGAGATATTTATGAGGGTATTTGGTCAAATGGTATTTGTGGCAGCAAAGAACTGGAGTTAAATTAAATGACCACTGATTTCTAAGACAATGGATAAACAAAATTTGATGAGAAGATCAGATTCTCTCAGTCAAAAAAAAAATAGTTTAGATTTCTATTTAGCAACATTTTTAGATATCACAACATAATATTGAATAAAAAATAACTCAAAAACAGGATGACAGTTTTAGATAGTCCTCTTTATGTCATTTAAAACTCAAATACAAAATGTGCTATGTGTTTTAAAAACTCACATGTCTCTAATCAAATGTATTAAAAGTGGATTGGAATGAATTATTTGTTACTGGAGTGGGGGAGAGAAATGGGACTGTGGATGGGGCATGGAAATGAGAAAATAATAAAATAAGATACAATGGACAAAGGGCATTATCCTAACTGAAATGATAGTGTACCACAAGATGGGTGTTATGACTAGCTCAATTATGTATACTTGATTTCAGAGAAATAAGGAAGGAAGAAAGTAAGACATAGAATATGGAGGCCAGAAACCTGACTTTTGGGGAGTGAGTTTTCAACTACTGAGCCAATTCTGTTGTAGCCACTTTGGGCTCCTCCCAATGAGGAAAAATAGGAAAGTCTTTGGGTTTAGCAGAAAGGATATTGGAGTGGAAGACAAGCTGGTTGAATGATTTTTGGTAGGTCACAGATACTCCCTTCAGATGGGGAGTAATGGACCTTCCCTACATATTCTGCGGGGTCCTTGGGAGAATGAAATTAGGGGAAAATGTGACAGGAAATGTTGAAAGATTTTCATAAATATCAGATGATGTGTCCATTGTTAGACTGGAGGTAGACTGGTGATTCTAGTTGAGAGAAGGAAAGTAGAGCTGTTTCACATGCTCTCAACTTGCTGGAGTCTTTGTCACCCTGAAAGAGGGAGAGGACAAAAACCAAATCTAAGGAAGTTTCTCAAAACTGCCTCTCCTACCCTGATGCCCTCCCTCCTTTTCTTCCTTCTCCCCTCTTCTTCTCTTCCTTGTTAGTGCTGTTAATTTGGGGTGTCAACAATTAGATCCTTGATTCACCAGGTTTGTATTCTGGTACACATGAGGGTGGCTTGACTCCTAAGCAAATCAAATATGCTGGGTGACTAGGGGAATCACTGAAAGGAGTAAGAAAGAGAGAGTTGCATTGCTTGAATGCCAAAAATCAACACTGGAGACATTATGTAATTATACTACAGTCCAGTGAGGTCACGATCATGGTCCTTATCTTAGAGACAACAGGATCGGAAGCTTAAAATGTGTTCAGTGCCACACAGTATCACATGTAAAGTAACAGAATTGGAATTTGCAGCTGCTTGATACTAAAGCTCATTGTTTTGTTCTATATCCCCTGGGGACTTAGAGAATCAACCTTCTCCTCCTCTACTACCCCTCCAAGTATTTTCAGATGTGAAAAAAGAGGTCCTCAGAGATGACCTGTGTTGCTCTATGTCACATGCTCAGATCAGATCAGATCAGTCGCTCAGTCGTGTCTGACTTTTGCGACCCCATGAATCGCAGTACGCCAGGCCTCCCTGTCCATCACCAACTCCTGGAGTTCACCCAGACTCACGTCCATCAAGTCAGTGATGCCATCCAGCCATCTCATCCTCTGTCATTCCCTTTTCCTCCTGCCCCCAATCCCTCCCAGCATCAGAGTCTTTTCCAATGAGTCAACTTTTCGCATGAGGTGGCCAAAGTACTGGAGTTTCAGCTTTAGCATCATTCCTTCCAAAGAAATCCCAGGGCTGATCTCCTTCAGAATGGACTGGTTGGATCTCCTTTCAGTCCAAGGGACTCTCAAGAGTCTTCTCCAACACCACAGTTCAAAAGCATCAATTCTTCGGCACTCAGCCTTGTTCACAGTCCAACTCTCACATCCATATATGACCACAGGAAAAACCATAGCCTTGACTAGACGAACCTTTGTTGGCACAGTAATGTCTCTGCTTTTGAATATGCTGTCTAGGTTGGCCATAACTTTCCTTCCAAAGAGTGAGCGTCTTTTAATTTCATGGCTGCAGTCACCATCTGTAGTGATTTTGGAGCCCAGAAAAATAAAGTCTGACACTGTTTCCACTGTTTCCCCATCTATTTCCCATGAAGTCATGGGACCGGATGCCATGATCTTCATTTTCTGAATGTTGAGCTTTAAGCCAACTTTTTCACTCTCCACTTTCACGTTCATCAAGAGGCTTTTGAGTTTCTCTTCCCTTTCTGCCATGAGGATGGTGTCATCTGCATATCTGAGGTTATTGATATTTCTCCCGGCAATCTGGATTCCAGCTTGTGTTTCTTCCAGTCCAGCGTTTCTCATGATGTACTCTGCATATAAGTTAAATAAACAGGGTGACAATATACAGCCTTGACATACTCCTTTTCCTATTTGGAACCAGTCTGTTGTTCCATGTCCAGTTCTAACTGTTGCTTCCTGACCTGCAAACAAATTTCTCAAGAGGCAGATCAGGTGGTCTGGTATTCCCATCTCTTTCAGAATTGTCCACAGTTTATTGTGATCCACACAGTCAAAGGCTTTGGCACAGTCAAAAAAGCAGAAATAGATGTTTTTCTGGAACTCTCTTGCTTTTTCCATGATTCAGCGGATGTTGGCCATTTGATCTCTGGTTCCTCTGCCTTTTCTAAAACCAGCTTGAACAGCAGGAAGTTCACGGTTCACATATTGCTGAAGCCTGGCTTGGAGAATTTTGAGCATTACTTTACTAGCGTGTGAGATGAGTGCAATTGTGCGGTAGTTTGAGCATCCTTTGGCATTGCCTTTCTTTGGGATTGGAATGTAAACTGACCTTTTCCAGTCCTGTGGCCACTGCTGAGTTTTCCAAATTTGCTGGCATATTGAGTGCAGCACTTTCACAGCATCATCTTTCAAGATTTGGAATAGCTCAACTGGAATTCCATCACCTCCACTAGCTTTGTTCGTAGTGATGCTTTCTAAGGCCCACTTGACTTCACATTTCAGGATGTCTGGCTCTAGGTTAGTGATCACACCATCGTGATTATCTGGGTCGTGAAGATCTTTTTTGTACAGTTCTTCTGTGTATTCTTGCCACCTCTTCTTAATATCTTCTGCTTCTGTTAGGTCCATACCATTTCTCTCCTTTATCGAGCCCATCTTTGCATGAAATGTTCCTTTGGTATCTCTGATTTTCTTGAAGAGATCCCTAGTCTTTCCCATTCTGTTGTTTTCCTCCATTTCTTTGCATTGATCGCTGAAGACAAGGCTTTCTTATCTGTTCTTGCTATTCTTTGGCACTCTGCATTCAGATGCTTATATCTTTCCTTTTCTCCTTTGCTTTTCTCTTCTCTTCTTTTCACAGCTATTTGTAAGGCCTCCCCAGAAAACCATTTTGCTTTTTTGCGTTTCTTTTCCATGGGGATGGTCTTGATCCCTGTCTCCTGTACAATGTCACGAACCTCATTCTGTAGTTCATCAGGCTCTCTATCTATCAGATCTAGGCCCTTAAATCTATTTCTCACTTCCACTGTATAATCATAAGGGATCTGATTTAGGTCATACCTGAATGGTTAGTGGTTTTCCCTACTTCCTTCAATTTAAGTCTGAATTTGGCAATAAGGAGTTCATGATCTGAGCCACAGTCAGCTCCTGGTCTTGTTTTTGCTGACTGTATAGAGCTTCTCCATCTTTCGCTGCAAAGAATATAATCAATCTGATTTTGGTGTTGACCATCTGGTGATGTCCATGTATAAAGTCTTCTCTTGTGTTGTTGGAAGAGGGTGTTTGTTATGACCAGTGCGTTTTCTTGGCAAAACTCTATTAGTCTTTGCCCTGCTTCATTCCGTATTCCAAGGCCAAATTTGCCTGTTACTCCAGGTGTTTCTTGACTTTCTACTTTTGCCTTCCAGTCCCCTATAATGAGAAGGACATCTTTTTTGGGTGTTAGTTCTAAAAGGTCTTGTAGGTCTTCATAGAACAGTTCAACTTCAGCTTCTTCAGCGTTACTGGTTGGGGCATAGACTTGGATTACTGTGATATTGAATAGTTTGCCTTGGAAACGAACAGAGATCATTCTGTCGTTTTTGAGATTGCATCCAAGTACTGCATTTTGGACTCTTTTGTTGACCATGATGGCCACTCCATTTCTTCTGAGGGATTCTGGCCCGCAGTAGTAGATATAATGGTCATCTGAGTTAAATTCACCCATTCCAGTCCATTTCAGTTCGCTGATTCCTAGAAGGTCGACATTCACTCTTGCCATCTCTTGTTTTACCACTTCCAATTTGCCTTGATTCATGGACCTGACATCCAGGTTTCTATGCAATATTGCTCTTTACAGCATCGGACCTTGCTTCTATCACCAGTCACATCCACAGCTGGGTATTGTTTTTGCTTTGGCTCCATCCCTTCATTCTTTCTGGAGTTATTTCTCCACTGATCTCCAGTAGCATACTGGGCACCTACTGACCTGGGAAGTTTTTCTTTCAGTATTGTATCATTTTGCCTTTTCATACTGTTCATGGGGTTCTCAAGGCAAGAATACTGAAGTGGTTTGCCATTCCCTTCTCCAGTGGACCACATTCTGTCAGATCTGTCTACCATGACCCACCCATCTTGGGTTGTCCCACGGGCATGGCTTAGTTTCATTGAGTTAGACAAGGCTGTGGTCCTAGTGTGATTAGATTGACTAGTTTTCTGTGAGTATGGTTTCAGTGTGTTTGCCCTCTGATGCCCTCTTGCAACACCTACCGTTTTACTTGGGTTTCTCTTACCTTGGGCATGGGGTATCTCTTCACGGCTGCTCCAGCAAAGCACAGCCATTGCTCCTTACCTTGGACAGAGGGTATCTCCTCACTGCCGCACTTCCTGACCTTCAACGTGGGATAGCTAGGTAACAGAAAAGTGTGGGTTGGTACCTTGGTGCTCTGCATTCCACCACCTGCCACAATTATGCTCCCATGGTTACAAAATTAAATGTAATCTAGTTATGGTTATAGGAATCAACTGATATTTTGTTTAATGACAGTTATTTCTTAATGCCTTTCTTTCCAGATCTTCTACCCTCTGTTTCAGCACTACAGCTTGTGATGTGCCCTCTTTTTGGAAATATCTGTTGCTGCATAGACAGTCTCAGAATGCACTTGTGGCTGGGAATTTCTAGGCACTCCATCTAGAAATATGAAAGAACTAAGGACTAGAAGTTGGATTTGGAGGCACCCCTAGGAAGGCATTTATTACAGAGTATACACAGATAGAATCCATTCTTTAGGACAGTAATGAGTCCTATCCATTCAGTTTGTTGAATCTGAGCCTGGGACACTTTTGGTAGGAATACCCAAAGTTTACACAAAAATAAATAGGGACTGGTGGGATGGATATTTGTTAAATGATTGACTTCAAGGCTTGTAGTTAGTTTCTAACCTAAATGGCTCTTCAGTAAGAAAATATAGGTTCAAACAAGCCATTCTACATTTTATATAAATCCTCTTTCCTTCAAAGGGGTTTGAAAGTGCCAGAAGGCTGCACATGATTGCTCTGTGCTCCATCAGAGGAGGTCTGAAGTTACCTGTCTCATTCTCCTTTTTCCTCCTAATCCAGGCTCTTCTTTCGGGATCATATGAGATTCTAGTTATTATGTCAAAATCTACTAGCCTCCCTCATCAGGGGAAATAGATGTGATACAAGTTCCTGGGGAGTGTAAGTTGCTCTTGAGCAGAGGGGGTTGTGAGGATGGTTTGGGAAAAAAGGGGTATGAGTATGAGACAAATCATACATTCTGAAGAAGGACAGATAAAATTATAACAAGGTAAACTAGGTGAAGGGATTGGAAAAGAATGATCAGCATAGAAAGATACATGGCTCAGCCCTGGTGTGGACGGACGTGGGATGAGGACAGCTGTATGCATGCAGGAAGGGTGACTTTCAGAGAGGGGGGTGATAGAGTTTTGCATCTTCAACAGGACTGGCTAGCAGGCTCACAGACATGCCATTGTTAAGTCTGTATTATGCATTAGAGCTTTAGCAGATCGGTTTTGAACAAAGTTGTGAGTCGAGTGGTTTTTTGTGGAGGGCAGATGGTATGGTTCATGTATGGGGGCTGTATTTCAATGGAATATTATCATAGAAAAGTCCTTTCTAAACCTGAAATGATTCTCTGATGCTGAAAGTAGGAGTTAAAAAGCAAGTAATAATACAGAGGTTCTTTAACAGCTCTCTTCTGTAACACCTTGTCCTTACTGATGTATTCATTCTGTATTCTTTTCAGTATGTCTTCTGGAAGAGATAAATTTTGCCACTAAATTATGAGCCTGAAAGCCATAAGGGTGGGAGCACATTCTCACACACCTACGCCAACTATCGATTATACTTGGCAATCCCTTTTAACAGAAGGTGCTTCTACAGGCTTTCTTTACGGCCCATTCTGGAAAAATTTTCCTCACTTTTAACTATTAATGAAGCATTTGAGGCCCTTTTTCTAACTTGATGTTTTTGATAGAATACACATTTTGTTTTTCTTAAGATATTTTGAGATTTTTATCCTCACAGCCTGTTCCACAGAAATCAATTAAATGCAGCTTTGTTTTTTGACATGATAGAAACGCATGGACTTTGCATGTCACATAGACCTGATTTTAAATCCTAGCTTCGCTGCTTAGTGGCCACGTTTCCATCTCAGCAAGTTGTACTTGCTCTTTTTTCACTCCAAATCTCTGTCTGGTTCTTTTCTTCATATCATGCATGTGTGTCTATTCACTCCCTAGCTTCCTACCCTGTTTAGGTTTCTTCCTAGTTCTTACCATACTTGGTACATTATTTGTCGTGTTGGTTTTTTGTACTCTTTTATTGTCTATTCCTCCCCTAGAATGATGTCTGCCATGAAGCACATGCTCAGTTCAGTTCAGTCACTCAGTCATGTCCAACTTTTTGGACCCCATGGACTGCAGCACACCAGGTGTCCCGGTCCATCATCAACTTGCTCAAAATCATGTCTCATGTCCATCGAGTCGGTGATGCCATCCAACCATCTCATCCTCTGTCATCGCTCTCTCCTCCTGCATTCAGTCTTTCCCGGCTTCAGGGTCTTTTCCAGTGAGTCAGTTCTTTGCATCAGGTGGCCAAAGTACTGGAGCCTCAGCTTCAGCATTGGACCTTCAAGTGAATGTTCAGGGTTGATTTTCTTTAGGATTGACTGGTTTGATCTCCTCGCAGTCCAAGGAACTCTCAAGTCTTCTCTAATACCACAGTTCAAAAGCATCAGTTCTTTGGTGTTCAGCTATCTTTATGGTCCAACTCCCACATTCATACATGACTACAGGAAAAACCATAGCTTTGACTAGACAGACCTTTGTTGGCAAAGTAATGTCTCTGCTTTTTAATATGCTGTCTAGGTTGGTCATAGCTTTTCTTCCATGGAGCAAGCGTCTTTTAATTTCATGGCTGCAGTCACCATCTGCAGTGATTTTGGAGCCCAAGAAAATAAAGTCTGTCACTGTTTCCATTGTTTCCCCATCTATTTGCCATGAAGCAATGGGACCAAATGCCATACTCTTCGGTTTTCTGAATGTTGAGCTTTAAGCCAAATTTCTCAGTCTCCTCTTTCACTTCATCAAGAGGCTGTTTAGTTCCTCTTTGCTTTCTGCCATAACGGTGGTGTCATCTGCATATCTGAGGTTATTGATATTTCTCCTGGAAATCTTGATTCCAGTTATGCTTCATCCAAGCAGGCATTTTGCATGATGTACTCTGCATATAAGTTAAATAAGCAGGGTGACAGTATACAGCCTTGATGTACTCTTTTCCCAATTTGGAACCAGTCTGTTGTTCCATTTCTTCTTGACCTGAATACAGATTTTTCAGGAAGCAGGTAAGGGGGTCTGGTATTCCCATCTCTTGAGGAATTTTCCACAGTTTGTTGTGATCCACACAGTCAAAAGCTTTAGCATAGTCAATGAAGCAGAAGTAGATGTTTTTCTGGAATTCTCTTGCTTTTTGTATGATCCAGTAGATGTTGGCAATTTGATCTCTTATTTCCTCTGCCTTTTCTAAATCCAGATTGAACATCTGGAAGTTCTAGGTTCACATGCTGTTGAAACCTAGCTTGGAGAATTTTGAGCATTACTTTGCTAGCATGTGAGATGAGTACAGTTGTGTGGTAGTTTGAACATTCTTTGGCATTGCTTTTCCAGTCCTGTGGTCACTGCTGAGTTTTCCAAATTTGCTGGCATATCGAGTGAAGCACTTTCAAAGCATCATCTTTTAGGTTTTTAAATAGCTCAGCTGGAATTCCATCATCCCCACTAGCTTTGTTCATAGTAAATCTTCCTAAGGCCCTCTTGACTTTGCACTCCAGTATGTCTGGCTTTAGGTGGGAGATCACACCATCATGGTTACCTGGGTCATGAAGATCTTGTTTGTATAGTTCTTCTGTGTATTCTGTCCTTTATGGTGCCCATCTCTGCATGAACTGTTCCCTTGATATCTCTAATTTTCTTGAAGAGATCTCTAGTCTTTCCCATTCTATTGTTTTCCTCTGTTTCTTTGCATTGATTACTTAAGAAGACTTTCTTGTCTATCCTTGCTATTCTTTGGAACTCTGCATTCAGATGGATATATCTTTCCTTTTCTCCCTTGCGTTTTGCTTTTCTTCTTTTCTCAGCTATGTGTAAGCCCTCCTCAGACAACCATTTTGCCTTTTTGCATTTCTTTTTCTTGGGGATGGTTTTGATCACTGCCTCCTGTACACTGTTACTAACCTCCATCCGTAGTTCTTCAGGCACTCTATCAGATCTAATCCCTTGAATCTATTTGTCATTTCCACTGTATAATTGTGAGGGATTTGATTTAGATCATACCTGAATGGCCTAGTGGTTTTCCCTACTTTAACTCTGAATTTTGTAATAAGTTCATGACCTGAGCCACTTGTTCTTGCTGGACTGTATAGTGCTTCTCCATCTTTGGCTGCAGAGAATATAATCAGTCTGATTTCTGTATTGACCATCTGGTGATGTCCATGTGTAGAGTGTTCTCTTATGTTGTTGGAGACTCTAAATTTGCTCACTAAATCCTTATTAAATATATAGATAAAAGAGTGAATTGGTGACTTGGAGCAACTTAGAAACTTTCTCTGAGCCTCAGTTTCTGTTTTCCAGTCATCAAAGGAAATTTAATATTCCTCAAAGTATTGCAGTAAGGATTAAATGACATGCTTCAGTGCACCTAGCACAGTGCCTGGCACATCATAATATATTCAGGACAGTTTTTTTCTTCCCCTGGTGATAGATGATTCCTTTACAATGTTTATATAATGGATGCTTGAGAATCTTTATTACTGAGATATAATTAAACTGATATCTGATGATAGCAAAGGACCAAAGTCATTAAAAAAAACAAAAATCTCAATGGTTCCAGTGGGTCATCAAGCAACAGAAAGAAAAATAGCTCAATGAAAATTGGCAGGAATATTTTGCAAGACATGGCTGCTGGGAGAAAACTTCATGGTCTTTGGTTTTCAGATTTCCTCCTGTTATGATTCAGGCAAGATTAGTGCAGAGAGGTTAGGTCACTTGTCAGGTTATTAGTAGCAGAGTTAGGGCTGGAACATATATGCTTGAGACTTGGTTTGTGCTCTTGCCTCCTACACGTCACTTGCCTCCAAACACAAATTGATTCAAACTAGTTTCAGAATTTAGAAACTTTGCAGATGGAAAATGTTAATCACTGGTTTCAGATTCTTGGCTGATTCCAGCTTTCTAACTCTTCAGTTATAAACATGTCTTAGCTTTTGTCATAATAGCACCTTAATAAAAATAAAGAGTTGGAAACATATTTTCTCTTTTACTAAATTAGGTGACCTCTTCAAAATGTTATTTGTAGATTTAAATTTATTTTGTGGGAAACAGTTAATAAAGAAGACATATGAAAATAAGGAGAAAACATGCAAGATGAAACTAACAACATAGTGTTGGAAATGCCTTAAAATCAAATTTAGTTTCAAATCAGAGACTTAGAGTCTGAAAGTGCCAACACCAATCAGTAAATGTGAAAAGATGAGGTAAAGCTATATGAATAGGATCTGAAACTGTGGTAGAAAATAACCTCAATAATAAAAAAGTGTGATTTAAAATCTCACTTTTAATTTTTTAGAAATGGATAATTTTCTGTGAAATTTGATTTGTTCTATAATAAAAGCTTATTAATTTAATAAGTTTAAAGTAATTAGTCATGGTTTGGCTAAATCAGCTTTACAGAAAGATTAAAAAGGTATATTCAACAGTCACATTTTCCATGCAGCTTATTCTGGGTGGACTCATAATAGATGTTTTTTTTAAACCTAGTTCTTAAGAATGAGCTAATTTTTGTTTTTTTCTAATAGGCTTCTAATAGCTTTGCTGGCTGAAGTTATATTTTGATGAGGTTTCTCCAGGAACAAATTTAGTCATTAATTTCCTCCTCACATCCCTTCTTCATCCCTCTAGTTTTCCCTTCTCTTTCACATCTGTCTCCTTTTCTTGCCCCCTCTCTTCTCTCTCTCCTTTCTCTTTCTTCATACCTCCTCCCTCTCCCATGCCATGCTTCCTTCCATTTCCATAATCATCTCATTGCCTTTTCTTTCTCTCTCTCTTTTTTTCATGGACCCAAGTGAACTTGAAAAAATCATATAAATAGGAGTCTCAATCTTGAAAAAACTACATTGGCAAGCCTTGTAATTTGAAATATGCTGTACTTTTTATGGGCTTCCCTGGTGGCTCAGATGGTAAAGAATCTGCCTGCAATGTGGGAGATACCTGGGTTCAATCCCTGGAGAAGGAAATGGCAACCAATTCCAGTATTCTTGCCTGGAAAATTCCATGAACAGAGGAACTTGGGGGGCTACAGTCCATGGGGTTGCAAAGAGCTGGACATGACTGAGCGACTAAACACAGCAGAGCACATACTTTTTATTAGAGATGGGTGTGATCTTAGATACAAATTATAGTATGTTACATGAATGGTCTTGGTTCTTCTCTGTAGCTACATTCTTTGCCTTGTGACTATAAAGTTGTATTCCTTGAAAAGGTAGAGATATATTCCCCACCCTTTGACTTTATTTTGGCCATGTGACTTTCTTTGGCCAATAGAATGAGGCTGAGATGATGCTATACCACTTCCAAGTCTGAGACCTAAGAGGCCTTAGATGTTTCTGTTTTGCTTTTTTGTACCTCAATCATTACCAGAAGATAATATCCAGACCATTCTTTTGGTCCTGGAAAGAGGATGAGAGACATGGTGGAGCATAACTAAAATAGCTTGGTGGTGTTTCAGAGGGCTCCAAGGAACTCCAGGTCTTTTTGTCTCAGTGCAGAAAGAATTCAGTGAGAGGCAAAGTGATGAATAAATGATTTATTAGAACAGGGTGCTTGTGAGACTTACAAATGACCAAGGGAGAGGGTGCTGTTCACAGAGAGCTTAGTGGGCTACAGTTTTATACTCAAAGGAAAAGTGGGGAGAGGGAAAAGGGCACCTCCTTCCTCATTCTTGAGTAGATAATCATGCTTCCATCATCAACTCCTCCTCCAGGTTGGGCATGGGAGTTTCCTTGTACATACATGACATCAAGCCAGAACTGTCATGGCACTATGGAAAAATTATTTCAGGTCTCAGTACAGTGAGGGTCTTTACTTTGAAGTGTCACCTTTTCATATATTATTATTCTTTTATGTGTGCAGAGAGCATGTCCTAAGAGTCATTAACTTACCGAGCTCACTGGGCAGGATGTGGGTCTCGTATCACCGATGTTTGATTGTCTGGGGGTATGTCTCGTGTTTCTGCTGCATGGGTTTTGATGCTGAGCTAGCCTGCTTGGTTTTGTGGTTAAACTAACCTGCTTTCTGGAATAATCATTAATTTACAGGGGTCTCCCATGTTTTTTATTTATTTACAATTCTCTTGTAGGATTAACTACTTAATCATCTACTTTGCCCCTTTTCTCTGTCCCTGTCATAACCACCCAAACAAGTCAAGCCTCAGTCAGCTGACCCCTCAGTTGACACACAAATGTTTGAGCTAAATGTATGCTTATTGTTATGTACCTCTGGTATTTGGTGGTTGTTTGTTACACAACATTATTGTAGTAACGGGAAATTGATAGACTATCCATCTCAATGTCTTTCATTTTGAACATGTGGAGACTGAGACCCAGATAAGTCTAGCGTTAAAATTGATTAGTAACATGTCTGAAACTAGAACTCAGAACTCCAGGTAGCTAGCTGGACCTATGCTTGGCCAATAAATTGTGCCTTGCTACAAAGTGAATTTACAAACTCCCCGAATTCTTAATGTAATACCTTTTTACTAAACTTCTGTTAGTGCCTCCTTATTATTTATTTAACTAATTTGAACTGATCATTTCAGCAGTAAGTTGGGTTACATGTCAATTTATTATAAAAGACAGAAAACAGAAAGCAGTATCATATTGTTAAGGCTTGTCAATCTTGCTGTGGGGTGTGTGTGTGGTAGTTAAGAAAACTTGTTACCATAGCTATCATTAGCTGAGTAATTACTATAATTAAGTTGTACTCCAAGAATTGTGGAAGGTACTTTTAATTCGTTATCTCATTTGGTTTAAATTATGGCCTGCAACCAACTCCTGTCTGCTGCCTGTTTTTGTAAATAAAGTTTTACAGGAACATAGTCATGTTCACTTTTTAATGTGTTGCCCACATCTACTTTTGTGCTACAGTGGCAGAGTTAAGTAGTTGTGGCAGAGACTGGCCTACAAAGTTGAAAATAATTGCTGTCTGGCTATTTACAGAAAAAGTCTGTTAACACATGGTCTTGAGTGCATGCTTCTATCTAACTCTTTGCAACCCCATGGGGTGTAGCCCATCAGGCTCCTCTGTCCATGGGATTCTCCAGGAAAGAGTACTGGAGCGGGTTGCCATGGCCTCCTCCAGGGGATCATGCCAACCCAACCCAGGATCGAACATATCTTCTGTGTCTCCTGCATTGTAGGCAGATTCTGTACTGCCGAGCCACTGCAGAAGCCCGATAATTTTTTCAAGTGTGATCTGTGAATCCTAGGGTTTCCTAAGTAGGTCTGTGAGGTCAGAGCTATTTTCATGACAAACTAAGACATTCTTGCCTTAGTCTCTGTGTTGACATTTGAACTAATGGCAGGTATAATTGCTGTCACTTTAGGGTCAATTGAGGCACTGGTGCTACATTGTAATAGTCATCATATTCGTCAAGTACCCACAGTAAACAGAAAAGTCAGTTGTACTTCAGATGTCTTGATGAAGCAACAGAAATTAATTTTTATTAAATTTTGACTAAGTATACATCTTTTTACTATTCTAGGTAGTGAAATGGGACGTGTGAGTAAAGTGCTTCTGTTGTACAAAGAAGTATGATGTTTGTCTGAGGGGAAAGCCCTTGTGTAACTGAGTTGGGAGCTAAACTCACTGTTTTTTTTTTTTTTTTTTTACAGAACACAAGTTACTTGAGAAAAAGTAAAAATTTTTACTTTTACTTGAAAAGAGTTGGTCTTACTGATTTTTACAGCTGAAGTATTTGGCAGACATTTTCTTTAAAATGGAAGAAGTGAAACAGTTCTTGAAACTGTTTCAAGAACAAGTGACAGTATTTTTTGTCAATGATGAAAGTCAGGCTTTCAAGTGAAAGTTAACCTTGGGAAAACTTGCCTCTGCTACCTTGAGACTGACAGCTTTCCAGTCCTTAAAGGGCTTTTATGGTGAGCTTAGTGGTGATGTTAATGAATGTGATTTATTTATTTGTTATTTATTTAGCCATAGCAAAAGGCAATGGGTCAGTATTCGAAAGATCTGTGTAACTTAGTAAACCAGTATTTTAAAATGACCCATGAATAATGTTACAAATTCATACATGAGTAAAAGATCTTTTCAAAGTGTAAGATATTCCAATGTATCCTCAAGTAACAGAATAGTAAGTTCATTGATGTGATTTTTGATTCTACATGACGACTAACCTTTAACAAACTACCACTTTTGAGTTTTGGTGTGTAATCAAATGACAAATCCATGATTATCTGAAAAGAATATTAAGATACTCCTGTCTTTTCTAACTACACATTTGTAGTTGGTTTTATTTTCTTCATATACATCGACCAAAGTAGCATGTCACAACAAATTGAATGCAGCAGATATGTGAATCCACTTACTTTTCATTAAACCAGACATTTCAATAATTATAAAAATGTAGAGCTCTTCTCACTTAATTTTTTGAAGATACAGTTTTTTTCCATAAAAACTTCTTTATGTTCACGTGTAATAGGGATAATTTTAGTGAATAAATAGTTTTTTTAAGAGAAGGTTTATTCAGAGGGGAAACATACTCCATAGACAGAGTGTGGGCCATCTTAGGAGGCAGGAGAGGCCTAAATGTTTTTTAAATGCTCAGCTTAAATTTTTGTGGTGGTAAGGATCAGTAGATGCATGACACATAAATAAAAGCTCTTAAGAATTCTTAATAATTTTTGAGTAAAAAGAGGTCCTGATATTAAAAAGTGTGAGAACAACTGTAATATATGTACAGCTATTATCCCTATTTTATGGATGATGGAACTGGCTTAGAGACACTAGGTAACTTGCTCAAGGTCAAATAATTTCTGTAGAGCTAAGATTCAGACTCCAGAAGAATGACTCCAGAACTTATATTTGTCACCACTGAAAATGCCTTCTGGTATTTCAGGATTTAGAAAGCTCAGGAAGCTCAGGACAGTGGTGTCTCGCCCCACCACCACTGCCTGCCCCCTCATACTCACAGAACAGGATTTTCTAAGCTCACTTTTTTTTTCATCCTTGTTTCTTCTCAGTTCTGAAAACATGGGCCAGTTTATCTGCAAAACTGCATTTAATAAAGTTAGGTAAAACACAGTCCATGGAAAGAAAATGTGGAGAGAAAATGGCTTTAGACCTAGCTGGGTAAGACTTTTCACTTGCTGCTTTAAAAGGAGACAGAGAGAAGGCATAACTGGGGAGTCTAAGGAAGGTTGGCTGAGTTAACCAGAGTAGATGGCAGGAAGATTGACCCAAGGACTGGATTTTGTCCTCATCCACCTCTTAGATCAGGAATAGCCCAGAGATGATACTTCTGCATCTTGGTCCGTGGCAAACCTTGGTAACTGGTCAAAACTCTCTTTCTCATTGAGTTTAGAGGAAGCCCTGGTTTCCTTCTCAAGACCAAGTCCTACACAGTCACTCCTTCGAAAGGATGTGGCATATATGATGAAACCTTACCACAATCCTAACTTTATGTTGTAACCTCATCTCAAACACAGAACCTGTAGAGAAGTTTTGTATGGTTCATTCCTAGTCCTAGAAAAACAACTGGCATATCTGTGAAGTTTTCACTGGTTGCATTCACTAGAAAAGGTTTGCATAGTTTTCCTCCTATACATGTAAAATTGAACCCTCTTTTTTCATCTAAACCTTAAAGACACAGAATATGTAATAGTTATTAGGTTGGTACAAACATTGTTGCAGTTTCAGATCATGAATTTTAAATCATTATAACTAGGCTCATCTTTATTAATCAAAATAGGAACCACTACAGTCAACGCATTTTTGCCAATGAGAAGTAAGTTTGCTTCTTCCTGTGGTGCATGAATCTGTGCTTTGGTATTCAGAGAACTCTCGGAAAGCATCTTCTGCCTCCTGCTGGTTGTGGAAGCATTTTCCCTGCTAAAAGCTGTCAAGATGCTTGAAGAAGAGGTAGTCGGTTGGCGAGAGGTCAGGTGAATATGGTGTATGAGGTAAAACTTCATAATCCAGCTCTTTCAACGTTTGAAGTGTCAGTTGTGCAACGTGCCATCAAACTTGTCATGGAGAAGAATTGGGCTCTTTCTGTTGACCAGTGCTGGCTGCAGGCATGGCAGTTTTGGGTGCATCTCATTGATTTGCTAAGCATACTTCTCAGTTGTAATGGTGCCATTGGGATTTAGAAAGCTGTAGTGGATTAGACGGGCAGTAGACCACCAAACAGTGACCAGGACATTTTTGGGTTCAAGTTTGGCTTTGGGAAGTGCTTTGGAGCTTCTTCTCAGTCCAGCCACTGAGCTGGTCATCACCAGCTGTCATATAAAATCCACTTTTCATTGTACATCACAATCTGATTGAGAAATGGTTCGTTGTTGTTGCAGAGAATAAGAGAAGACGACAGTTCAAAATGATGATTTTTTTTTTTTTGGTCAGCTCATGAGGCACCTACTTATTGAGCTTTTTCATCTTTCCAGTTTTCTTCAAATGCTGAATCACTGTAGAATGGTTGATGTTGAGCTTTTCAGCAACTTCTTGTGTAGTTTAGAGGATCAGCTTTGATGATGGTTCTCAGTTGGTCATTGTCAACTTCTGATGGCCAGCCATTACACTCCTCACCTTCAAGGCTCTCGTCTCCTTTGCAAAGCTTCTTGAACCACTGTTGTACTGTTTGTTCATTAGCAGTTCCTAGGCCAAATGTGTTGTTGATATTGCAAGTTGTCTCTGCTGCTTTATGACCCATTTTGAACTTGAGTATGAACATTGCTTGAATTTGCTTTTTGTCTAACATCATTTCCATAGGCTACAACAAATATAAAATACACAGCAAGTAATGTCATTAACAGCAACAAAAAAACATAAACGGAGAAATGCACATTAAAATGATATATAAATGCACATTTATTTAGGAATGTATTCAATAGCAAAAGGCAAATTTCAACAATGCAAAACCACAATTACTTTCCCACCAACCTAATAATAGCATGAGTTCTGGAATCAGATTATCTGGGTTTGATGTTTTAGTGATATTGTTAGGATTATTTGACTTAATAAAGTAAAATGCATCTAATGGTACTCAGCTTATAGTAATGTTTAGTGAATATTAGCTATTTTTGACTATTATGATGGCAGGTTCCTTATATAGGAAAATGGTAATTGTTTAAAATGAGGGGTTACAGATTGCCAGCTCCAGCAGCAGGAGGATCAGGTATCCTGAATTATCCCCTGGTTGAAAACAACCAAAATAAATGAATGGAATATAAAGAATATTTAAAAACCATTTCTCTGAGCAAGAAAGGAAGGAAGACATTTGCAAAAGTTGAAAATTAACTGAAAGTGGGAACCTTGAAGGCAAATGAATACCGAGCAGATTTCATTTGAGGTTATTTGACAAACCTTGATGACCCTGAGGTTTTATTTTGATGGATACACAGGACTTAGAAGGCAAGAGGTAAAGTGTAAGATTGGCTAACTTGGGGGCTCTCATAAGAAACCCAATGCTCAGTTTGAGATTAATCTCAAAATGAATCTGCCATGTGGAATGGAACAATAAGGAAACTTGTCTGCTTTGACCATGATTTGAATGGAGGGAAAAAATTCTCTCTTAAGAGTTTATAGCCATAAGCCAATCTTTTCTGGGGTTTGAGTGTGAATGAAAAGTCTGAGTTGCAAAAAGAAATGGTGAGCAAATAGATTATTAAATAAGAACAAGCATCGTATAAAACAGCAACAATAATAATAATGTCTAATTGGTTAGACAAATACAAGATAGGACCAAAATACTAGATAATCATAGAATTTAAATTCAAGGAGTAATGCTGGTAAAGGTTGAAACATTGTAGGATACATGTAGTGTTTCTGAGAAGGCTAAAGTATTTATTAAATTCAGAGCTTGCCAAGTTTGCATGTTAAAAAAAATCTAGATTAACCACAAAAAGAATAGATACCAAAAAATTCTCCCTTTCTTGAATACTTCTTGAAATTCTTCTCAGGTAGGATAATTTGGCACTTAAGTATTACTACCCAAGTCCCTGCAGTTAGATCATAGGGAGAAGCAGAAGTTTTCACAGCATAAAATATTCACTAATGAATTGGCTAATAGTGGAAATAGTCCACACATATATATCCTTCCTCGTCTTTTCTAAGTCCACGATTGTGAATATTTGAATGCAGAATAAACTGATGAGTAAAACTGCAAATCTTGTAAGAGAGTCAAGATACTTAAGAAGTCTCTGTCAACTACAGATAGGCATTTGCCAAGGGCAGTTGTCACCTGCCTCTGTGGGGACTGAATCCGGCACTGCTGCAGCTGTTGACCTTCAACACGCCATGAAAGGAGTTCAGTGTGGAGAGCTGGATTGAGGCACTTTGTGCTCCAGGAAAACTGGCAGGACAGGTCTTTAGATAGTTAGATATTTTCAGGAACTTATTTTATGAGCCCAGTCCTTGCCTCTCTTCATATCTAGAAAAGCACTACATCTTCATGGTGGCATCAGCTCCTTGTGACTAGCAGAAAACCTTTTGTAAGGTAAGAGATTAATTGCATGAACTTCCTCTTCACCAAAATCACATGTATTGACCTTCCATCCCTCTACCTCTTTGGCGCAATTTCTCAGAGCTGTGTGAGGTGCTGTCTTCTGGACTGCAGTCCTCATTTCCCCCCAAATAAAACTTAACTCAAAACTTTCACATAGTGCATTTAAAAAAAAAATCTACATGTGCAAAAATGCATGGGAGAAGCACAAAACTTCTGAAGAAGGAGGCTCTGGCAGATTCAGATCAGTTGACAACTGAAGTTCAGTTCAGTCGCTCAGTTGTGTCCTGCTCTTTGCGACCCTATGGACTGCAGTGCACCAGGCCTCCCTGTCCATCACCAATTCCCGGAGTTCACCCAAACTCATGTCCATCAAGTTGGTGATGCCATCCAACCATCTCATCCACTGTTGTCCCCTTCTCCTCCTGCCTTCAATCTTTCCCAGCATCAGGGTCTTTTCAAATGAATCAGCTCTTTGCATCAGATGGCCAAAGTATAGGAGTTTCAGCTTCAACATCAGTCTTTCCAATGAACATTCAGAACTGATCTCCTTTAGGATGGACTGGTTAGTTTTATATATAAAATTTAGTTTTATATTATATACATGTAAAGTTTTATCTTTGCATATTATGTTTTATATTATATATGTAATATATATGTTTTATATCATAGTTTTTATATCTTAGTTTTTTTGTTTTTGTTTTTGATTTAATTTATTTTATTTTTTAACTTTACAATATTGTATTGGTTTTGCCATATATCAACATGAATCCACCACAGGTATACACGTGTTCCCCATCCTGAACCCTCCTCCCTCCTCCCTCCCCATACCATCCCTCTGGGTCATCCCAGTGCACCAGCCCCAAGCATCCAGTATCGTGCATCGAACCTGGACTGCCGACTCATTTCATATATGATATTATACATGTTTCAATGCCATTCTCCCCAATCATCCCACCTTCCCTCTCCCACAGAGTCCAAAAGACTGTTCTATACATCTGTGTCTCTTTTGTGTCTCATATACAGGGTTATTGTTACTATCTTTCTAAATTCCATATATATGCATTAGTACACTGTATTGGTGTTTTTCTTTCTGGCTTACTTCACTCTGTATAATCGGCTCCAGTTTCATCTACCTCATTAGAACTGATTCAAATGTATTCTTTTTAATGGTCTTAGTTTTATATTATATATATATATATATATATATATATATATATATATATATATAAAGGAAAATTATCAGGTGTTAATTAAAAGACACTTACTTCTTGGAAATAAAGTTATGACCCACCTAGATAGCATATTCAAAAGCAGAGACATTACTTTGCCAACAAAGGTCCGTCTAGTCAAGGCTATGGTTTTTCCAGTAGTCATGTATGGATGTGAGAGTTGGACTGTGAAGAAAGCTGAGCACCGAAAAATTGATGCTTTTGAACTATGGTGTTGGAGAAGACTCTTGAGAGTCCCTTGGACTGCAAGGAGATCCAACCAGTCCATTCTGAAGGAGATCAGTCCTAGGTGTTCTTTGGAAGGAATGATGCTAAAGCTGAAACTCCAGGACTTTGGCCACCTCATGCGAAGAGTTGACTCATTGGAAAAGACTCTGATGCTGGGAAGTATTGGGGGCAAGAGGAGAAGGGGATGACAGAGGATCAGATGGCTGGATGGCATCACCGACTCGATGGACATGAGTTTGAGTGAACTCCGGGAGTTGGTGATGGACAGGGAGGCCTGGCATGCTGCAATTCATGGGGTTGCAAAGAGTCAGACATGACTGAGCGACTGAACTGAACTGAACTGAAGAGATTGGTGATCTCTCATCTTTTAGGAATACTGTATAATAACTTGTATAAGATTTGTAAAGTAAGATCTTTAAGTTCTTTTTCTTACAACATATTAGTCATATGTACATGGGCATTTTTTTTTCCTCAACCACAATATATAAAACAAAAATCATATCTTGAAAATTAAAAAATGTAAAGATTTTAAGGAATGGATGAAAAAATGTGTATATATAAAATACATGTTTATGTGTATATTCCATATACCTGTACATACATACATATGTAATATTTAATACATACATGTAATATGTGTATGTGTGTGTATATATATATATATATATATCAATGTAATATTTTGCCATGTCAGTAAGTCTGTGTAACTCACTTCAAAAAATATTTTGGTCATTTCCAGTTTCTTTCTCTTCATTTTTAGAGCAGATATAATGGTGTACTGTAATCCATAGACTTCTAATCAGTCCTCTAATATTTTCTTTTTATGTTCCTGTTTCATAGGCTCTAGGCTCAAACTTGTATTTCTATATGATTGCATCATCAGATCTGTAATCATCATCAGAAGAGGACTGATACTCATGATTTGAGGTTGAATACTCTGGTAGAGATAATGTGGGCTCCAAAGTCATACAGTGAGTGGCCAGTGCCCACTCACTGGGTTTGGGACCAACAGTAAATCATTCGCATCACTAAGCTTAACTTTCCTCATATGTGAAGTGGGCATAATCATTTATTTGTGAGATTCTTGCGATGTTTACAACATATGTAAGCTGCCTTGTAGAGTACTTCTGTAAACACTTCTGGAGTGGGCAGATGAACTTAGAGATAGGCACTTGTCCATCCTCATGGGGTGACAACTGAAGAAGAGTTGATAAAGATGATAACATGATTAGCTGATTCAAAGAAGAATGGTTTGGTACACAAGGATTAAGGGAGCTCTTAAGATAGATAAATCTCTCTCAAATTCTATTAGTTAAGGAAAAAGCTGGGAGGTATGGGAAAAGGGACTCCAAAATAGAGTGACTTAAATCAGAAGTCATGTCTCTCATATGTGAGGATCCTGGCTCCTTTCACCTTGTTCCTTTGCCTTCTACGAAGTAATGCTTATTTGCATAGACAAAGCTAAATCATGTGGTCTATCCATGTTTCAGTTCAAAGGAGAACAGAGAGGAAGCCTAAGGCAGGCTGTTTCTTTTTAAGCAAGTGATATAGAATATATATTATATTTATCACTTTTTGTTGTTGTTCCGTTGCTAGATCTTGTCCGGCTCTTTGCAGCCCCACAGACGGCAGCATGCCAGGCTCCTCTGTCCTCCACTATCTCCCGGAATTTGCTCATGTCCATTGAGTCAGTGAAGCTATCTAACCCTTGCAACTTCTGCTGTCGCCCTTCTCCTTTTGCCTCCAATCTTTCCCAGGATCAGGATCTTTTCCAGTGAGTCAGCTTTTCACATCCAGTGGCCAAAGTATTGGAATTTCAGTTTCAGCATCAATCCTTCCAATGGATATTTAGGGTTGATTTCCGTTAGGATTGACTGGTTTGATCTCCTTGCATATTTATCACTTACTCTCACACTTTATTAGGGAGAATCAAATCACATGATCACAAATGCTAGTGAAGCTGGGAAATGTAGTCTCTACCTGGATGACAGAGCCCAGGAATAAGAGGAGGGACAACTAGTCATCTGCCCCACGAATATTTGTGCAAAACTGACTCTGATCATACTCTGAACAATATGTGGTGTAAGGGATGATGTACCTGTAATTAGGTATGCCAAATTATGCCCCAACCAAATCAATACCTGATTTGTTTCTTTAAGAAAGATCATCGGATCAGATCACATCAGTCACTCAGTCGTGTCTGACTCTTTGCGACCCCATGAATCACAGCACGCCAGGCCTCCCTGTCCATCACCAACCCCCAGAGTTCACTGAGACTCACGTCCATCGAGTCAGTGATGCCATTCAATCATCTCATCCTCTGTCATCTCCTTCTCCTCCTGCCCCCAATCCCTCCCAGCATCAGAGTCTTTTCCAGTGAGTCAACTCTTCGCATGAGGTGGCCAAAGTACTGGAGTTTCAGCTTTAGCATCATTCCTTCCAAAGAACACCCAGGGCTGATCTCCTTCAGAATGGACTGGTTGGATCTCCTTGCAGTCCAAGGGACTCTCAAGAGTCTTCTCCAACACCGCAGTTCAAAAGCGTCAATTCTTCAGCACTAAGCCTTCTTCACAATCTAACTCTCACATCCATACATGACCACAGGAAAAACCAGAGCCTTGACTAGACGGACCTTTGTTGGCAAAGTAATGTCTCTGCTTTTGAATATGCCATCTAGGTTGGTCATAACTTTCCTTCCAAGGAGTAAGCGTCTTTTAATTTCATGGCTGCAGTCACCATCAGCAGTGATTTTGGAGCCCAAAATAATAAAGTCTGACACTGTTTCCACTGTTTCCCCATCTATTTCCCATGAAGTGATGGGACTGGATGCCATGATCTTCATTTTCTGAATGTTGAGCTTTAAGCCAACTTTTTCACTCTCCACTTACACTTTCATCAAGAGGCTTTTTAGTTCCTCTTCACTTTCTGCCATAAGGGTGGTGTCATCTGCATATCTGAGGTTATTGATATTTCTCCCCGAAGTCTTGATTCCAGCTTGTGCTTCTTCCAATCCAGTGTTTCTCATAATGTACTCTGCATATAAGTTAAATAAGCAGGGTGACAATACACAGCCTTGACGTACTCCTTTTCCTGTTTGGAACCAGTCTGTTGTTCCATGTCCAGTTCTAACTTGCTTCCTGACCTGCATACAGATTTCTCAAGAGGCAGGTCAGGTGGTCTGGTATTCCCATCTCTTTCAGAACTGTCCACAGTTTATTGTGATCCACACAGTCAAAGCCTTTGGCATAGTCAATAAAGCAGAAATAGATGTTTTTCTGGAACTCTCTTGCTTTTTCCATGATCCAGTGGATGTAGGCCATTTGATCTCTGGTTCCTCTGCCTTTTCTAAAACCAGCTTGAACATCAGGAAGTTCATGGTTCACATATTGCTGAAGCCTGGCTTGGAGAATTTTGAGCATTATTTTACTAGCGTGTGAGATGAGTGCAATTGTGCGGTAGTTTGAGCATCCTTTGGCATTGCCTTTCTTTGGGATTGGAATGAAAACTGACCTTTTCCAGGCCTGTGGCCACTGCTGAGTTTTCCAAATTTGCTGGCATATTGAGTGCAGCACTTTCACAGCATCATCTTTCAGGATTTGGAATAGCTCAACTGGAATTCCATCACCTCCACTAGCTTTGTTCATAGTGATGCTTTCTAAGGCCCACTTGACTTCACATTCCAGGATGTTTGGCTCTAGGTCAGTAATCACACCATCATGATTATCTGGGTCATGAAGATCTTTTTTTGTACAGTTCTTCTGTGTATTCTTGCCATCTCTTCTTAATATCTTCTGCTTCTGTTAGGTCCATACCATTTCTGTCCTTTATCGAGCCCATCTTTGCATGAAATGTTCCTTTGGTATCTCTGATTTTCTTGAAGAGATCTCTAGTCTTTCCCATTCTGTTGTTTTCCTCTATTTCTTTGCACTGATCATTGAAAAAGGCTTTCTTATCTGTTCTTGCTATTCTTTGGCACTCTGCATTCAGATGTTTATACCTCTCCTTTTCTCCTTTGCTTTTGCTTCTCTTCTTTTCACAACTATTTGTAAGGCCTCTCAAGACAGCCATTTTGCTTTTTTGCATTTTCCATGGGGATGGTCTTGATCCCTGTCTCCTGTACAATGTCACGAACCTCATTCCATAGTTCATCAGGCACTCTATCTATCAGATCTAGGCCCTTAAATCTATTTCTCACTTCCACTGTATAATCATAAGGGATACATACCACTATTACTCACATTTTGTAACTCAGGTAAAATAAACTTGTTTTGAGGATTTACTAGATTACCGGGTGCCTAATAGTCTTTGTTTCGTTCTTTCATTTTCTAGTAAAATGACTAGAAGATTCTTATTCCTCCTCCACATCTGTAGCTGATAGGAGTCTTCTTGCACAATCTCTGTGTTCAAGAATTGTAACCAACCTAATTTCTATTTTTAACCTTTACTTATTTTTGTCCAGGCATGGCCACTTAATTTCAATTCATGGTTCCTCTTTTTGCTCAGATTGAACCTAAATTCTAGGGGCTTACATAGCACACAGAAATTATCAGGGCTATGTCTAACCTGGTGTTTGTTTTAAAACAGCCATCATCCATTTGGACCTCATTCATTTAAAAAATTTGTAAAGTACCTACATGTCAGGCACTGAGAAACATGAGTCCCTCTCCTTTTGGGACGTATCATCTAGTGAATTTTGGTGCATTTTGAAAAATATCTGGCCCAAGAGCAAGGTCAAACTTGGGTTAAGTGTGTGTTAGAGACAGAAGTCACTTTGAAAGATTGGTTCAAAGTGAGGAGGAAGAAATTAATGACTAACATTAATGACTAAAAATCTGGGGGTTATTTATATTTTTCATTTTGATGAATTTGTCATTCCATCATGGTCTTTGAAAATTAAGAGTTGGTGATGTTTAGAAGTCAGAAGAGACTTAGAAGAGGATGTGTGTGTGTGAGAAAGGGTGGCTTCTGTTTCTCCTGGGGAATTCCTCTTTCGATGTTGGGGTCAGGGGAGGAAGAGCACTATAAACACGCAGCCTAATGCAAGAGGGTTTAACCAATCTCTCACCACATGACGGTAGCCTTCTAGTCACTGTGGGATAACAAAGGGACCAAGAGCCACAGTTGTGAAAGTTGCTTAGAGTCTATCCAAAGAAAGGTTTCAGCCTGCAGAGACCAGCAAGAAACAAAGCATACTGGTAAAACACTGTGATGTAAATAAAGTATAACTATGACAAAGGCTAATTTATATATTGGCAGAGAGGAGGGGGAGATGGTTATAAGTGGGAGAATAGTGTGGCCAATTAATTGCAAAGGGGGCAAGGACCCTGTGTACAGGGGGCCGAAGTGTCAGGGAGGACAAGCCTGGCTCGAGCCAAAGACTGGGTGGGAAGGTTTGCTTTTGCAACCATGCTCTCTCTATCTGCTTGTGCTGCACAGGCCTGCAGGTCTGCTCTTCCACTCTCAGTTTATTCCCATTACTGTTTACAGTCTCAGGAGCTTTGCAGCCAGAAAGACCTGAGTTTGAGTTTTGGCTTCACTACTTACCCCTATGTGGCCCTTACCTCTCTGAACCTAGGTTTCCTTATTGCCTTGCAGGTTTTTGATGATTGTAATGAGCAGCCATATACAATGTATCCAGTAGAGTTTTCAAAGTACTCAGGAGGACTAGATATTATGGCCATATACAGCCTGACAGTGCGATGATGAGTGCTGGGACCCAGGTGGCAGGATGGAGCAAGAAGGGGTAAAGTGTTTTAACCTCAGACAGTCCCGAGTTCACATTCCAGCAATATCACTCCCCTTATAGTTCCCACACTGCTGGGATTATGTGAGATCATGAAGTTGCTCCACAGAGGGTACACCAGCAATGCCTTTAAAAAATGTTTCCAAAAACCTGAAAAAGAATATACATATATAAAAAAATGTACAAATATATTGAAAACTGAATCACCTTGCTATACAGTTGAAACTAACGCATTGTAAATCAACCATATTTCAATAAAAAGTTGTTTTGAAAAAATAAAAAGGAAATGTTTGTTACCTTCTACATATCCACTTTTTTGGAAAAAAATTATTTATTTTTAATTGGAGGATAATTGCTTTACAGTGTTGTATTGGTTTTTGCCATACATAGGGCTTCCCAGGTGGACTGCCTGCAATGCAGTAGACACAAGAGTTGGGGGTTTGATCTCTGGGTTGGGAAGATCCCCTGGAGTAGGAAATGGCAATGTGCTCCAGCGTTCTTGCCTGGAAAATCCCATGGACAGAAGAGCCTGGCCGGCTGCAGTCCATAGGGTCACATAGAGTCAGACATGACTGAGCGACTGAGCACACACACTGCCATAAATCAACATCAACCAGCCACGGGCGTACGTATGTCCTCTCCTTCTTGAACCTGCCTCCTGCCTTCTACTCTTTTTCTTTGTTCTCCAACATTCAGCTTCTAGATTTCTAGTTACATGTTTGTGCAGAGAGTAGGACAATGGATGTTGATGAGGGCTTGTCTTGGCTTGCCCAGGTACTCTTGGTATGAGCTGTTGAGCAGCATTACTTTGAGTAGTCTTTCTTTTCCCTCACAAAGAATCTTGTTTTGGCAATAAGTTACCCTAGTACTGCCATTACCTTCCTGCCCTCCAGTCTTAGCTTTCTAGCTATGATCCCACGCTGCCCTTTCTGGGGAGGAAATCACCTGGGGGCTTTGGACTGGGGCATATCCCTCCAGAGAAGCTGGGGAGTTGACAGGCATCCCCCCAGGCAACCACCTCGTTTGTGTCTTTATTGTCAGGGGGTCCCCAGGATTGACTGGCTGGCTGTCTGCTTTCGGTCACCACTTACTCTTTCCCCTGGGGTTTCTCTCCTCCTGGAGCTCTTACTGAAACAAGATAAAGACACATTATAGTTTCTCCCCTTGCCTTTCATATTTGCTTCCAGGCAACACAGCTTTTCTGGTTGCCTGGGTTTCCTCTGGTATGTTTGGGAAAAGAAAGAAGAAGAATAAAAATAATTTACAAGAGGAAGTCACAATTCTTTACGACAGATTAGAAATGATCTTAACCTTCATAGGCATGTAAAAGTTGGCCTTTCTTACCCCTCCTCACTGATTCTTCTCTTTCAAAGAACTCATGAAATACACCTTTGTCCAGTCTTCTGTCTCTGTTTTTTAAATTTTTGGGACTTTAAGTAATGGTTTCCTACTAATTTTTTAAAGTAATTTTGGAGTGGCCCTTAGTGAGTGCTCAATAAATATTCGTTTCTAGAGCAGTGGCAAGCCACAGAAGTGGACTGAAAAAGAACAAATTCTTGACTTTTTTATTTTTTAAGACTTATTCCTACTGAGAAATCCTGGTTTAATCAGAATGAAACCACAGATAATGATATAATAATGTAAATGCCTATTAAAAGCTATGTGCCAGGTACTTTACATGCATTACTTAACTGACATCTCACAGCAACCTTGCAGAGTTAGATACTAGATTCAGTCACTATATCTTTCCCTCATTTATTATTGAGAAAAACAAAGGCTTTAAAAGGTTAAGTAATTTGCCCAGTTACTCCAATAATTCTTCCATTATGACTTTATAAAGCTTGAGGCAATCTGGAATTCAGACTCAGGCAGCCTGCGTCCAGAACTCTTGCTCTTAATAGTTCTACTAGACTGTCTCCCCAGACTGCAGGCACCAGAGACCCACCCAGAGGTGTAGCCAGGATCCAGCCTGGAGGAAACCTGCCTAGGGTGGGGTGGACCCTATACTTCTGAAACAAGGCATGACACATCAGCCATTTTCACTTGTCTCTCTGTGGTCTTGCTTTTGCCCTACTTCCTCTCATAGCTTTTCATACCAAAATTAATACTCGATTTACTTTTCTAAGTTATTGAAAAGGCACCATTTTGGTGACTGTGTAGTGGGTCATTCCCCTTCCCTATCCCTGCTCTCCGTTGTCACTGATTTTTTACTGCTGGTGTTTTTGGCCGTTGATGGAGAAGGGATGATATCACCAAAAACATTCTGAAGTTAGGGTATCCATTGGGATAGTGGAAGAGGTTGCTACTCAGGGAAGGAATTTTCCAGGCATTTAAACTAGAACCTCTCAATCTTGCTAATTTTGAACCCGTTTTTCCTGTGAGGTCAGACTAGGGGACAGGCTCTTGAATACTCCTCACCTTTGGTTTTCCAGTATCAAGATCTCTACTGCATGATTGTATCGTTTGTGTGGTTATTTTTTTTTCACTGATGCAACTAACTTTCCCTGATTAAGGTTGGGACTTTTTCTCTTTGGTCATTTCAGACCTGTTCAGTGGAGTTTTTGTATCTTGTCTTTTGTCTCTGATGTTTCCTTTACTTAGTCAGGCTTTATTTCAGGTTTCATTTAGTACATCTCTGTCCCCTTCCTCCCACCCCACCTAATTTTTAGATGTTAGAATATATACATCATAGGCAACTAAGTTGTCATTCTGGTATGTAGTCTTCATAATGAGTCATAACCAGTCTTCAGCTAGTGCCAAAGCTGAAGGACAGTTGGATAGAGAAAATATACCTCCTACTGCTGCTACTGCTAAGTCACTACAGTCGTGTCCGACACTGTGCGACCCCATAGATGGCTGACCACCAGGCTACCCCATCCCTGGGATTCTCCAGGCAATATACCTCCTAGATGGGTCTTTTTAGTTGGAGTACACCCAAGATCATAGTGCTGCAATATTGCTAACTTTGAAAGTGACCAACTATAATATTCGCTAACGTTTACCCAACATTTATTGTATGCTGTGTCTTGCACATTGCTTGTCTTGTCTCACTTAACCCTCACACGGATCCTGAAACTCTCCATTTTCATGAGGACAAAAATCACACCTCAGAGAAATTAAATGCCTTGTCAGAGGGTCACGCGACTAGTATATGGTGGTCCTGGGATTCAGATTCAGCAATCTTAACCTCTGGGCTGCTGTGTAAAGGGAAATATCACATGGAGTGAGTTAGCCAGATGATCTTGGCCAAATTACATAACCTCTCTGTGATTTATTTTCCTCATCTGTAAAATGGGGAAAATAAAACGAGGCCTGGAGTCCTTTTAAACACCTTTCTGGTGTTTGAATGAGGAACTGTCCAAAGCAGAGTTCCTGACTTGCAAATTGCCTCCCTTGTCTGCTTCTCCTGTCTTCTTCTTATGCTCAGTTAATGATACCACTGCACAACGACTCAGCCAAATCACTCAGAAATCACCTTTGAGTCCTTGATTTCCTTCACCTACCACATCTAACCCCGTAAGCCTTAGTGTTCTGCCTGCAGAGTCTAGCCCACATCTGGTCATTTGTCACCATCTCTGTTACCATGACCCAAGCAGTCAAGCCACTTCACATCATACCTCGACTACTGGGTCTTAACTGCTTCTATAAGTGTTAATAAGCAGGTAAAAAAAAAAAAAAGAAGTAAATCTTTCTCCCTCTTATTTATCTAAGCAATAACTAAAGGACTCAGGAAAAACATTATTTTTACTAAACTTTCAATAACAGAATCTCATATTTAACACATTATGAAGCAGCTTTAATGAACAAGTTAGAGGTGGGGGCAGTAGTTAACATCCAAAGTAGTTTTTTGTATGTTAGGGTAATTTTGTCCCTTGTGGAATTTTCTCCTTCTTTCTCTGGGCCAGGAATAGATCATGAGGTCTCAGTAACTGGGGAGAGGTGTAAAAGAAGAAGGGACTTATGTGTATAAGGAGCCTTAGGATTTTTTCCGGAGAAGGCAATGGCATCCCACTCAAGTACTCTTGCCTGGAAAATCCCATGGGCGGAGGAGCCTGGTGGGCTGCAGTCCATGGGGTCGCTAAGAGTTGGGCACGACTGAGCGACTTCACTTCCACTTTTCACTTTCATGCATTGGAGAAGGAAATGGCAACCCACTCCAGTATTCTTGCCTGGAGAATCCCAGGGACAGAGGAGCCTAGTGGGCTGCCGTCTAAGGGGTCGCACAGAGTTGGACACAACTGACGTGACTTAGCAGCAGCAGGATTTTTTCATTGGTGGGCATTGAGTTGTCTCTTACCTTGCCACCTGGACCTGCGATGAAGTGGATAGAGACCCTTAAAATAGAGATATTGGGCTCTTGGGTCCTGTGAGTAGACATTTCTAATAGCTATGGAAGGGACCTAACCCACAGCAAATTGAACAAGAATATAGAGAGATCAGTCTGGAATGTCAAGGTGATTGGATGATGACTCAGGAAGAACAATGGGTCACAGACAGAACTGCTGATAAAGGTGGCAGATGTCAATGTGGACCATTTTCTGGAGCACCTGCACTCTCCCTGGATGCCCCAAAATACCTGGGAATCACATTCTGGGGTGTTGGTGGGTTCATGCTAGCATGTGGGTTAGGGTCTGTCTAGCCCAGCACTATCCAAAAAGAATATCACAATGTAATCTAAAATTCTTTAGTAGCCATATTTAAAAAGTAAAAAGAAATAAGTGAAATTAATTTTAATAATTATTTAACCTAATAGATCAAATATATCATCATTTCAATATACAGTACTAGCCTAATGGTGAGCTGGTAAAGCAGCTGTCTGAAAAAAAAAAATCCCAAGTGTTAACTAATTTCAGTGATATAAATACTCTCACCATGGCAATTTTCAAGTTACAATAATGATACTAACAGTGACAATTAACAATTGTTGAATGCTAACTTAGATACTCACTCTCACCTGTAGTAGATGAGTGCATGAAGGCTGGGAGGTTAAAGAACTTGTCCAATGGCGAGTA
The DNA here is from genome assembly GCF_019923935.1 of Bubalus bubalis. Taxonomy (NCBI): domain Eukaryota; kingdom Metazoa; phylum Chordata; class Mammalia; order Artiodactyla; family Bovidae; genus Bubalus; species Bubalus bubalis. The sequence goes on from NC_059161.1 coordinate 40,217,067, forward strand.
GCAAAGCTTTGATTTGCATACAGGTCTTCTGACTTTTGTCCAAAGTGTCAAGAATAAAAGCAAAGTGGAATCAAAGAAGAAGCTAGAAGGATAGAAGAAAAGAAGGCTAAAAGCTCTAAGGAGCTGGAGTACAGTTGTAGCCCCAGTTCAGTCTGATTCACCTACAGTTTTGAGCACAGCCATAGACAGGTGCTGGGGGAGCACAGGCATATGAGAATGAATAGGGCATGGACTCTCTTCCATGTGGGGAGACAGGCACATACACACAGAACTCTGACATAGGGCAGACTGTGATCTGTGATAAAAGAAGAGCCTAATCCATCTTCCCCAGACTTAGCCTAGAGCAGGAGGAAGGTGGTATGGTGAAGAACCACACACTCGGGCAGAGGGATTGGAGGGACCTGGAGCATGAGCAGTTCCTAGCATGACATCCTTTGGGACCTCAGGATCAGTTATAAAACAGGAAGTTGAGATCTAGGCCTCAAGTTTAACCAAGATAAGTTTGAGCTAATGCAGGAAGGAAAATGGTAGGAACTGCAGAAAGCACCAAGGAACACAGCAGAAAGTAGGAAGGGGAAGCCTGGAGGAATTCCCTAAGCTGATTTGCATAAAGCTGTAGGGGTTTTTGTGTGTGTGTGTGATTTTTGCAGAAAGATATACCCCAAGGGCTTATCAGTACAGTTTAGGGAGGCAGAAATGAGTGAACAAACCATATACAGTGGTATTGGGGATAGAGACATAGGGAGTACTACATTCACAAAGAGAGAGACTGCTGATTGAACCTTCCAGAAGCTTTAAGGAGTGGTTAATGTAAAATATCAGTGAAAGGATAAACACTGAAAAGCACTTACAGGTTTAAAAAAACACAAAACAATACTGGCTATTTAGGGCCTACTCTGTCTAGACACATTGCTTGGTGTATTGTATAGCTTATTTCATTCTAGCTACCATATAGGAGAACATTCAGAAAAGAGTTCTTAGAAGGACATTGAAGATGACAGGGTGAAATTCGTTAGAGTGGGTATATCTAAGGGTAGAAACGAGAGTTTAAGAAACAATGCTCTTCTGGTACAGTTTTTATTATTTTCAGCTGTCTTGGTCTGGTTGGGTTGCCATAACAGAATACTGTAGAGTGGGTGCTTAAACAACAGAAATTCATTTTTTTTTTTCACAGTTTGGAGCCTAGAAGGCCATCAAAGAGCCAGCATGGTCAGCTTCTGATGAGAGCTCTCTGCCTAGCTTGCAGATGTCTGCCTTCTCACTGTGGCTTCGCTTGGCAGTAGAGAGAAAAAGCAACTGGTACTTCTTCTCAGAGCATTTATCGCATCTGATCAGGGTCCTGCCCTCAGGATCTATTACCTCCCAAAGTCCCTGTCTCAAAATACCATCATATTGGGGGTTAGTGCTTCAACATATAGATTTTGGAGGGATGCAGACTTTCAGTTTAAAATACCAACTATTGAGGGTTTGGTACAATTAAGTGAACAGACAAACCCAGATGATCTTGGTTTAAATCCCAACACTGTTGTGGTTAATTTTCTCTGAGACTCTGGTTCCTCATGTTAAAGATGTGGTTAGTAATTACCATGCACAGTGTTCCTAGGAAGATGGAATGAATAGAGGCTTTAGTGCTATGTACAAATAAGACATATAAGAACATAAGATATATTCCCATTCACCAATAATTTGAAAATCATTGAAAAAAAATCTCTGATAAAAAGAAGTTATTTTCTCTTATTGAATAGTGGTTGTATACATTTGGCATGTTAATATCTGTTTAGATGTATTGACTGTTTACTGAGTTGCCCAGGCCAGACATAGAGCTTATATCTTTATTTAGAAAAATCAATAGTGTTACAAAAATAAATAATGGAATTTAAGAACAGGCTCTGGAGTAAAAGAAGCAGGTTTCAAATCCCAGCCCTGCTACACACTTATTGTGTGACCTTGACCAAGCTAGTTCACCTCTCTAAGCCTCAGTTTCTTTCAATTATAAAATGGGGAAGAAAATAGTGCCCTCTTCATAGGTTTGTTTTTGGGCATTGGAGAGACACTTAAGGCAGGACAATAAGCAAATGTGAAGATTCAGAAAGTGAATATTGTATTGCCTCATTTAATCAGTTATGGACATGGACATCTATACTAGGGTTTCTCAACCTCAGCATTACTGATATTTTAGGCCAACAATCTTTTGTGGTAGTGGGCGCCGTCCTGTACATTGTAGGATGTTAGCAGCAAGCATGCCCAGCCTCTAACCACTGGATGTCAGTAGCGCCCACCCCTAATCCGGGTAACCAAAACCATCTCCAGATATTGCCAAATGACTCCTCGGGTGGAACAGTTAAAATCACCCAGTTGAGAATCACTGGTTTACACAATTTATACCCAATTTAAAATATTTTGGAAAGAGAAGGGAATTTCTTATGTATTCAGTTTAAATTTGTTTGTGGAATGATTGTTATTTAAAGAAAATTTTCTTTTGGGAATGAGTATATGTTCTGTATGTGACGGTGGTTTTCTTGAGAGTGTACAACTGTCAAAATTCATCTAATTGTTAACTTGAAGTAGATACAGTTTTATCTGTAACTCTTTCTGTAAAGTTGATTTTTAAAAAATGGCCTATACTGTTATTAGTTGAAAGATTTGCTTACAATTTTTTATATATTCTTGGCATTGCATACATATTTTAAATGCACAGTTTAAAATGTAATTTTATGAGCCAAAAATACTGTCTATATATTTGCTTTCCATAATGGTGTAGTACTTCACGGGCATATTTCCATAGAGAGAAAAAGATTCTGCAGCAGTTCTCTGCCACTAAGTTTTAGAATCTATCATCATGCCCTAAAATAACTTCCAGTGGTTGATTCAAGATAAAGAAAAGGAACAAACATGAAGAATGAAAGGGAAAATCAGTATCGGAAGAAGAGAAGTTGACAAATAAGGGGCTAATGAGTCTGAAACCCAACGGAATATCATTATACAAGTTCACATGTACATTCGTACTAATGGTGTGCATCCGGTTTCAATGAAAAGTACACATTTCAGGTTTGCTAATCTTTCACATCTAAGATCAAAGTCCACTTATCAGGAGACTTCTGTATTTAATCGTGCCATTTTCAGTTTTGTTTAGACTCTCATTCTTCTTTGGTCCTGAAAATAGCATACTTCACATCTGTTGCAAGCAAATTTAATTTAATTTGGCAAATCTTTATAGAAAGACTATACTACTTTGGCCATGTGAGTGTGTGCAATAGAAGACTCTTGACCTCAAGATCTTTCAGTATCATGGAGGCGGGGGCGGGGGGATGGAAACAGATTTGAATAGTTGAGTAAGACAAGACAGAGCATGAAAAATGCTGTCTACACAGGAGCAGGAACAACCGCATCCTTCTGGGAGGCCCTGAGCAAGGATTTATATCGTAGAACTGTAACAATGAAACAGACTTTAAGTAGTCATTTGGGGAGATTCACAATTTTGGCTCTTATGGAAGTTTTTAGAAATACAGATTCACAGGCACTATTCCAAACTGATAGTTTCTAGAGATAGGGATTAGGAATCTGACTTTTTCAAAAGCTCTCCCAGTGATTCTGATGATCAACCAGGCTTTGTGAACTTCTGATCCTACAAATCCCCTACTCAGTGCCAGAATTCTGTGACTAGTACTCATTCCTTCAGGATTTTTGTTTAGACCCTTTGGAGTACCATAAGCTCACTACCTACAAGGCAGCTAGTCCTTCATGGAAAGTGTGTAGGGTGTAGGATTTTGATCATCAGAGATGGAGGATAAGGATATTTGAGGCAAAATGATCATCAGAAATAAACAGAAAATGGAGATAAATTTGGAGAGACTTGGGGTTTCATTACAGAGTGACTTGAGTGTTGTGCTAAAGAATTTCAACTTAATCCTCTGTGAGATGGATACTGATCCTGTCAAAGAAGTGTGGATTAGACATCAAGGAGAATGGAAGTAGGGAGAAGTATGGAAGTAGGGAGAGAATGGAAGTAGCTGTAGGTTTAATTCAGAGATTCAAATGAGATGTAATACGGACTTGGGACAGAAGCAAAGCTTAGTTCAGTAAATATGATCTGTATTGCAAGGATTAGGCCTAGAAGTCTGACTGATTGAGGCAAGGAGGAATGAAAGCTGATACTGGAGTTTTGAGATTTTGGAGTGCTAAGTTAACGTTAAGTTAACTAGAATGGGAACATTAAGATCAAGAGAAGATTGTGACAGCAGATGACAAATCAGGTGTTTTTGATATTTGAAATGCATTTGTTTCTATCACCTCCCATCTTACTCTGTCACCTGTCCCAGGTCAGAGATTAGTTATGACTCCCTTTGTACACTTTCAGGGTAGCACAAAGTAAGCGCTGAAAATGTTTGATGAATTTGTATATCCGCTGTGAATATCTTCTCTCTTAACCTCTCTGCTCTAGACCAGGACCTTGTAATATTTCTCTTGAATAATTACAGGCTTGAGGACCACCCCTGCTCTTACCCTAGCTCCCATTCTTTGGGTGAGTTAGAACAAGGAGCCCTGTCTGAGTTTATGAATTAGAGAAGGGTACAGTTATATGTGTGGAGGCAACCCTTTGTTCAGGACTTGGGAAGCAGGGCACACCTTTGTGGGAAGGTAAAGGCTCCCCTTCATAGAATGAAACCTCCTGTTCTATGTTGGCAGGCATGGAGAGCCGAGTGCAGAGGTGGGCTTTTAGGCTTACCCATCCCCTCAACTGGCACAGAACACCCTGGAAAAGTCCCCCAGTTGATCTTATGGATCCCACCCTGCCATTTCTGTTTCATTCAGTGATTTTTTCCTAAAATGTAATACTGTTGTGCCCTGCTTTCCGTATTTCCCCAGTGCCTTCAGGATACAGTTCAAAGTGCTTAACCAGCCCTGTAGAACCACCTCGGACGCAGTCCTTTCCTGACTCTGCTAGTTCTCCCTTCCTTTTTGTTCATTTATTTTCCCCCAGCACCACAGTGTAGGCACCTGGCTCATGCTTGTCAAATAGACTGATGACTTAAGAAACAAGTGAAAAGTGTGGATTTTACCACCCTCCCCAAATCAAAACAGTTTTCCCCCAAAGTAAACAACAAAAAATGCAGACACCACCCTCCTACACAAAAAAGTTTTGCTGCTTCCTAAACACGATGTATTCTGTCAGTTGTCAAAGCTTTTTCTTAACCCCTTCCGCTATACTTTTCTGTAGTCTTGAAGTGGCTGTTTATTTGGAGATTGAAGATCTGTGAGAAGATAATTGCTTTGAATGAAATCTGAGGCTGCCATTCCAAGGCTGATTTGCTCTGGCGGGTCTGTGTATTGGATCTTTGTGAAATTCTTTTAAAAAATTGCACACAGATTCAGGTGACATCAGTTCAGTTCAGTTCAGTTCAGTCGCTCAGTCGTGTCTGACTCTTTGTGACCCCATGAATCGCAGCACGCCAGGCCTCCCTGTCCATCACCAACTCCTGGAGTGCACCCAGACTCACATCCATCGAGTCAGTGATGCCATCCAGCCATCCCATCCTCTGTTGTCCCCTTCTCCTCTTGCCCCCAACCCCTCCCAGCATCAGAGTCTTTTCCAATGAGTCAACTCTTCACATGAGGTGGCCAAAGTACTGGAGTTTCAGCTTTAGCATCATTCCTTCCAAAGAACACCCAGGGCTGATTTCTTTTAGGATGGACTGGTTTGATCTCCTTGCAGTTAAAGGGACTCTCAAGAGTCTTGTCCAACACCACAGTTCAAAAGCATCAATTCTTCGGTGCTCAGCTTTCTTCACAGTCCAACTCTCACATCCATACATGACTACTGGAAAAACCATAGCCTTGACTAGACAGACATTTGTCAGCAAAATAATGTCTCTGCTTTTGAATGTGCTATCTACGTTGGTTATAACTTTCCTTCCAAGGAGTAAGTGTCTTAATTTCATGGCTGCAATTACCATCTGCAGTGATTTTGGTGCCATACTTGACCTCTAAAAAACATGTCAACTTTGGAGATAGAGGAGTGTGTCCATCTGCCCAACACTGATCTCTGATTGATGGCTTCATTTGTTCCAAATGTTTAGACCAGCCTAATGATGAACTTTTGAAATGCTTTCTAATCTTGTCAAAAGTTCTTGCCCAGAACCCCCAACCCAGTTGCTATTTATCTTTCCATGTGTGTTTCTCCTCTTTCCACAAAGAATGTGAAAAAGTTGTGAGAATGTATTCAGTTTAAAAAGAAACAGTTAACTGAAAAACATCATTTAAGTGTCAATAAAAAATTGTAAGTAGGTAAAACATGGCAGGTAGGAGATGGGAGGTGTGCCTCAGATGTGCAGGCCCAAGTGTTGGTATAGTTGGTTTAACTTTCCTGGGACATCACCAAACTGGAAATTCATTCTGTTGCAGAGTTCTCATTGGTCTGTAAAGACAGTAATTTGTATATCAGTAATTGTCCATTTTGCTTCATAGAAGCCAAGCTAACGTTAACAATGAGAAAACATGCTGCTTAGGCCACAAGGGTGAACTCTGTAAATATTTATTTTTTTATTAAAAAATATTTTTTAATTTTCAGCCTTAATAGTTTTCACTATTTATTTTTCAGATGGTCTCTATTGTTTCCAACAGTTATATTAGGCTTTTTTGTTGTTGTTGCTGTGGCTCTTCTAGTCAGTTTTTGAAATATTTACCAATTTTAATGTTTATTTATTTAGAACTATTAACTATTACTCAAGAATTAGACTCTCATAGGAATAACTGTTTAGAATTCAGTTTAGATGGAACTTGACTTCCAGTTTTGGCTTGGAGTATGTAGTGTAGTATCTTAGTCACCGTATATTTTAGACAAAAACTTAAAGACCAGTATGTTCTGCAAATGCAAGGTAAGATGATTATAATGAGGGTATCAATTCATATACTAATTGATTCAAACTGTTATTGTATTAATAAATGTACTTTCCATTTCCTATAAGCTGTTTCCCTTTTGATTGTGCCTCATAACCAATTTTCTATAAAAATAGGTTGCATATGACAGCTCATTTATTTTGTTGATATTAAAAAATTCCTCCCCCTTCCCTTCTTTAAATATCTGTTGAGCAGCTGTTGGGGAGCTCAGAGAGACATACAGGCCCACGGAAGAGTTGTTCTGTCTTAAACAGCCCCTTCCAGTGTACCTGTGCTGTCCAGTATAGCATAGCACTTACTGTGTACTCAGTAAATATTTATTAATTTGAACTTGCCATTATCAATAATTTTATCATTTATTTCATTTAATCATTCATTTCAGTGGTAAAGGGTAAGTAGTGCCTACTGGTAGGATACTCTTACTTTCCAAATTCTAAGTCTACCCCTGACCTCAAAGAAAGATACAACCTTCAAAGCATATTTGAAGCTATTCATTTGTTCATTCATGCAAAAATTATGTATGAAGAAATGTAAAGTAGAGAAGAGGGGAAAAAGTCAGGATACTCTTCTGCTTCTTTCCTGCTATGCTTAAAATTAGTCATATAAGTATTTACTGAATTTGCCTCAAAGATTAAATGAGAAAAAGATAGTAAGACTGTTTAGCACAGTGTCTGACACATTGTATATGCTCAGTATATACTAGTTTATTTATTATAATACCTTGAACTAAAACTAGAGGATTGCACTCCTTTATTCTGCATAATTTGCCATCCTATCTTCATCTTTTCTTTTTCTTTTTTTCACTTCAAGGATGGTCTTTGTGTGCCTTTTTTTCCTGAATCTGTAGAATGGGTTCTATGCTTAGTTACCCAATGAAGTTCAGGCAAGAACTTAAGCTAGAATTTTCCTTAAATTTCTTCTATGATTTAAGACACCTTGGGGAAGAGATAGGTGAGCTTCTACATCAACGGATGATGATTTTTATCTTTATCAAGTGACCCACAATTTGGTTACTGGTGCAATGAGAAATTAAGAAAATAGCACACTTTTATGACTGTCTTTTCACAGTCACTCAAATCAGAACTGGAATGCCACAAAAACAACTCCCTGTTAGCCCAGAGAAAAAAAAAGAAAGAAAGTAAAGGGGAAATTCAGATTAGTCACAAAGAAGTTCCCCCGCCTGCCTGCAAAAGCTGAAGCATTAAAACTGAGAGAGTCCTCTCTGCTCTTTCAATCGCCTCTTATCTCTGGCCCTGGGACCTGTGTGTCTTCTGATTGATACACCTTGTGTTGGCTTCATCTCCTTCTTTGTGGGGAAGAAGTCGGTTCTCCCTCAGGTTTCCCCCTGTCACGGTTTTCATCGTCCCTGCATCCAGATTGTGAAGATGGAAGGGGTCCAACCCCTGGACGAGAATGTGGGAAATGCACCAGGCCGGAGATTCTTGAGGAACAAGCTATTGCTGGTGGCCTCCATAATTCAGGGGCTGGGGCTTCTCCTGTGTCTCACCTACATCTGTCTGCACTTCTATGCTCAGGTAAGATGCACCAACCAACATGTCCTTTCCTCCAGCTCAGGCTGATGGCAGCTCCAAATGTCACTTGGAAATAGTCTGACACCAAAATTGTTTTCCCTTTTCTGCTCAGAGATTGTAAAATGTGGTCAAGCACCCTTGTGTCTCTCTTTTCCTTCCTTTTTTTCAGCAGTGGCCGTGGTGAGGCACAGTGGAGATAGGGCAGGGGCACTGCTTCTGAATTAATCTTTTTCTTTATAACACAGAAATCCTGGTATTCTTTTGTGAACTGTCACTTTGAAGCTTTGAGTCCCTGACATACCTATTGGTTTATCTCTTCTGCTAATAAGCAACTGATCAGGGAATTAATGTAAAAAGGAAATAATAAATTTTTTATTTCCTTTTTACATTATTATACTTTCTCATTGTATTCATAAACACCATAGACTCAAGGAGATATGCTTTCTGAAGAATGCTGAAGGTATCAATATTAAGTTCTTTTAAATAGCTAACCTATATATATTTAAGAGCAGAGATATATATGTTCATGTCTGTATGTACACAGGCTGAGCGTTTATCCCAACAACTTAATCAGATATTGTTTTTCAGTCTTTCTCTACCAATCACAACTTATTGACATCACTTTGTCCAATACATTATGTAGTGGAGGATCATCATTTTAGTATTCCCCCCCACCCCTTAATGAAGAAATTCTTTCCATTTTTCCATCTCTTTATTCTGGTCCCGTTTACATTATTATTTTTTTCATAGTTGTTCATATATAAAAACATTATTAGCTTTTTAAGGATGTTCTTGACTGCAGGAGATTCCACTGAAAAAGAAGATAAATGTGTAGTGGCCTTGTGTTCCCTTGTTGGGGCTAGTCTGATAATTCTTGTTTGCCTGGTGGTTGCTCTTGGTTAGAAAAGACTCTCACTGGTATAGGTCAGACAATGAGAACTTTCATTTCTGATGGCCAGGTCAGAGACTGGGTACCTCAAATTAGATCAGGATAAGATGAGCAGAGTCCTAGAGGATGCCCGGGCTTGTCTCTGTCTACAGGAAACGGGTTTTCAGTTCCTGCAGTCTAATGGGGGTGCGGTCGTGATCATTGTCCCGCAGAGGGTGCTCGTGTCTCCAAATTCCCGAAGGGTACTAGTGTCATGCTCAAGTCTGCAGACTAGTGAGCACCCCAGCACACCCATACTGTCTTCATCATGCCACACATTTCCTTCTCTGCGCAGAACCCTTTGGGTGAAATTAGAGTAGGTGATTTTGGGGAGAGGGTGTCGGGGGAGGAGCAAAGTGTCCATGGCAGGATGCCCAAGACAAAGACCGGAATTAGGCTCTTCCGAGAAGAAAACAAAGAGAGTAACCCAAAATAGAACAGCTGAGTTTATTCACCAGGTCCGGGAGCCCTGAGACTGCTTTTTGAAACAACCGCAGTGTTACATATTTCCTTGCACTGTGGGATGATTTAAAAAAAAACAAAACAGAACAGATGGCCCCAGTCAAGTCTCAACAGTTAATTGCACTAGGGCTCAGAGGATGGGAGAGAGCAAAACATGAAACAGATACAGATGTGTAGCTAGCTGGTGGCAGGGGGCCACCCTGGAATATCAATACCCAGAGGAGGCAGAGGAGAGGGGTTCTTTCTAGCAAGTCACCCAGCAATTCTGTGCTAGGTCGTGGAAGGACAGCTGAATGCTGGCTTCTAGGATACTGGAATTCACGGTGAGCTGATCTTTGGGAGAGAATTAGCTTTCTCTGGTCCTGGCACAGAAATGGAAGCAAAGATGGAAGAGGTACGTTTGAGCTGTTTGCTCAAAAAATGTCTTCTTATATACTCTAGATACAAATTTTTCTGTGGCTCAGATATTTGAAATTGTTCACTTGACATTAATTATTTTCTTATTTCTCACTAGACTGTTTTAGCTAACACAGTTTCTTATACTATTAAGGGGACCCAAGGCAGCACGATGTGTCCTTAATCGTAATCTCATACACTTTCTTAAGGGAAAGAATAGCTTAGAGAGGTTGTGTGTGTTTTCCCCAGAACTTGGTCAGTCATGGTGGCAGCAGTGTGTAGAGGAGAGAGACTGAGAGAAAAGGGTATAAAGTAACTGCTGAAGAAGGAACATAGACTAGGAGGTTTTCTAAATTCATGGGTAAGATTGTTTTGGATTTTGGTTGAAGGATAGATAGGTGGGGATGCCTATCAAAGCTCTACTTTTATAAGACATTGTATTACAGTGATCTATAGAGGAGGTGAAATGGAGCTGAAATACTCATCATTTACCTAGTTAAATTGGATCTCTTTTATTGTAGGAGAAAGATATTTGGGGAATAATCATGATTTTTCCTCATTTCTTAGATTTAATTTTTAACTTCATAAAAATTTTCCTGTGTGGATGACTCTGTGGAAAAAAAAATAGATATGTAACTGTTAAACTCCATTTGGCAGTCAGCCTTCCTTTCAATCAAATTTATTTAGTAATCTTTGTTTTCTCACCACTTGGTTAAGTTTTACTATGTGAAAAGCAGAAGTTTTTGTTTTTGAGATGGCAGATAAAAAAGACCTTACCCACTCCTTATATAATTAACTTCCCTCTTTGGACCCTGATTTTCTCATCTGAAACATGAGGCAGTTGGATCAAATTGTCAGAAATATCTCTTCCAGGTCAATATCCTGTGAATACTCATAAAATGGGTATGAGGATCTGAGAAATACAAATCTAAGTGAACAGATTTTTGTGCCTAAGCTTATGGATACCCTGATTCTTAAGAAGGGACTGGAGGAAATCAGATTTGTACATATACATGTAATCTGTATTTATTCATATACTATGCACATTTCTAAATAACTTATTCTGGATTAGCAAAATACTTTATTTAGAAAGGGGAAAGAAATAGACACTGTAGAATAATATCCATGATGCAAGTTACAAAATTGAGTCACAAAAACCAATACAATTATTGGGGCTGCTGCTTAAAGTATCAGGCTTCCAGGCTTCCCTGTAACTTCAGCTGGGAATGATGGCAGAAAAAAGCTGATGTATAATGTGAGAAGCTTTTGTAAATTATACCCATGTATCTCAGAGCTATTGAAGCTGGGCTCTTCCAAGGCTCTTTCAAGATCTTCCAAGATCAGAGCACTTGAAAGATGTGCTTTTAGTGATTATTTATCAGCAAATCCCACCCACAGTTAAAAGTTTATATTCTTACCGCTTTTATTCCTGGAGAAGACAGAAGGGGAGGTCATTGAGCTGACCAGTTCTGTATCAACAATGGCCAGAGTTAGAATTCAGTTTCTTGGTGAAGTTTCAGACTATAACTTGGACTTTATATCCTTTAGGAAGAATAAGAGGCATTTTTGCTTAAAAATTTTTGTCTCAGATTTTAGATCAAATTAGATGTGTCCCCATGTGATTTTAACAAGTTTTTAAAGACATTTTTAATGATAGACATGGAAATAAATAATTTTCAGTGCAGAGACCCAGAGGGATGGTATGGGGAGGGAGGAAGGTGGAGGGTTCAGGATGGGGAACACATGTATACCTGTGGCAGATTCATTTTGATATTTGGCAAAACTAATACAATTATGTAAAGTTTAAAAATGAATTTGCATTTTATAAGCAGTTTTATGGGCTTTCCTTATAGCTCAGTTGGTAAAGAATCTGCCTGCAATGCGGGAGACCCCGGTTCAATTCCTGGGTTGGGACGATCCCCTGGAGAAGAGATAGGCTACCCACTCCAGTATTCTTGGGCCTCAGAAGCCTGGCACAATGTAGTCCACAGAGTTGCAAAGAGTCAGACATGACTGAGCGACTGAACTCAACTGAAGCAATTTTATGGGCTTCCCTGATGGTTGAGATGGTAAAGAATCTGCCTAAATACAATACAGGAGATCTGGGTTCGAGCCCTGGGTTGGGAAAATCCCCCTGGAGGAGGGAATGGCAATTTTATGGGAATTAAGAAGAAACACCTGAAGTATTGAACTGATTTGTCATTAAGTATTTTGAGGCTCTTAAAGGAGATACTACTGAAAATGCATAGACTTGTTAGGTTGAACAGACATTAGACACAGTCCACTTGCAGATAGGAAAACAGAAACTCAGGGAGGATAGAAGCTGGAGAAGGAGGTGATGCTTCAGCTGATATTAGGAGTAGAGGGACTTCCCTGGTGGTCCGGTGGTTAAGACTTTGCCTCCCAATGTAGGGGGTGCAGGTTTGATCCCTGGTTGGGGAACTAGGATCCCACATACCTTGGGGTCAAAAAACCAAACCATAAAGCAAAAGCAATCTTGTAATAAATTCAGTAGAGACAAAAAATGATCCACATCAAAAAGTCTTAAAAAATAGTAGAAATTCTTTAAATAGACAAGAGGAATGATGGTGGTTGGGTAGGGGCAGAAAGCTTTCTAGGTAAAAAGGCAAGTTGTTCAGAATGGTTGGAGGTGAGTGTTCATTGGAGAAAGTGGACAAAGATGAAGTTGAAAATCTAGGTGGAGACAGGACACAAAGGGTCTTGTGACGTGTGCTAAGGGAACAAACGGCATTCCATTCTGTACAAAAGAAAATACAGGAAAAATTACCCAAGTTGTTGCTTCTCCCGATTTCACTTCTCTTACATGGTCTGCTGCTGCTGCTGTTAAGTCACTTCAGTCGTGTCCAACTCTGTGCGACCCCATAGACGGCAGCCCACCAGGCTTCCCCGTCCCTGGGATTCTCCAGGCAAGAACACTGGAGTGGGTTGCCATTTCCTTCTCCAATGCATGAAAGTGAAAAGTGAAAGTGAAGTCACTCAGTTGTGTCAGACTCTTCGCGACCCCATGGACTGCAGCCCACCAGGTTCCTCTGTCCATGGGATTTTCCAGGCAAGAGTACTGGAGTGTGTTGCCAGTGCCTTCTCCGCTTACATGGTCTACATGCTGGCAAATACAGAAAATGTGTCTCCTCTCACGTAGCGCTAGGGGGCACCACAGTAAAACTAACAGTTCTCAATTAACTTTTAAAGAGAACTCACTCTTTTTTTTTTTTTCCTGAGGAGTTAAGATTAGAACACTTTTCTCAAGAAGCCAAGTGCTCATCCATGTGTAAGAGGATGGACAATATCAGGGGCACCTAATATTGTTCACTGTTTATGCAGTGATGATATTTTCTACAAGAAAAATTTAGATATCGGTTCTGACCCAAGTACTCAAAATAGGACAGAGATTGTTTGGACAGGAATCATGCTGGAAAATGTCAAGTATATACACATGAATAGAAACAAATGCACACACTCAGAGGAGAGATGTAAAGTGAGCAGAGAGGCTCTTGGTATAGACCTTGGAATATGACCTCCCTATTCCTCTGACATTAGCTCCTAGCTGCTAGCCCTGAGTAGACCTAGCCTTGCCTAATGGCTGACCACATTGCCCTTCCAATTCTGTTTCTTTTAATAGAAATTATTTCTGTATCCCTCACTCTCAGAGAACCCGCAGGTTCCCACCCACTTCAGGAATTTTGCATTCATGGCTAATGAATGTTAATCTTCTGGGACCACTTAGGTTGAGGGAGCCATGTACAGTGTTCAGTTCAGTTCAGTTCAGTCGCTCAGTTGTGTCTGACTCTTTGTGACCCCATGGACTGCAGCACGCCAGGCTTCTCTGTCTATCACCAACTCCTGGAGTTTACTTAAACTCATGTCCATTGAGTCGGTGATGCCATCCAACCATCTCATCCTATGTCATCCCCTTCTCCTCCCACCTTCAGTCTTTCCCAGCATCAGGGTCTTTTCAAATGAGTCAGTTATTCGCATCAGGTGGCCAAACTATTGGGATTTTAACCTTAAACTCAGTCCTTCCAATGAATATTCGGGACTAATTTCCTTTAGGATGGACTGGTTTGATCTCCTTGCAGTCCAAGGGACTCTCAAGAGTCTCCTCCAACACCACAGTTCAAAAGCATCAATTCTTTGGCTTTCTTTATAGTCCAACTCTCACATCCATACATGACTACTGGAAAAACCACAGCTTTGATTAGATGGGCCTTTGTTGGCAAAGTAATGTATCTGCTTTTTAATATGCTGTCTAGGTTGGTCATAACTTTTCTTCCAAGGAGCAAGGGTCTTAGTTTCATGGCTACAGTCACCATCTGCAGTGATTTTGGAGCCCCAAAAGTTAAAAATCTGTCACTGTTTTCATTGTTTTCCCATCTATTTGCCATGAAGTAATGGGACCAGGTGCCATGATCTTCATTTTCTGAATGTTGAGTTTTAAGCCAACTTTTTCACTCTCCTCTTTCACTTTCATCAAGAGGCTCTTTAGTTCTTCTTTGCTTTCTTCCATAAGGGTAGTGTCATCTGCATATCTGAGGTTACTGATATTTCTCCCGGCAATCTTGATTCCAGCTTGCGCTTCATCCAGTCCAGCATTTCTCATGATGTACTCTGCATATAAGTTAAATAAGCAGGGTGACAATATACAGCTTTGACGTACTCCTTTCCCAATTTGGAACCAGTCTGTTGTTCCACATCCAGTTCTAACTGTTGTTTCTTGACCTGCATACAGATTTCTCAGGAGGCAGGTACAGTGTTGTTATTCCTATTTGGGAAATGAAAGGATAGCAGCTGAATAGCAAAGTAGAAAGGTTGTTTCTCATAGTCACAGATAAAATATATGGTAGTGTTGGGATGGAATTGGATTCCCCAATATCTCATGGCTTATGTGTTTTGTTTGTAGCTAAATGAAGGAATTAAAACACTTTTTAATAAAAAAATGCAACATATCTTCTCAAAATTTTAGGGAAGTCATTGAGGTATAGGAGAGAATACATTGGATCAGGAACTAGAAGATTCAGTCCAGTGTTTTAGCTTTGTGACTCTGGGTAAATTCCCTGAAATTCCCCGAGTATCAATTTAATCATCTCCAAAACTGGAATTTGATTATTGTGAGGAACAAATCTGTTACAGAGCTTTGTAAATGTTAAAATTACTATTATTTATAAACATGCTTCTATAAGCATACTGCCCACTAAAATGTTTACCTTGTAGCACACATGCAATGCCATAACTCAGATCTCAGAAAGCATATCATAGGTAAGGTCAACCTTAACTTCATGAATTTGGCTTTCCTACTGTAATTTTTAAGATTAAGAAAAACCCCTTGAAATAATTTTAGTTTATTTGAATTTAGATGTCTAATTAAGATGGCCATGGCTGTATTAGCAAAGGAAAAATGAAGGGGAGAATTTATGAGCATATAAAATATTATCAGGTTAGTGTCTGAAAGTGGCTCAGAAATCTAAAATGACACACTTAGAACACATGGCCCAGATGGGTTCCAGCTCCCCTTACATTAATGTAGTTCATCCAATTCTCTAATAACTTGGTTGCCAAGTAAGGCAGAAGCTTAAACTTAGAAGAGTGGTCTGGTTCACAGTACTAGAAATGTTGGAGCTAAGAGGGGCATGAAAGTGAAAGTGAAAGTGAAGTCGCTCAGTCGTGTCCGACTCTTTGTGACCCCATGGACTGTAGCCTACCAGGCTCCTCAGCCCATGGAATTTTCCAGTCCAGAGTACTGGAGTGGGTTGCCATTTCCTTCTCCAAGAGAGGCATAATTATGTATTTTTTTTTCTCAGCAAACCTTTCATTCTGAAATGCAAGTTTGATGTGTTATTAATTTTTATAAATTTGTCTCGCTTTGATGACATTGAAAATGCTAGTTAAGGACACACTCTGACAGAAAGAGCAGCAAGTAGACCCAAACTTTAGTTCTTCCAATACTAATTGAATAAGGGCTATGGATAGAAAGCTTCACTCTTAGGATGTTATATAGGTGGGTATCTGGGGGGATGAGTGTAAATGATATACCCTCCGGCTGGGCTGTCCTGTAGGTCACATAGCACGAGCCTACAGAACCTAAGATCAAAATGAAAATGACAATTAACATTGCAAAAAATTATAAGCATCAAAATAGTCACCAAGGGAAATTATAAAATCTTTACTGGGTTATAAAAGAAGTCGTAAAAGACATGTTTTACTGCTCAGTAATGTAAAATACATTTTGAGTTAGCAGTGTGTTGGGTGGTTAATGTTTTTAATTTCCAAGGCCTGTAAAAATCTTAATCTGGCCCTGAATGTGGTATGATGAAGACTGGAAACCCAGCTCTTTTTAGGGAGAGGTTGACAGGCATCACTCCTGGTGCTACTTGCAATACCATCTCTGGATTTGTGATCTTGTCCCTGCGTTGTCCTTACTTCTTCACTCCGACTTTGGATGGTGATAGATATTCGTAGGCAGTTTTACAATGAGGAAATCTGAGGCATAGAGACTTGTCTAGGTCAATATAGGAAGGTCTGGTTATAAATCAGGACTAGGTTTAAATTCTAGTCCTGTCTCTTTCTATTACACCTGGCCAAGACTCCATGGCTCTAAGCTGTAAGCATTTTACCTGGCTGTTTTAAAATTTTTTCCTTTCCTGACAGTAATTGCTTATGTAGAAAAACTGGGGGAAGATTTATAACCTGGAATCAAAGGGAGAAAGATTCTTTTAAAAAAAGAATCTCCTGCCACAAATTCAAATAACACAATCAATGAAGCTTTAACAAATGTGTAATACCTTATAGGTTAGTTTGATAAAACAAATCATTGCCATGTATGATTCATTCATAGAAGAGAAAGGGGACTTAGATTGGGGCATTGGCTCAGTCATTTATCCACTCCAAGCTGTACTTTTTTTTTAAACAGGAGATTAGACTATATAATCTCCATGGGCCTTTCTAGTTCTGTCAGACTGATTTGAAGAATTATTTTAATGTTGTAAGTGTGATTTTACACTATATGCAAATATCTTTTCAACCAGGGTGGCACTGCAAATTTGGTGGCTTAGAAGAAATGTAACCTTTCACAGTTTGGGAGGTTAAGTATTCAAAGTCAATGTGTCAGCAGTACCGTGCTCCATCTGAAGGCTGTAGGAAAGAATCCTCCAGGATCCTTCCGTGCCTCTTTCTAGCTTCTGAGGGCTCCCAGCAATCCTAAGCGTTCCCTGGCTTGATAGTACTGGGAAACCTAGTTGAATACAGCTCTTCAGTAAGAATTTCACAGAGGGCTAGATTCAATAGCTAGTTTCTTGATTGGGATTATAAAGCGAGCATACTTTGATTTTTGCATCAGGTGCTTCATTTCTCTTCCATTATTTAGCAGGAAGGCTTTAGTTTAAAATGTCATTATCATTATTGTTACCACCACCACCATCATCGTTCCACTGCTGTTCTGTGATGATTTTTACCAGTCACCAGTCTTAGTTCACACCATAATGTAGCTTGAGGACTATTTAGCTTTACTGCAAATGAGGCTAAGAGCCTCATTGCATAAACAATACAAAAGATACTCACGATTCTTCATTAACTATCAGAGGGAGCCACTTGGGGAGAAAACCTGTTCTTTTGTTATGGCTGGGGGATTTATTATCGTGTATTATTGTGTTGAAAAGATCTTCGGTTCAAAGGATCTTCTTATCCACCAATAATTTGGGCTTTTTCTTTTGAATGTTATGATTTTCCTAATCTCTGGTATTGAAAAAGTCCTTAGATAGTCCCCATTCCACTTTGCTTATTCAACCATCTTAATTGAGAGTTAAAAAATGAGGACATAAAAATAAGGAAATTCAAAACTGAGAAAGGGAAGGACTTGTTCTGGCTTACGACCAGACCTGAGTGTTCTATTCCCAGCCCAATGCCTGGTCCATTTCTACTAGGTTGCCTTTCCAAGGCAACAGTGCCTACTCTTTTATACGGCCAATGAGATGGGGAATGAGTAACTTCAGATAGAAAGATACTGATCATAATAATTGTGCTATCCCCTTTGTACTCAAGGATGAATGGGGCAGTTTAAAAAAACCTCGAGCCACATATGGTTTTGGCTAGTGTCCCCTGGAGGAGGGCATGGCAACCCACTCCAGTATTTTTGCCTGGAGATTCTCCATGGACAGAGGAGCCTGCTGGGGTACAGTTCATGGGGTTGCAAAGAGTTGGACATGACTGAGTGACTATGCATAGCACAGAGCAAGTGTCAGGGTACAGTCTAAGGGACTCAGTAACTATTTATTTATAAATGCCATTATGTTTAAGGCATTGTAAGATTTATGATAATGCAGTGGGTACCTCGTAAGCCAACTTTTCCAGTTGCTTTGCTGCTGCTGCTGCTGAGTCATTTCAGTTGTGTCCGACTCTGTGTAGCTCTATGGACTGCAGCCTGCCAGGCTCCTCTGTCCATGGGATTCTCTAGGCAAGAGTATTAGAGTGGGTTGCCATGCCTTCCTCCAGGGGATCTTCTCGACCCAGGGATCCAACCTAGGTCTCCTGCATTGGAGGCAGATTCTTTACCGCTGAGCCACCAAGGTAAAGACTAGGATATTTTGAAAATTACCTGATTCCCAAGGTGAGGAAGGGAGTTGTTTCTTTTTTTTCAATTTAATTTTTTAAAATTGAGGTATAGTTGATGTACAAGATTATGTAAGTTTTTTCAGGTGTATGATAGTGATTCACAATTTTTAAAGATTGTATTTCATTAATTGTTATTATAAAGTGTTGGTTTTATTCCTTGTATTGTACAGTACATGCTCGTAGCTTATTTTACACATGGTAGTTTGTACTTTACAGTTCCTACTTCCCTCTCCTCTCACTGGTAACCAGTTTTTTGTTCTCTATATTTGTGAGTCTGTTTGTTTTTTTGGTTATATTCACTATTCTATGGGAGTTCTTAGAAATGTTTTGGCAGACCCCTCTGTTACTGTACTTGAGGAATTCACAAGCAAATGTGGAAAGGGAAACCCAGATAAAAGAAAATCTTCCCCTTGAGGATATGAAGAATTGCAAATCACAAAATTTTGAAGGTGCATTCATGTCACATGGATGCTTTTGGTTCATTTGGTTGTTTTTCTGAATACCTGATACTCCTCTTAGTGATCCATTAATTGCTAAGCGTTTGGGACAGTGAAACCACAGTTCTTGTTCTCTGAGATAGAGAGGAGAGGGTCAGTAAGTAGAGGCTAGCCATTACTAAATAAATTTGACAAGAAAAATGCAAGTGGTTAGAGAGAGGGGGCTATATTAGAATATCACATGGGCTGTGTAGTAGAGAGTATAGTAAGAATTTAAAAAGAGGGATTACAGCAAAAAGGTGCTGGCAGCCATGGTGAAGGGTGGTGATAGAGAAAACAAAGTCTCGAATGACAGTTAAAATGGCTTTTCTTTGTGTTCTTTCATCTTAATAGACTCTTTATTCAACATGATTTTCAAAGTCACACATCTTCATGTCTAAGAAATATCACTTTGAGGATAAACTTTCCTGATTATGGAAGACTGGTCAAATAACCAGTTTTTGTTCATTTCTATTCCTTTCTCTGAGTTGGATTCTGAACTTTCCTCATCAGAAGTTGGGGCCCTTCTCTTTGTAAGGGAGTTTCCATCGAGTATACACTAAATCCACCAGGAGAAGAGTCTGCCTTCCCAACCCACTGTAATGGGTAAATATGGAAAATTCCATCTTCCTCTTCGGAGGCTCATTCAGAAACACCCTCAGAGCCTATAAGACTTTGCTTTCACAATCTCTCAGGTCTTCTCTGATTGACGTGAAGCCCATTGCTGGGGGAGGAGACATTCACATCCCTGTGAAGGTTGCATGCTGAACCACGATTCCCATGGCATATCTGTTTCTGCACTGTCCTCCACTGACTCACATCTCATCCCACTCCGACCTGGGATCTTGACTGATAGCAAGTGAGGAAGAGCAAGGCCCACATAGTGAATGCAGAGCCCACTTCCTGGTTTCACATTTGATGAGTATCATTCCCTCCTGCCACAGATACACCCCCTCCAGGACAAATGCCACATGAGTATAAGGCAGCCTCATGCCACATCCCAGTGAGTCAGAATAAGAAATTCACACATTCTAGAGATGAGCTCATGAAGCAAGCAGCACCTTTTGGGGAACATGGTACAGGCTGCTGGATAAATGCTGTATATCAGACATTTCCCATCTTTGTTCTCAGATAGTTCAGTGTTTCAGGTACTGAGAGAGGTCAGGAAAAAGGACATTATTCTGACTCTTCTTTGCATCACCTACTTGCTGCCTACTTTATTTGTCCTGCTGCCCCTTGCCAGGACAGATGCATCTAATTAGAGTCCAGCTAATGGTTTGCCAACCTGAACTATACAAACAACCTTGGAGAGTTGACTGAAGAGCTCTTTTCTGAAGAATGTTTAGATATTTTGAGATATATCTGAGTATTTTGACAACTATCAAAAACCTATCTTTTAATCTTGTTTAGAGTTTAAAATTAAAAATAAATTAATCTTGAACCCTCAGAAAAATGTATTCATATGGGTTTTTTACTCTTAAGATAGAATAGGATAAAGAGAAAGGATGTTATCATGAACTTGAGGTTCAATCAAACTCAAGTTAATACCTGTTTATTCCTGAGCAAGTTCTTAACAACACTGATTCTCATTTCTTTCTATCTATAAGGCATGAGTAATTATTATTTCTACTTAATGGTATTATTTTGAAAGCAAACAAGTTAATGAATTTCAGAAAGAGTAATGCACTGCATGGCGTGTTTTAAGTTCTGAGTAAGTTTTTACTGTTTTTCTTGAATATACCAAAAATGGTCTAATTTCTAGACCCTTCCTCTAGGCAGTGCCTTTGGATTCTCTGGGTCCTCTTTCTCTTTCAAGGCCTAAGCCCACATCTTTCCTCCTTGAGCTGCCAAAGCCTGCAGTGGTTTTTTTCTGTTCTCTGGAACCTTGTGGCATAAATTGCATATTGGTCTTTACCAGTGGTTTTATGTGGAGGAATTATCTCCCCAATTGACATACAAGTTTGTCAAAACTAAGGACTGTGTATTCTTTCCCTTTGTGTTCTTAGAGTTGAATGTAATACCTGCCAAATAGTAGGTACTCAATAATTATCAATGCTATTTCAAGTCACCAGTAATATGACAATCATATAATCTATTCAATCAACTATTAAATAATACTGATAGTTGAGCACCAGCTTTAGGACAAGCATGATTTTTGCCAAGGAAATGGTTGAAGATGTATTTTCTGGATTTGGACCTTCAGGAGTTCACAGTAGAGTGTAGTAATTCTCAAATCTTGAACCTTGGGTGTTTGTAAAAATGAGATTACTGCGTCCATCTAGACCTTTTGAATCGGAATCTTTATGAATAAACTGGCAGTCTACACATTTTTACAGATTTCCCAGGTGACTCTAATGTAAAGGATAACGCTGGACCAGCTGACCTTCAGTTGCATCATCAGCTGCTCCTAGACAGGGCATACGCATTACTAAGGCAGTTGGTCAGATAGCCCATGTATCAGCTGCCTCTGAGTACTCTGTGTTCTTGGCTCTATTTATGACAGCCCCCAAGCCTAGGAGGGAAGCCTAAACTTTTGGATTCCTATGATGAGGTCATCATGAGACCATCACCCTGCCAATCTGCTGTGCATGATCACATCTTCCTTCCTCCAACTTGGCACTAAAGTGGACACAAGGAATGGACTATTAGTAAAATCTTCAAAGAAATTTCCCTCCACTTTAAATTTGCATGAGAAGAAAAACTGTTGTTGTTGTGTGAAACAATGAAAGTTGTTCTGGATTCCAGGGGGCTGGAGTTGAATCCCTTTCCTTCTGTGGGTCTCATTTTCTTCATCTGTAAAATAGTGTTCAGTTGGAAGATGACTTCTTTTATACTCATGCTTCTGAGGCCATCTCACTGAAACTTCAGGACTGTACTTTGATCCTGGTGTACTGACTTACAAGAATTTCTAGTCCCCTTTGAAGATAGTATGAGCTCTTCAGACTTTGCAGATTGAAGAAGCTTTGTTCTGTAGCTTGTCCTTACATGAAAGTCCTTTGGGATCTTTGATATAGTCCATTTTTTTCTATTATCTGGTGAAGATATGAGGATTTTTATTTTCTTTATATATATATATAAAACTATGCCTGTGGGTAAAATTAATATTATCTGATTTTTTTTTCTGGTAATTTTTCTTATAAAGCCAGAATCATTTTGTGGTGTTCTTCTGGGCTACAAAGAGCTGGTATTTTAGGGATTTGGTTGTACTTCCTTTCTTTTTTATTAGTTCTCTCATTCTGTAGTCATATATAAAGCTAAATTAGTATTATATAGGCTAAATTAAGAACATGACATGGATCTTGTCTCCCATGAGCATCCAAGAATAATAGCTGACATTTATCAGCTCCTTACAGTGTTCCAGGTCAGGTGCTAAAAATTTACATATGTGATCTCATTCACAACAACCTTCTGAGATACTGGCTTTACTCTTTCCATTTTATAGATGAAGGAGCTAAAAGTCAGCCAGGTAATGACATTTTCCCAAGAGCACACAGCTAGGTAGTCTTGCAGCGGAGAGGAGACATGTATCTGGTGGTGGTAGAATGAAAATCAGTAGAGTGATTTAAGTTTTTTTCTTACATCAGGGTTCACTCTTGGTATTATACATTTTATGGATTTTAACAAATGAACAATAACATGTACCCACCATTAGAGTATAGTGCAGAATAGTTTCACTACTCTAAAAATCTTCTATACTTCACCTATTCATCTCTCCCTCCTTCCTCACCCCTGGCAACCACTGCTCTTTAACTGTCTCTGTAGTCTTTCCTTTTCCAAAACATCACACGTTTGAAATCATACATTATGTAGTCTTTTCAGATTGTCTTCTTTTACTTAGTAATATACATTTAAAGTGTGTCCATGTCTTTCCATGGCTTGAAAGCTCATTTCTTTTTAACACTGAGTGTTACTCCATTGTTTGGATATATCACAGTCTATTTATCCATTTAACCTACAGAGGGATATCTTGATTGCTTTTCCTTGACAAGTTTTAACAATAAGAAACAAAGCTATTGTAAACATCCATGTGAATAGAGTAATTTTTAAGTACTTGCTATGGGAGACCAGAAGCCGGGGATTTGATTTAGGCCTCGAAGTTGATATTTTCATGGGTAGACATAGATGAAGGGACATTCTTGGTGGAGAGAACAAAGGAAGCAAGTATTTTTTTAATGCTTACCACGTGCCAGGC
This sequence comes from Bubalus bubalis, assembly GCF_019923935.1. Lineage (NCBI taxonomy): Eukaryota > Metazoa > Chordata > Mammalia > Artiodactyla > Bovidae > Bubalus > Bubalus bubalis. The sequence continues at coordinate 40,240,572 of NC_059161.1, forward strand.
AAACTCCTGAGTATTTTCACGTGTGTTAACTTATTTGAGCTTTACAGTCATCTCCTCGAGCATTCCAATAATAATATTCCTTATTTTTACAGACGTGAAAGCTAAAGCTCAGAAGTGGTATATAACATCCAAATTCAACAGAACTAGAGAAGTCACAATTTGAACAAAATCTTATTTCCAGGCCTGCACCCTCTTGTTTTGTCCTACCAGGCTTTATTTAAAGGATTAGAGGAAATAGTTGATTCGAGCATAAAGCACAGAAAGGATATGGGTAGCAGTAATGCTTGACAAGGAGGTTGGCACCAGGCCATAGAAGGCCTTGAATTGGGCACTGTGGGGGTATTTCTGGGCAGTGGGGTAGTCAGCATGAAGTAATCAGGTTTGGAGAAAGAATCATCTTATTTCACAAAATGGCCAAGGCCTGGTGGTGTTGACGCTAGGAAGATGAGAAAATGTGAATTTCTAATCCTGGGTAACCTTCAGGAGGAAAGGAAGCCTGGGGTCGAGTGAATCTACCTAAAAGAGGAAGTCCTGTGTGCTTTCCTTGCTGCCTGTCAGCATCTTGGTCTCAGAATGCCTTCTTGATCATTACCGCTCTGACTTCTCCATCACAGTATTTCAGAACATTGGGAAATGTCATTGTTTTGCAGGAACCTTATGGAAAGTTTACACAGTCAGTCAAATAATCAGATCATGAGGACTTTTAAGTCAGAGAGTTTGACGTAAATTTGGGATGAAGAAGCTTCCTGTTTCTCTCTTTCATTGAAATTGGTGTAGGGTTGCAACTTTTAAAATTTAAATCATAAACAGTGGTGAAAGGGATGTCTCTGATCTTTGAGGAATTTCTAAAGATGGAAAAAACTGACACCCAGAGAAGTTACGCAACTTGCCTGAGTACTTGCCTGGCTGGTGTTAGGACCAGGTTGCTGCATGCTGAGCCCTGTGCTCTTTGTGCAGCTGCACAGGCTGTTTCTGACTTCAACAAGGTGGCCAAGGGACCAGCCTGCCTGGAGAGCAGTGGGGGCATTCGTTTACCCAGGGAATTATGGTGTTTGGATAATGTACCTTTTGAGAGGCCTTCTTCTAGAACATCGCTTTAAGCATGAAGGGACACTAGTCCAGCCTCACAAACAGTCCACAGAGGGGAGAGAGCCAAAGACTTCGTCCTGAGTCAGCACCTCTCTGTGTGCTCACCACTGACTAATATTGCTCTAGGGGCCCAGCCACTGGCAGAGCTCAGCCAGGCTCTCCCTTCTTCCTACACCGCCTGTTGATTTCAGCTTGATGAGGCTTGTGACTTGACGTACAAGGGAAGTAGGGGATTCTTCATCCGCGTGGGCAGGCCCCAGTGGAGTCCGTTTGACTGCTGCTATGAGTGTGCCAGAAAAGTGGGAAGCAGGGACTCCACACCCCAGAGTATGAAAACAAATTCCTCCCCAGACCTTTGATCCGGACATCTTGCCAAAAATAACCTGGTGGGAGGAGCTGCTGTTCTCTGCAGGCACAATAGGTGGTAGGTTTTTCTCTTTGTTTGTTAGTTTCTATTTCCCTTCTTAGTAGGTAATGTAAAATTTTAAAAATACAAGAAAGTAAGCCATGGAAAATACATGTGCCTCCCACTCCTGCCCTCAGGCTTCTAGTTCCTTTCTCCAGAGGCAGCCCTTTATTCTTCTAGATAAATTCTGTGCCCTCACAAAAATTTTTTTCTTTGAATCCAAATGGAAATGTATTTTTTTCTCCCCTTTGCTTTGGCTTTTTTCACTTAATATATTTTGGAGTTTGTCCCATATTGAAGTTTGTTCTTTTAACCACCAAAATTTCCACAGATGTTTTATCTATTAACTTTTCTTTCTTTGTTGCTTTACTTCTTTCTTGCTTTCGAGTTTAAGTTAGGTTTGACACACGACTAAAGAGTAGAGAAAGATCCAACATTTTAAAAATTTACACACAGATCTACTCATCTCTGAAGGGTTTGAAGAGTTTTTATTGCCTGTGGGCCCTGAAGGTAGGACACTCTTAATCCTGTTTTACAGTGAAAAAGCGAGCAGCCAGGAGGCTCCCAGACTTCACTCCTAGTCCATTCTGGGAGTCTGTGGCCATGAAGGATTGACTGGTCACAACCTTGTCCATGAAGAATCTCTATGACTGAATGGGTTTCTTAACAAGATAACTTTTAAGTGCTCTATTATCTAAAATGGGAAATTGGGGCTCAGGGAGCCAAAATAATATACCAAGGAAGAGTTTGGCAAGTGAGGACAGATCTTATTTAGATGCTTGCATGAAAGAGCAGAAGACTCCTAACTTACCTTATGAGATGTTACAGAAAAGCAATGGGGGCAGGCGGAAGGCTGCATCTAACTCACATAGAAAAAGGCAAGTCTCTTCTCAAGTCAGTCCCTTTACCTGCTGCATTTCTGCTTCATGGGATGGATGTGACTCGTCAATTGTACTTGTTCATTTTTTTACCTAAAACTATATCCTTTTTCTTCCTTTAGGTGCCATCTCAGTACCCTCCAATCCAGAGTATCAGAGTACGGTTTACCAGTAAGTATTGTCAAAAGTTTAGTTGGTTCATAGTTTTAAAAGAATCTTCTCTCCAGCTTATTAATTTCCCCTAGAACATAAGATCTCTCCATTTTCTTAGGGAAACATTAAATCCTGAAATTGTTGGGGCCTGAATATTATTTTCGTTAAGGTCAAAGAAGAAAAGGAGAGTAATTAGTTAACAGATAAGTGCTTGTCACTATACGGATTACGTTATATTCCTCACATAATCCTCCTAGGAACCCTTTAAGTAGAAATTACTCTCACTTTTTTTAGGTAAGAAAACGAAGGCTTCTTACAAGTCTGTCTGGCTGTAAGATATATCATTCCCCAGTAATTCTATTACAGAACAAAATTTTACCTTAATGAGAGTTGGGGGACTTAAAGGCAATGTAATATCTCTAACAAGAGAACATTATTTGGATCCAAGATTAATGCTAGGACAACCACCAGTGGTTTATGTATGGATATTCATTTATTAAGTCCTCTTGAGCCAAAGGAAAGTATATCTTGCCTTCTATAAGTGATCCTCGTTTTCAATTCAAAGTATTTCTCATGGACTTGATTCACAGCAAGAATTACTGAATTGTGCTCAGCAGTGGGAACTTACTCTTTCCTATCACATGGTCCAGGTTTCCTATCACAGGGACATGGTCCAGAGTGAAGAGTTTGAAGTGTCGTTACTTGACCATTCCGGGTGATACTGAGGCTGCCATGGAAAAAGAAGACATTTAGTTTTTGATTTATGCTTGAAATGGCCCCACACAAAGCTGTTAAAGTTATCATTCTGTGTTCTGCTGCTCTTCCTTTTCTTTTTCCTGTGGCAACCACTATTCCCAAGGCACCTTCCAGTAAAAACTGACAATAAAAAGGTAGAAGGGAGAAATAAGTCTATGTTCTTGAGCTCTTATATCAGAACCTGAACCCACAGACTAAGCTTTACTTAGTATTGAAGCATAACTAAGCTTAAGTGATTGTTGATGAAGGCCAGTAATACATGTTGTTGGGAAGTCTAGTTGCCAGGGCATGTTAAGAATTTTCATTTCATGGTGACATGGAGAGAAGAATAAAAGAAAAGTGAAAGTGTTATTCGCTTTGTTTTGTCCAACTCTTTGCAACCCAATGGACTGTAGCCCATCAGGCTCCTCTGTCCATGGAATTCTCCAGGCAAGAATACTGGAGTGGGTGGCCATTCCCTTCTCCAGAGGATCTTCCCAACCGAGGGGTCAAACCCAGGTCTCCTGTGTTGCAGGCAGATTCTTTACCATCTGAGCCACCAGGGAAGCCTGGAGAGAGGATAAAAAGTTAAAGCGATTACTTTGTGTGGACGGGGTGTGCAGGACCCAGGCAAGAGGCACTTCCACCACCCTTTGCCCTAATCAATCCATTGAACAAAGAAGGCAGCACTGAAGTTGCCAATCCTCCTGATTTTGAAAAAACCAGGGAAACCTTGAGAGTCCATTTCCTGCCACAGGTGTGTTGTGACAACTGCCAGTTGCTGTAATCTCTGCACTCTTGAATCCCAGCCCTCTCTGAAACTCTCTTGGCTACTAGTATTAGCTTTGCCTCTTCCATTCCACAGGGAAAGTGGATTCCAACCCTCGTGTAGAAACATAGTCTTCTCTTACTTTTATTCTTTTCAAAATCTGTTCCTGTCACTTTCTCTTCATATGTTTCTAGACATATTGGACGGTTGTTGCTTAATGCTGAGCTAAGGAGTCATTCTTTTTTTTTCTCTTTTACCCTACCCTCCTTAGAGTGTGAGAATGAGAACGGTTTCATCATCACATCCCCAGACGCGGATGGAACCATGAAGGTGCAGAACAACTCAATCATCATCACCTGTGATGGGTTCTATCTCATCTCTCTGAAGGGCTACTTCTCCCAGGAACTCAGCCTCAGGCTTCTGTACCGGAAGGGTCGGGAGCCTCTCTTCTCCCTGAACATGGTCAAAATTGTTGACTCTGTCACAGTGGCCTATCTGCGTTTTAAGGACAAAGTCTACCTGAATGTGACCGCTCAGAATGCCTCCTGTGAAGACATCCAGGTGAATGGTGGGGAGTTGATTCTCATTCATCAAAATCCTGGTGGATTCTGTGTCTACTGAGGACCTGATGGCTGCACCCAAGCCAGGAACCAGCATGAAGGCCACGCTGGGGGTGGACAGGACACTGATTCTTCCTTGGGAGTGGAGGTGTTGTCCCAGCTCAGCCCTCATATTTGGCCATGTGAGATGTGACCAGAAGCAGATCACTTCTACCCCCACTCAGGGATATTTAAAACTTATTTTTACATACCAATTAACTTTATGTATTTATCCTGTATCTTCTAAATCACCTAACCCTCCTCATCCCTCAAGATTGCCTCAAGCCTGTTAGGCACCTCCGCCAGAGTGAGAAAAAAGGTGCGTCTTCCTCAAGATATTGTTCCTGTTGGTCAGGAAATTATCGTAATAAACTTTCATTATTGAAAAAGACACTTGACTACCATTTGTCATCTGACACTGTCAAAATGAAGAAGACCAGGGAGAGGGGTTTTGAATCTGCCAAAGCCAGTGGACTGACTGCTTGCAAGCAGAGGTGCCTCTCCAAGGTGAAATTTGTTGTAGTCTGCATAGTGCCCCAATCTCTGTCTCATGTGGAGGAATTCAAAAGGAAAATCACCTCATCAACAGCTGTCAGGACTTGATGAAGATAGCTGGCTAAGGAATACTCCGCTCTGGGCTTTTTTTTCCCCCCTTGTTTTCTCCATTTTGCTCTCCCAGCCTCCAAATGTTCCTGATAGAAATTTCCCTTCAAAGAACCGTCTCAGGGGTGTGATGCTTGAAAAACTTAATCAGTGATTTAGGGAAAGCTGATGAGACTTTTCTAAGCTGGGAGAGTGAGATAATTTATTGCGTGGGTTATCTTTATCACACCAGAGTGCAGTGAAACTGTACCTCTCAGGATAAGTCAGTGGACATTTGAATAGTCTGGGGAGGAAATCACGTTTGCCACAGAGAGGCAGTGTAACGCTTGCCTAATGCTGAGATACATACTCAGCCCCACATCTTGTGCTCAGGTACCACCTTGCTAGTTTCAAAAAATTGCTTTAGGTGAATTGTCCCCCCACCCTTGGGCTGCGCTGCATGGCTTACAGGATCTTAGTTCCCCAACCAGGGACTGAACCCAGGCCCACAGCAGTCAAAGTGCCAAGTCCTAACCATTGGACTGCCAGGGAGGTCCTCGACATGAATTGTTCTGAGCAAGATATTCTATGATACATGTCTTGACTACTTAGAGGATTTAAAAGTGTGTGTGTGTTTGTGTGTGTGTGTGTGTGTGTGTATACTTGTTTGTTATTGACTGCTCTGCAAAGTTATTCAGAGTGGTTGCTAATAAGTACATGTTTATCACTGTAGATAATATTTAAGAAAATACATGTTTTTTAAGTTTAGAGTTTCTGACTGTATTTCTTCTGGACATATGCATTCCAGGCCAAAGCTTAATTGTTTTGTGAGTTGGCTGTCTTTTGTGCTATGGCCTCTCCTCACAGGTGCCCCCTCCTTTTAGGTACACATGGCCTGCTGCTCCCATGCTGGCCTCCTTCAGCAACACAGGGACACTTCTGCCAGCTTCTACCCATCAAAGTACATGTGTCCCATTTAAATCATTCAATCAAAGGGATAATTAACCTTTCTCTGAAAACACTGGAGTTTTGTGTAAATGAAAAGTCAGGAGATTGGAATTATAATTTTGACTCTGTTGCTAACTGGCCATAGAACCCTGGACCCTGGACAACTAATTTCCTATTTTGGGATCCTGCTTTTTTCTCTTGTCTCTAAAATGAATGATCATTTTAGAATCTTATGCTCATAAAGCTAAATGTGAATGTACATAGTAAATACCTATGTACTGGTCGCTGTGAGTCAAGATGTATAATCTCTTTTAATGTGTGGAGTAATTTTTTTTTTTCTCGACAATCTAGTATTTTCCCTCAGCGTTTTTGGTGATTTCTGTGAGCATGCATGCGTGCTGTTGTGTCTGACTGTTTGCAACCCCATGGGCTGTAGCCCTCCAGGTTCTTCTGTCCATGGAATATTCAAGGCAAGAATACTGAAATGGGTTGCCATTTCATTCTTCAGGGAATCTCCCCAACCCGGGATCAAACCGATGTCTCCTGTGTCTTCTGCATTGCAGGTGGATTCTTTGCCCGCTGAACCACTGGGGAGGCCCCGATTCCTTTGAGAACAGTTGCCAGTTGTTACTTAGTGACTTTCTGTTTAGGGAATGACTGAAAGGATTCCAGGCTTGATTCAAATCGTAATTTGTTCTTAAGCATATTGGGCAGGTCCCCTATTTTAAATCATAGTTTTGTATTTAGTGCTCTCCTGGCTCTCAGAGAGTGTTAATATTAATATTAATAATATAGCTAATAATAATATTGATATTTACATGGAAACAAATAAAAGATCTTAGAATTCACTACTGGTTAGAGTGTTGAGAGTTTTTATTTATCTTTTTCTTCCTTTCCATGTTCTGATCAGCTAATTCCCCGAATAGAGGAGGACAGGGCAAACTTTCTGGTTTCCTATCTGCCTCCAGTTTCAGCCATTGGAGTTATATCCAAGGGATGGTTGACCTGCCAGACTCCACCTTTGCTTTTGAAAACGTATTCACCATAAGTTCTCAGGGCTCCTCTTCCTGGTTCAAGAGGTGGATTCAAATAGAATTCTATTCACTGTTATCCTTTCCCTCAGTACTACTTGTCTTGTTTCTAAGTCTGGGATGATCTCCTTGAGTATTACATCCCCTCTCCTTCAAAGTCATTACATCTACAGTCTTAAGCAGAGGTCCCAGCTCTTAATAAGTTTGTATGCACAGTCTGGTCACAGTGATCCCTGTGCCACCTGCAACTCCTCTTCTTCCTGAATGCTCCTCTTCCTTGACTTTCTTTGAATTAACCTTTTTCCGGGCCACTCTTTCCATCTCTGTTCTCTGCCTGTCTGATCTCCTTTTACCCCTCCTCTTTCTCTGCCTATCTCTTTTGTGATAATGCTCTATAGAGCTCCATCCTCAGACCTCTTTCTCTACACAGTGGGGATCACAATCTGGCAGCTGACAAGCCACAATCTAGCTTATGTATGTGTTCAGTTTACTTATTAAGTTTGAATTTAGTCACCAACACTTAAACACTGGGAAATTTTTGACTTGTTTTGACAAAACAATGCAAAACAGAAGATCTGGTGATGCTGGGCCCAATTTTGACATGACAGAAATAATCTCAGTCTGGGTAGCAGCCTCCCTCTTTAGAGAAACTATGGACTCTCCATTTCTCTAGAGTCCCCCCAGTTCATTCTGTGTGCAAATATGCTTACACCAACTCACTTCACTCACTTGCTGGCCATGGGGCATTTGAGTTGTGATCTCTGCTTCAATGACTTGCCTGTTTCATTGATTCTTATGCCTTTAACCACTGCTCCGACACCAATGACACATCCATTCATTCTCCAGCTCAGATGTCTCCCACTCCAGGGTCACACTTACTTTAATCATCTGTATAATTGTAATAACATATAATGAGTATGTATATGCCAGACATATTAGCCATTTTATATGAATTGTTTTTTTAATTGGAGGATAATTGTTTTACAATATTGTGATGGTTTCTGCTGTACGTCAATGTATATCAGTTATAACAATATATATATCCCTCCCTCTTGAGCCTTCCTGTCCCCCCAATCCCACCCCTCCTGGTCATCACAGAGCACCAGACTGGCCTCCCTGTGTGCTATACATCAACTTTCTGCTAGTTATATGAATTTAATTCTGTCTTTCTAACAGCTCTTTGTGGTAGGTATTATTCCTGTTTTACATATGAGAAACAAACCCTCAGAGGTGAAGTAATTTGTCCCAAGACATGCATCTAAGAAGTGGTGGAGCTCAGATTCAAGACCAAGGCTGGTTGACACCAAAGACCATGCTTTTAACCACTGCTTCCCTGCCTCTGGGCAACTCCATATGGAAGTAATGGGTACTTTACTCAGGATGCTCACAAAAGAATGTCCTCTCCTTTACAAAACCCACTCCTCTTCCTGATTCATGGTGTTGTTTAAAGGCATCGTAACCAACACCGAAGCCAGAAGCCCCAGTGTCATCCTATTTTCCTCTTTTTCCCAGCCCCCCACGAGCTTGTGGTCTTTGGCTTCTCCTTTTGCAGTGACCTCTTACCAGGCCTGCAGTTCTCAGTGAGTTCTCATTGGATTAAGAGAATGATATCCTCTGTTTCAATAAATGAATGAAATCAATGGACAAAATGAAGCAGAATGCCATGGTGGAAAGCTTGTGATGTTTGGAGCCTAGTTTTAAATCCTCACTCCGCCATTCACTAGCTGGCTGACTTTGGCAAGTGTTTTTTTTAAAACTCTTTGCATCTTCACTTTCTTTATCAATAAAAAAGGTATGTTAACACATATCTCGAGTTATTCTGAGTATTAGAGTATCTACTATATTGCCCGGAACATAGTTGGTCTCAATACTTAATAATTATTAATTTACAAAAGTCACATCCACAAGACAGAAAGTGATTGCCAAATGAATAATGAAATTTATCTGGTTTAGAGATGGAGAGATCACTCAAGCAAATGGAAGAGCTTTGCAGAGTTTAGATTGGAGAAGAGGAAAGGAGAAGATAGAGGAGAACAGTGTATGTGAATGTCTCTAAGGTGGGAATTCTCATGGTACTTTCTGGGGACAGGGAGCTTTCACTGTGCTTATGACATTCATTCTCTCATTTTTTTTAATTTGAGCATATCTATTTTCCAGGATAGAAACCTGTGTTTAGTCATGGTTGAAGGTAAGGATTAATGAGTAATTTGAGGATAAAATATTGGAGGCATTAAAGACATAGCTAAGAATTTTGGATCATGGCCTATAAAGGGAGACACTCAGTGTTTTTGAATAAAGAGAATTTATCATGATTTGGGGACAGAACCTAAGTTCTTGTCAATGTCACTCTTCATTTTGACCCAATTTATATGAATACCTTATTCTCTGTCAATTGAACAAAAGCTTTGAATTACTTCTAGATGAAAATAAGAAAAACAAATGTCATAAAATACAAGTTTTTAATACTTTTGGCAAAAGATTACAAATTATTGTTTAATAAAGACCATAATGGTTTTTAAAATATTAATTAAAATTTTATAAGTCATATATTAAGATATCAACGAGATATTATGAGCACCAAAAAAATAATCACTGAAGAATTCAAGCACCGTGAACATTTTTTTGTTTATAACTTAAACTATTTAGTTTTCAGCAGTGCTTTGGAATTGCTTACCATCTGTCTACCTATCCATTTTTCAGTCATCAGTCATCTAACTATTGTACTTTCCCCCTGAAATAGCCTACCTCATAGAATGTGTGCGTAGCTTGGAATCTTCCTCAAGAACATCCTTAGTAATTAGTCATGGTGGCTGTTATGGCCACTCATTCAATCCATAATCCATGGGATCAAGACATGGAAGGATTTGTTAAAATTTAAGTGTAAATATTACTTAGGAGAGCTGATATGTGAGCCTGTTAATGCTTTATCATCACCACTTCCCCCCAACCAAAAGCTGGTCATATGATCCATTCCAGTCTTGAGGGTGTGGGATGTAAGGACCTTTAGCTCTGACTGATGCCTAGGGGACAACTAGGGTAGCACTGAATCCAGAAGCAGTCAGGGAATTGCCTTAGGAAGAGAATGTTGAACTTCCAGGTTATCCTATCATTCTGACATAGCCTTTCAGAAATCTGAAGCCATGGTGCCTAGGGGTGTGTTTAAACATGGACCTTGACCAGCATTTTGATTAATGGAACTTGTTGACTTTGTTAATCTTTCTGTGGTCTGTCTGTGAGAGGAACAGAGGAATGCTAGGACTGAAACAGACCTCAACATTTGGGTTTTCTTGGAGTCATGCCAAGGCTGAAAAAAGACTTTTACATTCACATACATACTCTTTATTGACGATAGATATAAAAGACCTTTTATTTTTCTCTTGATTTATTCAGTCTTGACCTTTAGTTTTTGAGGTTTGAGGTTAAAAGTAGAACAGTAACAAAGTAATATGTTTCTAGAAATACAAGCAGGAAATAATTTCTAAAGGTCATTTCAGCCCAGCTCTTTACTTTTATTTAGGGTGTACTATTTATTAGTAAGGACATTTATCATCTTAGTGATTTTTAAGATATGACAATCTATATCCACCCCCTATAATCAGTTTTAAGAGTTAATATTCTGTTATCCTTTGATTGTTCTTTAAGTAAGGCAACTTGAAACTTTGAATTTATAAAAATCTCATTCACTATTATAAATTAAGCAATAGGCAGTCAGTATAAATGTGCTCTACTACTACTATATACCAGGCATTGTACTTAGCATTTAGTTATACCTTTCTTCTCGAACCCAAAACAATAAAGTAAATGGCAATGGGATCATACTTATCAATAATTACCTTAAACATAAGTGGGTTGAATGCCCCAACCAAAAGACAAAGACTGGCTGAATAGATACAAAAACAAGACCCCTACATATGTTGTCTATAAGAGACCCATCTCAAAACAGGGGACACATACAGATTGAAAGTGAAGGGCTGGAAAAAGATTTTCCATGCAAATAGAGACCAAAAGAAAACAGGAGTAGCAATACTCATATCAGATAAAATAGACTTTAAAACAAAGGCTGTGAAAAGAGACAAAGAAGGTCACTACATAATGATCAAAGGATCAATCCAAGAAGATATAACAATTATAAATATATATTCACCCAACATAGGAGCACCTCAATATGTAAGACAAATGCTAACAAGTATGAAAGGGGAAATTAACAATAACACAATAATAGTGGGAGACTTTAATACCCCACTCACACCTATGGATAGATCAACTAAACAGAAAATTAACAAGGAAATACAAACTTTAAATGATACAATAGACCAGTTAGACATAATTGATATCTATAGGACATTTCATCCCAAAACAATGAATTTCACCTTTTTCTCAAGCGCACACGGAACCTTCTCCAGGATAGATCACATCCTGGGCCTTAAATCTAGCCTTGGCAAATTCAAAAAAATTGAAATAATTCCAAGCATCTTTTCTGACCACAATGCAGTAAGATTAGATGTCAATTACAGGAGAAAAACTATTAAAAATTCCAACATATGGAGGCTGAACAACACGCTGCTGAATAACCAGAAAATCACAGAAGAAATCAAAAAAGAAATCAAAATTTGCATAGAAACAAATGAAAATGAAAACACAACAACCCAAAACCTGTGGGACACTGTAAAAGCAGTCTTAAAGGGAAAGTTCATAGCAATACAGGCATACCTCAAGAAACAAGTCAAATAAATAACCTAACTCTACACCTAAAGCAACTAGAAAAGGAAGAAATGAAGAACCCCAGGGTTAGTAGAAGGAAAGAAATCTTAAAAATTAGGGCAGAAATAAATGCAAAAGAAACAAAAGAGACCATAGCAAAAATCAACAAAGCCAAAAGCTGGTTCTTTGAAAGAATAAATAAAATTGACAAACCATTAGCCAGACTCATCAAGAAACAAAGGGAGAAAAATCAAATCAATAAAATTAGAAATGAAAATGGGGAGATCACAACAGACAACACACAAATACAAAGGGTCATAAGAGACTACTATCAGCAATTATATGCCAATAAAATGGACAACATGGAAGAAATGGACAAATTTTTAGAAAAGTACAACTTTCCAAAACTGAAAACCAGAAACGAACCAGAAAGAAATAGCAAATCTTAATAGACCCATTACAAGCATGGAAATTGAAACTGTAAACAGAAATCTTTCAGCAAACAAAAGCCCAGGTCCAGACGGCTTCACAGCTGAATTCTACCAAAAATTTAGAGAAGAGCTAACACCTATCCTACTCAAACTCCTCCAGAAAATTTCAGAGGAAGGTAAACTTCCAAACTCATTCTACAAGGCCACCATCACCCTAATACCAAAACCTGACAAAGATGCCACAAAAAAAGAAAACTACAGGCCAATATCACTGATGAACATAGATGCAAAAATCCTTAACGAAATTCTAGCAATCAGAATCCAACAACACATTAAAAAGATCATACACCATGACCAAGTGGGCTTTATCCCAGGGATGCAAGGATTCTTCAATATCCGCAAATCAATCAATGTAATACACCACATTAACAAATTGAAAAATAAAAACCATATGATTATCTCAATAGATGCAGAGAAAGCCTTTGACAAAATTCAACATCCATTTATGATAAAAAAACTCTCCAGAAAGCAGGAATAGAAGGAACATATCTCAACATAATAAAAGCTATATATGACAAACCCACAGCAAACATTATCCTCAATGGTGAAAAATTGAAAGCATTTCCTCTAAAGTCAGGGACAAGACAAGGGTGCCCACTTTCACAATTACTATTCAACATAGTTTTGGAAGTTTTGGCCACAGCAATCAGAGCAGAAAAAGAAATAAAAGGAATCCAAATTGGAAAAGAAGAAGTAAAACTCTCACTGTTTGCAGATGACATGATCCTCTACACAGAAAACCCTAAAGACTCCACCAGAAAATTACTAGAACTAATCAATGAATATAGTAAAGTTTCAGGATATAAAATCAACACACAGAAATCCCTTGCATTCCTGTACACTAATAATGAGAAAATAGAAAGAGAAATTAAGGAAACAATTCCATTCACCATTGCAACAGAAAGAATAAAATACTTAGGAATATATCTACCTAAAGAAACTAAAGACCTATATATAGAAAACTATAAAACACTGGTGAAAGAAATCAAAGAGGACACTAATAGATGGAGAAATATACCATGTTCATGGATCGGAAGAATCAATATAGTGAAAATGAGTATACTACCCAAAGCAATTTATAGATTCAATGCAATCCCTATCAAGCTACCAATGGTATTCTTCACAGGGCTATAACAAATAATTTCACAATGTGTATGGAAATACAAAAAACCTTGAATAGCCAAAACAATCTTGAGAAAGAAGAATGGAACTGGAGGAATCAACCTGTCTGACTTCAGGCTCTACTACAAAGCCACAGTCATCAAGACAGTATGGTACTGGCACAAAGACAGAAATATAGATCAATGGAACAAAATAGAAAGCCCAGAGATAAATCCACACACCTATGGACACCTTATCTTTGACAAAGGACGCAAAAATATACAATGGATTAAAGACAATCTCTTTAACAAGTGGTGCTGGGAAAACTGGTCAACCACTTGTAAAAGAATGAAACTAGAACACTTTCTAACACCATACACAAAAATAAACTCAAAATGGATTAAAGATCTAAATGTAAGACCAGAAACTATAAAACTCCTAGAGGAGAACATAGGCAAAACACTCTCCGACATACATCACAGCAGGATCCTCTATGACCCACCTCCCAGAATATTGGAAATAAAAGCAAAAATAAACAAATGGGACCTAATTAAACTTAAAAGCTTCTGCACAACAAAGGAAACTATAAGCAAGGTGAAAAGACAGCCTTCAGAATGGGAGAAAATAATAGCAAATGAAGCAACTGAGAAACAACTAATCTCAAAATATACAAGCAACTCCTGCAGCTCAATTCCAGAAAAATAAATGACCCAATGAAAAAATGGGCCAGAGAACTAAATAGACATTTCTCCAAAGAAGACATACAGATGGCTAACAAACACATGAAAAGATGCTCAATATCACTCATTATCAGAGAAATGCAAATCAAAACCACTGTGAGGTACTATTTCACACCAGTCAGAATGGCTGCTATCCAAAAGTCTACAAGCAATAAATGCTGGAGAGGGTGTGGAGAAAAGGGAACCCTCTTACACTGTTGGTGGGAATGCAAACTATTTCAGCCACTATGGAGAACAGTGTGGAGATTCCTTAAAAAACTGGAAATAGAACTGCCATAGGACCCAGAAATCCCACTGCTGGGCATACACACCGAGGAAGCCAGAACTGAAAGAGACACATGTACCCCAATGTTCATCGCAGCACTGTTTATAATAGCCAGGACATGGAAGCAACCTAGATGTCCATCAGCAGATGAATGGATAAGAAAGCTGTGGTACATATACACAATGGAGTATTACTCAGCCATTAAAAAGAATACATTTGAATCAGTTCTAATGAGGTGGATGAAACAGGAGCGTGTTATACAGAGTGAAGTAAGCCAGAAAGAAAAACACCAATACAGTATACTAACGCATATATATGGAATTTAGAAAGATGGTAACAATAACCCTGTATATGAGACAGCAAAAGAGACACTGATGTATAGAACAGTCTTTTGGACTCTGTGGGAGAGGGTGAGGGTGGGATGGTTTGGGAGAATGGCATTGAAACATGTATAATATATATGAAACGAGTTGCCAGTCCAGGTTCGATGCATGATAGTGGAAGCTTGGGGCTGGTGCACTGGGATGACCCGGAGGGATGGTACGAGGAGGGAGGAGGGAGGAGGGAGGAGGGTTCAGGATGGGGAACACATGTATACCTGTGGCGGATTCATGTTGATATATGGCAAAACCAATACAATATTGTAAATTAAAAAAATAATAATACAAAAAAAAGAAATGAAAATAAGCCATTATTTTTGATCTTTTACTCTCAAACCCCAAATACTTGTTGCTGTTCTGTCTATTGTTTATGCCTCTCCTAGCACTCATGTTGGAGAAGACAACGGCACCCCACTCTAGTACTCTTGCCTGGAAAATCCCATGGATGGAGGAGCCTGGTAGGCTGCAGTCCATGGTGGTTGCAGTCCACTAAGAGTTGGACACAACTGAGCTACTTCACTTTCACTTTTCACTTCATGCACTGGAGAAGGAAATGGCAACCCCCTCCAGTGTTCTTGCCTGGAGAATCCCAGGGACGGGGGAGCCTGGTAGGCTGCTGTCTATGGGGTTGCACAGAGTTGGACATGACTGAAGTGACTTAGCAGTAGCAGAAGCACTCATGTATTATCCAGATGCACTATAGAATATTATTCAGTCAATACAAAATTGATAAAATATACATTATTTGTATATTTTTCATTTATACTATTTCTCTCTGTTTAGTCATGTTGATACTATTTTAAACTCTTGAAAATCTATGCAACTCATTTCATACATGATATTTTACATGTTTCAATGCCATTCTCCCAAAGTCCAGGTTTGATGCACGATACTGGATGCTTGGGGCTGGTGCACTGGGAGGACCCAGAGGGATGGTATGGGGAGGGAGGAGGGAGGAGGGTTCAGGATGGGGAACACATGTATACCTGTGGCGGATTCATTTTGATATTTGGCAAAACTAATACAATTATGTAAAGTTTAAAAATAAAATAAAATTAAATAAATAAATAAATAAAATTCATTTTTAATTTGAAGAAAAAAAAAGAAAATCTATGCAAACACACTCTTTTAGGCAATAAGCAATTCTCATTCCATTTACAATTAAATCTGACTTTATTAGAGATAAAATACATAGCATTTTTGTAAGAGCAAACATCTGAAAGTTCAAAATAAGTTTGTCTATGAATTTTCATTTTTAGAATGTTGAATTATAAGATAAAGAGACTAGAGACTGAGTTAATACATTTCTTATATGCATGCATGCATGCTCAGTTGCTTCAGTTGTGTCTGACTCTTTGTGACCCTATGGACTGTAGCCTGCCAGGCTCCTCTGTCCCTGGGAGCCTCCAGGCAAGAATACTGGAGTGGGTTGTCGTGCCCTCCAGGGGATTTCCTGATCCAGGGATTGAACCTGCATCTCCTGCATTGCAGATGGATTTTTTCTCCCAGTGAGGCACCTGGGAAGCCTGATTTCTTATATAGCATTCCTTAGTGTTCTTGCCTGGAGAATCCCAGGGATGGGGGAGCCTGGTGGGCTGCCATCCGTGGGGTCGCACAGAGTTGGACATGACTGAAGCGACTTAGTAGTAGCAGCAGCAGCATATCATTGATAACATTTTATTTATTCATCTACAGATAATTGTTGAATTCCTACTTTTCATTATGGTGTGCCTACTATGCTAGGTAGTCAAAATATAAAGAAAAATACAGAATCAGTTCTTTCCAGTAAGTATTGAATATAGTATGTAGCACTAAGTGGAGTGAGGAGAAGCTAGATATCTGATATCAAGATGTCAGATAAAAACTGGTGTTGATAACTATAAAGAAAGGAATCGATTTGAAAGATATGAGGAATGAAAACTAATAGGACCTGTTGATTGGTATGATGTAAGTGGTAGATTTTGTGGTGAGGAATTCATTTGTTCATTCATTAAAACTAATATTTTGAGAGTCATGAAGAAATTAGAAACAAGTGAAAACAAAAGAAATAAAAATGTTAATACTATGAGAAAAAAAGTGAGGTTATTGACTTTAAATGGGGAAGAGACCTTGTTGAGGAGATGCCATTTAACTCAAGATCTGAAAATCTGAAGGAACTAGCTGTTTGAAGCAAAACATGTTGGTAGGGGCCAATGAGGTGGGGGTGAATTATGAAAAAGGAAGTTAAAAAATTGGTCACTTCTATGACCATGTGACCAACTTTGTAAATAAGAACTATAATAATTATGAGTATTTCCCTTATTTTGATATGACCATGTTTATGTATATATTACTGGAGGAGGACATGGCAACCCACTCCAGCATTCTGGCCTGGAGAATCCCCATGGACAGAGGAGCCTGGTATGTTACAGTCCATGAGGTCGCAGAGTTGGATATGACTGAGTGATTAAGTACAGCACAGCACACGCATAAATTAACCACTCTTTTCCTTCCCCTTTCTCATTCCTTCCACTGTGAACACTGTAGCTGTGTTCACAGTGTTAATGTTATATGTTAGTGTGACTCAGCTGGAAGAGCAATGGAACATCATCCAAAAATGAATAAGTGAACTTTGTATCTTATTTGTGGGAGAGAGTTAACATGTTTTTGGTTATACAAGGAATAGCTCCATCATTGGGTGGAAGCATCATTTTGGTATTATTTTTATTTGGAAGTTAGTATGATTAAAAGATGATGTGTTGACAATGGGTGAACTGTGGTGGGTTTGTACTAGTACAAGTTAGCTAACCTTGAAGTTTAATTTCTCGCTTTCTTTTTCCTGTGTGCTTGCAGGGAGAAGACTGCATGAAATATAGAAGGTGGAAATGAAGGAGCAGCTATTTTTATACTCAAAGGTATAAAAATGTTATCTTTCTGGGTCCAGTATTCACGGGAAAGTGAAAGCATGGAGAAAAGGCAAGGAAGCTCCAATATGTAAGATAATAGGAGTCCTTGAGGAAGAAACCAATTTTAAAAACAGAAAAATGTGTCCAAAACTATAGTTTAAAAAATCTCTTCTGAAATGATAAAATTTGAAACCACATATTACATGCATGGGAATACTGACCCTGAAGGACCAATACCAAGACATAGTAAAATTACTGAACTTAAAAAAAGAAAATAATTTAATGGGCATCTAGGCAAAAATATTTTCACCAGACTCTTTAGGACTAACACTTTATTCGTTTTCTTTTTCTGCTGTAAAAGATTACCAGAAACTAGTGGGCTTAAAACAACGGAAATCTATTCTCTTACAATTCTAGAGGCCATAAGTCTGACATGAATCCTATAGGGCTAAGATCAAGATGGCAGAAGGGCTGACTATTCTGGAGGCTCTCAGGGAGAATCCATTTCTTCGCTTTTTCCAACTACTAGAGGCTGTTCTCATTCATTGGTCAGTAACCCTGGCTCACTTCACATTTTCTCCCCTTGCTTCAATCATCACATTGCCTTCTCTCTTTTTTTGTAGTCAAATCTGCCTCTGCCTTCCTCTCATAAGGATACCTGTGATTACGTTTAGGTCCATCTGGAAACTCTGGGGTAACCTCCCCATGTCAAGACTCTCAATCACATCTGCCACATCCCTTTTGCCATATAAGTTGACATATACACAGGTTGCAGATATTAGGACATGGAGATTTTTGAGTGTGGAGAGGCATTATACAGTCTACTAAAAACACACAGCCAGAAGAAAATGGAGAACATTTAAAATACTCAAGAAAATACAAGACAAAAATTTTATATCCAGCAAAAATAACATTCAAGTACAATGGGCATAGAAAAGTTGCTTTCAACTTTAAAAACTCAGGAAATATTGTTCCCATGAACCCTTCCTGAAGAATCTATTAGAAAATAAACTATAATAACTAGATAGACTTTGACCTAGGGACTTGTGATCTGAGAAACCAAGTTTTAATAAAGATAAGACTTGAAAGGAGGAGGTCATACTATACAATGGCTATGTCCTCTGACACCATAACTTTAAAATGGGAAGGGGAAGATATATTGAAAATAGATTTTAAATTGATCTTATTAACTGTATTGATGGTAGTTATATTAGTATTTTGAAACTGTTGTGGAAATGTGGAATAAAATAAAGGTACAATCATCATTTAAGAATTAACTCAAAGAAAGCTCCTCTGTTAAGTTCTCCTTTAATTCTACTAGGAAGAAGAGCTCTTTTCCTTTCTTTAAATTCTCATTATACAATTATTTTTATGACACATTATTTAAAATTTTTTTACTATAGTGATTTGAAGCAAGTTTTTTTCTCAGGCAACATAATGATGAGTTTCTATACCTGGCACAGTGCTGAGTATATAAGGTTGGCCAGTGCATAATTTTTTGTGAGTACATAAATGATTTACCTGGAAGAAACAGCAGATACAGAGATAATACATTGATATTGCTAATAAAATGGGTCCACATTTTTTGCTTTCCAAAATGTTGCAATGTCTGAACAATGGAGTATCTTTGTTAATAATGTCAGTTTATGAAATAATGAAATGTTTCTTATATAAGCCTGAATCCTGCCTCCAAGTGATTTGTTTTTATTTACATTGGTAGTATGGAAATAGGTCCCTAAGGACCCATACTTTTATTGTTTTCTGAAGGTAGTTAGTTCCTATGGATACAATTTGTTAGACAAGTCTGATAAACCATAATTAGCTACCCACCCCCACACAAAATCATACCATTATTACTCACCTGCCCACAGCTTCTTTGTGCATAGAACAGGTTACTTTATACAGACTGTAAAGTAGCGATAGAATTCATTCTGAGTCTGTAGCCTGGTCACGTGCTTACACGCAGAAGACAGTTGTAACAGGAAGCTTCTGCTGGCTGCTCTTAGACTAGGAAAAAAAAAAAAAAGATTTTCCTCTGGCTTGGCTGACTTCCCTATCAATTTTTGAATTGAAAATATAACTCATTTAGTATGCAACAGGAATATTTCTGGAAGAGGAATAAATGTCTAGCTAAGGAGACAAGGAAATGAATGACCCAAGCTAAGTCTAGACAAGCAGACGGTTGAGTCTAAATCCACATTTCACTGAATTAGTTTTTCCCATAAAGTTAAATAAGATAGGAAACTTTCTCAAATTATTGTAAGTCACGCTCTTCCTAAGACTTTCACCAGAAATTCTTGAGTGGCTAAGTGGCAGTCAGCACAATGTATGATATAACTTCCTAAATAAATGCTTCCTTCTTAGAAACGCTTAAGATGGCCCTCGGGGGCACTGAGAAAGGGAATGAGGGGATGCAATGAAGTAAAAGCAAATATAAAACTGGCATGGAGAAGACAAAAAAATCTAGGAAGGGACAGTGTAAATGTCCTTTAAAAGCATAGATTTATAATAGAGGCTTATTAAACTTGAGGTTTACAATAAAGGTTATTATTATTTCAATTCAGTTTATTTGAATGGGTATTTGTTCAATTTTTTTCACCAGGTGCCTGACACTTGTAGGTATTCTGGAAAATCTGAGAGAGATATATAAAAAGGAAGCAGAGTGATTTTTATTGGTATAAACCCAAGATTTGGAATCAACAGAGGCTTAACTTCAAGTTGAGATTTTACCCTTACTTATGAGCTGTGTTCTTTGGCTATTATTTAATTGTAGGTCCCCTACTCATTGCCTCCTCTGTTCTACCACTGTACAAATAGGGATAATGAAACCTATCTCACTGGACTGTTGTACAGGTGAAATGAAGCCCTAAGCACAGTTCAGTTCATGACATTTTCAAGATATTTAGTAATCTTTAGTCACTACCTGTAGTGTCTTATGTAACAGAAATCAGAGATATAAGAGCTTCTTAAATAAGCAGAGAGAGAGAACAATTTGTGGGTTTGCAAGAAAGATGAATAAGATAAATGGAATATTTTGCATCACTGGCAAATAGCAAAGACTTTATGATCTGTATGAAGCAGTGGGCCTGTAGCTTTTTGTTTTATTATTGAAAATTATATAGGCTTAAGCTTTCCTGAAGGCTTCACTTGTGGCTCAGATGGTAAAAAACCCTCCTGAAAGGTGGGAGATCTGGGTTCAATGCCTGGGTTGGGAAGATCCCCTGGAGAAGGGAAAGGCTACCCACTCCAGTATTCTGGCCTGGAGAATTTTATGGACCCTATAGTCCACGGGGTCGCGGAGAGTCGGACATGACTGAGTGACTTTCACGTCAAGCTTTCCTGATAGCTCAGACAGTAAAGAATCTGCCTGCCATGCAGGAGACCTGTGTTTGATCCCTGGGTCGGGAAGATTCCCTGGAGAAGGAAATGGCTATCCACTATGGTATTCTTGCCATGGACAGAAGAGCCTGGTGGGCTACAGTCCATGAGGTTGCGTAGAGTCGGACACAACTGAGCAACTAACACACACATATAGGCTTAAGAAAGTTTTAAAAAAAGACAGATTTATCATTTTACGGATGAGAAAAAAAAGATTTACCTTGGCAGAGGCTACTAACTAATCGACAAAACTGTCTTCTTTTCTCTCTGGTACTCTCAGCCCCCCTCACAGTTGGAGGTGGCCATGTGACTGAGTTCTGACCAGTGAAATGTGAGTCATAGCACTTCCTACTTGGCATCATCCATGTTCTTCTCCTATATAGGGACTGGATATTGATCTCCAGGGCAACTTTGAACCCTCTTCAGCCTAGGTCTGTAAGCTACATGCAATAGAATATCTTTCCCCTTTCTCATCACCAATCAGAAACACTTTTTGGGTCTACACACAAGAAATTTCCACTGCTTTAAGTTATTGAGAGTCTGTTTTTTTTTTTTTTTTTTTTTTTTTTTACAGTAACTAGGATTGCTCAGCTAAAACAGTTGGAGAGAATAAGAAATTGACTGTATAAAGAACAACTCACAGAGCCATGTTAAAAACCTCAAAGTATCAAGGAATCAGCTCAAATCTACCTTTATCATTTTTACACCTATTATATTTTTAGACATAACTTGAAACTTATAAAACTGTTCTTGGTCTGGTTTCTAATTGTGCTGAGGTTAATGCATGTTGGTGGGGAGTAATCTTATTTATATTTGTCTTAAAAATACAAGTGGTCAAATGCAAGCTTTCCATCACTCTTGCAATCAAGTGATGCTTTATTTTGTGTAGTTTCTAATGTCATTGTACAGATTAATTCATGCAATATGGCAGTACTACAAATTATTCTTCAGAAATCTAAATATTTAATACAACCATTAAAATAAAGTCTTGAATACCAACAGCAGTGAGATCTTCAAATCAATTATTTTCCAAGGGCCTTTTCCTACTTTGAAATCATAGAATAGTGGTTATGATGTTAGCAATTGATATTCATGGAACTTATATTTCATGGAACAGTGCAGGCACTGTTTTAGGTGCCTGGAGTACAACCTTATCCACCACTACCCCAAAAAGATCTGAGAGTCCACATCTTTGCTACAAAGAGATTTAAAATGACTCACTTGAAATTTTTACAAACATAATATCTCTAGATTCCTTGCAGTAGTGATCAAGCAGAGAGATGAAAACTTCGCCATTGACTTTTCTGGTTTAATTCATTACTTCTGCTTTATTTCCAAGTCAAGAGTTAAGATATCCTGTGAAACCTAGCCAATCTGGTGTTCTAGAATGAGTGATGTACTTAAGGTAAGATCCTCAGGTTCCAGAACAAAGTCTGCCACCACTTCACAACCATGGGCCTTAGATCTATAATTTCTCATCCTAATTCTTATTGTCAAGAAGTTCTAAATCTATGGGACGGATGAATCTGTTGATATATTCCCTCCAACTTTGAATCTAACGTTCTACTAGAGGACCAGCCATATTTAAGAAGAAAAGTTACCACCAGCACTGCCTTCAGCATCATTACCATCATCATTATCACCTGTCTGCAGCGGTGGGCTAGTGTGGCTAGAACAGACTCAAAAATCAGATGACCTATTTGCATCTTGGTTTTACTCTTCACTAGCTGTGTGACCTTGGGCAAAATACTGGACTACTCCATGCCTCAGTTTGTTCTCTAGAATAAGAAGGAGGGTGGTAATATTTATTTCACAGAGTTACTGAGTAGATTAAGTTAATTCATGTACACAAAATATTTAGAAGATTGCCTGGCATACAGTAAGCACTGATTATGAATCAGGGTAACTAATGTTACCATTTTTATTTTTATGGTTTTATTGTTATGGCTTTTGGGTAACTTATGGCACTGGGGGAAATATGAGGCCTTTGAGGCCTCATATTGCTGTCACCTCTTTCTATAAAGAACTGGTCATAGGTAAGCAAGAAGCATGGATATTTTGACTGTCTGTGGGTGAGGGCTTTTAAACATAAGGAAGTATCGCTAACATTCTGATTCTTAAGTTGGATAGGGAGTAATGAGTATTTTATCACTGTGTTCTATAATGTATATATTATTTTGCATACATCAAATACTTCATCAAAAACAATAGGATTTGTGAAGTCCTATTTACAAATGTATATAAAATTATATAAATGGATGTGCATATATAATTAGAATGGATTCATAGCATTTCAAAAATCATGGGATAAGCACTCCAACTTCCTCAGTTGTAGAGTGATATCCAAAAAGTTGAGTTACATGCAGTGTTGACTTTCTTTGCCCAGATGTTGACTAGCTGATTCCAGGAAAGCTTCCTTTTCATTCTAAGTCTAGACAGTTACCCTTTCTATTTCCATTAAATCCTGTACTTTTTGTCTTGTCTGGTGACAACTGGAAGTGACAAACTGCTTGTCTGCTTTCTTTACTAGGTTTTAGGGTCAGTGAAGGCAAGAGTTATGTCATGTCTACAGTTCTCTTTCTAAAATCTAGCAGCAATCCTGGCACCTTTGAGGCAATCAGTAAATGTGTGGTGACTAGTGAATGAATGAATGAATGAATTCATACCAAAATGAAAATGTTTGATTTATCTGAATGAACTTCTTCTAGTTAGGCTATTTTGACTGTAAAAAGACGTCAGAGTTTAGCTCCTATGTAAGAACTTGGTGGTCCTTTTTGGTTCCCCTGATATCACACGATATAGCCTCTTGTTCCCCAGGAGCAAGAGAAGACAGCAGATTTCCACTTTTGTCTGTAATTTGCCTTTATCAATAGGTACTTTTTACTCTTCCTCCTCCTCTTCCCACATAGCATGGTTTAGGGGAAAATTTAATCAAGGATGACTATTTCTTCAGAGAAAAGACCATCTCTAATATAAATCAAACATAATCTAAGGAATCAGACTAGCTGTTTTCAAATTAAGTAATGGGTTTAGAGGAGAATGTCACCATGTGTCCAGTGCTGCACAGATACCATTGACTGTTTGTGTAAGATTGACTTTTCACCCCAGTTTTTGTTACCCACACTTTTATGATCTTTGTTTCCCTCCTGAAGAGATAATTTGCCAAATGTTAGCCCTCCTTGGGATCTGTGTCTTGGAGAGACTGAAACCTGGCTGGGAGTATTTGTTAGCCAAGAGTGAATTACATTGCTTATGATTTTTTGGAATGATCTTGTGTCTAAAATAACTAACACAAAATTGTTATGCAAAACAAACCAAGTTCTCTAACACAAAGATGAACAAAAACCTAAGGAAATCCCACAACGTGAAAAAAGAGGCACCAAACCCAACAAACAGAACTATTTCCTCTGGTTAGGAAACATGGTGTTAGAAGAAACTCATATGAGGAAGAAGGCAGGAGAACATCTGATGCTAATGCAGACCCAGCTATTTGTGAGGGCTTGCGTAGGTCCTAGAAGCTCTTCAGGAGACACTGACCTACAACTTCTGTCACACAGCTTATTTATGACACGTCCTCATTTTTCATGCTTTGGTACCATAGAAACTTTCTTTGGAGAATTGTGAAAAAAACAGCGTGGAAGCCAGCAGTGCTTCTGATTGACACTGGAGTGGAGAGAGACACTGAAACAGGGGTGATGGGCAGCAAGCACTGAGTTGGGTACATTCCTTGGGCAGGATCCTAAGCCACTAGGTAGGCTGGGTGCATGCTGGGAAAGTGGTGAAACTCTGATCACGTGACTGGATTGTTTTTCAGAAGCTTACTATCCAGTGGTGTCCCAACTTCTAAACGTGATGATTATACAAATATTTGCTGAGTGTTTGTCAGGTATCAAGCATGGGAGGTGTATGTATGAATGTCTGTGGCAAATATCCCCAGGTGGAGTTCTCTTCCCTCCACTCCAGCTACTTTTACAAATAAGACAATAAACAGCAAGACAGTAGAAGATTCTATGAGTGTGGTGAATGGGATGGACATGGACTGCTGTATTGGCAAAAGAAGTCATTGTGAGTTGGAGCTCCTTGAGACATCTTCATGGGTGTGGTAAGCTATAGTTGAATGTTGAGATTTCTGATTAAGTAGCAGAAAAAATAAATAAAACGCTAGGCAGCTTGCCCTATGACTTGTAATCTTCATGAAGCCTAATAGGAACAAAACTTCTATTGCCAAGAAAAATTACAAAACCTAGACATTCCTTCAGGCTTCTGGAAAAAAGACAAGAATTACTCCACAGTGCAAATAAACAGGATGAGAAGCCAGAATAAACCATAATAAGGACATCTGTCATTTGTGGCTGTCCAAAGTCTTAAATGGACCCTATACTTCAACTGTTCTGTTACAATTCCCACCTTTGTTGAATAGAATGTTGCTGGCATGTAATCTAGATTCCACCAATCAGGCATGCAACTTTGGAGTAAATAATGTGAGGAATAGGGCTGGGTATGGGTGGTAATGGCTTGATTCTGCGACCCGTGATGAAAGAGCTATTCTGTGGTGAAGTTCTTGGAAGAGTTTTTGGAATCTCAGCCATAAGTTTATTTCTCTGGCCCCTTGAGCTACCCAATATCCCATAATAAATTCCCTTTCTGCTTAAACTAGCTACTAGAGATCCTCTTTTTGTAACTAAGACAACTAATTGCCTTTAGATAACCTTTGTGGGTCTTGGCTTTAGAACTGCCCTTCATCCCTCACTGGTTACCAAGTGGATCACAGGGAATCTAAGCAGTAGAGTGACCATGTATAACTCATGACAAGTACAAGTTCATTGTCTTTTAATGACATCCTTTTAATGTTTATTTTAACTTATTTAAATTAGTATTAATGATATTAAATTAATACTAAAATAAATTTAATATTTATTCAGAAGAAGAACTCTTTCCTATTCTCCAGTGAAAACTGGTGGATCCTAAGGCTTTTATGTTCAGGAGGTAAGTAAGTAAAAAACCCATTCTGATGTCAGTAATTAGAATATCCAGGAGAAGATATTAAATAGATATCAAAGTGTGATTTAATGGCTTATCATCTCCTACTCCTGAATCAGCCTGTTTTAGCCTAGAAGCTTCTGGAGGGAAAGAGGAATGTGATTGGCTGCATCTCCATCTGCCTATCTTCTCATCCTTCCCCAACTTGCTGGTCACAGAGTATAAAAGGGATAGAAAAAGCATCAGTTGAACTGACTAAATAAAGTCAGTTTAAGTATGTCAGCTGTTTAAAGCAGAGTCTTTCATGAAGCACTTTGGTGGCCAAGATCAAGTCTCTCAGACTACAAGTTCTCTTGTTCTGAGAAGACACTTCCCTAATCTGGATTGTTGCTTGTGCATCCTCTGGTTTCTAGTAATCTGGCTTTCATCTCCAGCTTTTTGCTGCTGGGGTTCTGCTGCCTCTTTAGAATGCTGTTTAGGACAAGCACCCAAGATGAGCCCTCACACCTGGTTCCCATCAGAATGGCTTGCCCTGACAAACTCCAATAGTGTTGGCTAATCTCAATATAGAAGTTCTTCCCCTGACCTTGCCACCAGAGCACTTAGCTTGTATTTTGAGCTGAGATTCTCTGGGTGGTATTAGACTGCAAACCCTTAAGACCTCTAGTGGTCAGATGTTAAGCACTTTCAGTAGCCCCATGAAAGCCCACACCCCTCTTATGAGTGAGATGAAGGGGCAGGAATCTCTTTCTAACATCTTGTTATAGAAGTAAAAGACAGATATGTGTTTTGTTAAAGATGAAAATAAACTAAATTCAGCAAGCATATGTACAGTGGGTAGTGAGTTAGCCCCTGGGGATGCAACAGTAAATAAAGCATGTTACTTCCTCCCCATGTAGAAGATCTATAATTGCAAACAAGTTGCAAAATGGAATGTACCAAGGAGAAATTGGTGATGTAAATCACTCTGCTGGAATGATCTGGTCAGAGGAATAGATAATTAAGGAATGAGTAATGACATAAAGAGAGAGTATACCACACAAACTCAGTGGAAATGTCTGGATGTGTGAATGATATGGAAACTTTGAGAGAGATTATGCTAGGAATTTGGCTCATTGAAGGGGGAGTTTCCCTTTCATTTCCTGAAGAGAAGTTTTAGATTTTCCACTTCAGGTGACATCTGGAAGGCTCATGGCTTCAGATATCTGCATACTTTGCTCAGTTTGAGGTGTCTACATACATTTGAGAACATTCATTGAGAACATCAGGAGTACTAACCAGACTTCTGCTTCTTCAATTTTCTCAGGGAAAATAAAAGACAAGCACCAGGAATTTCTTAATGAGTAAAATTATTTTCCTTGGACCTGAATAAATTAGCAATAGAAGAAATTCTCCAGGTTATATTCTCTGGTCACTGTATAATAAGGTAGAAAACATATTAGTAATACTTTATTGTTATTATTGTTATTGAAGTAAGAATTCAAATGAATAACAAGAAACCCATATGGCAAATGTTTATAAATCTCCAATGTAACTGCTAAAATAAGACATAAGCCAATTACTTAATAACAGATCTTGAAGTAAATAGCAATAATTAGAACTTGTAATACAGAAAATCCTGGGGATGGTCAGTTAATAGTTTTAAATGCTTTCACTGTGAAAAAAAATAATGAGAAAATAGTTATGATTGTATAGAGGGAAACACACATTAAAAGTCCTAAGAAAATCAGCAGACATGAAGTAAAACAAAAGCCAAAAAAATTAACCGTTAAGCAAAAAATATTAAAGTAGAACCAACAAACCCAAGAGGTATAATTATACTTACAAGACTGTAGATTTTATAAAGGAATAAGAAAATGAAAATGATAAGCAGAATAAACATTGTAGGAGAGGCTGGGGTTCCCTGAACCAAGAGAGAGGAAATCACCAGAGGCAACAGTGGCAGAATCTCAGCATTGCAGGCAAATGACACAGGTAATCAGATGGCAGTGGCCGAAGCAGAGCTTCTGGCCTTTTTGCTGATTAGTCTCTGTTCTAAGGCAGACACACAGACTAGGGAGCTTCACCCGAGACAGAGGCAGAAACACGAAAGAAGTGGCAACAGCTCCCAGAATGAACCTCATACATTTAGGTGTGATGATTTTCTGTATTTTTTCCATTTCTTCTCCAGTAATTGATGGTCTGGATCATGGAGGCCCATGCTGTCCTCCTCAGAGAGGAGTGAGGAGAGTGAGACTTAACACAGGTAAGTTGAACACCATTTAACATGGTGGGAGGCAGGACTGTCCTCATTCCTGGGATGAGGGCACACCTCTGTAGCTACAGCGATAAGTCAGGAAGCTCCATGAGGCGGGTGACCAGACAGAGGAATGGTGCGTGCATCAGCCCAGATGCCTCAGTGCTTATAGCCTCACCATGCTGCTGGCTGCTGGATCACTGAGTCCAGTTACCATCACTGCCCTGAAACACTCATATGTCTCCAGATTACACTTGACAGACAAAACTGTAGCAGGAAGATAGCCTCACCTGCTTTCGGCCTTTCAAGTTTCACGGGAGGGCACAAGCAGAAGTTCAGTCACGTGCAGGACCTCAGCTGAGAAACAGTCTGGGAAATGTAGTCCATCGGTTTTCAGATTACCAACCAGTCCATGAGCTTAGTCACTCAGTCGTGTCCAAATCTCTGCAGCCGCATGGACTGTAGCCCACCAGGCTTCTCTGTCCATAGAATTTTCCAGGCAAGAATACTGGAGTGGGTTGCCATTTCCTTCTCCTGGGGATCTTCCTGACCCAGGGATCTAACCTGCTTCTCCTGCACTGCCAGGTGGATTTTTTACTACTAGCGCCACCTAGGAAACCAACCAAACCACAGAAAGGTATTGGAAACCAGTGTCAAGCACTGATGATCATATTAGGTTTCCTTTCATCAGCTTTGTTTGGGGGCTTTCTGAATCTGAGAGTAAATGGCTTTATTGATTCTGGAAGAATCTCAGGCATTATGCACTCACATATTGCCTGACTTCTCTAGGTTCCCACTCTTTTGGTTTTGGCCTCTGAAGATTTATCATAACTTTCTCTCCATTGACTCACTGGGAAAAAAAGGGGAGGAGTAATTTACCCAAAATGTTAGGTTGTTTTCAACTTTTCATTTGGACTCTAATGAGTGATATAAGTAATACAAATGGTCCTGAAGTGAAATCTAATGTATGTTTCATCACATGCTTGGTTTCCTCTCCCCTCAACAATGAGAGTTCTTTAAAGGCCAGGAGCTGAGGGACCATGGGGCTCATGGGGCTGTCTTCATGGATTTTGTGGAAGCCTAGGGCTGATCCACACTTGCTGGCTGAGGTTAACACTCAGGTCCAGCAAGGATGCCTTCAAATAGTCTTCAGGTAAGGCCAGATTTCTTAGACAAATTGATCTATGGCATATGTCAGAGTTTATTTTTCATTAAAGAGGAAAACAGATAATTGGGATATCAGTTCTCAGTGACAGGAGAGAGAAGCATGTTTATGTTCAGCACTTTCTATCCCTGTCAGTGGTGTGGTTCAAGAGTGGTATAGACGATTCAAGTTGCTCTCATCCTCAAGTTGCTAGGCATGAACCATTAATTAGAAATAACAGTAATACTTCTGAGAAGAAAGCAGCCAACAAACTGACTTACAGCAATTAGACAATGTAAATGACATGATTCTATTCCTCAAGAGGCCACATTAGGGAAAAGGTGCAAAACAGCCTCCCACAGAGGTTACTGCATGGACTTCAGAACTCATGACTCTGAACATGGTGCCTTGGCTTATCAAATATTGGAAGCTGGAGGAATTTGAGAACTGGCTGGTGCAGGGAGAACTCTGAGTACCCCCTTCTCCCCTAAAGCAGCCCTTTCTCTACCTGGAAGAAAAAGGAATTCTTATTTCCAAAGATGGAGGCATGCTGAGAGGAGCCCGGAAGAATATGTCTTGCTAAGTTTCTCCGTTTACCACCTTTAGCTCATGGCCCTTTAAAATGTCATGTTTTTCCATGACTTTCCACTCCTCATCAAACCTAGTATAGGAAGACTCAGGCTTAACTATTTCTACAGGTTTTCATTTTCATAAAAAGGCTCACTCCAGAGTCACGTAAAACTATATTCAACAAATGTGTATAGTTTTTCTCTCCTATTAATAATGTCCTTGTGAGTTTACTTTTCAGGCCAGCCAGGGAACCTAAGAGGGTGGAGGAACACTTTTCCCTCTCCTACACTTCCCTCTCCTGCAGTAGTTCATAAACATGCAATTAAAAATAATTTCCCCCCTCATTTCAGGGCCTTGATGATTCCAGCAAAAGATACCAAGGCCGCCCTCTAGGACCTGACCCCCTCACGTGCATTCTCTCACAGCCAGCAGAGGGCAGGGGGCAGAGGGCAGAAGGCATGGTGACAGAGCCTCCTTTGGCTCAGAACCCACAGACAGTTTCTCCTTATCTCCTGGGTCGGGGATACATGTACTTCACTAGATTCTGCCCGCCCAGTTAAAGCAGCAAGTTTCTTCAAAAAAAGAAAGAAAAGTAAAGAGAAAAAAGGAGATGAAAGAAATAATCAGTAGTTTACCAGACTTACGAGACATATTAATCATCATAGTATGTAGATCATATTTGGACCCCTATTCAAAAAAATGAAGCAGTGTAAAATAAAATCAGAAACATGAACAGTGATAAAGACATTTGATGATATTATGGAGTTGTGAAATAAGATTGACCATATTATGAAAATTGTGACTGGAAGATGGGTGCATGGTAGTTCATTATACTGTTTTCTGTACTGTCATATATGTTTGAACATTGATTTTGCAAACTTAAAAATAAATTATTAAAAAAAAAAAGCAGCAAGCGTCCTGGCAGTTGATCTTGCCAAAGGTAAATGCTGGGGCCCACGTCATGGTTGCTGTGGGCCTGAATCTTGTATGAGACACAGATGAGTAGGAGAGAGACAAAATCCGCTGGTACATGGCTGCATTGACTCAATCCCTTCCTAGCTCTCTCTGCCCCGTTAAAGTGTGCTCATTAAAACATACTCTTGTCCTGCCACTACCCTGTTTAAAATCCTTCGATGACTCCTTCATTACCTTCAAAGTAAAACTCAGGTCTGCTGTAGAAGACAATTCATGATTTTAACCATTGCTTACTTCCCTTTTGCAACCACTCAAAACATTTTGGTTGACCATGACCATCTTTCATTGTTCCAAGTAGACCATGTTCAGAGTAGACCATGCTCTGGTCTCCTAAGCTGAATCAGTGAATTCTTTGCCCAAGGACTTTTGGGCTTGAGGGAAGAAAGAGAGAGATCAATTAGACCATCTCTGGTAAAAGAGGTTGCAAGAAGTCAAACTCAAGAAGTCAACCCAAATGTGGAGAAAACCACTCATCAATGAGAGAGGGTGAGGTTCTTTCAGTCTCTGTCACATTTCTCTGCACATGGATTCTTGGCAGCAGTGAGTACCCAGCTCCAGGTGGGTTTTATTACATTGTTGACCTGGCTAACTCTTATCCTTAAGTATTGTGTGGGAAAATTTCACAGAAATAAGGATGTGAGTTTCTGATCTCCAGTGAGGGTGCCATAAAAAGCGTGCCACGTGGAGCACTCCCTTCAGTTTGGTTGGCTTGGAGTAGCATATGCCTGAAGGATCTGAAGACATCCAGTTATTTTTAACTTTGTCCTTGACAAAAAAAAAAAAAGTGCTCAAAGAAAGTTATTTTTTAAAAATTTCTTGAGACTTTTATTTACTTTGCAAATATATATATATATATATATATATATATATATATATATATAGGCTAATTCTTCTCAGCAATTAAGATAAGACCCTGGGCTTTAGGAAAATACCTGGTAACTTGAATTTGGAAAAGGTGACATGTTGGAGCATTCAAGGGAAAAAACTGCTCCTTAGGTACAAGTCCAGGCTAGCAATGTTTGGAATGCAAGAAAGAATCTAAGGAATTAAATTAGACATCATTGATTACCTACAAAGCATGCCTGTTAGGCTTCAGGATTAAGCAAGCTTGTGCTGTTTGAAGTGGGAATGTGGAAACATACACCCAGGAAATTTCTCTTTCGTTGTCAGCACAAGTTATTACCTGGGAAGCCGGTTGAGAAAAGGTGCAGAGGCGTGCCTGGTGACGATTCCTTTCTTTTCATTCATAAGAACCTGACTCTGCTGTCCCCACCTCGGGGCAGGAGGTGACTGAGCAGTCTGTACAGGGCCAGCACACCCAGGCAGGAAGTCCGTGACGTAGCTCCACAGACTGCAGCTGAGAGGGGAACCACTAGTTCAGTAGAACCAAGCCTGAAAGAGAAGTGGGCAGAATGAGAGGATGGGGCAGGGTGCTGATCAGTGTCATAGGATGTTTAGGGCCAACTTTTCAGACTGGAGTCCCCCTCAACCTACAGGAACACCAAAGGTTAAGGAGAACATGCTGGGTTCTGGGTTCCTTTCTTCATTTAAAAAAAAAAAAAATCCTTCTCAGCCTTTACATAACAAAGAGATCAAAAAAGGGAAGGGGGCAGACTCAGTACCTGGAAGTTCAGTTCAGTTCAGTCGCTCAGTCATGTCTAACTCCTTGCGACCCCATGAATCACAGCACGCCAGGCTTCCCTGTCCATCACCAACTCCCAGAGTTCACTCAGACTCATGTCCATCGAGTCAGGGATGCCATCCAGCCATCTCATCCTCTGTCGTCCCCTTCTCCTCCTGCCCCCAATCCCTCCCAGCATCAGAGTCTTTTCCAATGAGTCAACTCTTCGCATGAGGTGGCCAAAGTACTGGAGTTTCAGCTTTAGCATCATTCCTTCCAAAGAACACCCAGGGCTGATCTCCTTCAGAATGGGCTGGTTGGATCTCCTTGCAGTCCAAGGGACTCTCAAGAGTCTTCTCCAACACCAACAGTTCAAAAGCATCAATTCTTCGGCTCTCAGCTTTCTTCACAGTCCAACTCTCACATCCATACATGACCACTGGAAAAACCATAGCCTTGACTAGACGGACCTTTGTTGGCAAAGTAATGTCTCTGCTTTTGAATATGCTATCTGGGTTGGTCATAACTTTCCTTCCAAGGAGTAAGCGTCTTTTAATTTCCTGGCTGCAATCACCATCTGCAGTGATTTTGGATCCCCCAAAAATAAAGTCTGACACTGTTTTCACTGTTTCCCCACCTATTTCCCATGAAGTGATGGGACCAGATGCCATGATCTTAGTTTTCTGAATGTTGAGCTTTAAGCCAACTTTTTCACTCTCCACTTTCACTTTCATCAAGAGGCTTTTGAGTTCCTCTTCACTTTCTGCCATAAGGGTGGTGTCATCTGCATATCTGAGGTTATTGATATTTCTCCCCGAAGTCTTGATTCCAGCTTGTGCTTCTTCCAGCCCAGCATTTCTCATGATGTACTCTGCATATAAGTTAAATAAACAGGGTGACAATATACAGCCTTGACGCACTCCTTTTCCTCTTTGGAACCAGTCTGTTGTTCCATGTCCAGTTCTAACTGTTGCTTCCTGACCTACATATAGGTTTCTCAAGAGGCAGGTCAGGTGGTTTGGTATTCCGATCTCTTTCAGAATTTTCCACAGTTTATTGTGATCCACACAGTAAAAGGCTTTGGCATAGTCAATAAAGCAGAAATAGATGTTTTTTCTGGAAGTCTCTTGCCTTTAATTAGGCTCAAGTCAGTGTTCCACTGGCCTATTTTGCATGATTTCAAGGATCATTATTCCAAGTCCTCAAGGTGCTGGAATCACCCTGACACCAAAACCCTGGGGTCTACTTCCAGCCCCTCAATCTCTCCAGGAACAAGACTCAATCTCCTTATTCAGGTATTAAGGAGGCAGGACCTCATGGGACATCTGAAGAACCTGGTAGTGGAGGCGATAGAGGCAGGTAAATGAAAGTTTGAGATAGGACTGAGCTCTGAAGCATGAATGGAGGAGTCTGGCCATGCTCTGAGCCTGAGGCTCCTGCCTCACCCTGGTTCTTCTAGCAAGTAGCTGCAGCTCCTCTAGAATGTGCTAAGTGAAGGAAGCAGATATTTGGTTTCACTTTTTGAAATAATAACAACTTAGAGAAACTGGCAGCGATAAGATCCCTCCAGGGCTTCTGCTTCAATGATGCAACTGGGGCTGAGACAGAGCAGCTGTGATGCAAATAGCTTGGGCCAGCCCACAGGGAATCTCTGGTGGGTGGAACCATCTTTCCTTTCGGAAAGAAAAAAGTGGCATCCTTGTCCAGGGGAGGAGTAAGCACTCAGACTTTTGCTTTCTTGAATCCACCCACTGAATGGAGACACAGCTGCAGGGGATGAATCCATGTTTGCCATCACTCTGCTCCTCTGACTTTAAGGAGTAGATTTTCACCCCCTACTCTATGGAAGATTTATTTTTTTTAACCATCTTAAGCAAAGGATAAAATCGCTTTTTATCCTCAGGGAAGAAAATTGATCCTCTGGATCTGTGCCGTCACCTTTATTTCACACGCCTGATTTGTGACCCACCTGGAAAGTAGGGATGCTGCCGCTTACAAGAGGCTCATAGTTACAGAAAGTAGACAGCCCAGACTAAACAAATGCCAGCCCTTAAACTGCTTGTGCAGGAACTGAAGAACAGACTTCCTCAGGGGCTTACTCTGTCCTTCTGTGTCAAAACAGAACTGCTGACTTTGGTGAAAAGGACACGCACTTTGCAAGATCATTTCCAGTAGTGATGACAGAGTTATGATGGACCATGGGGCCTCATACTTTCCTTTCCTTAACTTATAAATCACATCCTGCCTTCTCTTCCCTCTTGGAAAAAAAATCTTTGGTCACCTATTAATTACAAAAGCTAATAAAATGACACATCCATGTTCACCTCCAAATGATCACAGTAGAAACAAGTTAAGACAGGTAGAAAGACATGTTTGGTTGGTAAAAATGCCAAAAGGAAAGTCAATATTATTTCCGTGATTTGCACATTGAGGGAGCTAAAAGAAAGCGGTCAAAGAAAATAGCCAAATAGCCAAAGAAAGAAGGAAGGAAGGTGTATGTTCAGGCCACTCAAGATGGTTGCTCTCTTGCTCTCTGTACATCCCCCACAGACTAGTCCTGCTTCACTTACATCCGACTCACATGAC
Source organism: Bubalus bubalis (assembly GCF_019923935.1). Taxonomy (NCBI): domain Eukaryota; kingdom Metazoa; phylum Chordata; class Mammalia; order Artiodactyla; family Bovidae; genus Bubalus; species Bubalus bubalis. Next base: position 40,275,815 of record NC_059161.1, read on the forward strand.
TGACCTTCCTATTGATACATGCTTACCTCAGACCCCAGCTGATAATTGTTCTTATCAAAGGGGTAAGTGAGGGGCCTGCTCCTCTGCTAGTTTCCCTGGTAACTGATGAGCCAACCTGACCTCAATTCCACTATAACTGGCAGTCTCCCCTTCTTCTAAGGAGGGAAGCCTGCTGCCATGTCCTGCTGGTCGCTAGGGGAGGTTGCTCCAAGGTTTTGCTTCAAATGTGTAAGTTCTGCCATCCATGAAACCGTTGATGTCTCTGTTGTTGTCTCTAGGTTTTCTGGAGTTTTAAAGTTTGGCAGGTACCAGCTTTATAGGCCTGAGGAGTGTAGCCCAACAGAAGGAAAGAGGGAAGAGAGGAAACGAGCACTTACTGGATACCTAGCAATGCTGTCATTGTGCTGGGGACTTTTCCTATTTTATTTCCTCCAGTTCTTAGAACAGCCCTAGGAGTGGTACTCTTTCCTCTACTTTATAAATGAGGACAAAGGTTAAAGACATCAGCCCAGAATTGCAGGACTAGAAGATAGGCTTAGGATACAGCCTTTTCTTTCCATGCCCAGTGAGGACCCAGGAAGACAGAGCGGCCCAGTGCTTAAGACTGTGTCCTAAAGAACCAGGCAGCTGGGTTCAAGTCCTGGTACCATCAAGTACTACCTTTGTGCCTTCTGGTACATTCTTTAACCACTTCCTGCCCCATCTCTGAAATGGGGATCAAGAAGATTGCATGAGGTAAGTTATAGAGCAAGTACGCTAATATCTGGAATATCAGATCAGATCAGATTAGTCGCTCAGTCGTGTCTGACTCTTTGCGACCCCATGAATCGCAGCACACCAGGCCTCCCTGTCCATCACCAACTCCCAGAGTTCACTCAGACTCACGTCCATCGAGTCAGTGATGCCATCCAGCCATCTCATCCTCTGGCGTCCCCTTCTCCTCCTGCCCCCAATCCCTCCCAGCATCAGAGTCTTTTCCAATGAGTCAGCTCTTCTCATGAGGTGGCCAAAGTACTGGAGTTTCAGCTTTAGCATCATTCCTTCCAAAGAAATTCCAGGGCTGATCTCCTTCAGAATGGACTGGTTGGATCTCCTTGCAGTCCAAGGGACTCTCAAGAGTCTTCTCCAACACCACAGTTCAAATAGGGAACACTTAAAAACCATTAACAGTTATTATACAGAAACTAGGAGAAGGCAATGGCAACCCACTCCAGTTCTTTTGCCTGGAAAATCCCATGGACAGAGGTGCCTGGTAGGCTGCAGTCCATGGGGTCGCTAAGAGTCGGACATGACTGAGCGACTTCACTTTCACTTTTCACTTTCATGCATTGGAGAAGGAAATGGCAACCCACTTCAGTGTTCTTGCCTGGGATGGGGGAGCCTGGTGGGCTGCCGTCTGTGGGGTGGCACAGAGTCGGACATGACTGAAGTGACTTAGCAGCAGTAGCAGCAGCATACAGAAACTGGTAGGAGTGGGTGTTTTATTTTTATTTTTTTATTCCTAAGAAATCTTACTAAGATTTCTTCCTTAGTCTGTTCAGACTCCTATAACAGAAAACCATAAACTGCGAGGATTATAAACGACAGACATTTATATCTCACAGTTCTGGAGGCTGGGGAGTTCAAGATTGTGGCACTGGCAGATTTCGTGTTTGGTATGGATTTCTGGTTCACAGACAGCTGTCTTTTCTGTGTCTTCACATAGTAGAAGGGGTGAGGGAACTCTTGTGTGTGCTAAATCGCTTCAGTCATGTCAGACTCTTTGTGACCCCATGGACTGTAGCCCTCCAGGCTCCTCTGTCCATGGGATTCTCCAGGCAAGAATACTGGAGTGGGTTGCCATACCCTTCTCCAAGGGATCCTCCTGACCCAGGGATCAAACCCATGTCTCTTTTGTCTTCTGCATTGGCAGGCAGGTTCTTTATCACTAGTGCCACTTGGGAAGCCCAAGGGAATTCTTTGGTGGGGGGGTTCTCTTTTATTAGTGCACCAATCCTATTCATGAGGGCTCCACCCTCACAACCTAATCATCTCCCAAAGGCCCCACCTCCTAATACCATCACATCCAAGCTTAAGATTTCAGCATGTGAATTTTGAGGGGACACAAATCAGTATATAGCAATATCTCTTTAAACATGAGATTGAAACAGTGTCTGTCTTACATTCCTCCATTAGTATCTCTACATGAGATGCATACTCTATCATCTCTTTCTGCTAAGTATTATTGATAATACTCTCTATAGAGAGAATAGAAGGACAATTCAATCTTTTTCTAGCATGGCAGATCAAAAAAATTTTTTTGGCTTCCCTTTTGTCTAGATACTTTTAAATTATAGACTACTTTTTAGAGCAGTCTTCTGTTCACAGCATACTTGGAAGGAGATTTCTATATATTCCTATATTCTCTCTACCCCTACATATGCATAGTGTCAACCATTATTAACAACCCTCACCAGAGTGATACATTTGTTATAACTGATGAACTTACACTGAAATATCATAATCACCTCAAAATCATAGTATACATAAGAGCTTGCTCTTGGTGTTGTATATTTTATGAATCCTTTGTAATAACTGAAGTGTACAGAGTAGTTTCAGGACTTCCCTGGAGATCCAGTGATTAAGACTCTATGCTTCTACTACAGGGGGCATGGTTTAGTCCCTGATTGGGGAGCCAAGATTCTGCATGCCATGTGACATGACCAAAAAAAAAAAAAAAATAGAGACACAAAGTAGCTTCATTGTCCTAAAATCCTTTGTTCCCCACTAACCCCTGGAAACCACTGACCTGTTTGTTATCTCTATGAAGTGAAGTGAAGTGAAAGTCTCTTAGTCGTGTCCGACTCTTTGTGACCCTATGGACTATATGGTCCATGGAATTCTCTAGGCCAGAATACTGGAGTGGGTAGCCTTTCCCTTCTCCAGGGGATCTTCCCAACCCAGAGATCAAACCCAGGTCTCCCACATTGCAGGTGGATTCTTTACCAGCTGAGCTACAAGGGAAGCCCAATCTTATGTATACTATGATTTCGGGGTGATTATCTCTTTAGTTTTGATTTTTCCAAAATGTTGAGACCATACATTATGTAACTTTTTAAGATTGCTTATCTGACTTAGTAATGTGCATTTAAGTTTCCTCCATGTCTTTTCATGGAGTGATACCTCATGTCTTTTAGTGTTGAATAATATTCCATTGTCTGAATGTACTACAGTTTATTTATTCATCATCTTCCTGAAAGATATCTTGGTTACTTCCACATTTTGGCAGTCATGAACAAAGCTACTATAGGCATGCATGTGTAGGTTTTTGTATGGATATAACTTTTCAGTTTTGGCAAGAAAATACCAAGGAGTGCAATTGCCTTGAACAGCAAGGAGATCCAACCAGTCAATCCTAAAGGAAATCAGTCCTGAATATTCATTGGAAGGACTGATACTGAAGCTGAAACTCCAACACTTTGACCACCTGATGTAAAGAACTGACTCATTTGAAAAGATCCTGATGCTGGGAAAGATTGAAGGTGGGAGGAGAAAGGGAAAGCGGAGGATGAGATTGTTGGATGGCATCACTGACTCAATGGATGTGAGTCTGAGTAAACTCTGGGGGTTTGTGATGGACAGGGAGGCCTGGTGTGCTGCAGTGACATAGAGTTGGACACGACTGAGTGACTAAACTAAACAGAACTGATGGCAAGAGTATGTTTAATTTTGTAAGAAACTGCCAAAAATTGTATGTCAAAATGGCTGTACCATTTTGTATTTCCAGCCACAGTAAATGAGAGTTCCTGTTTCTTCACATCCTCATGAACATTTGATGTCAGTTTTTCTGAATTTTGGTCATTTCTCATAGGTGTGTCATACTTATTTAAAAAAATTGTGTTTTCCTGATGTAATATGAAACATTTTTCCATGTACCTATTTGCCATCTGCATATCTTATTTGGTGAGGTATCTGTTGAAGTGAAATGAAGTTGCTCAGTTGTGTCCGACTCTTTGCGACCCCATGGACTGTAGCCTACCAGGCTTCTCCGTCCATCAGATTTTCCAGGCAAGGATACTGGAGTGGGTTGCCATTGAGGTATCTGTTAAATGGCCTAGTTTTAAATTGGGTTTGTTTTCTTATTGTTAAATTTTGAGTTCTTCGTATATTTCAGATAATAGTCCTTTGTCAGACGTAACTTTTGCAAATATTTTTTTCCCCAGTCTGTGATCTATCTTTTCATTATCTTGACAGTATTTTTCACAAAGCAGAAAATTCTGGTTTTAATGAAGTCCAGTTTTTCAGTTCTTTCCTGGATCATGCCTTTGGTGTGGTACCTAAAAAGTCATCACCAAATCTGAGGTCATTTCTCCTGTGTTTTCTGTTATCTTCTAGGAGTTTAACAGTTGTTCCTTTAACATTTAGATCTGTGGTCCACTTTTAGTTAATTTTTGTGAAGAGTGTAATGTCTGCGTTTATATTGTATTTTTTTGGGGGTGGAGGCATGTGGACGTCCAGTTGTTTCCTCACCATTTGTTGAATGTACCATCTTTATTCCATTGTACCACTTTTGCCTTTGTCAGAGGTCAGATGGCTGTATCATGTGGGTCTACTTCTGGGCTCTCTATTATGTGCCATTCATCTATCCTTATCCCAATACAAAATTTGTTTTTTATTAATAGAAGCTGGAAAAATTTCTTTCATTTTCACTATTTGCTATTAAATGCCACAGCTATAACCTCTTGTCCCAAGATAAAGAGCTACAGCCCTGAGATTTAGATGAACATGTCTTCTCAATAGCTGATGGCTGTTGCCTCAGCAGATAGTCTGAATTGGTCAAGCTTTACAGCGTTCAGTTTCCTGTCCCACTAGATGAATTTTCAGGGTATAAGAAGGTCATGAAGCCTGAATAATAGTGGGTCAAAAAGCAACATTTCATTCAGATGCTGCTCCTTGGGGTCAATGATATAGTTCAGATGCCTGACACCGGCCACAGAGGGTAGGTTGTTCCTGGGAGCCAGGTACATGTGTAGTAGTACTGTACAGGTCAGGGGCCACGTGCTAGCCTTTCCTTGGCTGCACCCTTTCCTGGTGAGGAGCTGGCAAGGCCAAGTGGATATGTCTACCTAGAGCCTGTGCACTATACCTGCTTCCAGGCTTACTTGCCTGGGCTTTTCCCTGGACTAGTCCTCCAGTGAGTGAACCATGCTGGTGGTGTGCCTTTTTTAGGTCTCTGAGTGATCAGGGCAGCAGTTTGCATCAAGGATGGGAACAGGTAGGGAGTGTTGCGGGGGGATGTGTGGACATATCTCAGATGTGTAATTTAAGGTGTCAATACACGTGTGTGAGATCCCTCAATGTGTAGGAAGGAGTCTAGGAGTGAAAGAGCAAGGGTAAGGGTACAGGACAAGGGGCGGCTCTGGGCACCATTATTTTCCATACCAAATTTGAAGAGGCCAAGAATTCTGAATTTGTGCCTGGCCTTCCAGATAATTATGAAGGTATACTTGTCAGACTGATAGGATAGGACATATTTAACAGTTAAATTGTTACTTGAGTTTAAGTTTCACATAACTAGATGTGTAGTGTGAGGATCATCATTTTTACTCTTTCCCATGACCCCACAAATCTGGGGGATGGACCTGTGATGAGTGATAGATGTGGGACCACAATTCAGTGTTCTGAGTTTCCATAGTAAAGTTCTTTCAACTCTCACGGAGCTTGACTCATCCTTACTAAAAACAATTGTTTATCCTGGACTTCCTCTTGTTTCATCCTCTTGTTTCATCTGGTCATGTGTAAAATCCAAGGCTGAATCAAAGAAAGTATTCTCACCCTAAATTTAATTAAAACATAGTTTCCCTTGGGCACTCATTCTCCCCTGACACTTCTCTTCACAGGCACAGTACCTTGTGCTGTGGCTCATCCTCTTCCTCCCTTTTTCTCTCTATAAAATTCACCCGAGGGATGACTGAAGCCTAGGCCCAAGGGCTAGGCAGAGAATCGTTATTCGTAGTGGGTACAGAGAGAGCTGGGTAGGCAGGCTGGAGTCCTCACATGTGCTCATGGCTCATCACATTGTGGAACAGAACCAGAGGTGGAATGGGGAAGCTGACTGTGGTCCAGGGACCAGCTCTGTCAAGAGTGAAATTGAGCAGAATCTGAAAATCTGAATTTTGAACTGGTTTTCCAAACTATTCTAATCCTCATAAGATGATAAAACATAGTTAATGTAAAAGCCTCTACTTTGAACTCTCAAGTATGTAGAATGTGGTTCGTGAGTCTTAACTTGTGTTTTCACATCTGGACTTGAGACTATTAGGAGTAGACATCTGCTTACAAAGATTTTCTCCCCATAGGCTATCCTTCTCTTCTTTCTGAATAAAGGCCTGGTGATTTCCAGCATAAAGTCCACTGTCTGAGGTGAATAGAGACTTTCAAACCTGACCACTGGCTGACCTTTACTTTCTTGTTGGTTTAAGGCCAGGGGGTCTTATACAGATTTTCGTATTGGGCCTCAGCTTGTATCTGACCTCCCATGTTTTCTTATGTCCTTCCTGAAGTTTTCCCCTCTCCTGGGTGTGTTGAGAATTAAAAGAGAAGGATAAAGCCCTCTGCACTCCACCCTCTCTGTTTTCTATTCCATCGTCAAAAAACACATGCATACACATGCACAGAGCCACACAAGATTCCTGTAAAAACTGGAACTCCTGTTCTCATCACTGAGAGTGTCTGGAGCTTCCTTCCTCCTCTTACTGCTCTAGGGTGTTTTCCACTCAAAACCATTGACTTGGAAAAAAAAAGAGAGACAGAGAGAAAAGGGAAGGGTTTTTGTCAGAACATGAGAAACAAAATTCTAAAAATAGCTCATATTCTTAAATTCTCCTGCAGACATGATGCAAGTGTTATTAAGTTGAGGAACTGTTGACACCAGTGGTATGATTGTGGGTCCTTTGACCTTATTTTTTCCCCATCAATGTTTCCTGAAATCTTGATTTTGGGCAGTGACTCTTAAATGCAAGCTTGTAAACAATCACCCACAGATGCTTACAAGAAAATCTTAGAGCTATAGGCTCCTTTAAACTTATGTTTAAATATATTTGTAAATATAAATATATTTTAAATGTATTAAATATGTGTATATTTAAATAGATTAATACATATGATAAAAATTTTTATAGAGATATATACCAAGTAGGGGGCTTCCCTGGTGGCTCAGACGGCAAAGAATCTGCCTGCCATGCAGGAGACTTGGGTTCGATCCCTGGGTCAGGATGATCCCCTGGAGAAGGGAATGGCTACCCACTCCAGTATTCTTGCTTTGGAATTCCACAGACAGAGGAGCAAAGAGTCAAACACAACTTAGTGACTGAACAACAACATACCAGTTGGGGGCTTATTTGCTATAAGTATCTCTTTAAATTTTCCTGGTGTGGTGAAGGGGATTTAAGGAGATAGAGATGGGATAAGTGCAATCAGGATAAAATTTAAAATTTAGGGGTTGGCTGGATGATGTTGATAAAATTGGATACAACTCAATTTGGGCTTCCCTGATGGATCAGATGATAAAGAATCTGCCTGCAATGTGGGAGACCTGGGTTCAATCTTTGGTCAAGATCACCTGGAGAACGGAATGGCTATCTACTTCAGTATTCTTGCCTGGAGAATTCCATGGACAGAGGAGCCTGGTGGGCTACAGCCCATGGGGGTCACAAAGAGTCAGAGATGACTGAGCATCTAACACTTTTACACTTTCAGTAGGTTTTAGGAGGCTCAAGATATCAAGATAATTCATTGGTCCATTATTTATTCAACTAATACTTCTATCTTTCTCCTCTAACAGAAAGGGTTAAAGCAGCTGAATTGTATTTATTGTGTTTACTGGCAAGGATTATATATACTATTCTGGAAAACATAAGATTGTGTCACAACTATTCACAAGTTCAAAGCTCTTAGGGAAGGAGAACATGTACCTGAGAAAGTTAAAACAATATAAGGCTTTATCAGAGATACTGGCTCTGAGTTTTACCTCATTTCCCCAACCCATATGTTATGATATGACCAGAATTTGCTTTCTAAAATGAAAATCTCATCACATAAATCTGCTTTAAACTATTTGTTGGTTCTTTGTTACTTATTGGAGAAAGTTGAAGTGCCTTAGCATTGTACAAAGTGCCCACGAATTTGTTCCAAACTACCTTTCTAGACTCGTCTCCAGTCACCACTGTTCCTTCCTGGGATGGGGTGGGAGCTTCCTGAGAATCATGACTAGGTCTTACTCATCTTTGACCTCCCAGTATCATGGTGGAGGCTTTGGGAGCACTTGATTTTTAATTAGTAGAGCCTTTCCCATACATCAGTCTCTTCTCTAAACTATATTATTATGGTACTTAACACATACAGAAAACTTCATAAAACAAATGAAAACCCATGTAATTTACCACTTAATTAAAAAACTAGAACTTTGCTGGCTCACCAGAAGTCCTTTTCACACCCTTTCCTAATCACGATCCATTTTCTCTCCCCAAAGATAACCACTCACCCCACCTATTCACCTGTTCTCAGCTCAAGCCGTAATCTCCACACCCCACCTCACTTCTGGGATATTCCCCTGACCTCATATAGACCTCTGAGAACTTCCTTTGTCTCTGATCTTTAAGGCACCTATTGTATTAGCATTCATTTGGCATTTAGTCACCTCAGTTTCGGAGGAGGCAATAGTACCCCACTCCAGTACTCTTGCCTGGAAAATCCCATGGACGGAGGAGCCTGGTAGGCTGCAGTTCATAGGGTCGTGAAGAGTCGGACACAACTGAGTGACTTCACTTTCACTTTCATGCATTGGAGAAGGAAATGGCAACCCACTCCAGTGTTCTTGCCTGGAGAATCCCAGGGACATGGGAACCTGGTGGGCTGCCATCTATGGGGTCACACAGAGTTGGAAACGACTGAAGTGACTTAGCAGCAGCAGCACCTCAGTTCATTTCAGTCACTCAGTCGTGTCTGAATCTTTGTGACCCCATGGACTATAGCACTCCAGGCTTCCCTGACCATCACCAACTTCCAGAGCCTACTCAAACTCATGTCCATCGCGTAGGTGATGCCATCTAACCATCTCATCCTCTCTCATCCCCTTCTCCTCCTGCCTTCAATCTTTCCCAGCATCAGGGCCTTTTCCAATGAGTCAGTTCTTCGCATCCAGTGGCCAAAGTATCTGAGCCACAAGGGAAGCCCTCTAGTCACCTAAAGCATCTCAAATAAACTATTATGTATTTTGTGAAGTTACATTTATGGTGTTTTTCTTGTAGTGTTTGTATCATTTTGCTTTCACTGTAGATATCATTATCTGTTCAGGTACTTTTTGATGTCTAACTCTCTATTGCTATTGTCTATGTTCTAAATTTATAGTTAAGATCTCATTATAGATGCTTAATGAATATTTATTAACAGATATCAAAGCCTGTAAGAGAGATTTACTCAACCTGATAAAGAGCCAAAGACAGGAAGAAAGCATGATATTGTTCTGATGTAGTGTACGTAAGTCTTCAAGAGTTTCACACACTGAAAATTATAATTTCTCTATGCCTTATTATTCATTTCCTCAAACCAGAGAAAGTGTTAGGAAATCCAATATTCTTCTGATATATTCTTCATACAGATTAAGGTTTTGAGTAAAGAAGACCTTTAGGATCAAGCAGTACCTGTCCTCTTTAGCATTTTACTTGAGAGGAAACATCACTAGAATATGAACCAGACTATCAGTTGAATTCCTGACATGGATATTCCAGGAAGATTCCACATTGCCAGGAAAACTAGAAGACATTTCACTGAAAATCCTTTCCTACTTTATGATGGCATGGATAAATGAAAACCATTGCCAATCTAAATGCAGTGATTAATTGTGGTTTTACTTAGAAATTAAGTTGGTGCTGAAAGCTCAGGTCTAGAACATAGGGTTGTAATTCAGATATCTCCCACATTCCACTCAGTAAATATAGTTAACACTTTTAGTCAATCTATATCCATCTTTTCTACTTTTAGATGGAACAATAAATGTTAAACATAGGAACTTGCGTTATCTTTCCTTGCTTTGCACATACTGTCAGTGACCATCACCCTCCTACCCCTGCCATTGTCACCTATAATTTTCTTACAGGATTTGACTCATTCTTTAAGATGCAAATAAAACATATTCTTCTATATGAAATCTACCTTGCTCTCTCATGAAAATTAGAGAGATCAAGGTAGGCTTCATATAGAAATCTAAGGGCTTCGTTTATTCTGTCCGACAATAATTTTTTTCCCTTAAAATACTCAACACATTGTATTTCACTGTATTTATCTGCCACACAGAATTATAAGCACCTCAGCTTTAAGGGTTGGGTTTTATTTAGTCCTAGTGACTTCACTTTCACATTTCACTTTCATGCATTGGAGAAGGAAATGGCAACCCACTCCAGTGTTCTTGCCTGGAGAATCTCAAGGATGGGAGAGCCTGGTGGGCTGCTGTCTATGGGGTCGCACAGTCAGACATGATTGAAGTGACTTAGCAGCAGTAGACCTATCGTAGGTGTTTAATAATTTGAATAAAAAGTACAGAGTAGTAAAATTTGAGACAGAAAATCAAAAGTAATAAACACTCAATGCCAGAGTTAATATCTTCTGTTTTCCTGTGACTAGATTAGATTCTGAGAACAGGCAAATAAAAACACAGAACAGGCATTCAGGAGCTCATAGTCCAGTAGGGAAAGGAGAAAAGTAAGTGAACACATGCAATATTGTTGGCAGGAGGGAGATGGAGATGGATAGGATGCTGTGGGAGCCCAGAGAACTGCTGTGTGACTTAGGAGGGAGAGTAGGAGACAGATGTTCAAGCTGATTTATTCAGGACAGGTAGTCAGTCATATGGAGAAGGGGAAGAGGTAGAAGGCATTCAAGGTAGAGGAACCTAAGCATTGGAGTTCTCCATCTTAATGGTCATATGACCTTACATGGAGCTTCCTGGTGGTGAGAATAAGCACAGAAATCTGCTTCTGTCAAGTTGACCATAGGCCTAGCACTTCTATTGGGTGTACCAGAGAGGAAAAGAGAAAGAAGAGGAGAACAGGAGGGAATAGCTGAACTGTGTTCAACTATAAGGGAGAGTCTCATATTTCTGTGTGACTGAGAAAAAGTAAGATGATGCAATCGGATCACAAGTGATCTTGTACTAGTACTTAGATGTATAAAGAAACTTAGCTTCTTTATTTTCTAATCCATGACTGATCTTTATAGTCTCCTCACATCCCATCAGGAGGGGAAGGCTTTCAGCTTCCTATTTCTTGCATCATAGGCTATACTAGTTTGAACAGTGTATTTTCAATGACTGAGTCTCTTTTGGATAAATACTTTTCAAATTTCCTCTCCCCATCTCTACTCCTGCCTCCCTTCCTTCCCCACTGTCCCCCCAGCAAGGGCAACCTCAGGGCAACACAGAAGACAAATGACTGGAAATCATATAGAATTCCGTAGCATCTTACTGATCTCTTCTGGCTCCTGTCATGGGGCAGTCACTCAGTCTTTCAGGTATAACTTGTTATGTCTGACCTTTTGGAGGATATGCAAGCATCTGTGACTAGAATACACAGTCTAGGGCATTTATATGATATTTTGGATGTGGCAATCACTTCAATCAGACCCTGGGTCTTAGCCAATATGCTGCTCCAATTAGTACCTTAATATTAAGTCACAGGAGAAGGCAATGGCAACCCACTCCAGTACTCTTGCCTGGAAATCCCATGGACGGAGGGGTCTGGTGGGCTGCAGTCCATGGGGTTGCTAGGAGTCGGACACGACTAAGTGACTTCACTTTATTTTTTCACTTTCATGCATTGGAGAAGGAAATGGCAACTCACTCCAGTGTTCTTGCCTGGAGAATCTCAGGGATGGGGGAACCTGGTGGGCTGCCATCTATGGGGTTTCACAGAGTTGGACACGACTGAAGCGACTTAGCACCAGCAGCAGCATCAAGTCCCATGTTTGAGTACCAAGTACAGGCCTTGGGGGAAAAAGGAAAGATTCTTTAAGACAATCTTTCTGGGCACTCTTCACCAGGATCTTCAGGCATATGCATCTGGATCTTTCTACTGGGCCCTTTCCTTGGGGTTTATCTTGAGTGGGAGAAATGAAGAAATGAAAGATCTTTCCGTAGTACTTAGTCAGCTCACTTTTCTTTCCCATCATCTACCAGGACAGAAGGGGCAATTGATCTATTTCTTCCTGGCACAGATTTCTCTTATATAATATCCTTCTTCTTCTTTCTTAATAGAAGAAGAATATGTCTTCCATATATGGGAGACACTATAGTTTGAAAAGAAACTCTAAACTCTGAGTTGGCCAGGTCTGTCTCTTAATAAAGCACAAGGGGACACTGTTTTAACACTCTCACATATGATTCTAAATACAAGGGCATAACCAGGATAAAAAAGTAACAAAATAGAAAAGCGTTATGGAATGGCAGAGTGAGATAGTTGGTGAAACTCTCTACTCACAAAAACAGAAGATACTGGCAAAACAACTAAAATCATTTCATAACTTTAGAAATTAACCAAAACCACAAAACAAGCTGAAAATTGTCCACATGAGAAAAACTAAACTTCTGTAAGGAAGCAGTAACTATGTCATTTTAACATGAGCTATTCCTAGTCCCCTTTCCTCTCCAATCAGGTAGAGGGATAGTCATGAAAAGCCAGCAGTCTTGCAGCCAATGGAGAGGAATGACCATTTCTGGAACTTGATTAAAAGACCCATCTATATAGTACCATCAATATTTTGTCTGTATTCCAAGCTACCTGGAAAATTTTCATTCCCAGGGTGTTGGGCTGTTTTAGCTCAGAGCTAGCTCAGCAACAAATAAAAGCTCTATTCCCAGGATGTTACTTGCTAGTAATCTGCTGGCAACATCATAGCTGTCGGTCTAAGGCTATGATTTCAGTTGAGACAAGAAAAGTGTATGACCAGAATTCTTACAGGTAGTCCTGGAGCTAGGTAACTAGAACTAAGGAATTCAAAAAGCTCCATACTTCTGAGAATCTAGAAGACAATGTGTGTGCAGGACTTGGCCCGGGAAAGAAGAAGACTCCCGCTATTCTAGTCCACATTTGTCTTACATTTACATTCTGCACAAGCAGGAAGTTAAATCTAAGACTGCTTCATAAACTGAATTTTGAAGGCATGCCTTCACACACAGATCCCTTTGGCCAAAGATGAAAGACATGTAGACAAAGCATTTAAGAAAATCTCTGATAGATCATAGGTTGGCCACTAAACAATGCTAACTCAATGGTGACTCCTAGGAATCCAGATTAAAAATAAAAACAAAAATTTAAAAGCCTAGGAGAGAACTCATTGGCCACATATTTCAAAATGCTAGCAACAATAAGAAACTTTGGGGAGGGTAATCTGATACCATAGTTGTTATATTATTCAATATACTATCTAAAGTCTCCAGTTTCAGAATTTATGAGACATGCACAGAACAGTAAAATATGGCACATATACAGGAAAAGAAAGGAAGTCAAGGAAAATGTCCCTGAAGGGGAAGTGTTAGTGGACTTAGTAGCCAATGACTTTAAATCAATCATTATAAATATGTTAAAATAACAAAATAATTAAAGCATGACAATGATATCTTATCAATTAGAGAATATCAATAGAGAGTTAAAAAAAAAACTCAGTAGACATTCTGGAGTTGAGATGTACAATTCCCAAATAAGAAATGTTTACTAGAGGTGCTAAAAAGTATAAATTTGAGCTTACTGAAGAAAGAATAAGCCAATTTGAAGACAGGTGAGTTGAAATTATCCAGTCTTAGGAACAACAACAAAAAGAATGAAGAAGAAATAAACAGCACCTCAGAGAGACTGTATCCACAGGGACACAATCAAGTATATGAACATATGCAAAATGAATATCTCAGAAGGAGAGATGAGATAAAGGGACCAAAAGAATATTTGAAGAAATAATGGCCCCAAACCTCCCAAATTTGATGAAAATCATCAATCTACACCTTAGAAGCTTGATGAACTGTAAGATAAACTCTAAATGATCTACACAGAGACACATAATGAAACTTTAGAAAGCCAAAGACAAAGAGAATCTTGAAAGCCCAAGAGAAGTGACTCATAACATACAAGGAATTCTCATTAGAAACCATGGAGACCAGAAGATGAGGTGAGATGATATATTCAAAGTACTGAAAAAATAGACTGTCAATGAAGAATTCTATATCCAGCAAAACTATTCTTCAAAAATGAAGGAGAAATAAAGATATTCCCAGATAAACAAACTCTGAGTCAATTTGTCACTAACAGAGTTATTTAATAAAAAATACTAAAGGAAGCCCTTCAGGCTGAAATAAAAGAACACTAGATTGTAACTCAAACCCACACAAAGAAATAAAGAGCACTGGAAAAGGTAAGTACATAGCTAACTATAAAAGACAATATAAATATATTTTTTGTTTTTATACTTTTTTCTTTTATATTATTTAAAAGATAGCCATATAAGGAAATATGTATAAAACTATTTTATTTGGAATGTGTAAATATATCACTTCTTGGTCTTTTGGCTAAGATCAAGTGTGGAATGTGTAAATATATAATTTGTATAAAAGAAAGAATAGAGAAAGGGAAATAAATAAGCATAAAGAAAGGGAAAAGGAGCAGAGGTATTTAGGAGCAAAATACCATTGAAATAAAGTTAGTATTAGCTTGATCTAGGTTGTCTTAAATTAGTTTATGTCCTGCTGAAGCAAGCACAGATCGTTTTAAATTAGAATGCTAATTTTAATCCCTATGACACCCACTATTAAAATAACTTAAAAATACAGAAACAATAGGAGACTCAAAATGATATAGTAGAAGGTATGTATTTAACACAAAAGAAGGCAGTTACAGAGGAAAATAGGAACAGAAAGACATAAAACATATAAAAAATAGGTAGCAAAATGGCAGACATAAATCCTATCTTATCAGTAATTACAATAAGTAGATTAAACACTTCAATCAAAAGGCATAGGTTGACAGAATATTTAAGAAAACATAATTGATTTATGTATTGTGTATAAGAAATGTGTTTTAGATTCAAATCAAATGGGTTTGAAAGTTAAAAAATGGAAAACAATATACAAAGCAAAGACAAACTAGAAGAGAGCTGGGATGGCTATATAATATCAGACAAATAAGATTTTAAGACAAAACTTGTTACTGAAAAAAAGGACATTTTAGAGTAAAATCATCAATCCATTAAGAAGACATCACAAAGAATAAAACACTTAGGAATAAATGTAAGAAAAGGAGTACAGGAATAAATCTAACAAGAAGTACAAGACTTGTACATTGAAAACTACAAAACATTGTTGAAAAAGCTGTAAAAATTTAGATAAACGGAAAGACATCCTATGTTTATATATTGGAAGAATTAATAGTGTTACAACGGCAATATAACAATGGGGACCATCAATATTTGTATTGATCCACAGATTCATTACAATCCCTATCAAAATCCCAGATTCCTCATTGCAGAAATTGGCAAGGTGATGTGAACATTTTATGGAAATAAAAGGGGTAGAATATTGCCAAAAGAATCTCGTAAAAAAAGAACAAAATTGGAAAACTCATACTTTCCTACTTCAAAATTTACTTCAAAGTTACAGTAATCAAGATAGTATGGTACTGGTATAAGAAAAGAAATATTGATTTATTATAATTGAGAGTCCAGATATTAGCTCTTATGTTTATGATCAGTGATTTTTTTCTTTAAGAAAGGTGCCAAAATAATTCAGTGGGAAAATATAGTCTCTTCAACAAATGGTTCTGGGACACCTGAATATTCACATGGAACAGTGTAAAGCTCGATCTCTGCCTCACATTGTTATAAAAAATGAACTCAGAATGGATCATAGAGTTAAATATGAGCTAAAACTATAAAGCTTGTAGAAAAAAGGAGTAATTCTGTGACCTTGTGTTAGACAACATTTTCTTAGATATGACACCAAAAACCATAAATAACAGAAGAAAAAGAAGATAAATGGGATTTCATTAAAATTAAAAACATTTACTTCAAAGGACATGATCAAGAGAATGAGGACAACCCACAGACTGAAAGAAAATATAAATTATATCTCTGCTAAAGGATTTGTATCCAGAATATATTTTTAATAAAGCTTACAACACAATAATAAAAAGAGAAATAAACTCCCTAATGAAAAGAGAAGCCAATTATAAAAGAGCACAGGATTTGGATAGACATTTCTTCAATAATAATATACTAATAACCAAGAAAAATATGAAAAGATGCTTGACATCAGTAGTCATTAGGTAAATGTCAATCAAAACTATAATCACTTCATACCCACTGTACTCTGAAGTTGCTCAGTCGTGTCCAAGTCTTTGCGACCCCATGGACCATAGCCCACCAGGCTCCTCCTTCCATGGGATTTTCCAGGCAAGAATACTGGAGTGGGTTGCCATTTCCTTCTCCAGAGACCTTCCCAACCCAGGGATTGAACCTGGGTCTCCCACATGGTAAGCAGACGCTTTTACTGTCTGAGCCAACAGGGAAGCCATACCCCCTAGGATGGTGAAATTAAAAAAGACAAATAATAGCAAATGTTTTGCTAACAGGAATGTAAAATGGTGTACCTATTTTGGAAAACAATTTGATAGTTCCTCATATTATTAATCAGAGTTACAATACAGCCCAGCCATTTTGTTCTTAGATATAGACCCAAGGGAAATGAAGAAGGAAGACATGTGTCCTCACAAAAATGCATTCACGAATGCTCATAACAGCCAAAAAGTGGAAACAACTCAAATGTTCTTCAACTGATGAATGGATAAACAAATGTGGTATATCCATAGTGTAATATATTTAGCCAGAAAAAGAAATGAAGTACTGATATATGCTATAAAGTGGAAGAATCTTGAATAAGCATTAAAAGAGCTAATCACAAAAGACTAAATACTGTATGATACCATTTATGTGATGTCTCCCTATAAAAAGCTGGAATCCAGTTCAAGAGGTAAAGTGTTTATTTGGGATCAAAGAATTGCAATTCGAGGTACATAGATTTAGGTAAAACCCAAATGGTATTCTGATTCCAGGCTAGGGGATCAGAGTTTTTATGGGGAAAAGAGAGGAAGATAAGGTTTTTTAAGTTTGCAAATCTTATTTTTTATTTCTTTTAAAAAATTATGGTGTTTTAAAAAAGTTAACTGGTGCAAGATGAGGTAATTAATCAAAGTAAAGTCTTATTTGGTAAAAGATGATTTGTACTTTGTTGATTGGTCAGGTAAAAGGCACTAAGCAAAAGTTCGTTTTTATCAGTCCTTTCAAGGATATTCTTGTTCTTGCTGATTCTTGGAACATTGGTGCTCTGGTCTAGTTCAGAGTTTAAGAAAACAGGATGTACAACGCAGGTCTTCTGGAATGGCTCCTCCAGCTCTATTTTAAATAGCTCTGCTTATATTGTGTGGTTTAGTCACCCAGTCATGTCCGACTCTTGTGACCTGTCAGGCTCCTTTTTCCATGGGATTTTCCAGGCAAGAATACTGGAATGGTTTGCCATTTCCTTCTCCAAAAGTGAAAGTTGCTCAGTCGTGTCCGACTCTTTGTAACCTGAATTCTCCAGGCCAGGCTATGGAGTGAGTAGCCTTTCCCTTCTCCAGGGGATCTTCCCAACCCAGGGGTCGAATACAGGCCTCCCACATTGCAGGCGGATTCTTCACCAGCTGAGCCACAAGGGAAGCCCATTGAATGTATTGTGCATATTATGTAGTAAGATGAAGATGGTGTGATATTAGATTTTGGTGGTGGTTGCGCAATTCTGTACTATACAAAAGACCACAAAGCTGCGTACTTTAAACTACTGAATTTTATGGTATGTGAATTATATATCAATCATGAGAAATGCTGGGCTGGAAGAAGCACAAGCTGGAATCAAGATTGCCGGGAGAAATATCAATAACCTCAGATATGCAGATGACACCACCCTTATGGCAGAAAGTGAAGAGGAACTAAAAAGCCTCTTGATGAAAGTGAAAGTGGAGAGTGAAAAAGCTGGCTTAAAGCTCAACATTCAGAAAACGAAGATCATGGCATCCAGTCCCATCACTTCATGGGAAATAGATGGGGAAACAGTGGAAACAGTGTCAGACTTTATTTTTTTGGGCTCCAAAATCACTGCAGATGGTGACTGCAGCCATGAAATTAAAAGATGCTTACTCCTTGGAAGAAAAGTTATGACCAACCTAGATAGCATATTCAAAAGCAGAGACATTACTTTGGCAACAAAAGTCAGTCTAGTCAAGGCTATGGTTTTTCCAGTGGTCATGTATGGATGTGAAAGCTGAGCATGGAAGAATTGATGCTTTTGAACTGTGGTGTTTGAGAAGACTCTTTAGAGTCCCTTGGACTGCAAGGAGATCCAACCAGTCCATCCTAAAGGAGATCAGTCCTGGGATTTCTTTGGAGGGAATGATGCTGAAGCTGAAACTCCAGTACTTTGGCCACCTCATGCGAAGAGTTGACTCATTGGAAAAGACTCTGATGCTGGGAGGGACTGGGGGCAGGAGGAGAAGGGGACCACTGAGGATGAGATGGCTGGATAGCATCACTGACTCGATGGACATGAGTTTGAGTGAACTCCAGGAGTTGGTGATGGACAGGGAGGCCTGGCATGCTGCGATTCATGGGGTTGCAAAGAGTTGGACACAACTGAGCAACTGCACTGAATTGAAAGTTAAGAGAAAGAGATAACTATGTCACAAAAATGTGACAGATTGTAGGGGGGGAGTCATGAAATCCCAAGCCCATCGTCTCAGAGAGCATGGCTCTGTTAACCAGGTGTTTCTGAAAAATCACTAATAGACTAGGTAAGTTCCTTTGCTAATATCTACTTAGAAGCCAAAATTTATCCAGATTTTTCTGTTTCAGTGTAAAATTTTATTTTAATTTTAAACTATTAAACTAAATCATAAGGCCTTCAGGTGATATTTCAAATGTCAAAATATCTTTACACTTGTCATTTTATTTGACCAGAAAGACATATATTATTAATGGTTCAAGAAATTTTTAATTTCTTCTGCATCAAAATATTTTATAAGAATTATAACAAAGAGGCACAAATAATTGATTTAGAAAGACTTTCGATAGTGTTTTCCTAATGTGGCATCTGGTCCCATCACTTCATGGCAAATAGATGGGGAAACAGTGGAAACAGTGGCTGACTTTATTTTTCTGGGCTCCAAAATCACTGCAGATGGTGACTGCAGCCAGGAATTAAAAGATGCTTACTCCTTGGAAGGAAAGTTATGACCAACCTAGACAGCATATTAAAAAGCAGAGACATTACTTTGCCAACAAAGGTCTGTCTAGTCAAGGCTATGGTTTTTCCAGTGGTCATGTATGGATGTGAAAGCTGAGCCCACATGGAAGAATTGATGCTTTTGAACTGTGGTGTTTGAGAAGACTCTTTAGAGTCCCTTGGACTGCAAGGAGATCCAACCAGTCCATCCTAAAGGAGATCAGTCTTGGGTGTTCATTGGAAGGACTGATGTTTAAGCTGAAACTCCAATACTTTGGCCACCTGATGGGAAGAACTGAGTCATTTGAAAAGACTCTGATGCTGGGAAACATTGAGGGCAGGAGGAGAAGGGGACGACAGAGGATGAGATGGTTGGGTGGCATCACCGACTCAATAGACATGAATTTGAGTAAGGTCCAGGAGTTGGTGATGGACAGGGAGGCCTGGCGTGCTGCGGTTCATGGGGTCACAAAGAGTCAGACACGACTGAGTGACTGAACTGAACTGAATGTGTGTCAAGAACATTAGCTTTGCTAAGTGTTTGGCAAGGGGAGGGGAAGGGTAGGGGGGTATGGGAAAGGCAGAGATCAATAGTCAAAAATGTTTGGGCATCTATGTACAACATTCTTTTCTTGGAAATTGAATGGGCATGGAGCATTACAGCCTCTGGAAAGTTATTCACACTCAAAATATTTCTTCAATGTCTCCTAAGTATCAGCCACTGTTCAGGCACTGGGGACACAACAGAGAACAAAGACACAATTCTTCATCTGATGGGGTTTTCATTTGATTGTTGTACAGAAAATTCTATTTTAATTTAGTATTTTAAGTATTTCTCAACTGATTTGATCACAGAATAGCTTTTTCAAGGAATATCCACTAACATTTTGCAGAACAGCTTTTGCTAAATACAGGTCTACATTTATATATAACAACCTTTTAAAAGAAATGCTGTAACATAGTCAAGGGGAAAAGCAGCATATGCAGACATCCAGAGTTATACACGAACTCTGGTTTTAGTCCTTGGTGTTATCAAAAGGCAAAGGGAATTGAAACCTTATACCCTCAAGGAGTATGATGGGATGGCTTCATTAAAAAAGGAGGCTTGGAAAGAAAACAAAAGAGATACACAATTAAAATATTCATAAACATATTTTAGGTGACCCAGTTTCCAGATCTTTTCAATTAAGAACAAGTTGAGACAATCAAATGCAATTAATTAGGGTTCTAGCAGCTGCAGCAGAGAGGAGCCAGGGACATGTGTATGAAATTAAGATCTCATCTGAGAAATCTGAGTGTAAGAAATTGTAAATTTCCCCTTTTAACTACTGGGAAATTATAAAGGAATTATAAATTCCTTCTTAAGAAATGTACACGTGACAGTAAACTACTATACATTTAAGTACAGCGGTAGGTTGGGCAGGATAAAGTTAAGGCTAGAGGAAATGGCAACTCACTCCAGTACTCGTGCCTGGAAAATCCCACGGATGGAGGAGCCTGGTAGGCTACAGTCCATGGGGACTCGAAGAGTCTGACATGACTAAGTGACTTCACTTTCACTTTTGACTTTCATGCATTGGGGAAGGAAATGGCAACCCACTCCAGTGTTCTTGCCTGGAGAATCCCAGGGACAGGGGAGTCTGGTGGGCTGCCATCTATGGGGTGGCACAGAGTCGGACATGAGCGAAGCGACTTAGCAGCAGCAGCAACAGAGCAAATTTGAAAATAAAAGGTACTATCCTCAAAGACAATATTAAAAGTCATGTCTTTCCTATTGTGTGTGTGTGTTAGTTGCTCCAGCACATCCAACCCTTTGCAACCCCGTGGACTGTAACCTGCCAGGCTCCTCCATCTGGAGTTTTCTAGGCAAGAATGCTGGAGGGGGTTGCCCTGCCCTCCTCCAGGGGATCTTCCTGACCCAGAGATCAAACCCAGATCTACATTGCAGGCAGGTTCTTTACTGTCTCAGTAACCAGGGAAGCCCAACTTTCCTATTGATTTTTATTAAAAAAATCTTCTTTACACTTAACATTCTTTACTATAAAAATTTCAGTTTCATGTAAATGGAATCAAACAATATGTATGTAGCTTTTTGTGTCATTATTTCACTTAGCATAATATTTTCAAGGTTCATCTGTATTTTAGCATATATTGGAATTTCATCCCTTTGGAAGCCTGGATAATATTCCATTGTGCTTATATACACTGTATTTTGTTTATCCATGCATTTGCTTATGGACATTTGAACTGTTTCCATTTTCTGGTCATTGTGCATAAAGCTGCCATGAAAATTGGTACACAAGTATCTGTTTGAATATCTGCTTTCAATTCTTTGGGGTATATATTTAGAAGTAGAATTGTTGGATAATATGGTAATTCTATGGTTAACTTTTTGAGGAACTGTCAAACTGTGTTCCCACGCCACCTGCACCATTTTACATTCTCACCAGAAAGGCACAAGGCTTACAATTCTTCCATATCCTTGCTGTATGATCAGGCTGCTCAAGATGGCTATTCTCTTGCTCTCTGTACACCCCCTGCCTGACCAGTGTCTTCTTTATTTACAGGCTACTCCCCTGACTGACCTTCCTACATACTTGCCCCTGCTGCTGCTGCTGCTGCTGCTAAGTTGCTTCAGTCGTGTCCGACTCTGTGTGACCCCGTAGACGGCAGCCCACTAGGCTCCTCCGTCCCTGGGATTCTCCAGGCAAGAATTCTGGAGTTGGTTGCCATTTCCTTCTCCAATGCATGCAAGTGAAAAGTGAAAGTGAAGTCCCCATCTAATGATTTGTTTAACTTTAGCTGCCATGATAGTTTATTAAAGGGGCAGTGAGAGGCATGCGCCTTTGCTGGTTTCCCTGGTAAC
This sequence comes from Bubalus bubalis, assembly GCF_019923935.1. Classification (NCBI taxonomy): domain Eukaryota; kingdom Metazoa; phylum Chordata; class Mammalia; order Artiodactyla; family Bovidae; genus Bubalus; species Bubalus bubalis. Next base: position 40,298,005 of record NC_059161.1, read on the forward strand.
CAATGACCCAACCAGATGTCAATTCCCCTTATAAACAGTACACCACCCCCACCCCTCTCCCTTCAGCAGAAGCCTGTTGCTGTGTCCCGCCTGTCTGCTGCAGGCTCTTGCTCCAGGCATATAAGTTTCTCCATCCATGAAATCGCTAATGTCTCTGTCACTGACTCCGGGTTCTTTCTTTGGTCGCAGGATAGGCAAGTACAGGGCTTGCAGGCTTGTGGCGTGCAGCCCAACAACTGGCAGTGCCGGCAAGGAGATGGAGAAAACTCCTGTAAGTGCTGAGACATTGGTTGGGTAACGCAAAGTTTTGGGGGCTATTCACTAACATTTGGGGCCAAAAGTTGTGTGGGAAATCTGTCTACCAGTGTGTGGGGTCCTGTGGTGTCTGTCCTTGATGAATGGGGGCCTCCAAGGGAGTATGGAGGACTCATAGACAACCCCTAAGGCCATTGCAGAAACATTGGCTGGCTTTTTGGTTGAGGGGAAAAAGTGGCCCCAGCTGTGGGCTGGCCATTGCTCTTTATATGAAGAAAGGTCACAGAGGCTGAGCTAACAGCTGAGGTGAAGATTAACTAAATGCTGGTTCTTGGTCCTCTGAAAGTGAGGTGAATGAATGTTTTATTGTCCATTACTTTTTTTTTGTTTAAACTGTAAAAAATTTCTGAAAATGTCCAAGATGGGACTCTTTCGATATTTTAAAATTGGTTTTTGTATGTGTCTTTAGAGGAAATTAGCTATCTAGATGGAATAGGTATTTCTCTTCTTGAGCCTTTGAGATGTAAATAATCTACTTGGGCTCTCAGAAATTTAATCCCTGAGAGTGAAGAAAAAAAAAAGTCCTTTTAAAACTCTGTAAGAATAATTGTATTTTGGGTGTGTCTGTCTAAAATAATCTCTCCAGATTCTGGTAACTTGAAACCAAACTAAGTTAAATAAAGAGAATTGACGATTTGGGTCATTTCGAGTAGTATAAAAAGTTGGAACATAGTGTAGGTTTATCTGCCTTTACTTTCTTAGGAAACTGAAGCGTAAGTTTTCCAAATAGTAAATGCAGGTATGACAAGCAGTGTACAATTACTTGCTTCTTGGTTTTTGCCAGATTAAGATTTTTAAGGGTTAGGATGATAATCAGTCATAATTCTAATTATTATAACAACCACATTTCTTTATTGATTACATTGTAATCAGATGTTTAACTATGTCTTTTAAAGTCTTTTGTCATATATAGACAGTTATGGTTGTACTCTTGATGCTGTTGCAAACATGCTTCATCTTTTTTTTGTTGTTCTCTTTTTTAATGTACATAATTACAGAATTCAGACATGAAATTTATGCATGGAGTTTTCCATTTTTAATATTTGGTTAAACAAAATACATCATTTGTAAAAAAAAAAAAAAAAAAAAAAAAAAACCAGCACAAGGCCAACAAAATGGAATAAAAGCAAGAAAAACAAAAAGCCTACGGTTGCCCCTTACTGGGCATCAGGGTCAGGCCTGCCCCCTTCACTAAAGGAAGTGCGGCTTTTTGCCCTGGGACATCAGCATTGGTCCCTGTTCCTAAGCACCAGAATTGGATATGAACAAAGAAACCAGTCCTGACATGTTGAAGTGTAAAAGTGCCTCACCTTTAAGAAGATTCACAGGAAGGACCTTTTTTTTTTAATTTGGTTGCACCAGATCTTAACTGTGGTCTGTGGGATCTAGTTCTCTGACCAGGGATTGAGCCCAGGTTCACTGCACTGGGAGCTGGAATTTTAGTCACTGAACCACCAGGGAAGCTCCAGGAAGGACCTTTTGACAAGGACAAGTCTCTGATAAATTTCAGATCATACTGCTGAACTGAGTAAGAAATTAAAGAATTTAAGTGAGAGTTCTTGGCTTTACACAACAAAGAATTCAAAAGCAAGCCAGAGGAAGGTGAAGGTGAGTTTATTTAGAGAGCTACACACTGCATAGGCAGAATGTGGACCATCTCAGAAAGTGAGAGCCTCCCCAGGGCCTGGAGTCCTAGGTTTCTATGGATTAAGTAATTTCATAGGCTAACGGGTGGAAGAAAGATTCCTGCTGTTTTGGGCAAAGGTGGGGATTTCTCAGGAATTGAATCACTGCCCACTTTTGGGCTTTAGATAGTCCACCTCAGAACTGTCATGCATAAGCAGGAGTGATTTTTAGTTATACAGTGAAGGTACAGTGAGCTAAAGATCAATGATCAGACTATTCACAAAGCCACTTTGGTTTCAGGAAGTCTTTATTGCATACCAACTGCTACGCCCCTTCTTCATTATCTAGTGTTTGTGTCCTAACCCCTTTTCCTCTTGCCTCATTCCCCCCGTGGGTATTTTTTTCCTGTCCCTATGGGAAGCAGAAGGACAATGTCTGTCTTCTGTAGCTGCCTCGGGGCTGGGCAGTGGTGTTGACACTGCCTATCAGGGAGTACAAAATCTCTGGATGCCTGGTGTAGGGGCATCCAGAGGCAGAGCAGCTTCTTTAAGTCAGAGGGTGCTCTGGGCTGAAATCCTTGCATAGCCATCGTTTTGATGTGAAACTGTTGTAACCTAGAAGACATGAACTTTACCAAGAGGTTAAAGAGGCGGGGTCAAAGAGGACGAGTTGGAGTATGGCCATTACTGGGCCCGGAAGGAGCAGTAACTGGGTAAGGCTAGGGAGGATGCTTTTAATGGTGGGCCAGACAGCACCAGAATCTGACCCTGGTGGCAGTGGTGTACCCATGATGCTTGTTCATAAATCTTTTTGAGGTCCATCTCCATCTGGCCTGAGTTATTGATGTCGGTACAGCAGGTTTTATTTACGACCACACAGATGCCACCCTGCTCAGCCAACAAGTAGTCCAATGCCAATCTATTGTCCATAATAGACTGGAGAGCTTAACCACTCACTTAGGTCCTCTAAAGTGTTGGTTAGATTTTCTAGGATCACCTCATGGTAGGCAAAGCCTCTCTATGGAGTGGCCAATCCCTTTGCCAGTCCTATTCCTGCCCTCATATTAATCCAGTGGCCCACCTCGGATGGTATTGAGTTTATCCTGTATGGCTATTTCAACTTAGCTCAAGCTGACGATGTGGGAGACCAATTTGTGGGTCTGTTTTTTTGTTTTTCTTTGTTTAAATGTTTTATTATCAAAGTAACATATTTTAGTGGTTAAAAAATTGGAAAGTAATTTGTAGGCTTCTTCATCAAGCAAGACCCAAAGTTGAAAAAGGCTTCCCATAGGTCATTTCAAATGGGCTTAGTTTTAAAATTCCCTTTGGCACCGTCCTGTTCCACAGAAAGGCTATAGGGAGGAGGGAGATGATGCAAATTTCTCAAGTCTCTTGGCACAGCTAAACAGTTTGCATTTTTTTTTTTTTTTTAACTTTGCCTGAGGCCTCCAGGAAGAGTGGAGGTGGTAATTAATACCTAGAGCTGAGGAAACCTGTTGGGTCACCCTGGCAGTGAAATAAGCTCCATTATCACTCTGTAAGCTTTTGGGGAACCAGAATCTCAGAATTGTCTCTTTAAGCAGAAATTTGGATACTGCTATTGCCTTTGCAGTTCTGGAAGGGAAAGCTTCTATCCACTCTGTAAAAGGGTTTATGAATACCAATAAGTATTCTATCCCCTACATGAGGGCATTTAGATCTATTTGCCAATCTTCCCCTGGATAGGTTCCCCAGTGTTGTATGGGCTGAGTTAGGGGTGGAGGCATGTGGTGGCTTCCTGGGTACATGGATCACAAGCCTTGGTAACATTTTTAACAGTTTGGGAGAGTCCCTTAACCCAGGAACAGCTGAGTTACCAAAATGACTAGGGAGTCCTGCCTTAAATGGGAGGAATCTTGGAAGTGCTTAATAATTTTCCACTGCTTGGCCTCAGGAATGAGAAGCTTGTTATCTTTTGTCAGCCACCCTAAATAGTCTCTTTTCACTCCCCAGCATTCAGCCCATTTGATTTTTGTAAGTGTATGCTGCTGCTGCTGCGTCGCTTCAGTCGTGTCCGACCCTGTGCGACCCCATAGACAGCAGCCCACCAGGCTCCCCCATCTCTGGGATTCTCCAGGCAAGAACATTGGAGTGGGTTGCCATTTCCTTCTCCAATTCATGAAAGTGGAAAGTGAAAGTGAAGCCTCTCAGCCGTGTCCAACTCTCAACGACCCCATGGACTTCAGCCTACCAGGCTCCTCCGTCCATGGGATTTTCCAGGCAAGAGTACTGGAGTGGGGTGCCATTGCCTTCTCCATTGTAGGTGTATAAGATGGTACAATAAAGGACAGAAATGGTATGGACCTAACAGAAGCAGAAGATATTAGGAAGAGGTGACAAGAATACACAGAAGAACTGTACAAAAAAGATCGTCACGACCCAGATAATCATCATGGTGTGATTACTCACGGAGAGCCAGACATCCTGGAATGTGAAGTCAAGTGGGCCCTAGGAAGCATCATTACAAACAAAGCTAGTGGAGGTGATGGAATTCCAGTTGAGCTATTTCAAATCCTAAAAGATGATGCTGTGAAAGTGCTGCACTCAATATGCCAGCAAATTTGGAAAACTCAGCAGCGGCCACAGAACTGGAAAAGGTCAGTTTTCATTCCAATCCCAAAGAAAGGCAATGCCAAAGGATGCTCAAACTACCGCACAATTGCACTCATGTCACATGCTTAAAGTAATGCTCAAACTTCTCCAAGCCAGGCTTCAGGAGTATGTGAACCGTGAACTTCCAGATGTTCAAGCTGGTTTTAGAAAAGGCCGAGGAACCAGAGATCAAATTGCCAGCATCCGTTGGATCATTGAAAAAGTTTTCTCCAGAAAAGCATCTATTTCTGCTTTATTGACTATGCCAAAGCCTTTGACTATGTGGATCATAATAAACTGGAAAATTCTTCAAGAGATGGGAATACCAGACCACCTTACCTGCCTCCTGAGAAATCTGTATGCAGGTCAGGAAGCAACAGTTAGAACTGGACATGGAACAACAGACTGATTCCAAATCAGGAAAGGAGTACATCAAGGCTGTATATTGTCACCCTGCTTATTTAACTTATATGCAGAGTACATCATGCGAAATGCCAAGCTGGATGAAGCACAAGCTGGAATCAAGATTGCCAGGAGAAGTATCAATAACCTCAGGTATGCAGATGACACCACCCTTATGGCAGAAAGCAAAGAAGAACTAAAGAGCCTCTTGATGAAAGTGAAAGAGAAGAGTGAAAAAGTTGGCTTAAAACTCAACATTCAGAAAACGAAGATCATGGCATCTGGTCCCATCACTTCATGGCAAATAAATGGGGAAACAATGGAAACAGTGAGAGACTTTATTTTTGGGGGGCTCCAAAATCACTGCAGATGGTGATTGCAGCCATGAAATTCAAAGTCGCTTGCTCCTTGGAAGAAAAGCTATGATAACCTAGACAGCATATTGAAAAGCAGAGACATTACTTTGCCATCAAGGTCCATCTAGTCAAGGCTATGATGTGAGAGTTGGACTATAAAGAAAGCTGAGCAGTGAAGAATTGATGCTTTGAACTGTGGTGTTGGAAAGAATCTTGAGAGTCCCTTGGACAGCAAGCAGATCCAACTGGTCCATCTTAAAGGAAATCAGTCCTGAATATTCATTGGAAAGGACTTATCCTGAAACTGAAACTCCAATACTTTGGCCACTTGATGTGAAGAACTCTGACTCATTTGAAAAGACCCTGATGCTGGGAAAGATTGAAGGCAGGAGGAGAAGGGGACAATAGAGGATGAGATGGTTGGATGTTATCACCTACTGAATGAACATGAGTTTGAGTAAACTCTGGGAGTTGGTGATGGACAGGGATGCCTGGCGTGCTGTGGTCCATGGGGTCACAAAGAGTCAGACATGACTGAGTGACTGAACTAACTGACTGAAGATAGCACCATTGGGCAGGGTGGGGTGTCAGGTAGGAGAGCTCTGGCTGGGGTAGGGCTGGCTATTCTTGGGCTGAAGTCTAAGTACCCCTGCAGCCAGGACATTTCCCCTTATAAGGGATGTACTGCCCCTTTGGCCTCTGTAGGGAATGACTTCAACCTCCTTTGGAAGCTGGGCTGTTTCTAGAAGTTCTAGAACTTGTCTAATGTTTCATAAGGGTCCCTTTGGCTGTTAATAGTCCCCTTTCTTTCTTAGCTGGAGTGCTGTGGTCAAGGCAACTGACTTGGCCTCTTGGGTGGAAGTGTGAGAGGGCAGAACTCCAGGCTCAGCTGACTTGGCACAACCAGCCTTTCTTACCCCTTCATGTATAAATCTGCTTCCATGGGTAAACCATTCTGCATCAGGATTGGTCAGGGGCTCATCCTTGAGGTCAGGCCTCCTGGAATAATCTTGTTCAATAGTCTCCACATAGGAGTGAACAAGGGACCCCTGGGGTGGGTGGTCCGGCATTAGGGTAGCTGGGTTCAGACTATGCAAACCTTAAGAGTTACACCTGGGGTGTCATATAAGAGAGACTGGTACTTAAGCAAACATGCAGCCGTCAGCCACTGCTGTCCATTTGCTTCTAGGATTCCTTATTCCTGGTGAGGAGTTAGGACTTCTGGTGATTGTCCCACCTCTTCTACTAGCAGAGCAGTGGCAGCCACTAACCTAAGACACCCTGGTCATCCAGTGACTAATTGATCAAGTTGTTCTGAGAAATAAACTATCAGTCTAGGGAGATACCTGAATTTTTGGGTGAGGACACCCAGGGCTACCTCTTGTCTCTCAGCTATATAGAGGGTAAAGGGTTTTTTTCTAAGTTTGGGAGATCTAATGCAAAGGCAGTCCCTAATTTTTGTTTTACAGGCTAGGAATGCCCATTGGCAATTTTCATCCCAGTTGAGGGGTTTGTGGTGCATCATTTTAGGGCCTCATGGGCTTTGCTGTGAGCCAGAATCTAGGTATCCAGATCCTGCAAGAAATGCCATCCCCAGAAATGTCCTCAGTTGCCTTTTATTTGGGGGTGGGGCGTAAGGATTATGATGACTTCCTTTTGGTTCTGGGCTAGAGACCTCATTCTAGGGGTGACCCCACATCCCAGATACATAACCTGTGGGGTGGAAATCTGGGCCTTGTGAGGAAAGACTCAATATCCTCATTCCCTTAGGAAGTCAAGGACCTGAATGGTGTGTTTGTTTATTTTATTGAAGTACAGTTGATTTACAATGTTGTATTAGTTTCATGTGTACAGAAAAGTGATTCAGATACATCTACCTCTATATATATATTCTTTCCCAGATTCTTTTCCCTTATAGGTTATTACAAAATATTGAGTATAGTAACCTGTGCTATACAGTAGATCCTTGTTTATTTGTTTTATGTATAGTAGTATGTATATGTTAATCCCATCCTCCTCTAGTTTATCCCTCCTCCACCTTCCCCTTTGGCAACCATACCTTTGTTTCATGTGGCTGTGGATATATTTCTGTTTTGTAAGTAAGTACACTTGTATCATTTTTTTTTAGATTCCACGTATAGGGAATATCATATGATATTTGTCTTTCTCTGACTGACTTCATTTAGTATGATAATCTCTAGGTCCATCCACATTGCTACAAATGGCATTATTTCATTATTTTTTAAAAAATTAATTATTTTTGGCTGTGCTGGGTCTTCCTTGCTTTGTGCGGGCTTTTTCTAGTTGCAGAGAGCTTGGACTATTCTTCATTGTGGTATATGGGGTTCTTATTGCTGTGACTTCTCTTGTTGCAGAGCACAGGATCTAGGTGTGTGAGCTTCGGTAGTTGTGGTGCTCAGGCTTTGCTCCTCCGAGGCATGTGGAATCTTTCCAGTCCAGGGATTGAACCCATGTCCTCTGCACTGGCAGGTGGATTCTACTGCCCCACCAGGGGAGTCCATTTCATTCTTTTCTAAAGCTAATATTCAGTTGTGTATTGATACCACATCTTTACCCATCCATCTGTCATTGGACAGTTAGGTTGCTTCCATGTCTTGGATCTTATAAATAGTGCTGCTATGAATATTTGGGTGCATATATCCTTTTTAGTTAAAGTATTCTGTGGATATAGGCTTAGGAATGGGATTTCAGGATCATATAGTAACTCTTTTAGTTTCTTTTAAGGAACCTTCATACTGTTCTCCATGGTGGATGTACCAATTTACAATCCCACCATCAGTGTAGAAGGGTTTCTTTTTTTCCATACCCTCTCTAGCACTTATTTGTTGACTTTTTGATGATTGCCGTTCTGACTGGTGTGAGGTGGTACCTCATTGTATTTTTGGTTTGCATTTCTCTATTAATTAGGGATTCTGAGCATCTTTTCTTTTTCTTTTTTTGGCCATATGTATGTCTTCTTTGGAGAAATTTCTACTTAGATCTGTTTTTTAAATTGGATTTTTTAAAATATATTGAGCTGTGTGCCTATTTGTATATTTTGGATATTAATCCCTTGTGGGTCACATTGTTTGAAAATATTTTCTCCCACTCTGTAGGTAGTCTTTTCATTTTGTTGTGGTTTCCTTTGCTATGCAAAAGCTTTTAAGTTTAATTAGGTCATATTTAAAAATTTTTCTTATTTCTATTACTCTAGGAGATGGATCCAAACAGATATTGCTGTGATTTTGTCAAAGTGTGTTCTGCCTATTTTTTCTTCTAGGAGTTTTATAGTATCTGGTCTTACATTTAGGTCTTTAGTCTATTTTGAGTTTGTTTTTGTGTATGGTGTTAGAGGATATTCTAATTTCATTCTTTATTATCCAGTTTTCCCAGTACCACTTAATGTAGACTGTCTATTCCCTACTGTATATTCTTGCTTTCTTTGTCATAGATTAATTGAATGTAGATATGTGGATTTATTTCTGGGCTTTCTATCCTGTTTCACAGATCTATTTTTCTGTTTTTGTGAGAGTGCCATACTTTCTGATTACTGTAGCTTTGTAGTATGGTCTGTAGTCAGGGATCCTGATTGCTGCAGCTTTGTTTTTCTTAAGATTGATTTGGCTATTTGGAGTTTTTATATTTCCATACAAATTAAAAAATTTTTTTTCTAGTTCTGTGAAAAATGCCATTTGTAATTTGATAGAGATTGCATTGAATGTGTAGGTTGCATTGGGTAGTATAATCATTTAGACAACATTGATTCTTCCAATCCATAAACAGAGTATATGTTTCCATCTGTTTGTGTTATCTTTGATTTATTTCATCAGTGTCTTATAATTTTCTGAGTACAGGTATTTTGGCTCCTTAGGTGGGTTTACTCCTAGGTATTTGTTCTTTTTGATGCAATGGTAATGAGATTATTTCCTTTATTTCTCTTTCTGATTTTTCATGGTGAGTGTATAGAAATGCAAGAGATTTCTGTGCATTAATTTTATATCCTGAAACTTTACCAAATTCATTGATGAGCTCCATTAGTTTTCTGGTAACATATTTAGGATTCTATATGTATAGTGTCATGTCATCTGCAACATAATACTTCTTTTTCAATTTGGATTCCTTTTATTTCTTCTTTGGTTGCTGGGGCTAGGACTTCCAAAACTCTGTTGAAATAAATGTGAGAATGGACGTTCTTGTCATGTTCTTGATCTTAGGAAAAATGCTTCAAACTTTTCACTGTTGAGGATGATATTAGCTGTGGATTTGTCATATATATTGCCTTTATTATGTTGAGGTATATTCTGTCGATTCTCACTTTCTGGAGTTTTTATCATAAATAAATGCTGAATTTTTCAAAAGCTTTTTTTGCCTCTATTGAGATGATCATATGGTTTTTATTCAATTTGTTAATGTGGTGTATCATACTGATTGATTTGCAGATACTGAAAAATCCTTGCACCCCTGCAGTAAATCCCACTTGATCCTTTCAATGAATTGTTGGATTTGGTTTGCTAGTATTTTGTTGAGGTTTTTTGTGTCTATATTCATCAGTAATATTGCCTGTAATTTTCTTTTTTTGGTGGTATCTTTGGTTGTGGTATTGGGGTGATGGTGGTCTCATAGAATGACTTTGGAAGTGTTCCCTTGTCTGCGATTTTTTGGGAAGAATTTCAATGGATAGATGTTAACTCTTCTTTAAAGGTTTGATAGGCTTTGCGTGTGAAGCCATCTAGTCCTGGACTTTTTGTTTGGAGTTTTAAAATCACAGATTCTGTTTCATTTCAGTACTTGTAGTTGGCCTATTCACATTTTCTTTTTCTTCCTGGTTCAGTATTGGGAGTTTGTGCCTTTCTAAGAATTTGTCCATTTCATCTGGATGGTCCATTTTATTAGCACGTAGTTGCTTGTAGCAGTCTCTCATGGTCCTTCCTGTGGTGTTGGTTGTAACTTCTCCTTTTCATTTCTAAATTTATTAATCTGGTCCCTCTCCTTTTTTTTTTTTTCCTTGATGAGTCTAGGGAAAGGTTTATCAATATTGTTTATCTCTTCTAAAATTTAGCTCTTAGTTTCATTGATCTTTTCTATTGTTTTCTTAGTCTGTATTTCAATTATTTCTGCTCTAATTTTTATAATTTCTTTCCTTCTACTAACTTTGGGTTTTGTTCTTTCTATAATTGCTATAGGTATAAAGTTTAGGTTGTTCATTTGAGATTTTTCTTGTTTCTTGAGGCAAGACTGTATTTCCATAAAATTCTTTCTTAGAACTGCTTTTGCTGTGTCTGACAGATTTTGGATCCTCATGTTTTTGTTTTCATTTGTTTCTTTTTTTTTTAATTTTATTTTATTTTTTAACTTTACAATATTTTATTGGTTTTGCCATATATCAAAATGAATCTGCCACAGGTATACATGTGTTCCCCATCCTGAACCCTCCTCCCTCCTCCCTCCCCATACCATCCCTCTGGGTCATCCCAGTGCACCAGCCCCAAGCATCCAGTATCGTGCATCGAATCTGGACTGGCGACTCGTTTTGTATATGATATTATACATGTTTCAATGCCATTCTCCCAAATCATCCCACCCTCTCCCTCTCCCACAGAGCCCGAAAGACTCTTCTAGATACTTTGGACTTGTTTAGTTTCTTCAGTGATCCATTGGTTTAACAGCACATTGGTTACCCTCCATGTGTTTGTGTTTCTTTTTGAAGTTTTTTTTTTTTTTTTTTCTTGTAGCTGATTTTTAATCTCATGGCATTGTGTTCAGAAAAGTTGCTTGAGAGGATGTCAGTTTTTTTATGTCTACTGAGACTTACGTTATGGCCCAACATGTGATCTGTCCTGGAGAATGTTCCATGCATACTTGAAAAGAAGGCATATTCTGCTGCTTTCATGTGGAATGCTCTATAAATATTTACTCCATTTGATCTAAAGCATCATTTAAGGCCTGTGTTTCCTTATTGATTTTCTATCTGGATGATGATGATCTCTTCAACACTTCAATAGTGTAAAGTCCCCCACTATTATTCTGTTACTGTCAATTTCTCCTTTTATGTCTGTTTACATTTGCCTTATATATTGAGGTGCTCCTATGTTGAGTGCATATGTATTTATAATTGTTATATCTTCTTCTTGGATTGATCCCTCTGGATGGTGTTTTTATCTGAGTTATCCCTAGTGGGACTAAAAAGTAGGATGTGGCCCACATACTGTAGGAGAGATCTATTAATCAACTGTAATTCTCTTAATTCCTTTGCTAATTTGTTTCCATACAGGAGGGTGTACCCCTGTAGCCTTAGGGTAGCACAGTCAACTTAGCTGGGAAGTGTTATGACTATCTGGATCTGTCCACTCAAAGATATATCGAGAGTCTGGGTGCAGGGAAATGCAAAAGAAGGCATCCCTTATGTCTGTCACAGTAAACCAGTTTGCATTTTCTGGAACTTGGCTCATTGTGGTGTATGGATTAGGGACTATCAAGTGAACAGGAATTACTGTTTCATTAACTGCTCTCAGATCTTGAACAAGTCTGTATTCTCTACTTTGCTTTCTTATGGGGAGAATGGGGATCTTGCCCAGAGATTGACAGGGATATAATAGCCCATATATATTTTTTTAATTTTATTTTATTTTTTAAACTTTACATAATTGTATTAGTTTTGCCAAATATCAAAATGAATCTGCCACAGGTATACATGTGTTCCCCATCCTGAACCCTCTCCCTCCTCCCTCCCCACACCATCCCTCTGGGTCGTCCCAGTGCACCAGCCCCAAGCATCCAGTATCGTGCATCAAACCTGGACTGGCAACTCGTTTCATACATGATATTACACATGTTTCAATGCCATTCTCCCAAATCTTCCCACCCTCTCCCTCTCTCTCAGAGTCCATAAGACTGTTCTATACATCAGTGTCTCTTTTGCTGTCTCGTACACAGGGTTATTGTTACCATCTTTCTAAATTCCATATATATGCGTTAGTATACTGTATTGGTGTTTTTCTTTCTGGCTTACTTCACTCTGTATAATAGGCTCCAGTTTCATCCACCTCATTAGAACTGATTCAAATGTATTCTTTTTAATGGCTGAGTAATACTCCATTGTGTATATGTCCCACAGCTTTCTGATCCATTCATCTGCTGATGGACATCTAGGTTGCTTCCATGTCCTGGCTATTATAAACAGTGCTGTGATGAACATTGGGGTACTCGTGTCTCTTTCCCTTCTGGTTTCCTCAGTGTGTATGCCCAGCAGTGGGATTGCTGGATCATAAGGCAGGTCTATTTCCAGTTTTTTAAGGAATCTCCACACTGTTCTCCATAGTGGCTGTACTAGTTTGCATTCCCACCAACAGTGTAAGAGGGTTCCCTTTTCTCCACACCCTCTCCAGCATTTATTACTTGTAGACTTTTGGATCGCAGCCATTCTGACTGGTGTGAAATGGTACCTCATAGTGGTTTTGATTTGCATTTCTCTGATAATGAGTGATGTTGAGCATCTTTTCATGTGTTTGTTAGCCATCTGTATGTCTTCTTTGGAGAAATGTCTGTTTAGTTCTTTGGCCCATTTTTTGATTGGGTCATTTATTTTTCTGGAGTTGAGCTGTAGGAGTTGCTTGTATATTCTCGAGATTAGTTGTTTGTCAGTTGCTTCATTTGCTATTATTTTCTCCCATTCTGAAGGCTGTCTTTTCACTTTGCTAATAGTTTCCTTTGATGTGCAGAAGCTTTTAAGGTTAATTAGGTCCCATTTGTTTATTTTTGCTTTTATTTCCAATATTCTGGGAGGTGGGTCATAGAGGATCCTGCTGTGATGTATGTCAGAGAGTGTTTTGCCTATGTTCTCCTCTAGGAGTTTTATAGTTTCTGGTCTTACATTGAGATCTTTAATCCATTTTGAGTTTATTTTTGTGTATGGTGTTAGAAAGTGTTCTAGTTTCATTCTTTTACAAGTGGTTGACCAGATTTCCCAGCACCACTTGTTAAAGAGATTGTCTTTAATCCATTGTATATTCTTGCCTCCTTTGTCAAAGATAAGGTGTCCATATGTGCATGGATTAATCTCTGGGCTTTCTATTTTGTTCCATTGATCTATATTTCTGTCTTTGTGCCAGTACCATACTGTCTTGATAACTGTGGCTTTGTAGTAGAGCCTGAAGTCAGGTAGGTTGATTCCTCCAGTTCCATTCTTCTTTCTCAAGATAGCTTTGGCTATTTGAGGTTTTTTGTATTTCCATACAAATTGTGAAATTATTTGTTCTAGCTCTGTGAAGAATACTGTTGGTAGCTTGATAGGGATATTAGCCCATATTTTAAGAAGTTGTTTATTAAAGCCTTGATAACTTCTTGGGCTTTGGGCCTCAAGGGATACTGTTTTTCCCATCAGTAATCAGCACTAGGTTTTAATGAAATCTGAACTGACGGCACATTAGGAGATCTGCCAGGAACTTCGGTGTCCTAGTCAGTGGGGTCTACTTGAGAAACACTATGGGGTGGAAAGGAGATGGCCTCTGATTTGTGACTGAGGCAGGCTCTATGGCTAAGAGCAATTGTTTCTCTGAGGGTATCTCTGATTGAACGATTGTCTAGAATTTAGTGAGCAAATCCCTTCCCAACAATGGGACAGGGCACTTAGGTGTAAACAAGAACTGGTGTGCAAAGGTCAAATTCCCTATTATGCAGCTGAAGGGTTGTGGTGAATCATTTGGCTTTGTGCCATCCATCGATCTCTGTTACTGTACAACATTGGGAGAATAAGAGCCCAGGGAAATCAGCACAGAATAGGCAGCCTCTGTATCTAATTAAAAAAGCAAAAACTTTCCACTGTATGAATGTTAATTATGTTGAATTGGTTTGTAGTGCTTTTCAGGTCTGTTATATCCTTCTATTTTTCTATTCATTCTGTTAATTTTTGAGCGTTTGATATTGAAACCCCAACTAAAAAATCTTAATTTATCTACCTAAAAGAATAATCGTAATATACAGTGGAACTATACGTAACTTTGTTCTGTATTTTCTAAGTCTCCTATACATATGTGGTAATATTTTCATAACTTAAAAAATTAAAAAGAAACAAAACAACTTTCCTACATGCCATGTCCAGGGTTACCTGAGTGAGGCTCCTCCAATGAAATATCTAGGTGTCCTTTGGGAGCCAGGGAGGGTCCAGGGCCCTGTCAGTCTTCAATCTTCTTGGCCACTCTCAGGATGAGAGCCTCAAGCCCCCTCTGGGATTGGGGGCAGTCTCACAGTCAGTGGCCCTCTAGTTTGTAGGGTCTTGGTGGACTTTTTCCATACATGAGGGCCTCGTGCTTTCAATGGCCCTCCTGACTGCATTTGAAACATGTTCCTTCTTGGCAGAGCAGTGGCTCTAATCTAGATTTTCTAGATCCTACCCCTCCTGTTGGCTTTTGCAAGGTGTGGGGGGGGGGGGGGGATTAACTGTGAGGTGGTGCAGGGGCTAGGGTTGCCACCAATAAGTGTACCTTTTGTTGTACCTGGCAACAGTGTTGCTTCCTGCTGTGTCCTCACCCCTGTCTCTATTGTTAAATACTCTAAAGACCAAGTCTATGAGCTGATTCATGGGGCTTTGGGGTCCCATAGCTGTCTTCTGTAATTTTTTTCCCTAATGTCTGGGGTAGACTGAGTGATAAAGTGATTATTTACTAGTACTTGCACTTCAAGGCAATGGCACCCCACTCCAGTACTCTTGCCTGGAAAATCCCATGGACGGAGAAGCCTGGTAGGCTGCAGTCCATGGGGTCGCTAGGAGTTGGACACGACTGAGCGACTTCACTTTCACTTTTCCCTTTCATGCATTGGAGAAGGAAATGGCAACCCACTCCAGTGTTCTTGCCTGGAGAATCCCAGGGACAGGGGAGCCTGGTGGGCTGCCGTCTCTGGGGTCGCACAGAGTCGGACACGACTGAAGCGACTTAGCCATTAGCCATTAGCACTTCAAGGCAGAAAAGGCAATGGCACCCCACTCCAGTACTCTTGGCTGGAAAATCCCATGGACGGAGAAGCCTGGTAGGCTGCAGTCCATGGGGTTGCGAAGAGTCAGACAGGACTGAGTGACTTTACTTTCACTTTTCACTTTCATGCATTGGAGAAGGAAATGGCAACCCACTCCAGTGTTCTTGCCTGGAGAATCCCAGGGACGGAGGAGCCTGGTGGGCTGCCGTCTATGGGGTTGCATGGAGTCTATGGAGTCGGACATGACTGAGGCAACTTAGCAGCAGCAGCAGTAGCAGTGCTTCAAGGGTGTTGGGTTTATTATTGGTATACTTTCTAAAGGGTTCCACCAGGCAGTCCTAAAAAAGGGGTCGAATTCTCATCTTTTCCACATGTTATTTCTTTGGGTGTCCTAATTAATAGGCTTAACAACACTTTTCCACCCCTTCTATGAGGCAAGTTATGATGTGGTTCTTGTATTCAAACCCTCTATCCCCCTGTTGGTAGTCCCCAGTGGATTGTATCCCCTCCAGTAAGGTAGATTATATGTCCTTGATTTGGGGCTACCAGTTCATTGGCAGGCATGTAGGTGTAATTCCTAGGCTATACTAAGGATCTGGCTTTTTTCTTTAAAAGTGCAGCAGGTGGAAAGGAGGACTTGTGGACACCCCCAAGTAAGTTCATAGGACATTGTCAGCTTGGTGAATTACTCTGTGAACTGATTGCAGTCCTCAGAAAAATGTCCAAACTAGCAAGCTTAGCCATAAGAAAAGGGATGTGGACTCTGTGGATGTGGAGGGGATGTGGAAGTCAGCACTTCCTTTTAGGGCCAGAGTTTGGCACTGGGAGGCTGGTAGGTAGACCTGCTTCATGTTGTACTAGCAGGACTCACCTCCAGTAAAAGAATACACGACAGGGCTGGAGGAATCAAGTGGTGGGATTCCCAGTAACCCAGGTGGGGCCCTAGGGCCAGACAGCCAGGAAGACTGTCCTCCCCCCACCCCCGCCTCTGCCTTAGAATTGGGATGGGTAGAAGTTCCCAGTTGGGAACTTTGTGGGCTCATAAGGGATCATCTAAAACATCAGGCTCCTTGTGGGTGGAGTGGGGATGGGGAAAAAGGCACTTTGAAGGGATGTAAGCCAGGCACAACTCAGCAGGAGCTTTTTTAGATCTGGATCTTAGGAGTAGGGTTATGAACATTTGTGTATTTGGGACTTCTTCCATTAGTTGCAAGATAGTATTGTAATTTAATGATTCATTTTCTGGCCAGATCTCTTTGCTTCCCTCATTTATACTGGGGCTGTGCAGTGTTGCAAAATAAAATTAATTTTCTTTTTTAAGCTATCTTTTCTAAGTTTAATCCAATTAGCTAATGTGCATCCTAAGCACCACTGTGTTTGTAGTGGTCCCTATTATTGGCTAGGATGCTGTGATGAGAGAGGGGTTTTGTTAAATGGTAGTTATCTGTCCTGGCACTCTCCCAGTGTCCCTAGTATTCCAAAAATGTAGGCAGGGGAGTTCGCAACTAGGGACTTCAGAGGATGGATCCCCAAAAGGGAGTGTTACAGAATCAAGTTCTGATGGCAATGAAAGTAGTAGTGTGTTACTGGAGAGTAGGGTCTTTCTTGTCCCATCACAGAGAGAATTCAGAGACAAGACGCAGAGTTCAAGAGAGCAAAGCGAGGATGTATTAAGCTATAGTACGCTCTCAACAGGAGACTCAGGTGAGTAGGTGCCCTGAGTTTTCTTTGGGAAGCTGGTTATATTGGGTGTGAAAATAAGCAGAATATTCTTTAGGGAGGGAGGGCTTTTGGGTCATATTTCCAGATTATCATCCTGGTTTCACCTTTCCTAAAGGAGGAAAGATTTTTGTCCTTATTTAGGCTTAAAAAAAAAATTATTGAACTGTAGTTGATTTACTATATTGTGTTAGTTTCAGTTTCAGTACACAGCAGGGATTCAGTTATACATCCTTTTTCAGATTCTTTCCTAATGTAGCTTATCACAGAATACTGAGTAGAGTTCCCTGAGCTATATAGCTGGTCCTTGTTGCTTATCTATCTTATATATAGTAGTGTGTGTATGATAACCCAAATTTCCTGATTTATACCTCCCCTCCATGTTTCCCCTTTGGTAGAGATGTTTGTTTTCCATATCTGTAAGTCTGTTTTTGTTAATAACTTCATTTGTATCATTTTTCAAAAATTAGATTGCACATATGAGTCAAATCATATATTTGTCTTTCTTTTACTTCACTTGGTGTGCTAATCTCCACCCATGTTGCTACGAATGGCATACTTCATTCTTTTCTGTGTCTGAGCAATATCTGTATATATATATAACATATCCTCTTTATTCATTTGTTGGTGGGCACTTAGGTTGTTTGCATATCTTGGCTATTATAAATAATGCTGCAATGAACATTGGGGTGCATTTATCTTTTCTAATTATATTCCTAGGAGTGGGATTACTGGATAATATGTATTTTTTTGTTTTTTAAGTAGCCTCCATACTGTTATCCCTAGTGGTTGTACTAACTTACATTACCACCAACAGTGTAGGAGGGTTCCCTTTTCTCCACATCCTCTCCAGCATTTATTGTTCATAGATTTTTTTTTTTATGATGGCCATTCTGACCATGTGAAGTGATATCTCATTGTAGTTTTGATCTGCATTTCCCTGATAATTAGTGATGTTGAGCATCTTTTCATGTGCCTCGTGTCCACTGTGTGTCTTCTTGGGAGAAATGTCTATTTAATTGTCTGCCCAGTTTTTGATTGGGTTATTTGTTTTTTGGACCTAGAACTGCATGAGTGTATGTTTTGGAGATTAATCTCTTCTAGGTTGCTTCATTTGCAAGTATTTGCTCATGCTGTGGATTGTCTTCATTTTGCTTATAGTTTGCTTTGCTGTGAAGAAGCTTCATTGCATCCTTGCATGCTAAGTTCTTCTTATCTGCAAGGTTAATTTTACTGTAATGAGAACATAATGAACAAAAGGTTACATCCAGATGCCAAAGATCCTGTCTTTCCCCACATTTCTGTTTGCATCTGGGGCCTTTGTCATCCCAAGATGTGTGGTTTCCAGTCATTCAGAGGTTCCTGCTTTTCTTTGTCTGCCCAAAGGACCCCTATTGTTCATAACATGTATGGTTTCCTGTCATTTGGCCTGTGTCCCCCTTTCTCTGCTTGTATCTAGCTATCTACCTGTTCTAACAGTATAATTGGCTTATTATACCTGATTTGTGATGGTCCCCGACTCCAGGCCAGGGAATTCAGCAGAAGAGGCATTTATTTATTTATTTTTAAATATAAATTTATTTATTTTAATTGGAGGCTAATTACTTTACAATATTGTATTGGTTTTTCCATACATCAACATGAATCTGCCATGGGTGTACATGTGTTCCCCATCCTGAACCCCCCTCCCACCTCCCTCCCCGTACCATCCCTCTGGGTCATCCCAGTGCACCAGCCCCAAGCATCCTGTATCCTGCATCGAACCTGGACTGGTGATTCGTTTCATATATATTATACATGTTTCAGTGCCATTCTCCCAAATCATCCCACCCTAGCCCTCTCCCACAGAGTCCAACAGACTGTTCTATAATCTGTGTCTCTTTTGCTGTCTTGTATACAGGGTTATCGTTACCATCTTTCTAAATTCCATATATATGCGTTAGTATACTGTATTGGTGTTTTTCTTTCTGGCTTACTTCACTCTGTATAATAGGCTCCAGTTTCATCCACCTCCTTAGAACTGATTCAAATGTATTCTTTTTAATGGCTGAGGAATACTCCATTGTGTATATGTACCACAGCTTTCTTATCCATTCATCTGCTGATGGACATCTAGGTTGCTTCCATGACCTGGCTATTATAAACAGTGCTGCAATGAACATTGGGGTACACGTGTCTCTTTCAATTCTGGTTTTCTCGGTGTGTATGCCCCGCAGTGGGATTGCTGGGTCGTATGAAAGTTCTATTTCCAGTTTTTTAAGGAATCTCCACACTGTTCTCCATAGTTGCTGTACTAGTTTGCATTCCCACCAACAGTGTAAGAGGGTTCCCTTTTCTACACACCCTCTCCAGCATTTATTGCTTGTAGACAGAGGCATTTAATTAATCAGGGAAAACTGGGCTTGTGGCTGTCCAGCCTTAAGAAAGTGTTCATTTGGCAGAGGCAGCAGTGAGGTCTTTGTGAGCACTTGAATGTCTGCCTATTCAGTTAGCCTGATGAGCCCCCCTGTGTTAGTTAAGGAATGAGAACCTCTGCAGAAGAAAAAGCACCCCAAGTGCAAGGCCTAAACCCTTCAGAGAGGGAGGGATGGAGGAGACATAGGCCCTGAATTGGCCAAGTGAATAATCTTTATTATCGCATGAAAGACTAGAAACTAACACATTTTAAATCAGCTGTGCATGCAGTTGGCTTCAGTCGTGTCCGACTCTTAGCGACCCCATGGACTGTAGCCCACCAGGCTCCTCTGTCCATGGGATTCTCCAGGCAAGAATACTATAGTGGGTTGCCATGCCCTCCTCCAAGGGATCTTCCTGACCCTGGGGATGGAACCTGCATCTTTTAAGTCTCTTGGGTTGGCAGGCGGGTTCTTTACCACTATATCCCAATTTAAAAAAAAAAGAGAGAAATATTAGATATAACATGAGGCTCTGTATGATTTGTTTTTTAACTAATAAAAGAAAGTTTATTTCAAGGAAAAAAAAGTGTATAGAGCCTGGGGCTGGAGTATATACAGCCACAAGGCAATGTGATGATCATAATACAAGGAAAATGTTCCCTTCAGGATGTGACATTTAAGATGTTTAGCATAACAGTGGTGGATCAAGCAACCAGTGGAGGAACCATCAGCTGGGGACTCAGAGTAATAGTAGGTCTTGACCCAAGGGGATGCTAGAGAGGGATACCTCTGTGTGGCCATGAAGCAGATGCGACAGCCAACCTGTTGGCACAGTCAGCCGGGGTGCTCAGGTTCAGTAGACAGTCTAGGAAGTAGGAGGGGTTTGAGAGAAAGAAGAGGAGGAGGGGGAATGGATTTTGTGCCTCCTAACTAGGCTAGGAAATATAAGTCAGCAACCCCTGATAGGGAGGTGCCTGCCCGTGACTTCCACTTAGAAATGCAATGGGGCTGTGAGCCCCAAGAAGCACTCAGAAAGGACCGGGCCTCAGATCTAGTGGAGGACCACCACAGTCCTCCTACCTGAGCACCCTAACACAGTTCTCAGTCCTGGAATTGGACTGAGATTAGGAAAAAGTATGGAGGGGGAATAATTGGGCTCCAGGAGACATGGAGGGGAAAGTCACCCAATCAAGTTGCCAATTATTTGCTCTGGTCTTAATTTGAAAGTCTGGATAGTTGTCTCGTGGATCTTCTTTGCTCAAAAGAAATAGAGTGGTATAATCTGAAGGCAGGAAAGGAGGAGAGAGAACCAGTGAAGAGCCGGGGATTCAAGGGGTTCCTTCAAGGCTAGGCAGCTGGTGTCTACTAGATCTTGTGGGCAGTATCAGCTATCAGCTAAGCAGCTACTTGGTCTTCACAGTGTCAACTACAAATTGGCACTTGCCATGGGTGCTTGCCATCTACCTCTACAATGATTAAATCATATACTGCATAACTTTCAACACTCCCTGAAGGAGTTAAGGATGGAGAGTAGAAATGAGGTGCTCTGGGAAAAACTGGCAGGACAGGTCTTCAGATAGTTGCATATTCTCAGGAGCCAATTTTATGAGCCCAATTCTTGTATCTCTTCATATCTATTCTAGAAAAGCACTAAAGTCTTTCCTGGTGATGACTATTTCTTGTGACAAATAGAAGCTTCATAAGACTAGCAGAAACTTTCTACAAAAAATATGTGCTTGACGACATGCGCTCCCCCTTTACCAAAATCACATATGTACCATCCCTTCTTCCTACCTCATTGGAGCAGTTTCTCAGAGGTATATAACCACCAGGCTGCAGTCCTCATTTCCCCCCACATAAAATTTAACTCATAACTATCAAATTGTGCATTTTTTAAAAAAGTCAACAACATCTTGGGACCCTTTGTCCCAGCAACTCTCCATGGAGGTGGGGAGCTCTAGCTGGAAAGGTAGATAGAGATTATGCCCTTTGAGGTCCCTGCTGTGGTTGCCACAAAAGATGTTGCTGAAGTGGGAAATGTCACATCCTGGGATCTACAGGAATCCTTAGAATATATTGCCAAATGAGGGTTCTTGGCTTCAGGTACAAAATAATTCAAGAGCAAGCCAGAGAAAAAGCAAATGTGAGATTATTTAGAAAGATACAGACTCAATAGGCACAATGTGAAGAATCTCAAAGTGAGAGCTGGCCCAGGTCATGGAGTCATGGGTTTTTATGTGTTAGGTAATTTCATATTTTAATGTTGTTGTTCGTTGTTCAGTTGCCAAATCATGTCTGACTCTTTGCGACCCCATAGACTGTAATAAGCCAGGCCTCTCTGTCCCTCACCATCTCCCAGAATTTGACCAAGTTCATATCCATTGAATTGGTGATGCCATCAAACCATCTCATCCTCTGTCACCCTCTTCTCCTTCTGCCTTCAGTCTTTCCCAGCATTGGGGTCTTTTCCAATGAGTTGGCTGTTCACATCAGGTGGCCAAATATTGGAGCTCCAGCTTCAGTCCTTCCAATGAGCATTCAAGGTTGATTTCTTTTAGGATTGACTGGTTTGATCTTCTTTACTGTACAAGGGACTCTCAAAGGTCTTCTCCAGCACCATAGTTCAAAAGCATCTGCATTCTTTATGGTTCAGCTGTCACATCTGTACATGACTACTGGAAAGACCATAGCCTTGACTATACAGACCTTTGTCAGCAAAGTGATGTCTTTGCTTTTTAATACACTGGCTAGATTTATCATAGGTTTCCTTTCAAGAAGCAATCGTCTTCTAATTTAATGACTGCAGTCACCATCTGCAATGATTTTAGAGCCCAAGAAGAGGAAATCTGTCACTTCTTCCACCTTTTCCCCTTCTATTTGCCATAAAGTGATAAAACTGGATGCCATGAACTTAGTTTTTTTTTTAATATTGAGTTTTAAGCCAGCTTTCTCACTCTCTTCTTTCACTGTCATGAAAAGGCTCTTAATTTGTCTTCACTTTCTGCCATTAGAGTGGTATCATCTGCATATCTGAGGTTGTTGATACTTCTCTCAGCAATCTTGATTCCAGCTTGTAACTCATCCAACCTAGCATTCCACATAATGTGCTCTGCATATAACAGCCTTGTCATACTCCTTTCTCAATTTTGAATCACTCCGTTGTTCCATACAAGGTTCTAACTTGCTTCTTGACCCATGTACAGTTTTCTCAGGAGATGGGTAAGATGATCTGGCATTCCTGTCTCTTTGAGAGTTTTCCACAGTTTGTTATGATCCACACAGACAAAGGCTTTAGTATAGTCAATGAAGCAGAAATAGATGTTTTTCTGGAATTTTCTTGCTTTTTCTATGATCCAGCGGGTGTTGGCAATTTGATCTCTGGTTCCTCTGCCTTTTCTAAACTTTCCAACTTGTACATCTGGAAGTTCTTTGTTCATGTGCTGCTGAAGCCTAACTTGAAGAATTTTGAGCATAACATTACTAACATGGGAAGTAAGTGCAATTGTTTGGTAGTTTGAACATTCGTTAGTACTGCCCTTCTTGGGAATTAGGATGAAGATTGACCTTTTCCAGTCCTGTGGCCACTGCTCGTTTTTCCAAATTTGCTGACCTATTGAGTGCAGCACGTTAACAGTATCATCTTTTAGGATTTTAAATAGCTCTGCTGGAATTCCATTCTGCTGGAACTCCATTAGCTTTCCTGGCAGCAGTACTTCCTAAGGCCCACTTAACTTCACACTCCAGGATATCTGGCTCTAGGTGAGTGACCACAACCTTGTGGTTATCCTGGTCATTAAAATCCATTTTGTACAGTTCTTCTGTGTATTCTTGAGATTTCTTCTTGATGTCTTCTGCCTCTATTAGGTCTTTACTGTTGCTGTCCTTTATTTTGCCCATCTTTGCATGAAATGTTCCTTTGATATCTCCAATTTTCTTGAAGAGACCTCTAGTCTTTCCCCTTCTGTTGTTTTCCTCTAGTTTTTTGCATTATTCATGAAGAAGGCCTTCTTGTCTCTCTTTGCTAGTCTCTGGAACTCTGCATTCAGTTGGGTATATCTTTCCCTTTCTCTCTTGCTTTTCATTCCTCTTCTTTCCTCACCTATTTGTAAAGCCTCTTCAGACAACCACTTTGCCTTCTTGAATCTCTTTCTTTGGGATGATTTTGGTCACTGCCTCCTATACAATGTTACAAACCTCTGTCCGTAGTTCTTCAGGCACTCTGTTTACTAGCTCTAATCCCTTGAATCTATTCATCACCTCCACTGTATAGGGGATTTGATTTAGGTTGCCCTGTCCTAGTGGTTTTCCCCACTTTCTTTAGTTTAAGCCTGGATTTTGTAATAAGAAGCTGATGATCTCAGCCACAGTGAACTCCAGGTCTTGTTTTTGTTGGCTGTATAGAGCTTCTCCATTTTCTGTTGCAAAGAGTGTAATCAATCTGACTTTGGTATTGAACATTTGATGATGTCTATGTGTAAAGTCATCTCTTGTGTTGTTGAAAAAGGGTGTTTGTTATGACCAGTACCTTCTCTTGGCAGAATTCTGTTAGCCTTTGCCCTGCTTCATTTTGTACTCCAAGGCCAATCTTGTCTGTTACTCTAGATATTTCTTGACTTCCTACTTTTGCATTCCAATCTTCTATGATGAAAAGGACGTCTTTCTTTTTGGTGTTAGTTTTAGGATGTCCAGAATCATTCAACTTCAGCTTCTTCAGCATTAGTGGTGGGGCATAGACTTGGATTTACTATGATGTTGAATGGTTTGTCTTGGAAACAAACCGAGATCATTCTGTCATTTTTTATGTTGCACCCAAGTACTTCATTTGGACTCTTTTGTTGATTATGAGGGTGACCCTGTTTCTTCTAAAGGATTCTTGCCCACAGAAGTAGATATAATGGTCATCTGAATTAAATTCACCTATTCCTGTCGATTTTAGTTCACCGATTCCTAAGATGTCGATGTTTACTCTTGCCATCTCCTGCTTGACCATGTCCAATTTACCTTGATTCATGGACCTAACATTCCAGGTTCATATGAAAGCTGTTCTTTACAGCATCAGATTTTACTTTCATCACCAGACACGTCCACAGATGAACATAATTTCTGCTTTGGCCCAGCTGCTCCATTCTTTCTGGATCTATTAGTAATTGTCCTCTGCTCTCCCCCAGGAGCATATTGGACACCTTCCAACCAGGGGAGGTCATCTTTTGGTGTCATATCTTTTTGCCTTTTTATACAGTTCATGGGGTTCTCATGCAAGACCACCAGAGTGATTTGCTATTCCCTCCTCCAGTGGTCCCCGTTTTGTCAGAACTCGTCATTATGACAGGTCCATCTTGGGTGGCCCTGCATGCATGGCTCATAGCTTCACTGAGTTGTGCAAGCCCTGTCACAACAAGGCTGCGACCCATGAAGGGGAAGGCTAATGTGTGGGAGGAATATTTCTGCTGTTTTAGGATAGTGTGGGAATTTCCCAGAAATTGGGCCATTGCCCACTTATGGGCATTTTATGATCTACCTCCAAACTGGCATTGTGTAAGAGGGTGTGATTTTTAGGATCATAATGAAGATACACTAAGCTAAAGTCAATGATCAGACTATTCTCAGAGCCACTTTGGTTTTAGCTGGTGCTAACCAATCTTTACTGCATTCCAACAGCCGTGTTGTCCCTTCTTCATTATCTACTTTTGTGTCCTGCCCCTTTCCCCCTACTATTTCAACTTCATAAAAGGTTAACATAGGCAGAACACTCTTTGATGTAAATTGCAGTCATATTTTTTTTTTTGTCCATCTGCTAGAGTGATAGAAATAAAAGCAGAAATAAATAACGGGACCTATTTAAATTTACAAGTTTTTGCACAGCAAACGAAACCATAAACAAAATGAAAAGATAACCTATGGAATAGGAGAATATTTGCAAATGATGCTACTGACAAGGGATTAATTTGTAAAACATACAAGTATCTCTTATAGCTTAATATCAAAAAAACAAAGAATGAAGAAGGTCCAATACTTTGGCCACCTGATATGAACAGTCAACTCATTGGAAAAGATCCTAATGCTGGGAAAATTTGAAATCAAAAGGCGAAGAGGGCAGCAGAAAATGAGATGTTTAGACAGCATCACCAACTCAATGGATATAAATTTGAGCAAACTCTGGGAGATAGTGAAAGACAGGGAAGCCTGGCATGCTGCAGTCCATGGGGTCACAAAGAGTAGGACATGACTTAGTGACTGAACAACAATGGAAAAATTGACAGAAGACTTCAATAGACATTTCTCCAAAGAAGACAATACAGATGACCAAGAGGCACATGAAAAGATGTTCAATATCATTAATTATTTGGGAAAATGCAAACCAAAACTACAATGAGGTATCACCTCATCAGTCAGAATAGCCATGAACAAAATGTCTCCAAATAATAAATTCTGGAGACGGTGTGAAGAACAAAGAACCTTCCTACCCTATTGGTGGGAATGTAAATTGGTACACTTTCTATGAAGAACAGTTTGGAGGGTCCTTAAAACACTAAAAATAGTTACCTTATGATCCTGTAATCCGATTCCTAGGCATATATCCACAGAATACTCTTACTCAAAAATATACATGCACCCCAGTGTTCATGGCAGTACTATTTACAATAGCAAAGACATGGAAGCAGCCTAAATGTGCATTGATAGTGGAATGGATAAAGAAGATGTCGTGTATGTGTGTGTATTATTCACTCAGCCAAAAGGAGAATGAAATAATGCCACTTGTAACAACATGGATGGACCTAAAGATTATCATATTAAATGAAGTCAGACCCAGAAATACAAATATCATGATATTGCTTATATGTGAAATCTAAAAAAAGAAATAAATTATTCATAAAAGAGAAATAGACTCACAAACATGGACAACAAATGTATGATTACCAAAAGGAATCGTTGGCAGGTGGAAACAAATTAGAGGTTTGGGATTAACATATACATTCAAATATAAAATATATAACAATGACATATATAACATACATAACATATATAACATACATGTATAAAATATGTAACAATGACCTGCTGTATAGCACAGGGAACTATATATTTTGTAATAACCTATAACGGAAAAGAGTATGAAAAAAGTATACTGTGTGTAACCAAATCACTTTGTACACTTGAAACTAACATCATTTTATTTATTTATTTTAAATGAAACAAAGATGAATATTTTATTATTTTTTTTTGTGCTTCTATTCTTTATACCTTTATTGTTTACACCTCTATTTTCCATTTTTCTATTTGAGTTTCCATATATTTTAAATCAGGGATTGAACCAGTGTATCCTGAATTGGCAGACAAATTCTTATCCACTGGACCAACAGGAAGCCTGGCTTTCCTGGTCTTAAGAGACCTTTGGGGAATTCAGTCTGACTCCTCCTGAGTTGCTCCACAGCCAGTTTGGAGGAGCCTGTGTGGTCAATTGACCAGACTTATTTTGTAAACAAAAATTAGTCTTGATTTGCCTGTGTTTGTTAGAGATGAGGATAATTTTAGAGAGAAAAATATGTTTTGATGGTTATTAAATTCTAGTTATGTTAATTGAGGTCTGTATTTATAAAAGTTACTATGTTAGTCATACTTTTGCCCTGATGTTCCGGATGGAAAGAGAATTCTCTAGTGAAGTTGTCACAGAGTAACCTACTCATGCTATGTAACACTACTTGCTTGAAGTCTGCTACTAAAAGCACAGAAACAGTTTTGTTTTTTTTTCTCCTAACAATTTGGTATAATGTATAGTCTCTAAAATGTTTCTTTATTAACATACCTCTAAATATCTGATCAGTTCACAATATCTGATCAGTTCTCCACTCTCCCCAGTATGGATAACTAGCAAGTATAAAGGAGGACTAGTACTGGAGGACATGATCTAGACACAGGGCAGGCAACATTCACCCTGGTTTCGAGAGACATATACTTTGATCTCAATCGAAAGATTTGTAATCAAAGGGAAAATAATGGAAAAACGTGCACATATTAAAATATGGAGAAGTCATTCTGGCATATGCATGGTTAACTTAAACTTTTTTGACCAGAGTGGCCTGCTTTGTGGCCCATCAGACATGCATTGTGGAGAAGGAAATGGCAACCCACTCCAGTACTCTTGCCTGGAGAATCCCAGGGACCAGGGAGCCTGGTGGGCTGCCGTCTATGGGGTCGCACAGAGTTGGACACGAGTGAAGTGACTTAGCAGCAGACATGCATTGTATGTCTGCTTTGGCCACTGAAGAGGGGAGTGTGTTTGAATCTCAAATGGAATAGCTGTGGTTCAGACATTCAAGTGGCCATTGTAGATGTAATTTTTAGACATGCTCTTGTATTACTGAAACTTGATTTCTGAACTGTATTGCACGCCAGGGTGTAAAAACACAGGCAGATGTGATACTATCTCTGAATGTGGTTGCTGCTTGTATTTTGCTTAACTATCTCATCTCCCCTGTATTGTGCCTGTCAGATGTCTTACATTTCATCCCTAGCCTGAGCAGAGGAAGTCTATTTTAGGACCAAGCAGCAACAATGGCCTTGCTATGAAATGAATCTAATTGCTGGGTCTACAGCAAGATGCTGCTGTTGTCTTCCTCTGGGCTTCTGTCTTCCTTCTGGCTAATGGGACCAGGTTGGGAGGATTGACAATGGGAGGGAAGACTCTTAGCATCTCCCTGTCCTGCATGCCAATATGTCAGAAACACCCCATCCACAAATATTATCATACACTTTGTCAGGGTGGATTCCCATCAGCCCCCTTGAACAATGTTGTGTGGAATGGAATAGGCTGGCAGCTGGACACACAAGTGGGATTTTGTTCAGAAATGCATAATGCATCATACCCCTAATGGCTCCCAAATAACAGGGGTGACAGACTTGTACTGTGACTGTTGACTCCTTGGTAGGTCACTAGAATGTTCCTCTTGGAGCTGAGGCCTTCCCCTCCTCTTAGGGGTGGCTCTGAGTGTGTGAAAACCGGGGGTGGCCTGACCTTTCTTATAACTAGTCAGAGTGCTCCTGCCCTTGACTTCCTCTCCATTCACCTGGAAAGTTCTTGGCTCCAAAATTAGCCCAGATATTGGCAAATGACTGTTTTTTAGTGTACTAGGTACCTTATTTTGATACTCTTTGGCTGCTATTGTCTGTATTGTGTATGTGACACCTGGTTGCAGTGCCCCCACTACATACCTGACCCCAGGGATATCGAAGAAAAGGGGCAGACCAAGATTATGAGGGTCGGGCAATGTATGTAGGGGTGGAATATATGATCAGGTCACCCAAGATGGCTGTTCTCACATTCTCTATACAACCCTGGTTGGACCAGTGCCTTCTTCACCCACACCCTACTCACATGACTGACCTTCCTATGTACTTGCACCAGGTCCCAGCTGATGATTGGTGTAACTTTAGTCACCAGGATAGCTTATCAAAAGGGTGGTTAAGAGTACCCATCTGCTGGTTTTCCTAGTAACCAGTGAGCTAACTTGATGTCATTTCCTATTGGTAACTACCCCCTGCCCCTGGAAGCAAAGCCTGCTGCCTTGTCTTGTCCCTGCTGCCTGCCATACCTGGTGGGGTTTTGCTCCAGGACCTTGCTTTACACACATGAGCTCCTCCTATATGTTAAACCATTGATGGCTCTGTTGCTGACTCCAAGCTCTTTTCTTTGGTCTTGAGGATGGGCAAGTATAGGGCTTATAGGGCTGTGGGGTGTAGCCCAGCACTTGCCGATCCTTTTTATTCTCCTCCCCCTTTGTTGGATAACTGGTATCCTAATGGACATGTGGTGGTACCTCATTGTTGTTTCGATTTACATTTCCTAATGGCTAGTGATACTGAATATCTTTTCATGTGCTTATTGGCCATTCATATATCCTCTTTGAAGAAATGTCTATTTAAGTCCTTTGCCCATTTTTGGATTGTTTTTTCCTTTTTTGTCTGTAGATCATGGGAATTCTTTATATATTCTGGATATTGATCCTTTATTAGATATATGCTTTGTCAATATTTTCTCCTATTCCGTGAATTACCTTTTCATTCTACTGACAGCATCCTTTGATGTAGAACAGTTTATAATTTTGATGAAGATCAGTTTATCTATTTTATTTCTTGTCTGGACTTTTGGTGTCATATCCAAGAGATCATTGCTAAATGAGTGTCAGGAAGATTTTCCCCTGTATTTTCTCCTAAGGGTTTAATTTCTTATGTTTAGGTGTTTGAGCCATTTGAGTTAATTTTTGTACATGGTAAAGTAAGCATCCAACTTCCTTGTTATTCACATGGATATCCAACTTTCCTAGCACTGTTCATTGGAAAGGCTGTCCTTTTTCCATTGAATGGTCTTAGTATCCTTGTTAAAAATCAAGAGACTGTGCAACAGTTTAATTTTGGACTCTATTCTGTTCTTTTGTCTACATTTCTGTCCTTTCGTCTACATTTCTGTCCTTATACTAGTACCATAAAATTTTGAAGACTATACTTTTGCGTTAAGTTTTGAAACCAGGAAATATGAGTTCCTCAACTTCTTTCTTCATTTTCAAGATTGTTTTTTGGTTATTCTGAGTCCCTTGAGATTCCATAGAGATTTTAAGATGGGTTTTTCTATTTATGCAAAAATATCACCATTGGGATTTTGATAGGGATTGCATTGAATGTGTAGGTCGTTTTGGGTAGTATTGTTGTCTTAACAAAACTAAATCTTCCAGTTCATAAGCATGGGATGTCTTGGATTTATTTGTGTATTCTTTAACTTCTTTGAGTAATGTTTTACAGTATTTAGTGTGCAAATCTTTTGCCTCCTTAGTTAAATTCATTTGTAGATTTAAAACAAATTTTGATGCTATTGTAAATACAACTGTCAATTTCCTTTTTTGATTATTCATTGTTAGTGTATAAAATTATAACTGATTTTTGTGTGTCAAATTTGTATTCTGGAACTTTCCTGAATTCATTTATTAGCTCTTTTTTTAAAAAATATAAATTTATTTATTTTAATTGGAGGTTAATTACTTTACAATATTGTATTGCTTTTGCCATACATCAACATGAATCTGCCACAGGTAGGCGTGTTAATAGGTAGGGGTGTGTGTGTGTCTTTAGATTTTTCTATATATAAGATAGCTTCATCTTTGAATAATAACATTTAACTTTTTTCTTTCCAATTTGGATGCCTTTTATTTCGTTTTCCTTGCCTAATTGTCTCATTGCCTTTGCGTGCATGCTAAGTTGCTTCAGTTGTGTCCAACTCTTTGTGACCCTGTGGGTTATAGCCCACCAGGCTCCTCTGTCCATGGGATTCTCCAGGCAGGAGTACTGGAGTGGGTTGCCATTTCCTTCTCCAGGGGATCTTCCCAACCCAGGGATCGAACCCACATCTCATTAGGTCTCCTGCATTAGCAGATGGGTTCTTTACAGCTAGTGCCATCTCATTGCCTTTAATCAGCACCAAATAATTCCTTCCTCCAAAGCCTTCTAAGGACATTTCAGATACTATTTTTGTATGTCCTTTTTCATCTCCACAGGCCTTTTCTTTGTTGCCTTAGATATAGCTGCTCAAAAATCTTTAAATTCAAAACTATAAAATGCTTTAGCTGAAAGAAAAGGAGCTTCCTTATCTTCCTGGGAAGTGTTAAGACCACTTCTATGGGTCCAGATTGAAATCAGTTATTTCTATTCTGGAATGAGTCTGAGTAAAGTTCTCTTGTTCAAATATTCTCTCTTATTGCAGAGTGCCAAGTGTGATGGCATGAGTCCTATATTTGAAATAAAAAAATCTGGGTTTATGTCCCCTTCCTTCTCTTACTAGGTTTGGGTGAAGTGGAGAAGGCTTCTGTTCGGACCATTGGCAGCTGTGAAAATGGGGTTCGAATAATATCTACCTTATCTAATAGTATTTTGAGGATCAAATAGAGTATGTATCTAAATACACTGTGTAAGCACTAAAGTGCCATCCAAATGTATATTATTATTGTAAGTAAAATTGTAAAATACTGTATCTAAGTAAAACATTATTATTTGTTCATTGATTTATTTTACAAAACTTACCAAACTTCTGTTATGTTCTATGAGGGAGAAGAGGGAAATTTCTCAAAAGGAAATAAGAGGAGTCTCTTTCTCTGGGGTCCTCATACTTTAATAAGCTAGATAATGTGCATAAACAATTCCAATTCAGCTTGACAAATGGTTCAGTAATGGTGTGAACAACTGGTGCAGTAGAATATCTGGTTCTTTCAGGAGATGTTTGGAAAAACTTAACAGGTTGTACATTTGCGCTGAGTCAGAAAACATTGATGTGCTCACCATGGTTGAAGGAAGGGACCCTAGAGTGCTGTAGAGGACAGGGCTATCTTAAAAATGAAGCAGTCATTGCCCCTTTGCCTGAGATTAGAACCCCTGGCATTCCAAGAAAGGAAGCACTGAGAAAGCAGCAGGGAAAGCAAATTTTGAAGACTTTCAACCCCTTTTTAGTCTCTATGTGAGTTTAATTTCGCTCAGTTTGTCATTTAATAATAATATAAACAGTTTGTCATTTTATAATAATATTATTATTATAAATAATAATATAAATGACTTTGTCATTTAAAAATATAAATTAGGGTTAGGGTGAAGCAACTTCCTTCCAGTCATGAGAAACAGTAACAGTGATGATAAAAAGCAATGAGAAGGTCACAGGGTGGAGAAAAAGGCATTTTCACAAGTTTAGGCCATAACCCTATCTGAGCTGGTTTTGGACTTGCTCCTGGGCCCCACATCTTAAAACTACCAGCTAACAACATTGCATTGACCTGGAGTGCTCCCCATCCCCAAAATCATTCTCAACTGACAGACCATCTGAGTCATTAACTAAATTCCCTGGAGGTTGGAATGCAATGATCCCTGCAGCTAGATCAGGGTATCTTGGGGAAAAAAGCTTCCCTATTATTAGAGACCTATGATGTGGTGGAGCACTCCAAGAAAGATGACACTTAGTTTTTGTTTTTTATTTATTTTTTAATTGAAGGATAATTGCTTTACAGGATTTTGTTGTTTTCTGCCAGATGTCAACATGAATCAGCCATAGGTACACCCATGTCTCCTCCCTCCCATCTCACTTCCCATCCCAGCCCTCTAGATTGTTACAGGGCTCCTGTTTGAGTTTGCTGAATCATACAGCAAATTCCCATTGGCTATTTTACATATGGTAATGTAAGTTTCCAGAATTATTTGCAGGGTAGTAATGGGGACACAGACATGGAGAACAGATTTATGGACACGGGGTGGTGGGGAAGGAAGAAGGTGAGATGTATGGAGAGAGTAACATGGAAACTGAATTTTATTCACCAAATTTCTTCAAGCAGAGAGTCCCTGATAGACTGTTGACTTAAAGATGGCTCCCCTGATATTCTGTTGTATCTCTAGCATCTAGCACAAAATCGGATGACAAAAAATATGTGGTGTTGTCAACCGAATGGTCCAGGGGATGCTTCTTCACCAAAAAAGCACCAAACCGGAAGTGAAATTCTGGATGTGAATTATTAATAGAAATAATTATCCTTGTCCCTTTCTCGTGCCTCAGAAAGGAAAGATGGGAGCAGGTAGGGTTGCCTTTCCCTGTGCTGTCTTCTTGTTCCACAACATTTTTGTTTTTTCTCCCAGACCACGGTATACCAAGAGCTCTCCCCACATACTCTCCTGATAGAGGGACTGAATTGCTTAAGTCTTGACCTTTTATCCCCCCTGCCTTTTCCCTTATATTCCAAGAAACATAGTCTCCACAAAATTTTGCACGAAAGGATACCATGGTCAAATTATACTCAAAGATGCCTGGTCACAAGCACAGTCATGGAAGACAGCTAGTTTGGCCCTGTGCTGAGGAATCCTGTTTTCTTTCATTCTCTGACTCTCCTCCTGGGCCCATTAGCAGCCTCTCCCCTCCGGCCCTCCACTCTCTAATAACAATACATTCCTTTCACCATGCTTCCTCACAGAGTGTCTGTCAGTCACTCAGCCGTGCCCGCCTCTTTGCAGCCCCGTATACTGCAGCCCATCAGGCTCCTCTGTATGTGGGAATTTTCCAGGCAAGAATACTGGAGTGGTTTGCCATTTCCTTCTCCAGGGGATCTTCCCAATCTAGGGATGGAACTGGATCTCCTGTACTGCAGGCGGATTCTTGACTGACTGAGCTACCAGGGAAGCCCTTCTCACAGTGTAGGAAACCTAATTCTGAAATGCCCTCTAATTTAGGCACAGCGCTGCCCTGGAGTCATATTCTTGTCTGGTCTGTTAGTCATGTTTCTTTCCAAGGATTCTCAGTTGCACTAGCATGTTCAAAATATTTAAGGCCCTACATTTCCATTTGAATGGGTAAACCTCTATCCCTTTGATGGGGTTTCCTTCTATACATTTCTTGGGGAGTTGGTTGTTTTCCCAAAAGGCCAGGGCCTTGTAACGTCACTAATTGGTTTGTATCCTCAAATGCTAAGTAAGGAGGGAAACACTTTATGAATCCCAAATTAGTGGCTGATAGATCTTTTAAGAGAAATTAGTAAGGTTGGAGGTGATGATAATGTAGCCCAGGACAATGGGCTTCTGGAGTGGCCTAGAGGGCTTACAGTCTGCCACTCTTTGCTTGTGGGGAGGCTGTACCATTGGCTTGAAACTTCAAAATTGATTGTGGAGGAAAAGCTTTGGCAGAAAGTTTGGTGTCCTTGTAGGAAAGGAAGGGAGGAAATAGGGCTATGTTCTTATTGGTATTTGTGGTCCAACTCTTGGGTTGTAAGTGAATGTTAGCCCGTGAAAGAAAACCCACAGTCACATCTTTATGAGCTAATGTGAATGTTCCAAAGCGGTATTGTGGTTAACAAGGCTCTACTTCAAGAATAAATGGTCTTTTAGCTGTGCAAAGCTTTTCCTGATAAATAATAAACAGGAAGTTCTGGAGTGGGGCCTTCAAGTCTTTGTTCCAGAGGAAGAAGCCATTTGTCTGGTCTGGCTCTGCTCCAGGTGGATTCTGTGTAATTTAAGTAATTCTGGATTCTGAGCCCACAAAAGCCTAAGCAATAAATGAGGGGACACACTACTCACAGAGCGCCGAAGAATTGATGCTTTTGAACTGTGGTGTTGGAGAAGACTCTTGAGAGTCCCTTGGACTGCAAGGAGAGCCAACCAGTCCATTCTGAAGGAGATCAGCCCTGGGATTTCTTTGGAAGGAATGATGGTAAAGCTGAAACTCCAGTACTTTGGCCACCTCATGCGAAGAGTTGACTCATTGGAAAAGACTCTGATGCTGGGAGGGATTGGGGGCAGGAGGAGAAGGGGACGACAGAGGATGAGATGGCTGGATGGCATCACTGGCTTGATGCATGTGAGTCTGAGTGAACTCTGGGAGTTGGTGATGGACAGGGAGGCCTGGTGTGCTGCAATTCATGGGGTCGCAAAGAGTTGGACACGACTGAGTGACTGAACTGAACTGAACTGAACTGATGGGTTTCAGTGCAGGGCCAAGAGGCCTGACATCTGTTTTCTCAGCAATACTTGCACTTGTTATTATAATATTTAATTCCCCTTTGCAAGCACCGAACATCGGAGAACTTGAGAGCAGTGTTTAATGCTTCCAGTAGAGCACTTTATGTCTAAGCATTTATCCATACATATTTTTTAGAACTTTAGGCCCCTTGGATAGATGT
This sequence comes from Bubalus bubalis, assembly GCF_019923935.1. Lineage (NCBI taxonomy): Eukaryota > Metazoa > Chordata > Mammalia > Artiodactyla > Bovidae > Bubalus > Bubalus bubalis. The sequence goes on from NC_059161.1 coordinate 40,333,104, forward strand.
CCCTCCATGTCTTCCTCTTTCTCTCCAGCCTCCATTTCTCTCCATTCATATCCTTTGAACACCTTTGCAGAAAACCTCTTATTGCTTTCCCAATTGGGAGTTTGACATTCTCCCATAGTCTTACAAATTTGTCCTTCTTGAGAGGTATTTTGTTTGCTTTCCCCTGAGTGTACAAGTAAATTCACTCAGAGACTTATGTAAGTAAATTTAAAATAAGTAAATTTATTTAAATTTAAAATAAGTAAAATAAATAAAAATTTAAATTTAAATAAATAAAATTTTCAAATAAGTAAAAGTAAATTTAAAAAGGACTTTCCAGGTGGCTCAGCTGGTAAAGAATCTGCCTGCAGTATGAGAGACCTGGGTTCAATCCCTGGGCTGGGAAGATACCCTGGAGAAGGGAACAGCTACCCACTCCAGTATTCTGACCTGGAGAATTCCATGAACTGTATAGTCCATGGGTTGCAAAGAGTCGGACATGACTGAGCAATGCTCCCTCACTCAAATTTAAAATATATACATACTGAAAGCACTGGCTTGTTCACACTCTGGCACTCTCTCTTTTCCTCTTTATGTAAGATCTTGTTTGCTGCAGTGCAGAGAATAAATTGGAGGAAAGAAAGACCAGAGATTACTTCCATGGTAATTTGGGTAATGATGATGGGGCCAAAGAAAATGGGATGGACTCAGGGGTTATTCAAAATATGAATGGAGAGGGGTGAGGTAATGAGGAAGAAAGAGACTTATAGAATTGGCTTCTGAGTTGATTGGGTGTGGAGTGATGAATTCACTGGGAAAAAGAAACTGAAAGGAAGGAAATAGCTGAATGAACATCAAATGAATTCAATTTTGGATACACTGATTAATTGGATTTCCAGATTAATCAGAAGGAAGTTGGATATGTGCGTTTGGAGCTCCAGTGATATCTGTCTGGAGACACAGAGTTGAGATTTCTCATCATGTTAATTGATGCCCTTAGAGTGGATAACATAGCCTATTAACCTATTTAGAGTGGCTCTCAGTTCAGTTCAGTTCAGTTGCTCAGTCGTGTCCAGCTCTTTGTGACCCCATGGACTGCAGCATGCCAGGCTTTCCTGTCCATCACCAACTCCTGGAACTTACTCAAACTCATGTCCATTGTGTTGGTGATGCCATCCAATCATTTCATCCACTGTTGTCCCCTTATCCACTTGCCTTCAATCTTTCCCAGCACCAGGGTCTTTTCCAATGAGTTGGTTCTTCGCAACAGGTGGCCAAAGTATTGGAGTTTCAGCTTCAGCATCAGTCGCTCCAATGAATATTCAGGACTGATTTCCTTTAGGATGGACTGGTTGGATCTTCTTGCAGTCCAAGGGACTCTCAAGAGTCTTCTCCAACACCACAGTTCAAAAGCATCAATTCTTCAGTGCCCAGCTTTCCTTATAGTCCAGCTGTCACATCCATACATGTCTAGTGGAAAAACTATAGTTTTGACTAGACAGATCTTTGTTAGTAAAGTAATGTCTCTGCTTTTTAATATGCTGTCTAGGTTGGTCATAGTTTTTCTCCCAAGGAGCAAGCATCTTTTAATTTCATGGCTGCAATCACCATCTGCAGTGATTTTGGAGCCCCACAAAAATAAAGTCTCTCACTGTTTCCATTGTTTCCCCATCTATTTGCCATAAAGTGATGGAACCGGATGCCATGATCTTAGTTTTCTGAGTGTTGAGCTTTAAGCTAACTTCTTCATTCTTCTCTTTCATTTTCATCAAGAGGCTCTTTAGTTCTTTTTCTCTTTCTGCCATAAGTGTGGTGTCATCTGCATATCTGAGGTTATTGATATTTCTCCCAACAATCTTGATTCCAGCTTGTGCTTCTTCCAGCCCAGCATTTCTCATGATGTACTCTGCATATAAGTTAAATAAGCCAGGTGACAATATACAGCCTTGATGTACTCCTTTTCCTATTTGGAACCAGTCTATTGTTCCATGTCCAGTTCTAACTGTTGCTTCTTGACCTGCAATTAGATTTCTCAGGAGGCAGGTCAGGTGGTCTGGTATTTCCATCTCTTTAAGAATTTTCCACAGTTTGTTGTGATCCACGTGGTCAAATGCCTTGGCAAAGTCAATAAAGCAAAAGTAGATGTTTTTATGGAACCCTCTTGCTTTTTCAATGATCCAGCGGATGTTGGCAATTTGATCTCTGGTTCCTCTGCTTCTTCTAAATCCAGCTTGAACATCTGGAAGTTCACAGTTCATGCACTGTTGAAGCCTGGCTTGGAGAATTTTGAGCATTACTTTGCTATATGTGAGATGAGTGCCATTGTGCAGTAGTTTGAACATTCTTTGAAATTTCCTTTCTTTGGGATTGGAATGAAAACTGACCTTTTTCCAGTCCTGTGGCAACTGCTGCGTTTTCCAGATTTGCTGGCATATTGAGTGCAGCTATATGAAAAAAGATGTTCACGACCCAGATAATCACGATGGTGTGATCACTCACCTAGAGTCAGACATCCTGGAATGTGAAATCAAGTGGGCCTTAGGAAACATCAATATGAACAAAGCTAGTGGAGGTGATGGAATTCCAGTTGAGCTCTTTCAAATCCTGAAAGATGATGCTGTGAAAGTGCTGCACTCAATATGCCAGCAAATGTGGAAAACTCAGCAGTGGCCACAGGACTGGAAAAGGTCAGTTTTCATTCCAATCCCAAAGAACGGCAATGCCAAAGAATGCTCAAACTACAGCACAATTGCACTCATCTCACACGCTAGTAAAGTAATGCTCAAAATTCTCTAAGCCAGGCTTCAGCAATACATGAATTGTGAAATTCCAGATGTTCAAGCTGGATTTACAAAAGGAAGAGGAACCAAAGATCAAATTGCCAACATCTGTTTGATCATTGAAAAAGCAAGAGAGTTCCAGAAAAACATCTATTTCTGCTTTATTGACTATACCAAAGCCTTTGACTCTGTGGATCACAATAAACTGTGGAACATTCTTAGAGATAGGAATATCAGACCATCTGACCTGTCTTTGAGAAACCTGTATGCAGGTCAGGAAGCAACAGTTAGAACTGGACATGGAACAATAGACTGGTTCCAAATAGGAAAAGAAATACATCAAGGCTATATATTTTCACCTGGCTTATTTAATGTATATGTAGAGTATATCATGAAAAACACTGGGCTGGAGGAAGCACAAGCTGGAATCAAGATTGCTGGGAGAAATACCAGTAACCTCAGATATGCAGATGATACCACCCTTATTGCAGAAAGTGAAGAACTAAAGAGCTTCTTGATGAAAATGAAAGAGGAGAGTGAAAAAGTTGGCTTAAAGTTCAGCACTCAGAAAACTAAGATCATGGCATCTGGTCCCATCAATTCAGAGCAAATAGATGGGGAAACAATGGAAACAGTGGCAGACTTTATTTTGGGGCGCTCCAAAATCACTGCAGATGGTGACTGCAACCATGAAATTAAAAGACACATATTCCTTGGCAGGAAAGTATGACCAACCTAGACAGCATTTTGTTTTTGTTTTTTAATATCAGTATAAGAACACTTTTCTATATTGAACTTTAATGAAATTTCCACCATGAATTGACTTTAAATACTTTAGATCAATGTACAAAGTATTCTGTTAAGACTTATCTGTATCAGTACTAAAATTCAAACACCATGAGCTCCAAGACCAATGGCAGTGCTACCACTCTATTTGGTTTTGTCAAAGTCCATTATAGCCTTTAGGACCAAGGCCATTCACCTACTTTTGTTCAGTTTATTTATTTATTTTTGAAATTAATTTTTTTTAATTTTTAAAAAGCAGAGACATTACTTTGCCAACAAAGGTCCATCTAGTCAAAGCTATGGTTTTTTCCAGTAGACATGTATGGATGTGAGAGTTGGACTATAAAGAAAGCTGAGTGCTGAAGAATTGATGCTTTTGAACTATGGTGTTGGAGAAGATTTTGAGAGTCCCTGGACTGAAAGGAGATCCAAAAGGAAATCGGTCCTGAATATTCATTGGAAGGACTGATGTGAAGCTGCAACTCCAATAATTTGGCCACCTGTTGCGATGAGCTGACTCATTGGAAAAGACCCTGATGCTGGGAAAGATTGAAGGCAGGAGGAGAAGGGGATGACAGAGGCTGAGATGGTTGGATGTTATCACCTACTGAATGGACATGAATTTGAGTAAACTCTGGGAGTTGTTGTTGGACAGAGAGGCCTGACATGCTGTAGTCCATGGGGTCCCAAAGAGTCTGACACAACTGAGAGACTGAACTGAACTGAACTGAACTGAACTTTCACAGCATCATCTTTTAGGATTTGAAATAGCTTAACTGACATTCTGTCACCTCCACTAGCTTTGTTTGTAGTGATGCTTCCTAAGGCCCACTTGACTGCATATTCCAGGATGTCTGCCTCTAGGTGAATGATCACACCATCATGGCTTTTTGGGTCATGTAGATCCTTTTTGTATAGTTCTTCTGTGTATTCTTACCACCTCTTCTTTAATATCTTCTGTTTTTATTAGGTCCATACCACTTTTCTCCTTTATTGTGCCCATCTTTGCATGAAAAATTTCCTTGGTATCTCTGATTTTCTTGAAGAGATATATAGTCTTTCCCATTCTATTGTTTTCCTCCATTTCTTTGCATTGAACACCGAGGGAGGCTTTCTTCTCTCTCCTTGCTATTCTTTGAAACTCTGCATTCAAATGGGTTTATCATTCCTTTTTTCCTTTGCCTTTAGCTTCTCTTCTTTTCTCAGCTACATGTAAGGCCTCCTCAGACAACCATTTTGCCTTTTTGCATTTCTTTTTCTTGGAAATGGTCTTGATCACTGCCTCCTGTACAATGTCATGAACCTCTGTCCATAGTTCTTCAGGCACTCTGTCTATCAGATCTAATCCTTTGAATCTATTTGTCACTTCCACTGTATAATCATAAGGGATTTGATTTAGGTCATATCTGAATAGTTTAGTGGTTTCTTCTAGTTTCTTTACTTTAAGTCTGAATTTGGCAATAAGGAGTTCATGATCTGAGCCACAGCTCCTAGTCTTGTTTTTGCTGACTGTATAGAGCTTCTCCAGCTTTGGCTGCAAAGAGTGGCCATAAGGGAAGAGAAAAGGACTGTAGACCAAATATCAATGAATGCCAATATTGTAGGCATGGCTAGGAAAGAGGAACCCACCTTCAATAATAAAGTGGATGAAAAAGAGATGTGAAGTAGAACAGAAACTAAGAGAAGAGTTTTTAAAGAAGGAGAAAATAATCAGTCATGTGAAAGCTCAGAGACATGTCTGGAAATGGTGCTCTTATAAGTTACATTTCCCCAATTTGATTACAAACTTCTTGTGTCATTGTTGAAGAAAACATGGGTGGAACACTCTCGAACGTAAATCATGGTAGTATTTTTTTGTATCTGTTCTCCTAAGGCAAAGAAAACAAAAGCTAACGTGAACAAATGGGATCTAATCAAATTAAAAGCTTTTGCACAGTGAAGGAAACTATCAACAAAACAAAAAAGACAACCTACCGAATGGGAGAAAGTATTTGTAAATGCTTTGTCTGATAAGAGATAATATTCACAATATATAAGGAACTCATATAACTCAACATAAAAAAACCCAAATAATCTGATTAAAAAATGGGCCGAGGACCTGAATATACATTTTCCAAAGAAGACATACAGATCACCAACAATCATGCACTTCTGGTAGGAATGTAAATTGGTGCAGCCACTATGGAAAACAGTATAGGAGTCCCTCAAAAAATGAAAAACAGAGATACCATATGATCCAGTAATTTCACTCTTGAGTATTTATCTGAAGACAGTAAAACCACTAATTTGAACCAAACAGTTCATGTTTTTCTGATAGCACACTGTTTACCTTTGTGGGAAAAAATAAACAAAAGCAGTAAGTCTCAGTGAAAACTTTAGAAAATCTGGAGTTGAGTCCTTTCTACAGATAAATACGCAGTAATTTCTTGGCATGCCATCTCATCACATGGGAAATACTATGTGCTTTAGTTACAAGAATGACTTCTTTCGCTTTCTCTTTTACTGCCTTCTAGGTTACTGCTGGAACCTCTTATTTTCTAGGGCAATTAAACATGTACATAATTTATTCCTTGTTGATAAATATAGGAAATGGGCACTGATATGTGATGTAAGGGGAAGATCCTTTATATTGTGTACTGCAAAGAGTGTCTGGTGTCACCTGATTTTCTAGAGCTGGTACCAAGAATTTATAAATGTTTGATTTCTGTGGTCCATAGAGCAGTTTCCACTTGCACTCAGTAGCACTGTGAGTCAGATGACTTTATCAAGTCTTGTCACAGTTCTGGAAATTGGGTATCCCATCAACTACTCAGAAAGGAAAAATATTTCTTATAGTTAAAAACAGGAATAAAAAAAGCTTTCACTTCCTTCAATTAGTGTGAAATTTATTTACTCAGGCTTGTGAGTGCTTGGAAATTGTCTACTTCTTTTTTTTTCCCATTTAAGCTCGTTATGATTCAGAAAAACATTTAAAAGCCAACTAGAAAGTCTGTGGCTTTGGAAGCCATACTTATACTTTCCCACAAAGGGAAATAGATCCCTATTAGTTAAAAGTCTAGCTTAGAAATGATCACTAGACTATAGTATATTTGTTTGCTTACCTCATTGTCTTTCAGATGCAATAAGATGAACAAAAAACAGTTCTCCCCTTTTTATATTTCTCACTCACCACTGAGTCATATCTATATACAAAATGACCTAATGCAATTTGTCAGCACAAGAGTACGCAGGCCTTCAAATTTTCTGGCTTTTATCAAAGTGTAGATTCTTTCATTTTTTTTCCTGGGAACTAATTCACTTGGATCCCACTATCAACTTCAGTAGAATGGCTTTCATCTGACATTTTATACATTATACTTCTGCCTTTATAAAGAGCCATTATGTACATTTGGACAGCATTTTATTATTTTTTCTTAATTTTATTTTTGGTAAAATAAACTTATAGTACCATGGAAACCTTTCAACATGTACAATCACATATTTTTACTATGTACAACTTCCAAAACAAGTGCTTTCAGCTCCAAGTAAAGTGATGTCAAAACCTCCTGACAATACTTAAACTGTAGGAAATTTCTTAGATGGCCAATATTTTCCTTAGCTTAGAAAAAAAGTTATACAATTGAAAAATATAAATAAGACCTTCAGTCAGTTGAGAATTATAAAAATGTTTTCTGAAGTTCAGTCACCTGGATCTTAGGGAATAGGGAGTAGTTGTGAGTGTTCAACAAGCAAAATGAAAGCTTGTGGATATTCAAACTTGAGTATTTCAGATGAGGTCCTATAGGTTTATGATCAGTCAACCGAAAATAAAAGGTATTCTTATTATGGGTGAACTTGGTATCTGGCTCATATACCATTCTTCACAGACTCCATTCTCATCAGTGATTAAAGGTGCATGGAATTCTCTCTCTGTCATATAACTTTTTGGTCCTTCTCCAGGATAGGAAATAAGAGGAGAGATTTTACATTGGATTGATGCATCATTGGCACCCTTCAAGTGGGGGAATTGCTGGGAGGCGAGAGCCACCTTCATCTATGACATGGCCTCTTGCATTGAAGACCCAACAATGATGGAGGGACATCAAAACATGCCTTGCAGTAGTAGAGTTGTCCATTCTGACTGTCTTTGTCCTTCAGTGGGGAAAACTCATCTTCCCCTAATACTTCATATACCATAAACTTTGTGGATTCCATTGTTCTTTCACTGGTTATTATATACCACAAAAAGATGAATTTGTTGCCATGATATTATTCAGCTAACTATTGAAGCCTCAGGATACACTCTGATTGAATCTGAAAAAGTGTCTTACAGGATGGCAAACCAACATCATACATCCCGTAGGGACATGCAACACTAGGTCTTGTCCCCTGCCCACCAGCTAGAAGAACTGCCACTTTGTTCCAAGAAATCTGGAAAGGTCCTTGTCCTTCAGTTTCCCAGGCCTGCAGCTGATTTGGATCCCTGATATCCCTGCCCAATACCTCTCAAGGGACAGGTTCCATTCGAGCATCCACTTTCTCTGGAAGAATGATTAAATCAATCAGTCACCTTTTGGTAAAAGAAGTTCAGCTCCTCAAATTTCATGGCCTGGAGCTCTGCATTTTTCCAGCTCATTCCAGAAGTGTAGCAGGTGTTTTTGTCCAGCTTTGGACATCCTGAGTTTGAGGTCATTAACATTCCTCATGTTCTGGGAGTCAGGTTTTTTGATAACTGGGGTATAGTTTTTACAGCTGTAAACCTCCCTCAGCCTGAGGCGGTTCCTCCTGGCTCTGGCTCCTTTGGCATGGCCACTCATTGGCATCCAGTGCCAGCTCCCACTCCGAGTGTATACCCTCATCTGGGGCCGGGGCAGCAGGGCAGGTTGGAAGCTGGGGGTGAGGGGTGGATTGACAGCCCCAGTCACTCCATCCACCCTTTGCTGCAGTGAATGGTTACCTTGGACAGCATTTTAAAGTCATATGTAAAAACAGTAGAAGTTATTGTCAGATGTTATCTACATGTCACTCATAGAGATGGGTCCAGGAAATGATTTCCTTTCTTTTTTCTTTCTTGCAGATGATTTGGTGTCTTAAATACAAGAAAATGAAAACTTTATCACTTAACACATTTGCTTCCCTTTTGCAATGGCTGTCAGAGTTTAGAGCCAAACACATTGCTCAAATATCATCCTCTATCTGATAACACCCATCTTTTCTGTTTGGTGTCCCAATGACTCTTGAACTGAAAATAGGATGGCCTTTGTCCACAGTCATACTAGGGTTCCAATTTCAGCTCTTCCTCTTGCTACTTACAGGAAGCTACATGACCACTTGTCAATCCATTTGACTTCTATGTGCCTCACTTTGCTTATGTACAAAATAGATAAACATAATCCTTGTTTCATCAAATTGTGAAAATTAAGTTAAAATCTGTTTTTTATCCTTCAAGATTAGTTTATTTCTTTAAGATGGACCACTTTGAGTTTTTAATCCTTAAATACTCTTCTGAGTTTGAATCTGTTTATGGTGAGTTGCTGACTGGAAAAAGTGCATCTTTGCAGCTAGAGCTTAAAGGCTCTTCATACAGAGGAGGAAGAAAGCCACTGGGAAGTCAGAAAGTTGTTTATGGTTTTCTGAATAATTTAAAAATTAAACTTTATTTTGGTGAAGAAAATGGCAGCCCACTCCAGTATTCTTGCCTGGGAAATCCCATGGACAGATGAGCTGGGCAGGCTATAATCCATGGGGCTGCAAAAGTCAGACGTGCTTTAGCAACTAAGCCACTACTACCATACTTATTTGTAGCAGAACAGGGTTTTAGAACATGTTCAGCATACAGCTCCAAGAAGCCAGTACCAATTGATTGGAGTTAGAATGAGAACTAAATTCACTTGGCATCTCTGTGTTTATCACTTAAAAACATGGGCATATATTTATGAATTTTTTTCTGAAGTAAGAAAGTAATCCATGTGGATTCTTCTATACTTTCTCATCTGATTTACCCTATAATTTAGAAGTAGTATAGAAATAATTTTCAAATGGAAAAATCAAGATTGTCTCTGACCATAGAACAGATTTTTCAAAAGCAGATATAATAGACTCAAGGCAAGGACAATTAATCCTAGGTTATAATCTCAGTGTTATTATCAATCTCTTGACTAACAAGTAGGAAGTACAATTCAGTTTGCCAAAGGATTATTTTTGTAACAAAAATAGAGATGGTTTAAAGACTCAATACATAGACTTTTAAATTCATACTATTGGAATTGGGTCCTGCTTTGCCACTAACAGTCTGACTCTGGGGAAACTAATTTCTTTGTTTCAATTTTCTCACCTATAAAGTGAGATCTTGAATTCTCTGTCAGTTTCTTCATCTGTAAAATGTGACCAGTAATGATACCTCACCATCATAAGAATCAGTGATTTAATGCTTGCAGAGCACTTAGAGAAGTGCCTAGCATACAGTAAATTCCTTTTAAGTATTAGTTGCTCAGTCGTGTCTGACTCTTTGCGACCCCACAGACTGGAGCCTACCAGGTTCCTCTGTCCGTGGAATTCTCCAGGCAAGAATACTGAAGTGGGTAGCCATTCTCTTCTCCAGGGGATATTCCTGACCCAGGGATTGAACCTGGGTCTCCTGCTTTGCAGGTGGATTCTTTACTGGCTGAGCCACCAGGCATGTGTTAACTAAATATAAGCCAGTGAACGATGAAGAAAGCATGGGTAGGTATGTAGTCAGGTTGTTATGAAAAAGGAGAACAGCACAGTCTTTGGAGACAGTCAGGTTGAATTTTGACTCTACCACTTTCTCATTGTGGAGGCTTGGACCAGTCAGTTTTTTCCATCTGAAGAATAAACTTAGTATGCTCTTGGGCTCCCCGCTTAAGCGAAAGCCCAATTCCATGATGATTAGGCGTCTGGATCCTTTGATTTAGTAGGTTATAGACTCTAGAGGCATATTTCTGAAATTTCTTCCTTTCCTAGCCTTCTTCCTCCTTTTCTTCTTTCCTTGTGCCCTCATTCACTTCTCTGCCTTTCTTCCACACTGACTGAGTGCCTACCATGTGCCAAACATTATCCCAGGTCATGGTGGCAACCATAATCCACTTCGCCTCTTTCAGGGGGTCACTATCTAGTACTTGTGTTTTATAAAGCAAGAAATTTTGCTGGTGCTAAACAGGAACTGCAGATACTAAGTCAACTAGGCTGGTTATAGTAACACAGCTCTTTATTTCTACAAATCACTTTTCTTCTCTCAAGTCTTCCAATCAATGAATTAAGATCTCTGAGCACTTATTGTGTGTTAGGTGATATAATGAGCTCTAGGAACATATAGCTCATTAACACAGATTGGTGCTCACATTCTGTGTTACCAGGTGCTCCCAGGGCCATGGGAGAGAGGCACATGCATCCAGAGACCTACCAGGCCTCACTGATGTGTTGGGATAGAGACAAGAGAAGAGAGTTATAGAAGTCTGGAGTAGGAAGTGTCAATATATTCCTAGGAACATCAGGGAAGACTTCAAGGGTGAGAAATTTTTATTTAATTTGGGCGTAAAGGAGGAATGGATGTTTCTTAGAGGAGGGAGAAGGTTTTCAGCAGAGATAAGAATGTGAAGGACTGAGTGTGCATACCTTTTGAGGGAAACAGAGATACTCAGTGACCAGTAGGCCCAAGGAGACTCGTAGGCTGACAGTATAGGACAAGGATCCAACTTCCTTATTTCAAATGTGAATGTCCAGTTTCCCCAGCACCATTTGTTGAAGAGACTCATTTCCCAATAGTGCAGACTTAGCACCCTTATTAAAAATCATTTGATTACATAAAGTGAAAGTGAAGTCGTGTCCAACTCTTTGCTACCCTGTGGACTTTACCCGCCAGGCTCCTCTGTCCATGGGATTCTCCAGGCAAGAATACTGGAGTGGGTTGCCATTTCCACATGCTAGGGTTTATTTATGGGCTCTCTAGTTTATTCCATCACTTTGTGTACATACAGTGCCAATACAACACTATTTTGATGTCCATAGCTGTGTAATAAATTTTGAAATAGGAAGTGTCTGACCTCCAACTTTGTTCCTTTTCAAGAGTGTTTTATCCATTCTGGGTACCTTGAAGTTCTAAATGAATTTAAGATACATTGTTCTATTTCTACAAAAATAAAATTTAAAAAACCCATCATTTGGATTTTGATACAAATTGTATTGAATCTGTAGATCTCTTTTGGTAGTTTTCACATCTGAACAATATTAAATTTCCAGTTCATGAATATTGAATATCTTTCTATTTGTTAGCATCTTCTTTAATGTCTCTAAGTAATTTTGTAGTTTTCAGTGTACAAATTTTTTATCTCCTTGGTTATGTTTATTCCAAGTATTTTATTCTTTTAGATGTTATTACCTGGAATTGTTTTCCTTATTTCCTTTTAGAATTGTTCTCTGTTAGTGTATGGAAATGCAAATGATTTTTGTGTATTGATTCTGTGTCCTGCAATTTTGTTTTCTTCTATCAGAACTATTTGTTAAAATTTATTTATTCTACAAGTTAGGATGTGTGTGCATAGTCTTTAAAGATTTCTGTAAAATAAGATCATGTTGTCTGAGGACAGATAATTTTACTACTTCCTTTCCAATTTGAATGCCTTTTATATTTTTCTTCCTTAATTGCTCTGGCTTGAACTTCCAGTATTTTGTTGAATAGAAGTAGTGAAAATGGACAACCTTGTTTTGTTCTTGATCTTAGATAAAACAGTTTCATTCTTTCACTGTTGAGTTCGATATTAGCTAGGACCTTTCGTATATGAATTTTATGATGTTAAGGCCGTTTTCTTCTGCTCCTAGTTTGAGTGTTTTTATCATGAAAGGATTGAATTTTGTCAAATGCCTTTTCTGTATCAGTTGTAATGATCATGTACTTTTCCCCCTTCATCCTGTATTACATTGATTGCTTTTTATACTGGAATAATCCTTACCTTCCAGGAAGAAATACCACTTGATCTTGACATATAATTATTTTAGTAACTGGTGAATTCTGTTTGCTAGTGTTCTGTTGAGGACTTTTACGTTGCTACTCATCAGGAATATGAGTCTGTAGTCTTGTAGTGAATTTCCCTCGCTTTGATAGCAAAGCACTGCTTCCCTCTTTAAATGAGTTGGAAATGTTTCCTTTTCTTTAGTTTTCTGGAAGAGTTTGAGGGGGATGGTGGTCATCATTTAAATGTTTGATAGAATTCACCAGTGAGGTAATTTGGTCCTTAGCTTTTCTTTTGGAGAGGGTTTTGACTATTGATTCAATCTCTTTACTAGTTACCAGTTTGCTTATATTTTTCTATTTCCTCATTAGGCTGTGTGTTTCTAGATTTTTGTCCATTTCACCTAGGTTATTCAATTTATTTATGTACAATTGTTCATAGTACACTCTCATAATCCTTTATATTTTTTATAAAATTGGTAGAAATGTCTGATCCTTCATTTCTAATTTTAGTTATTTGAGTCTTTCTTTTTTCTTAGTCAACCAAGATAACAATTTATCAGTTTTGTTAATTTTCTAAAATGAACCAACTCTTAATTTCATTTTTCTCTATTGCTTTTTTATTCTTTATTTTGCTTCTCTCTGCTCTAGTCCTTATTATTTCCTTCCTTCTGCTAACCTTGGGTTTAGTTTGTTTTCCTTGTAGTTCCGAAATTTTTTTTTTCTTTTTTAATTTGCTTACAGCTATAAATATTTGCTTTAAGATTGCCCTTTTCCTGATCACATATGTTTTGGCATGTTGTGTTTTCATTTTGTTGAGAATTAAGCATTTGAAACAATAGTCACAACTCCCTGTCTTTGGGGACTAACTCAATGCCAAGACCTTTGCCAATCAGCCTGGCATAAAGACTTGAAGTATTCTCAGACTGTGCATTCATCTTTCCTGAGTCTGTGCATGGACTTTTTCTCTTGTATGTATGGGTGTTTTTAAAAAATACTATTTTTTAGTGCAGTTTTAGATTTACAACAAAATTGAATGGGAGGCACAGAGATTTCCCATATGTCACCTGTTTCTACCCATGCATATCTTTCCCCATTATCAAAATCACTCATTAGAATTACAGATTTTATTTATTTAAAAAAATTTATTTTTAATTGATTTACAATATTGGTTTGATTTCTGTCATATATAAACTTGAATTAGCCTTCAGTTCAGTTTAGTTCAGTCAGTCAGTTGTGTCCGACTCTTTGCAACCACATGAATTGCAGCACGCCAGGCCTCCCTGTCCATCACCAACTCCCGGAGTTCACCCAAACTCATGTCTATCGAGTCGGTGATGCCATCCAGCCATCTCATCCTCTGTTGTCCCCTTCTCCACTTGCCCCCAATCCCTCCCAGCATCAGGGTCTTTTCCAATGAGTCAACTCTTAGCATGAGATGGCCAAAGTATTGGAGTTTCAGCTTTAGCATCATTCCTTCCAAAGAACACCCAGGACTGATCTCCTTTAGAATGGACTGGTTGGATCTCCTTGCAGTCCAAGGGACTCTCAAGAGTCTTTTCTAACACCACAGTTCCAAAAGCATCAATTCTTCAGCACTTAGCTTTCTTCACAGTCCAACTTTCACATCCATACATGACTACTGGAAAAACCATAGCCTTGACTAGACGGACCTTTGTTGGCAAAGTAATGTCTCTGCTTTTGAATATGCTGTTTAGGTTGGTCATAACTTTCCTTCCAAGGAGTAAGTGTCTTTTAATTTCATGGCTACAATCACCATCTGCAGTGATTTTGGAGCCCCCCCAAAATAGTCTGACACTGTTTCCACTGTTTCCCCATCTATTTCCCATGAAGTGATGGGATCAGATGCCATGATCTTAGTTTTCTGAATGTTGTGCTTTAGGCCAACTTTTTGACTCTCCTCTGTGTACTTGTATCCCCTTCCCTCTCGAATCCCCCTCCCACCTCTTGCTCATTCCCACCCCTCTAGGTTATTACAGAGCCCCATTTTGAGTTCCCTGAGTCATACAACAAATTCCCATTGGCTGTCTATTTATATATGTTAGTGTATATGTATCCATGCTACTCTTCTCCATTTATCTCACCCTCTCCCTATATTCTTCCACCCTTGTCCATGTCCATTCTCTATGTCTGCATCTCCATTGCTGCTCTGCAAACAGATTTGCAGAATGACAAATTTTAAAATGAAAGGTGAAAAAAGAAAATAAAATGAAGGATGACCCTACATTGACAGAATGTAATTACTCAGAGTCTACCTTAGGTTTTATTCTTGGTGTTGGACAGTCTCTGGAGCTGGATAAATGTATAATGACATATATCCATGATGATAATATATTTTATTTTTGCTGTCCTGAGAATCCTCTGTGCTCTGCCTATTTTTACCTCCATTCCACAGCCTCATTGACAACCACTGATGTTTTTAGGGTCTCTGTAGTTTTACCTTTTTCAGCATGTTATTTACTTGAAATCATATAGTACATAGCTTTTTACAGCTAGGCTTCTTTCATTTAGTAATATGCATTTGAACTTTCTCCATGTGTTTACATGGTTTGATAGTTTCTTTCTAGTGCTGGAAGTAATTCCATTGTCTGGATGTACAACAGTTTATTTACCTATTCTCCTCTTGAAGGACATCTTGGTTTCTTCCAAGTATTGGAACATCCACATGCAGGTTTTGGGGTGGATATGTTTTCAATTCCTTTGGATAAATATCAAGGGGTGCAATTTCTGGGCAATATGGTAAGAGTATGTTTAATTTTTATAAGAAACTGTCAAACTGCCTTTACATGACTTTTTAAAATGTTTGAATTTCCCTGAGATGCCTTTGCTTTTTCTTGGGGTCTTAGACCTTCTGTGATATTACTTTGCTCATAATCTCTTTCTTCTGCCATCTGTGAGTTTGCAGTCCTCTCCATCTCTTGTGCACTAAGGTGCCTGCTACAGCTTTCAGTAGCCTTCAACTTGATATCCAACTATGCTTCTGTTTCTCTCTGAGATTTATGTTAGGTAAGATAGAAACCTATCTTTCAGGAACTCTCAGAACATTGTAAACATGTTCTACTTTTTAAATTCTGTCCCAAAAGAGGAGAGAGGGATTGAAGTGATGGCCTTCTGAATGCATGCATTGGTGAATGGGAGAGGATGGGACAAAGAGTTAGCAAAATACCACAAAATTTTCTATGTTAAGTGTATAACTTTTGAGTCTTTCCTTGATTGCTGTAGATATTTGACTCATTTCTATAGATCCAACAAAACTATTTCTTATCAGTCTATATTTGTCTACTTGGTTCTGCAGGGGAATGAGAGCTTGGAGCTTTCTAGTCTGCCTTCTTGCTTGACATCACTTTCTTTACAGACATCTTGTAATCTGAAAAGAGACTTTAGGGCTGAATCCCAATGAACCCTAGTTTTAAAGAGAAATCAAGAAAGAATCCATGAAGATGAGACAAAAGGCAAACAGGGAACCAGAAGTGAATGGTAGCCTAGAAACCAAGAGGGTTTTGAATTTGGGTTAATAATTTTAAAGTCTATGAAGATGTCAAATAAGATAATAACTAAGGCAAGATAATTGAGCTTTGAATGATAGAATGATGGTGTAGAAGCAGTATTGCATGTGGCAACAGAGAGTTCACCTGAACAGAGAAACTGTATGGAATGATAACTCTGGGTTTCAAAACAGTGAAAATTGAATGATAGTTCACCAAAGAACTTAGCAAAGGGCTGAAACATTCAGGCTTTATGAAATCATATTTGAAGAGTTGAACAGAAGGAAAATATTCCTGCAAATGTTATCTTCAAGCTGGTTTTTCTCATTTCTTAAAATGTGTATCTTCTAGCCATGTTTCTGTCACCTTTTGTTTACTGTTGCAGTTTCAAGTGATGCTTTAATGGCTAAGAAATTGAAAGCCAGAATTTCCCCTTTTTTCATCATATGAATTCCATTTAGCTTTGTTTTTTAAACTTCCTTTTGTATTCAATCTTCCATCTTAAGGGTATTAGAGATTTCTGCCTTGAAAATATATTTTCATGTTTTTATCTAAATCCAAATTTGTAAATTCATGTTTACATACTTCAGATTTAAAAGAATCAAGCACAGAAATGGTTCTAAGGAGATCAAGATGTTGGATCTGACTATAGAAGGAGCCAGTTAATATTGTTCTGATCCAAAACCAGAGAATGCACTTACCTTATAACCCAGGCCTATCACCCCCTCGATATGTTTTGGCCATTAAAGAATAAAGGACAGAATGTGTAAAAGCTTGTGGGCATGCTCATTCCTAGTTGGAAAGATAATTCAGATATACGAAATATTTAACTCAAAGAAGATCAATATATTGTTTCACTTACTTATTCACTCACTCTTCCCATGCACATTTACTGAACATCCACACCATGCAAGACACTGTAGATATAAACACTGTCCAAGCCCCTCAGAGGCTTGCAGTTTAATATAGAGACATAAAAACTATTATGGGAAAAAGTACAACACCCCAGGTAGGTAAAAGGAAGGAGTAGGCAACACTACAATTATAAACTGACAACAAACTCAAGAGTTGCTTGGAAGTCATGCCAGATGCTCGTTCCATTATAGAAGACTTGATCATGGTCATCCCTCTTGGTAAGAATCTACTCTGTGTTTACTTCCTTAACAAGGATGTGGTTTTGTGGCAGCATTCACATTACAACATGGTTTGATATACATCAGGAAACAGATGTACATTGTAATCAATGTCTACAAGGTGTCTAGTAAGATCCTTTTAATTATAAATCATAGGAAGAGTGTACAGTTTAGACAAGGTCAATGTGAGTCATGCTGTTTATACAACAAACTTTAGGTACATGATAAGCACAGGTACTGCTCTGCTTCCTTTTCTTGGCACTCAGTATCTCAAAGGCTAGAGAGGCCAGCCATGGGCCATACTGCCAGCCATAAGACCACCAGATCTTAGCTTGAAAAACAAAAATGTTGTTATTGGTGTCACCGGGCTGAGGGGAAAAACGATTAAGCAAAATGGGAAGTGGACATTTCAGCATAGATTTAGCCCTAGTCGTAGCTGATTCTGATTCGTGGAGGTAGAATGGGATGAACATGGTACTTATTGTTGAGGTCCTTTAATGGACTGGAACCTGGTGGTCCAGAGTCGATGATAAGAAAGTAAAGGAGAGAAAGAGGCTGATATTCCTTGGTTTACAAAGAAAGCCAATAAAGCCCCTGGCACGGGGCTTGCTCTGTTCCCAGAGGCCTCAGGTGCCCTCTTGATGGGGTGAAGATGCAGAGTGCCTTCTCGAGAGGGTCTTAGAAGCCTGGGCAGGAAAGTGAACTCAGAGGGCCTCTACGCTCCAGGGGATCAGCCTGAAAAAGAGAGGGGGAGAGAGAGAGAGACAGAAAGAAAGAAAGAGAAAGAAAGACACAGGGACCAGAGCTCTGATGGAGCAAAGGTGTTTTAATCAACATGGTATGGGCATATATACTGTAGTTATTCTCAGCAAAGATAAAGATTAAAATTCCAGACTTAAAAAACATAGGCGATCCATAAAGAGAGAGAGTTGTAAATAATCACTTTTACCATATGGTTCATAAAAAGGAAGAGGGTACTTATCACTGTATAGAAAAACTAACAAAGGAAATGCCTGGATTCCTCAGTCCTGGGAGAGGCTTGCCTCTTCTCTTAATTCCTGAATATTCAGGAATTAATAAGGAACAGAGAATTCCTGACAGATCCAAAACAGCACACAGGAAGCCTCCTGTTAAATGCTTCCGGACACTTATAAAATCAAGCCTTAGGATCAGAGTCTAGTCTGGGTGCTACTCTGTGATGGTCTAATGTTAGTAGAACTATTCATCTACCCATCCACTAATCCATCCAATGTTTTTTAAGCATTGTCTGTGACCCTGACCTTGGGTAGCTTTTGGATGTAAAGAGATTAAAAAAATCACCTATAGAGTCCTACATTCCAATGGAGAAGATGTATAAGTAAGCAGATGGTTAAACTGTGGGGTGGTAAGAGCTAAAATGTGGATAAATATGATGAGGTTTGGGAACAAATGGAAGAGGCACTTAACTAAGGTGAAAAGGTCAAGGGATGATTTCTCTAGGAAGTTGTGGTTGGTTAAATTTTAGAGGATGCTAAGAACTGGCTAACACAAGATTAAGAAAGGGAAGAACTGAAGGGTGACTTTTTGTCTAATACTGACCTCTCTGATATTGGTACTGCTGGTAACCAGATTCCTGTCATAAGCTAAGACCTGTAATAGCCTATTTTGGGTTAAAAGCTTCCCCTGAGCAGGAAACCAGAACATACTGAGATGCTTTTTCAAGTACAAAGAAGAAGAACTGTAATTTGTAATAACTAGACCTTGACAGCAGCAGAACAGCACTCTTCATATAATCCTTAGGCAGTTTCCCTCTCAGCTGTAGAAACTTACAGTGTATCAAAAGGAAGTCTAGTTAGAGCTTACACATCTGTTCTAAACAAGCCCTCTTCTCACACTCGAATAACCATTATGTCCAGTTTGGAGCACAGGTAATAATATTGTATATTATTAGTATAAATAGCAGTCATTTATAATGGCAGCAATAGGAAACTAATACATATTCCAACCATTAACAGGTAACTCAAAGGGATTATAGCCCAACAAAGTAATGCCAGACTTCCATTAATGACCTGGTCAGTTTCCCCTCCTCCCAACTTCACATGTGTCCTCTCTGTCTTCATGCTGAACTGGTGGGCCAATGCCCAGGGAATGTGAGATGGAGAGAAAGTAGGCAACATTTGTACCACCACTCTTCCAATTGACACTGCTTGCATGTATAGGTGTGTGGGGTAGGGAGTGGTGGGTAAGTGGGTGAGACTGAAAAAAAGGGCAAATTTCAGCAATATTTATTGGAAAAATAAATTTTTCTTTGTGTGTAAATTGTTGTGTTTGGACTGTCAATCTTATTTGTTTCACAGATACAGAAAAAAGAGTAAGAATAAAATCTACATGTTAACAGTGGTTATGTTTAGGTTATGTGTGATTTTAACTATTGTATTTTTCTGGATTTTCAAATATTTCTACTGTTGTATACTGTTATTTTAAAGAAAGTATATTTATTAAGGGATTTCAATTATTGTTCCTTCTAAGGGTTTGTACACTTTTGTAAAGTCTACATTTTTTGCCATTTAAAAAATTTCCAAAGTATCTACTGAAAAACTTTCATATTTGAAAATCTGAGGAAAATTAGCATTCATATTTTTTAATAACAGTAAACCTTGTACATATCAATTACTATGGTGATGTTATTGTGATATTTATTTGTGACCCTTAAAAATTTTTTTTTAATTAATTTTTTGGGCCGAGCTGTTCTTCATTCCTGCATGGGTTTTTCTAAGTTGCAGTGAGTACAGATTGTCACCTAGATATTATATTTCCTTTGATGTCTGTACCTGAGCTACTCTACTATGAGTATTTTCTTAGAAAATTGTATTAATATTTTGTGCTGAACTGTTCTTCATTCCTACACAGGTTTTTCACTAGTTGCAGCAAGTGGGGGCTAATTTCCAGTTCCAGTTCACAGACTTCTCATTGTAGTCATTTCTCTTGTTGCAGAGCATAGGCTGTAGGAAGTTCAGGCTTCAGTATTTGTGGCATTTGGACTCAGAAGTTGAAGCTTTGAGCCCTAGATCATAGGCTCCACAATTGTGGTGAACACACTTAGTTTGCTCCGCGGAACGTGGGATCAATCCTGACCAGGCATGGAACTGGTGTCTCCTGGATTGGCAGACAGATTTTTAAAATATTGAACCACCAGTGAAGGCATATTTTGACTCTTAATATGAATTTTCTCTTCATTGCCAAAAAAAGTGTTACTGTGAATGAAATTAATGTTTCTCTAGGTATGAGAAGATGGAAGATTCAGGGCTCATAAAGACTTCTCTAGAAATTGTCTGTCTTGGCCTGCTCTGTCAAAATTCCAGATCACAGAGTGCCTCCATCCTGACATCCATCCAGAGCTTCTTTCAGGGGTTGCTGAAGGTGGGAGCTGCCCTGGCCATGATTTAATCTGTAGGGAATATTTTCATTGACAGGTCACTCAATGGGATGTTCCTGGACCTTTCCATAAACAATTTCCAAAATTCTCTGTACTACCTGTCTTTATTGAACTCTTGTGGATCAGGGAGGTATTCTTTCTTGTTGATTCTTGCCCTATCTAGATTTTCACCATTATCGTCATCGATCACATAAAGAACTACATAACTTACTATGATCAGTCAGAGAATTATTGTGACTTGGGGTCAAAGCAGGAATAAGAAGCAAGTTGCGTTGCATAACATTTTTGATTGTGGACAATAAATGGTCAGTGCATAGGCATTCCTGTCCAGTGGAATAGGCCATCTAGGCTCAGTTATTAATAGAAATAGTTGAGAAGTGACATCGTGAGTATTAATAGACCAGGGAGATCATACTTGTTCTAAAAATAAGCATGAATGTCAGGCAACTGGTACCCCAGTACTCAGAAGTCTAGGCTTATCCAAGTAGGTTTTAACAATTTGGTGCTATTGATAATTATAGAAGTGATTTCTGTCTTTAGTAACATGGTTATAACAAGTTTACAGCCTAAACATATGAGTTTCAAGAGGATTAAAATAAGATTGTTGTCACCAGGTGCTAGCAGCCATTGTGTTGAGAATTAGTATTATCATCTCAAATCTGACAGAGCTCAGAAACTAATTCTTCACAATACAACAGCTTGTCAGAGATCACACCTCTATTGTCACCTAGATATTTCCTTGGCTATCTGATCCACAGCTACTCTATTAAGACTCTTTTCAAGAAGATTTTATTAATGTTTTTGGGCTGAGCTGTTCATTCCTGCACAGGTTTTTATCCATTTGCAGTGAGGAGGGGGCTGCTTTCTATTTCCAGTGTGCAGACTTCATTGTGGTGGCTTCTCTTGTTGCTGAGCAGAGGCTGTAAGGTGTTGAGGCCTCGGTATTTGTGGCATTTGGGGTTAGACTCTCAAGCTCGGAACATTAAAGCACATGCTCCATATATGCAAACAGGCTTATTTTGCTCCAGGGGATATGGGATCTTTGGAGATCAGGCAGAGAACTCATATCTCCTACATTGGCAAGTGGAAACTTTCACTACTGAGCCACCAGGGAAGGCCTATTTTGACTTATGTGTATAATTTTCCCCTTCATAGCCCAAAGAAGTGTCACTGTCAAGTAAATCAGTGTTTCTCTAAGTATGGGAAAATGCAAGAATCAGGGCTTAGAAAGTTGTCTGCGGAAATTATCTGTCTCTTGGTCTGCTCTGTTAGAATTCCAGATCACAGCGTGAGTCACTCCTGATGTCCACCCAGAACTCCTTTTAGGAGCTGTTGAAAGTAAGCAGCTGAAGTGACCATGATTTAATCTTTGTAGAGGTTCAAGACAAGTGCCAATTTTCAGTCAGCACAGCCACTTCATGGTCATATATTTGACTATGGTTTGGAGGATTTTCATAACCATTTAGTCATTTGGTGCTGGGAATGCTCATTCCAGGCTCTGGGGAATGTTTTCATTGACAGATCACTCAATGGGCTGTTCCTGGACCTTTCCATAAAACAGTATCCAACATTATCTGGACTGCTTGTCTTAAGTAAGCTCTTGCTGTCCAGTGAAGTAGTCCATGTTGTTTCTTTTTCCCATATATAGAGTTACACTGTTATCTTCATTGATCTCATACAGAACTAAACAAAATGCAAAGATCAATAAGAGAATTACTGTTATTAAGGAGTCAAAACAGGAATAAGAAGCAAGTGACATTGGATAACATTTTGATTGTGGCTAATAGAGGGTCAGTGCATACCCAGGGTGTTCCTGTCCAATGAAATAAGGCCATCTGGATTCAGTTATTAATAGAATTAGTTGCCACAGTATCAACCTGAATACTAAAAGCCAAGGGTAATCATTCTTATTAGAAAAATTAGCTTGTATCTTAATGTCTACATGGCACTGCCAGGCAACTTGTACCCCAGAACACAGCTGTCTAGGCTTATCCAATTTTGTGTTCCCCATATTGTGGCTATATAGGTCATTACACAAATGTTTTATTTTAATTTCATTGTCTAATCTATAAGAGTTAGAAGAGGAGAACTTTAAAAATAAGGTTTTTTTTTTTTTTTTAAAAAAAAGCTTTTTTTTTTTTAAAAAAAAGATGCTAGCAGCCATTATTATTTTTTTAATTAATTTTTTTATTGAAGGATAATTTCTTTACAGAATTTTGCTGTTTTCTGCCAAACATCAACATAAATCAGCCATAAGTATACATATATCCCCTCTTGAAGCTCCCTCCCATCTGCTTCCCCATCCCACCCTTCTAGGTTGATATAGAGCCCCTGTTTGAGTTTCCTGAGACATACAGCAAATTCCAGTTGGCTATCTATTTTACATATGCTAATGTAAGTTTCCATGTTACTCTTTCCATACATCTCACCCTCTCCTCTCCCCATGTCCATAAGTCTTTTCTCTATGTCTGTTTCTCCATTGTTGTCCTGTAAGTAAATTCTTCAGTACCATTTTTCTAGATTCTGTATATATGTGTTAGAATACGGCATTTATCTTTCTCTTTCTGATTCACTTCACTCTGTATAATAGGTTCTAGGTTCATTCACCTCATTAGAACTGACTCAAATGCATTCATTTTTATGGCTGAGTAATATTCAATTGTGTATATATATCACAACTTCTTTATCCATTCATCTGTCTATGGACATCTAGGTTGATTCCATGTTCTAGCTACTGTAAATAGTTCTGCAGTGAACAATGACATACATGTGTCTCTTTCAATTTTGGTTTCCTCAGGGTATATGCCTAGAAGTGGGATTGCTGGGTCATATGGTGGTTTTGTTCCTAGTTTTTTTTTTTTTTTTTCCCGCTTATTCCTAGTTTTTTAAGGAATCTCCATACCATCTTCCGTAGTAGCTTTATCAATTTACATTCCCACCAACAGTGCAAGAGGATTCCCTTTTCTCCACACCCTCTCCATCATTTATTGTTTGTAGACTTTTTGATGATGGTCATTCTGACCAGTGTGAGGTGATATCTCATTGTACTTTTGATTTGCATTTCTCTAATAATGAGTGATGTTGAGCATTTTTTCATGTGTTTGTTAGCCATCTGTAGGTCTTCTTTGGAGAAATGTCTACACAGGTCTTTTTCCCACTCTTTGATTGGGTTGTTTGTTTTTCTGGTATTGACTTGTATGAGCTGCTTGTATATTTTGCAAATTAATCCTTTGTAGTTGTTTCATTTGCTATTATTTTCTCCCGTTGTGAGGGCTGTCTTTTCACCTTGCTTATAGTTTCCTTTGCTGTGCAAAAGCTTTTAAGATTAACCAGGTCCCACTTGTTTACTTTTGTTTTTATTTCCATTACTCTAGGAGGTGGGTCATGGAGGATCTTGCTTTGATTTATGTCATGGAGTGTTCTGCCTATGTTTTCCTCTAAGAATTTCTAGTTTCTGGTCTTACATTTAGGTCCTTAATCCATTTTGAGTTTATCTTTGTGTATGGTGTTAGGAAGTGTTCTAACTTCATACTTTTATATGTGGCTGTCCAGTTTTCCCAGCACCATTTATTGAAGAGGGTGTCTTTGCTCCATTGTATATTCTTGCCTCCTTTGTCAAAAATAAGGTACCCATAGGTGCATGGGTTTATTTCTGGGCTTTCTATCTTGTTCCATTGGTCTATATTTCTGTTTTTGTGCCAGTACCATAGTGTCTTGATGACTGTAGCTTTGTAGTATAATCTGAAGTCAGGAAGGTTGACTCCTCCAGCTCCATTCTTCTATCTCAAGACTGCTTTGGGTATTCAGGGTCTTTTGTGTTTCCATATGAATTGTAAAACTTTTTGTTCTAGTTCTGTGAAAAATGCCATTGGTAATTTGATAGGGATTGCATTGAATCTTGTAGAGTGCATTTGGAAGTATAGTCATTTTCACAATATTGATTCTTCCTATCCAGGAACATGGACTATCTCTCCATCTGTTTTTGTCATCTTTGATTTCTTTCATTGGTGTCTTATACTTTTCTGTATACAGTTCTTTTGTCTCCTTAGGTAAGTTTATTCCTAGATATTTATTTCTTTTTGTTGCAATGGTGAATGGGATTGATTCCTTAATTACTCTTTCTGATTTTTCATTGTTAGTATATAGAAATGCAAGTGATTTCTGTGTATTGACTTTGTATCCTGCAACTTTGCTAAATTCACTGATTAGCTCTAGTAACTTTCTGATACTCTCTTTAGGGTTTTCTATGTACAGTATCATGTCATCTGCAAAGAGTGAGAGCTTTAATTCTTCTTTTCTCATCTGGATTCCTTTTATTTTTTTTTTTCTTTTCTGATTGTTGTAGCTAGGACTTCCAGAACTATGTTGAATAACGGTGGTGAAAGTGGACACCCTTGTCTTGTTCCTGATCTTAGGGGGAATGCTTTCAGTTTTTCACCATTGAGAATAAGGTTTGCTGTAGGCTTATCATATATGGTCTTTACTATGTTGAGGTAGGTTCCTGATATGCCCATTTTTTGAAGAGTTTTAATCATAAATAGGTGCTGAATTTTGTAAAGTCTTTTTCTGCATCTATTGAGATGATCATATAGTTTTTATCTTTCAATTTGTTAATATAGTATATCACATTGTTTGTTTTCCATATATTGAAGAATCCTTGCATCCCTGGAATAAGCCCAACTTGATCAAGGTGTATGAGCTTTTTGATATATTGCTGAATTCTGTTTGCTAAAATTTTGTTGAGGATTTTTGCATCTATGTTCATCAGTGATATTGGCCTATAGTTTTCTTTTTGTGTGTTGTCTTTGTCTGGTTTTGGTATCAGGGTGATGGTGGCCTTATAGAATGAGTTTGGAAGTGTTCCTTCCTTTGCAATTTTTTGAAAGATTTTTAGAAGGATAGGCATTAGCTGTTCACTACATGTTTGATAGAATTCTCCTGTGAAGCCATCTGGTCCTGGGCTTTTGTTTTAGGGGAGATTTTTTTTTTTATCACAGCTTCAGTTTCAGTGCTTGTAATTGGGTTGTTCATAATTTCTATTTCTTCCTGTTCAATCTTGGAAGATTCAACTTTTCTAAGAATCTGTCCATTTCTTCCAGGTTATCCATTTTATAACCATTTTGTTGTTCATAATAGTCTCTTATAATCCTTTGTATTTCTGTATTGTCTGTTGTAACCTGTCCTTTTTCATTTCTAATTTTGTTGATTTGATTCTTCTCTTTTTCTCTTGATTAGTCTGGCTAAGGGTTTGTCAATTTTGTTTATCTTCTCAAAGAACCAGCTTTATTAATCTTTACTATTGGTTCTTTCATTTCTTTTTCATTTATTTCTGCTCGGATGTTTATGATTTCTTTCCTTCTACTAATTTTGTTTTTTTTTGTTGTTGTTCTTCTTTCCAGTTGTTCTAGGTGTAATAAGGTTGTCTATTTGATGTTTTTCTTGTTTCTTGATATATATATATACAACCCTGTATTGTTGTATTGCTTTTGTTACAATTATAGGATTGTATTGCTATAAACTTCCCTCCTAGCACTGCTTTTGCTGCATCCCATAGCTTTTGATTCCCTGGTGACTCAGATGGTAAAGCATCTGCCTGCAATGTGGGAGACCCGGGTTTGATCCCTGGGTTGGGAAGATCCCTTGGAGAAGGAAATGGCAACCTACTCCAGTACTCTTGCCTAGAAAATTCCATAGATGGAGGAGCCTGGTGGGCTACAGTCTATGGGGCCACAAAGAGTTGGATATGACTGAGCGGCTTCACAATAGGTTTTGAGTTGTCATGTTTTCATTGTCATTTGTTTCTAGAAATTTTTTGATTTCCCTTTTGATTTCTTCAGTAACCTGTTGGTTATTTAGAAATGTGTTGTTTAATACCCATGTGTTTGTGTTTCCTACAATTTTTTTCTTGTAATCGATGTCTAGTCTCATAGCGTTGTGGTCAGAGAAGATGCTTGATATGATTTCAATTTTCTTAAATGTACTGAGGTTTGATTTGTGACCCAAGATGTGGTCTATCCTGGAGAATGTTCCATGTGCACTTGAGAAGAAAGTGTATTCTTCTGCATTTGGATGGAATGTCCTGAAGATATCAATGAGATCTATCTTGTCTAATGTATCTGTGTTTCCTTATTAACTTTCTGTTTTGATGATCTGTCCATTGGTGTGAGTGGGGTGTTAGAGTCTCCTACTGTTATTGTGTTATTGTCAGTTTCTCCTTTTATGTGTGTTAGTGTTTGTCTTATGTATTGAGGTGCTCCTATGTTGGGTGCATAGATATTTACAATTGTTGTCTTCCTCTTGGATTGACCCCTTGATCATTATGTCCAAGCCTCTTGGACTTGATTGGCTATTTCCCTTTCCATGTTGAGGAAATTTTCAACTATAATCTCTTCAAAAGATTTCTCATACCCTTTCTTTTTCTCTTCTTCTTCTGGGACCCCTATAATTCAAATATTGGTTCATTTGATATGGTCCCAGAAGTCTCTGAGACTGTCCTCAGCTCTTTTCATTCTTTTTATTTTATTCTGCTCTTCAGAAATTATTTCCACCATTTTATCTTCCAGCTCACTGATTCATTTTTCTGCTTCAGATATTCTGCTATTAATTACTTCTAGAATATTTTTAATTTCAGTAATTGTGTTGTTTGTCTCTGCATGTTTATTCTTTGATTTTTCTGTGTCTTTGTTAATTGATTCTTGCATTTTCTTCATTTTGCTTTCAAAGTTTTTGATCATCTTTACTATCATTATTCTGAATTCTTTTCCAGGTAATTTTCCTATTTCCTCTTCATTTATTTGGACTTCTGTGTTCCTAGTTTGTTCCTTCATTTTGTAGTATTTCTCTGCCTTTTGATTTTTTTAAAGTTATTGTTTTTGAGGTCTCATTTTCCCAGGCTTCAAGGAAAATTGAATTCTTTTCTTGAAGAAGGTTGAATTCTTTCTTCCTTTTGGTTTCTGCCCTCCTCAGGTTGGTCCAGTGGTTGGTGTGAACTTCGTATAGGGTGAGATTTGTGCTGGGTTTTGTTTGTTTGTTTTTCCTCTTATGAGCAAGACTACGTGAGGTGGTACTCCTGTCTGCTGATGATTTGGTTTGCAGTTTTGTTTTGTTTGTTTAGATGAAGTGTCCTGCACAGGGTGCTACTGGTGGTTGGGTGATGCTGGGTCTTGTATTCCAGTGGTTTCCTTTGTGTGAATTCTCAATATTTGATACTCCCTAGGGTTAGTTCTCTGGTAGTCTAGGGTCTTGGAGTCAGTGTTCCCACTCCAAAGGCTCAGTTTTTGATCTCTGGTCAGGAATGAAGATTCCACAAGTGGTTTGTTATGGCATTAAGGAAGAGTAAAGCAAATATCCAAAAATGAGAAACCAAAGATGAACCCCAAACAAATGGCAGTTACAAAATCAGGCAAGTAATAATTAAAATAATGGACTATACACATATTCATATACACCCGTGAGCAAAGTGAAAACAGTCCAACAAAAATACAGTAGATTGATCCAGCAAACAAAGCAAATCAAAAATTATATTTACCAGTTAAGAACAAAACTAAGTTAAGCACAAACTGGAAAATAAAGCTAAAGCAAGGTGCCAAGTGGGGAATAAAGCAAAGAAAAGAAAACTAACAAATATGTTGAGAGGAAAGGAAAGAAAGAAAAGAAAGAATAGATATACAAAGTTAAGTAGAGGTAGATGAAGAAGATTTATATACATTAAAGATTAACTTCAAGTGGAAAAGAGCAGTAGGAAAGGCAAATGAAGGAATAAATTAGAAAAAATATAATAAGTTAAAAAAATTAAAATTATAGAAAAAGAGAAAGAAAACAGAAGAAGGAAGAAAAAAAGGGAAAAAGAAGGAAAACTCCACAGAACTGTAAAAGCCCAATGTAGAGGCAGTGGTTTATAACAACAATAGAAAGTGTGACTGAATATACACATATACATATACACCCATAAGCAAAATCAAAACAGTCAAACTAAAATTGAGTACAATAGATTGACTAAGCAAAGAAAGGAAACCAAAAATTATATCTACCAGAACAAAACTAATTAAAGCACAAACTGGAAAACAAACCTAAAGCAAGTTTCCAATTGGGGAATAAGCAATGAAAAGAAAACTAACAAATATGTTGAGAGGAAAGGAAAGAAAGAATAGACATGCAAAGTTAAATAGAGGTAGATAAAGAAGATTTATATATGTTAATGATTAACTTCAAGGGGCAAAGAACAATAGGAAAAGCAAACAAAGGAATAAATGTAGAAAAATAATAGTATGTTCAAAAAATTAAAAATTAAAAAAAAAAAAAAAAAGAAAACTCCACAGAACTACAAAAGCCCAACATAGAGCCAGAGGTTTATGACAACAATAAAAAATCCAACTGAAGAAAAAGAACAACAACAACAAAAAGCTGAAAATGTTAATTGGATTTCTTAGTGCCAATAAAATCAACAACTACTACAGAGGAGGGGAAAAAGGGAAAAAAAGAGAAAAAAATCCAAAAGAATCTACAGAACAAGTCAAAAAATAAGAATAATAAATGTTTTTCTTGAGTCTCTGGTGTCAGAGTCCTTTCCTGCGCTGGGAATCACAGTCCACCTCACCTGCCTAGGATGCTCTCCAAAACTGTACTGATCTCTAGACCTGCTGTGGGAGCTGCTCAGATTCTAATCTGGTCCTACCCCTCTGTGTTCTTGCCTCCAGTGTCCACAGCTATCAGAGCTAGTATGTTTTCTTTTGTGGGAGCTCTCAAAGTCCTTTTACATATTTCATAGACATAGAGTCTGCCTAGTTAATCATGTGGATTTAATCTTCAGCTTGTACAGCTTGCGGGAAGTTTTTGGGTCTTCTTCCTTAGCCACACTGCCTCTGGGTCTCAATTGTGGTTTTATTTCCATCTCTATATGTGGGTTGTCCGCTGGGGTTTAGCTCCTGAGGCTGCCCTAGAGGGCTTGGGTTTGCCCCTGTAAGGGCCAGGTGTGGAGGTGGTGCAGCTGCTTGGATTGCAGGGGTTCTGGCAGCACCAGGTACTCATGGGGGTTGGCGGCTAGGGTGGCAGGAAATATAGTGTTCTAGAAGGGTATGACAACCAGTGTTGGTTAGTACAGTCAAGTATTCTTGCCTGGAGAACACCCTCTCTGACAGAGACGCCTGGCTGGCCACAGTCTACAGGGTGGCAAAGACTCAGACAGGACCAAAGCGACCCTGCATGCATAAACACAAGATTTTTTTTTTTGCCTGTGGCAGCTCTCCCCCAGTGAGAGTTGAGTGTGAAGGTGATGCAGCTACTTGGCTTGTGGGGACCCTGGTGGTGCCAAGTGTGCAGGGACACAGACTGCCTCCTCGGCAGGACTTATGACCTTATCAGAGTCTTTTTTTGAGCCTCTTGTAGCTGGCCATCAGAAGGCCTCTTTGGCCAGTCTTTCTCCATAGCTCCGCCTGTTCACACACTTAGAGGGATCCCTTGCCTGAGGTCCTTCTCTGTTGTTTGGCGCATCAGGCACATAGAGGGGCCCGTGGCTGCAGTCCTACTCTGTAGTTTGGTGCATCAGTCACTTAAAGGAGCACCCTGGGTGGGGTCCTACTCTGTAGTTCAGTGCGTCAGGTGTTTGATGGGCCAGCCTCTCCAATTGTTCACTTGCCAATGCTGGTGTGTGGGGAGAGAGAGGCTATGGTGATGGCTGCACCCACTACGCATGACTCAGCAGTACTGCCTTCCTTCCATGGCCGCCCGGCCTTTCTTCCACAGGCATTTTCCACCATGATCTCCTCCCTCATATCCCCTCAATCTGTCTCTCCGCAGTCAACAGCAGCCCTCACACTAGAATTGTTCCACAATCCCTAAACTCCAGCTCCCAGCCACTGCCCCTTCCAGGAGACCTGTGTTCTTGCCTGGCATATGTATGGCTGTAGCAAGGACCGTCTGATTCTCATTCCATTTATGCTGCCACAGATCAGCTGTTTCCCTATCGGCCTTAAATGTTTCTCCTCTGACTCAGACAATTGCCCAGCTGTGGGGATCGGACCCCTGCTTCAGTTCCCCCACCTGCTGAGGGTAGGTCCAGTCCTACTAATACTCCTGTTTTTTCCCCCTAGTTTCTTTGTCCTACTGAGTTTTGTGTGGTTCTATGTATTCTTTTCCACTGGTCAGGTCCTCCTGTCCGCTCTCAGCTGGTGTTCTGCATGCACTTCTGTGTCTGAAGGTGTATTGCTGATGTATCCATGGAGAGAGATGTACTCCACATCCACCTACTCCTCCACCATCTTGTTCTCGTCCATAGCCATTGTTCTGAGAATGCCTTTTGCCATCCCCAATCTGTAGAATTCAGAAAAGTGAAGTTTTAAAAAAAAATTAATTTATTTTAATTGGAGGATAATTACTTTACAATATTGTGATGATATTTTTGCAATACATTGACATGAATCAGCCACTGGTGCAATGTGTCCCCCCATTCTGAAACCCCCTTCCACTGTCCTCCCACCGTATCTCTCTGGGTTCTCCCAGAGTACCACATTGAGTGCCCTGCTTCATGCATCAAACTTGCACTGGTCATCTGTTTTACATATGGTAATATACATGTTTCAATGCTATTCTCTCAAATAATCCCACCCTTGCCTTGTCCCACAGAGTCCAAAAGTCTTCTTTTCATCTGTGTCTCTTTTGCTGCCTTGCATTTAAGGTCATTACTGTCTTTCTAAGTTCCATATATAGTGTTAATATATAGTATTTGTGTTTTTCTTTCTGACTTACTTCATTTTGTATAAAAGGCTCCAGTTTCATCCACCTTATTAGGACTGACTCAAATGTATTCCTTTTTATAGCTGAGAAATCAAATTGCCAACATCTGCTGGATCATGGAAAAAGCAAGAGAGTTCTAGAAAAACATCTATTTCTGCTTTATTGACTATGCCAAAGCCTTTGACTATGTGGATCACAATAAACTGTGGAAAATTCTGAAAGAGATGGGAATACCAGACCACCTGACCTGCCTCTTGAGAAACCTTTATGCAGGTCAGGAAGCAACAGTTAGAAGTGGACATGGAACAATAGACTGGTTCCAAATAGGAAAAGGAGTACATCAAGGCTGTATATTGTCACCCTGCTTATTTAACTTATATGCAGAGTACATCATGAGAAACGCTGGGCTAGAAGAAGCACAAGCTGGAATCAAGATAGCCTGGAGAAACATCAATAACCTTAGATATGAAGATGACACCACCCTTATGGCAAAAAGTGAAGAGGAACTAAAAAGCCTCTTGATGAAAGTGAAAGTGGAGCGTGAAAAAGTTGGCTTAAAGCACAACATTCAAAAAGCTAAGATCATGGCATCTGGTCCCATCACTTCATGGCAAATAGATGGGGAAACAGTGGAAACAGGGTCAGACTTTATTTTTTTGGGCTCCAAAATCACTGCAGATGGTGACTGCAGCCATGAAATTAAAAGACGCTTACTCCTTGGAAGAAAAGTTATGACCAACCTAGATAGCATATTCAAAAGCAGAGACATTACTTTGCCAACAAAGGTCCGTCTAGGCAAGGCTATGGTTTTTCCAGTGGTCATGTGTGGATGTGAGAGTTGGACTGTGAAGAAGGCTGAGCACTGAAGAATTGATGCTTTTGAACTGTGGTGTTGGAGAAGACTCTTGAGAGTCCCTTGGACTGCAAGGAGATCCAACCAGTCCATTCTGAAGGAGATCAGCCCTGGGATTTCTTTGGAAGGAATGATGCTAAAGCTGAAGCTCCAGTCCTTTGGCCACGTCATGCGAAGAGTTGACTCATTGGAAAAGACTCTGATGCTGGGAGGGATTGGGGGCAGGAGGAGAAGGGGACGACAGAGGATGAGATGGCTGGATGGCATCACTGACTCGATGGACATGAGTCTCAGTGAACTCCGGGAGTTGGTGAATGACAGGGAGGCCTGGTGTGCTGGGATTCATGGGGTCTCAAAGAGTCGGACACGACTGAGCGACTGAACTGAACTGAACTGAATATTCCATTGTGTATATGTACCACAACTTCCTTATCCATTTGTCTGCCAATGGATATCTAGGTTGCTTCCATATCCTAGCTATTGTAAACAGTGCTGCAATGAACATTGGGGTACATATGTCTCTTTCAATTCTGGTGTATTGAAAGACCTTCTTGGAGTGTGTGCCCAGTAGTGGGATTGCTGGGTCATATGGCAGTTCTAGTCCCAGTTTTTTACGGAAACTTCACACTGTTCTCCATAGTGGTTGTACCAGTTTGCTTTCCCACCAACAGTGTAAGAGAGTTCCCTTTTCTCCACACTCTCTCCAGCATTATTGTTTGTAGACTTTTTGATGATGGCCATTCTGATGGTGTGAGATGATACCTTATTGTGGTTTTGATTTGCATTTCTCTAATAATGAGTATATAGGAACCTGGAATGTCAGGTCCGTGAATCAAGGCAAATTGGAAGTGGTCAAACAAGAGATGGCAAGAGTGAATGTTGACATTCTAGGAATCAGCGAACTCAAATGGACTGGAATGGGTGAATTTAACTCAGATGACCATTATATCTACTACTGCGGGCCGGAAACCCTCAGAAGAAATGGAGTAGCCATCGTGGTCAACAAAAGAGTCTGAAATGCAGTACTTGGATGCAATCTCAAAAATGACAGAGTGATCTCTGTTCGTTTCCAAGGCAAACCATTCAATATTACAATAATCCAAGTCTATGCCCCAACCAGTAATGCTGAAGAAGCCGAAGTTGAACGGTTCTACGAAGACCTACAAGACCTTTTAGAACTAACACCCCAAAAAGATGTCCTTTTCATTATAGGGGACTGGAATGCAAAAGTAGGAAGTCAAGAAACACCTAGAGTAAGAGGCAAATTTGGCCTTGGAATACGGAATGAAGCAGGGAAAAGACTAATAGAGTTTTGCCAAGAAAATGCACTGGTCATAGCAAACACCCTCTTCCAACAACACAAGAGAAGACTCTCCACACGGACATCACCAGATGGTCAACACTGAAATCAGATTGATTATATTCTGTGCAGCCAAAGATGGAGAAGCTCTATACAGTCAGCAAAAACAAGACCAGGAGCTGACTGTGGCTCAGACCATGAACTCCTTATTGCCAAATTCAGACTTAAATTGAAGAAAGTAGGGAAAACCACTAGATCATTCAGGTATGACCTAAATCAAATCCCTTATGATTATACAGTGGAAGTGAAAAATAGATTTAAGGGCCTAGATTTGATAGATAGAGTGCCTGATGAACTATGGACTGAGGTTTGTGACATTGTACAAGAGACAGAGATCAAGACCATCCCCATGGAAAAGAAATGCAAAAAGCAAAATGGCTGTCTGGGGAGGCCTTACAAATAGCTGTGAAAAGAAGAGAAGTGAAAAGCAAAGGAGAAAAGGAAAGATATAAGCATCTGAATGCAGAGTTCCAAAGAATAGCAAGAAGAGATAAGAAAGCCTTCTTCAGAGATCAATGCAAAGAAATAGAGGAAAACAACAGAATGGGCAAGACTAGAGATCCCTTCAAGAAAATTAGAGATACCAAGGGAACATTTCATGCAAAGATGGGCTCGATAAAGGACAGAAATGGTATGGACCTAACAGAAGCAGAAGATATTAAGAATAGATGGCAAGAATACACAGAAGAACTGTACAAAAAAGATCTTCATGACCCAGAAAATCACGATGGTGTGATCACGGACCTAGAGCCAGACATCCTGGAATGTGAAGTCGAGTGGGCCTTAGAAAGCATCACTACGAGCAAAGCTAGTGGAGGTGATGGAATTCCAGTTGAGCTATTTCAAATCCTGAAAGAAGATGCTGTGAAAGTGCTGCACTCAATATGCCAGCAAATCTGGGAAACTCAGCAGTGGCCACAGGCCTGGAAAAGGTCAGTTTTCATTCCAATCCCAAAGAAAGGCAATGCCAAAGAATGCTCAAACTACCACACAATTGCACTCATCTCACACGCTAGTAAAGTAATGCTCAAAATTCTCCAAGCCAGGCTTCAGCAATATGTGAACCATGAACTTCCTGATGTCCAAGCTGGTTTTAGAAAAGGCAGAGGAACCAGAGATCAAATTGCCAACATCTGCTGGATAAGGCAAGAGAGTTCCAGAAAAACATCTATTTCTGCTTTACTGACTATGCCAAAGCCTTTGACTGTGTGGATCACAATAAACTGTGGACAATTCTGAAAGAGATGGGAATACCAGACCACCTGATCTGCCTCTTGAGAAATCTGTATGCAGGTCAGGAAGCAACAGTTAGAACTGGACATGGAACAACAGACTGGTTCCAAATAGGAAAAGGAGTACGTCAAGGCTGTATATTGTCACCCTGCTTATTTAACTTATATGCAGAGTACATCCTGAGAAATGCTGGACTGGAAGAAACACAAGCTGGAATCAAGACTTCGGGGAGAAATATCAATAACCTCAGATATGCAGATGACACCACCCTTCTGGCAGAAAGTGAAGAGGAACTAAAAAGCCTCTTGATGAAAGTGAAAGAGGAGAGTGAAAAAGTTGGCTTAAAGCTCAACGTTCAGAAAACTAAGATCATGGGATCTGGTCCCATCACTTCATGGGAAATAGATGGGGAAACAGTGGAAACAGTGTCAGACTTTATTTTTTTGGGCTCCCAAATCACTGCAGTAGGTGACTGCAGCCATGAAATTAAAAGACGCTTACTCCTTGGAAGGAAAGTTATGACCAATCTAGATAGCATATTCAAAAGCAGAGACATTACCTTGCCAACAAAGGTTCGTGTAGTCGAGGCTATGGTTTTTCCTGTGGTCATGTATGGATGCGAGGGTTGAACTGTGAAGAAGGCTGAGCGCCGAAGAATTGATGCTTTTGAACTGTGGTGTTGGAGAAGACTCTTGAGAGTCCCTTGGACTGCAAGGAGATCCAACCAGTCCATTCTGAAGGAGATCAGCCCTGGGATTTCTTTGGAAGGAATGATGCTAAAGCTGAAACTCCAGTACTTTGGCCACGTCATGTGAAGAGTTGACTCATTGGAAAAGACTCTGATGCTGGGAGGGATTGGGGGCAGGAGGAAAAGGGGATGACAGAGGATGAGATGGCTGGAAGGCATCACTGACTTGATGGACATGAATCTGGGTGAACTCCGGGGGCTGGTGATGGACCAGGAGGCCTGGCGTGCTGCGATTCATGGGGTCGCAAAGAGTCAGACACGACTGAGCGACTGAACTGAATTGAACTGAATAATGAGAGATGTTGAACATCTTTTCATGTGTTTATTAGCCATCTGTATGTCTTCTTTGGACAAATGTCTGTTAGTTCTTATGCCCACTTTTTGATTGGGTTGTTCGGTTTTCTAGTTTTGAGTTGCATGAGTTGCTTGTATGTTTTGGAGATTAATTCTTTGTCAGTTGTTTCATTTGCTATTATTTTCTGCCATTCTGAGGGCTGCCTTTTCACCTTGCTTATAATTTCCTTCATTGTCCAAAAACTTTTCAGTTTAATTAGGTCCTATTTGTTTATTTTTGTTTTTATTTCCATTTCTCTGGGAGGTGAGTCATAGAGGATCTTGCTGTGATTTATGTCAGAGAGTGTTCTGCCTATAATTTCCTCTAAGAGTTTTATAGTTTTTGGTCTTACATTTTGATCTTTAATCCATTTTGAGTTTATTTTTGTGTATGGTTTTAGAAAGTGTTATAGTTCATTCTTTAGAGGTGGTTAACCAGTTTTCCCAACACCACTTGTTAAAAAACTGAAGTTCTTAACAGTATAAGGACTTGTCAGAGATCACACCCCTATTATCACCTAGTTATTTCCATGGATGTCCAAACCACAGCTACTGTATTTTGACTCTTCTTTGAAAAAAATTTATTAATTTATTTTGGTTGAGCCGCTCTTCATTCCTGCACATGTTTTTCTCTATTTGCAGCAAATGGGAGCTGCTTTCTAGCTCCAGTATGCAGGCTTCTCATTGTGGTGGCTCCTCTTGTTGTGGCACAGAAGCTGTAGGCATTCAGGCTTCAGTATTTGAGGGACTTGGGTTCAGCAGAGGAAGCATCAAGCCCTAGTGCCCAGGCTCAATAGTTGTGGTGACCCTGCTTAGTTTGCTCCTCGGAATGTGGGATCTTCCGAGATCAGCCATGGATCCCGTGTCTTCTGAATGGGCAGGCAGATTCTTTAACCACTGGGCCATCTGGGAAGGCCTATTTTGACTCCTGAGTGTAATTTTCCCTTTATAGGCAAAAGAAGTGTTGCTTCAACAAAATTAGTGTTTCTCTATGTATGAGAAGAGGCAAGAATCAGGGCTCAGAACGTCTTCTCCTGAGATTGTCTATCTCTTGGCCTGCTCTGTCAGAATTCCAGATCACAGAGTTCTTCACTCCTTGGTATCCACCCTGAACTCCTCTCAGGGGGTGTTGAAGGTAAGCAGCTGCAGTGAAGGCAATGGCACCCCACTCCAGTACTCTTGCCTGGGAAATCCCATGGATGGAGGAGCCTGGTGGGCTGCAGTCCATGGAGTCGCTAAGAGTTGGACACGACTGAGTGACTTCACTTTCACTTTTCACTTTCATGCATTGGAGAAGGAAATGGCAACCCACTCCAGTGTTCTTGCCTGGAGAATCCCAGGGACGGGGGAGCCTAGTGGGCTGCCATCTATGGGGTCGCATAGAGTCGGACATGACTGAAGCGACTTAGCAGAGGTAGATGGCAATTGCCATTTTTCAGTTGGCAGAGCCCCTGCAGGGTCACTTATTTAGCTATGGTTTGAAGGCTTTTCATGACCATTTTGTCCTTCAGTTCTGGGAATGCTCATTCCCAGGTTTGGGGAAGAATTCCATTGACAGGTCACTCATGGGATGCTCTTGGACATGACCATGAAACTGTATCCAAAATCCTCTGGACCATCCATCTTTATTAAACTCTAGAGGTCCAGGGAAGTATTCCATCTTGCTGCTTCTTCTCTACAGTCACACTGTTACCATCACTGATCTCATACAGAACTACATATCATGCTACAAGATCAGTAAGAGAGTTACTGTAACTAGGGCTCAAAGCAGAATAAGAACCATGTTACAGTGGATAATAATTTCGATTATAGAGGGTCAGTGCCTGAGTGTTCCTGTCCAATGGAATGAGGCCATCTGAACTCAATTATTGATAGAAGCAGTTGCCAAGTGACTAGTTGAATGTTAATAGACAAGGGAGATCAGCCTTGTTAGAAAAATAAGCATGTATCCTCATGTAGACTTGACACTCTCAGGCATCTCATACCCTGTACTAAATTGTCTTGGCTCATCCAAGTAGGTCTTAACCAGTAATGTGCCTATTTGTCATTATACAAGTGTTTTTTTCTTTATTTACATATGGTTTCAGCAATTTCATCATCTAAATATATAATCCTTGGAAGAAGGAGACCCTTAAAAATAAAGTTGTTTCACCAGGTACTAGCAGCCATTGTTTTGTGAATCGCTTCGGCACATCATATCTGACAGAGCTCAGAAAGCTGAAGTTGTTAACAATACAAGTAGTCAGAGCTCACATCCCTGTTGTCACCTAGTTATTTCTTTGGATGTCAGAACCACAGCTACTCTATTATGACTCTTTTCTTAAATTTTATTAATTTTTTGGGGGCTGAATTGTTCATTTCTCCATGAGTTTTTCTCTAGTTGTAGCGAGTGGGGGATACTTTCTAGTTCCAGTGCCCAGGCTTGTCATTGAGGTGGCTTCTGTCACTGTGGAGCACAGCCTGTAGGGCATTCAGGCTTCAGTATTTGTGGCATTTGGCCTCAGAAGTTGAAGCTCCGAGCCATTGAGCACAGGCTCAACAGTTGTAGTGAATGGGCTTATTTTGCTCCAGGGAATGTGGGATCTTCAAGGATCAGACAAAGAACAAGCATCTCCTGAATTGGCAAGTGGATTACTTTACTACTGAGCCACCAGGGAAGGCCTATTTTGACTCTTGATTGTAATTTTCCCATAGTAAAATCAAGTGTCAGTGTCAATGAAATTAGTGTTTTTCAAGGTGTGAGAAGATGCAAGAATTAGGGGTCATAATGTCTTCTTGTCTACCTATCTGAAGGCATGCTCTGTCTGATTTTCAGGGCACAGAGAGCCTCATTCCTGACGTCCAGTCTGAACCCCTTTTGGGTGAGGTTGTAAGTGAGCAGCTGCATTGGTCATGATTAAATGTTTGTAGAGGTAAATAGCAAGTGCTAATTTTCAGCTAGCAGAGGCCCTTCAGGGTCATCAGCTTGCCATAGTTGGGGAGCTTCTTATGCCCATTTTTCCATCAATGTGGGGATCGTTCATTGCCACAGATGTGATGAAGATTTTTGTTGACAGGCTACACAATGTGCTGTTTCTAGATTTGGCCATAAAACAATATCCAAAATTCTCTGGACTACATGTCTTTATTAATATCTTGTGATCCAGGGAAGTATTACATCCTGTTTCTTCTTCCCATATCTAGAGTTACACTGTGACTGTCATTGATCTCATATGGAACTACATATCATCCAAAGAGCAGTAAAAGATTTATTGTAACTGAGGTCAAAGCAGGAGTAAGAACCAACTTATGTTTGATATCTAGTTTTATTGTGGTCCAAATAGGGTCAGTACTTGTGTTATTCTGGGTAAAGGAAGGGAGTCTTTTGGCCTCAGTCAGAAGTAGTTGGCAAAGTTGGCAAAGATCACCTGAATATTAATAGGGTAGGTCTTAGTCCTTCTTACAAAACTACATATGTATCCTAATATAGACTTAACACTTTCTGAATATTTGTACCCAGAAACTCAGTTCTCTAGTCTTATCCAAGTAGTTTATAACCTTTAATTTGGCTATTGGTCATTACACAAGTGTTTTCTCTCTTATTATCATATGATTTAAAGCAATTTCATTGTCTAAACTTATAACAGTTACAAGAGGAGACCTTTAAACATAAGGTTGTAGTCACCAGGTGCTTGGAGCCACTGTTTTGAGAATGGCTGTTGGCATGTAAGCTGACACGTATTAGAGATTTCAATTTCTTTACAATTCAAGGACTTTTCTGAAATCGCACTCTACTGTCATCTAGTTATTTCCTTGGATGTCTGAACCACAGCTACTCTATTTTCACTCTCGATTGTAATTTTCCCCTTCATAGCCAAAACAAATGTCACTGTCAATGATGTTAGGGTTTCTCTAGGTCTGAGAAAATGCGAGAATCTGGGCTCATAAAGTCTTCTCCTGAAAGTGTCTACATACCTGAAGGCCTGCTCTGTCAGATTTCCAGAGCAGAGAGTGCCTCATTCTTGATGTCTAACCTGAACACCTATCAGAGTGTGTGGATAGTGTGCAGTTGTAGTGGCCATGATTTAATCTTTGTAGAGGTACATGGCAAGTGCTAATTTCCAGTTGGTGGGAGCCCTTCAGGGTCAGAATGTTGGCCATGGTTTCAGGGCTTTTCATGACCCTGTGTTCCTTGGTGCTGGGGATGCTCATTCCCAGATGTGGTGAAGACTTTTGTTGATGGGCCACTCAATGTGCTGTTACTGGACCTGGTCATAAAACAGTATCCAAAATTCTCTGGATTACCTGTCTTTATTAAATTCTTGTAGTTCAGGGAAATATTCCATCTTTTGCTTCTTCCCATATCTAGAGTTGCACCATTTTCATCACTGATCTCATATAGAACTACATATCATGCAAAGATCAGTATGAGAATTTCTGTAACTAGATGTTGAAGCAGGAATAAGAACCAAGTTTGTTGGATAACAATTTTGATGTGACAATATAGGGTCAGTTGCTGGGTTATCCTGTTCAGTGTAATGAGTCCATCTTGACTCAGTTATTAATAGAAGTAGTTGCTGTAGTGACAACCTGAATACAAATAGACAAGGGAGATCATACTTGTTAGAAAAATAAGCATGTATCCTAATGTAGACTTGATACTCTTGGGTGACCTGTACCCCAGTACTCAATTGTCTCTGCTTATCCATGTAGGTTTTACTCATTAATGTGGCTATTGGTTGTTATACAAGGGTTTTCTCTCTTTATTAACATACAGTTTTAGCAATTTCATTGTCTAAACATATAAGAGTTATAAGAAAAGTGAAAGCCACTCAGACATGTCGGACTCTGTGTGACTCCGTGGATATATAGTCCATGGAATTCTCCAGGCCAGAATACTGGAGTGGGCTGCCCTTCTCTTCTCCAGGGAATCTTCCCAACCCATGGATCGAACCCAGGTCTCCCCCATTGCAGGCAGATTCTTTACCAGTTGAGCCACAAGGAAAGCCCAAGAATACTGGAGTGGGTAGTCTATCCCTGCTCCAGCAGATCTTCCTGACCCAGGAATTGAACTGGTGTCTCCTGCATTGCAGGTGGATTCTTTACCAACTGAGCAGAGTTATAAGAGGAGACCTTTAAAAATAAGGTTGTTGTCACCAGGTGCTAGGAGCCATTGTTTTGAGAATGGCTTTTGGCATCCCAAATCTGACAGAGCTCAGAAAACTGAAGTTCTTAACAATACAAGGATTTGTCAAAGATCACACCTCTATTGTCACCTAATTATTTCCTGATTATATAGGCTCTTGCTGAAACTTTAATAAGGAGTCTCAAATCGAACTTTTAAAAGAACTCTTAGGTCTGGGAAAGCCACACCAAGGGCTTGTAATAGATTTTGCTTTCCAGATCTAGGTGGATATCTGAACCACAGCTACTCTATTTTGACTTAAAAAAAAAAATTTTGTCTTTGCTGTTCTTCATTCCTGCATGGGTTTTTCTCTAGTTGCACAGAGTGGGGGCTACTTTCTAGCTCTAGGACACGGGCTCTTCATTGTGGTGGCTTCTCTTATTTCAGAGCACAGGCTGTAGGGTGTTCAGGCCTCAGTATTTTTGGTTTTTAGGTTCAGTAGTTGAAGCTCCAACCCCTAGAGCACAAGTTCAACAGTTGTGCTGAATGGGCTTATTTGGCTTATTTTGCCATATGCTTCTGTATGAGATCTTCCTGACCCAGGGATCAAACCTGTGTCTCCAGCATCTCTGGCATGGCAGAGGGATTCTTTACCACTGAGCCACTAGGGAAGACATAGGGGGTTAATCTTTGTGGAAGTAGAATGAGCTTTATCTACATGTGTGATAAACTTCAGTGGTCATTTTGAAATAATATCTGTTTACTTTACCAAAATAGCAGAGAATTTTAACAACAAACATAAATCATAAAGGCAAAGAAATTTGCATAGTCTGTTATTAAAAGCAGCCTTCCAAGAAAACTGTGTTCTCTTAACAAAGAGAGAGAACCAAATTTCCATCTGGTTTCAATGAACTTGGCCTGAAGGTTTATATAACTGTAATTGATCTTGTGGCTTCCCAGGTAGCACAGTGGTAAATAATCTGCATGGCAATGCAAGAGATGCAGCAGACTCAGGTTAGATCCCCCGGAGGAGGAGATTTCAACCCACTCCAGTATTCTTGCCTGGAAAATTCAATGGACAGAGAAACCTGGTAGTCTAAGGTTCATGGGGTGGCAAAGAGTAGGACACAACCAAGCACACACACACACAACTGATTATATAGGCTCTTGCTGAAACTTTAATAAGGAGTCTCAAATCGAACTTTTAAAAGAACTCTTAGGTCTGGGAAAGCCACACCAAGGGCTTGTAATAGATTTTGCTTTCCAGATCTAGGTGAATTCCTCCCTTTTTAAGGTCCCTAAAGTACCTTGAAATTTTAGGTACTTGTAAGTGAGATAGCCTTCCCAATTTACCTGATAAGCTGTTGGGAACCTAAGCAGTCCCTGTCTCTAGAAAGAACAGACAGAGAGGAAAAGAGAAATGTTTCAGTTTTGCTTACAAATATATAATTTGCCAAATTACTGTATAGTTACTTTGAGGGGAAGATTTCTGTTACAGTTGGAAAACACAAATTTAAATCAGTAATCTTTCAGATGTTGGTGTTTTTCAGTCACTAGTCACTCTTTGTGATCCCATGGACTGCAGCACACCAGGCTTCCCTGTCCCTCACCATTTTCCAGAGTTTGCCCAAGTTCAAGCCCATTGAATTGGTGATGCCATCCAACCATCTCATCCTCTGTCATCCCTTTCTCCTCCTGTCTTCAATCTTTCTCAGCATCAGAGTCTTTTCAAATGAGTCAGTTCTTCGCATCAGGTGGCCAAAGTATTGGAGTTTCAGCTTCAACATCAGTCCTTTCCAATGAATGTTCAGGACTGATTTCCTTTAGGATGGACTGGTTGGATGTCCTTGCTGTCCAAGGGACTCTCAAAAGTCTTCTCCAACACCACAGTTCAAAAGCATCAATTCTTCAGTGCTCAGCTTTCTTTATAGTCCAAGTTTCACATCCATACTTGACTACTGGAAAGACCATATAGCCTTAACTATATGGACCTTTGTCAGCAAAGTGATGTCTTTGCTTTTTTAACACACTGTCTAATTTTGTCATAGCTTTCCTGCCAAAAAGTGATCATCTTCTAATTTCATTACTGCAGTCAGTATCTGCTGTGATCTTAGAGCCCAAGAAGAGGAAGTATGTCACTTCTTCCACCTTTTCCCCTTCTATTTGCCATGAAGTGATGGGACTGGATGCTATGATCTTAGTTTTCTTAATATTGAGTTTTAAGTCAGCTTTTTCACTCTCCTCCTTCACCCTCACTAAGAGGTTCTTCAGTTTCTCTTTGATTTCTGCCATTAGAGTGGTATCATCTGCATATCTGAGGTTGTTGATATTTCTCCCAGCAATCTTGCTCTCCCAGCCCAGCATTTTGCATTATGTGCTCTGCATTTAAAATAAACAGGGTGACAATAAAGAGCCTTGTACTCCTTTCTCAATCCTGAACCAGTCAGTTGTTCCATACTGTGTTCTAACTGTTGCTTCTTGACCTGCATGCAGGTTTCTCAGGAAACAGGTAAGATGGTCTGTTATTCCCATTTCTTTAAGAGTTTTCCACAGTTTGTTATGATCCACACAGTCAAAAGCTTTAGCGTAATCAATGAAAACAGAGGTAGATGTTTTTCTGGAGTTCCCTTGCTTTCTCTATGATTCAGTGAATGTTGGCAATTCTGGTTCCTCTGGCCTTTTCTAAACCCAGCTTGAGCATCTGGAAGTTCTTGGTTCAAGTAATGCTGAAGCCTAGCATGAAGGATTTTGTGTATAACCTTACTAGTGTGGGAGATGAGTGCAACTGTCTGGTGGTTTGAATGTTCTTTAGTACTGCCCTTCTGGAATTGGAATGAAGACTGACCTTTTCCAGTCCTGCGGCTAATGCTTGGTTTTCCAAATCTACTGATATATTGAGTGAAGCACTTCAATAGCATCATTTTTTAGGATAGTTCTGCTGGAATTCCATCACTCCACTAGCTTTATTGGCAGCAGTGCTTCCTAAGGCCCACTTGACTTCATACTCCAGAATGTCTGGTTCTGGGTGAGTGACTGCACCATCATGGTTATCTGGGTCATTAAGATCTTTTTTGTGCAGTTCTTCTGTATTCTTGCAGAAACCATAAAATGATAACCTTATTCATCAGTTCATTCAATCCTTTTGTTTATATCTTATGAAATCATCACGTTTTCTACTAGAATTCTCTGATATCTTACCCAGTTCAGCATTATAATCTGAAGGTCAGATACTTGTATTTATCTAAAAGTCCTTCTTTAAATCTTCTTGAAGAGGAAGCATTTTTTAAAGGCATTAGAGTGAAAGCATGAGTGTTCTATGACTTCCCTGGTGGCTCAGGTGGTTAAGCATCTGTCTACAATGTGGGAGACCCAGGTTCGATCCCTGAGTCGGGAAGATCCCCTGGAGAAGGAAATGGCAATCCACTCCAGTACTATTGCCTGGAAAATCCCATGGACAGAGTAGCCTGGTAGGCTACAGTACATGGGGTCACAAAGAGTCGGACACGACTGAGCGACTTCACTTTCACATGAGTGTTCTATAATGACAAAAAGTTTAAGGCATGTTTAAAATCTGATTACAGTGCAACTGACAAAGTAACTTGGTTATTGCTGTGATATAAAACACTTGCAGATAATAACTAGAATTATGATTGACATTTTAGCAGGACATACAAGAATGTTAGGAGTTCCATATAATTTTTAGAGAATCTATTTTAGTAATAATATTTACCATATGACATAACCTAAGAAGATTTATTACTCATTTGATACTTCCCAT
Source organism: Bubalus bubalis (assembly GCF_019923935.1). Lineage (NCBI taxonomy): Eukaryota > Metazoa > Chordata > Mammalia > Artiodactyla > Bovidae > Bubalus > Bubalus bubalis. Next base: position 40,377,790 of record NC_059161.1, read on the forward strand.
GTAATTTACACAGTTTATTATGATTCACACAAAGGCTTTAGTGTAGTCAATGAAGCAGAAGTAGATGTTTTTTTTGACTTCCCTTGCTTTTTCTATGAACCAACAAATGTTGGCAATTTGATCTTTGGTTCCTCTGCCATTTCTAAATCCAGCTTGTACATCTGGAAGTTCTTGGTTCATGTACTGCTGAAGCCTAACTTAAAGGATTTTGGGCATAATCTTGCTAGCATGTGAGTTGAGTGCAATTATATGGTAGTTGCCGGGAGCCGGCGAGAGACATTCCACTCGTGACAAAGGTCATGAGGAAGGAGGCTCGGCATACACAAAGGCGGGATCGAGCCTCGGGAGTGCCCCCGGATATTCTCGAGCATCTACCCCCCAAAAACCAGAGTCTGCCTACTTTGTTGCTTTGTGCTCTCACCTCTGACTTTACTGGGGGCTGTCCCCCACCACCATCTCGCTCTCTCTGTCAAAGAGTTAACTTACAGCTCCAATTAATAAAGTTCCTGGGCAATTAGGAGTGTTTAAATCCAAACCCCTCAGATGGCTCTCTAACTCGCCTGACAAGTTTACCCTGACACCTACAGCTATGCATACGATTGTTTACAGTCTCCCAGCCTCCAGAGGCACGGGAAGCTTAAGATATTCAAATAGCTTAGAGCCTCTCAGAGAATTAGAAACTGTCAGAATAAAACTAGTAAAAGATTTCATTGATGAGCCAATGTTTGTTGCCAAGTTTTCACATCCCCTGAATTGTATCCTTGAATGTGTATTAATTAATATAGTTGGTATGTAGAAAAAACAAGTAGTGGCCTTGGTGTTAGTAACTTTAGACCCTTAAGGTAGTAAATTCTTTCCTTTGTAAACCCCTTACACATCCACCCTATAGGAACGTAATCTTATCTTCGGAAGATGGTGCCAAACCTTAAAATAATTACTCTTAGAGAAAATAAGTCTTTGTTGATAAGTCCTTGTCAAGAGTCATAAAATGTTAATAGGCCTCTGGCCAGAAGATGATGTAAATCACCTAAACCATTTGTATACGATAAATCTGCAGGAAAGAAACCCTGGTTTTTGATAAGCATCAAAGACTGCTGATTTTGCATCCCCTATTATCCTCTATGTGTAACTTAGGGTATAAAAGCCCCTGTTGAAAATAAAGCTATGGGCCTTGCTCACCAACGCTTGGTCTCCCCATGTCATTCTTCCCTTTAACTTCCAGCTGAGTGTCCATCTGGAGCGTGGATATCCTCTGCGACCATTTATTTGCCTGGGCTTCTAAGACCCACTCGAGAAGGTGTCTAAGGTGGGGCACCTTCCGCTATTCGAGAGGGCGCCTGCGGCCTCCGTGGTCAGAGCTAACCTGGTGTCACGGGTTATACTGATTTTCCGCGTAAACCAAGCCACTCAGCTTCTTTTCTCCACTGAATTTTCCTACTGAGCTATCCTCATTCTATTACTCTTTATTATCTCTAATTAACATTTGAATAGGTCGCCTAGCCGTCTCTCCTTCGAATACCCTGGATCAGCCGGGGCTGGACCTCGGCAGTAGTCTCTAATATTCTTTGGCATTTAATTTCTTTGTGATTAGATTGAAAACTGACCTTTTCCATTCCTGTTGTCATTGATGAGTTTTCCAAATTTCCTGGCATATTGAGTGCAGCACTTTCACCGCATCATCGTTTAGGGTTTGAAATAGCTCAACTGGAATTCCTTCACCTTCCCTAGCTTTGTTTGTGTTGTTAATGCTTCCTGAGGCCCACTTGACTTCATATTGCAGGATGTCTAACTCTAGGTGAGTGGTCATGCTATCATGGTTATCCGGGTCATTAAGACCATTTTATAGTTCTTCTGTATATTCTTTCCATCTCTTTTGCTTCTGTTAGGCCTTTGCCATTTCTGTCTTTTATTGTGCCCATCTTTGCATGAAATATTCCCTTGGCATCTCCAATTTTCTTGACTAGATCGCTAGTCTTTCCCATTCTATCATTTCCTCTGTTTCTTTGCTTTGTTTTCCTTGCTTTTCTCTGGAACTCTGCATTCAGTTGGTTATATCTTTCCCTTTCTCTTTTGCCTTTCACTTCTCTTTTCTTAGCTATTTGTAAGGCCTCCTCAGACAACAACTTTGCCTTCTTGCATTTCTTTATCTTGGGGATGCTTTTGATCATGGAGAAGTCGAAGGCACCCCACTCCAGTACTCCTGCCTGGAAAATCCCATGGACAGAGGAGCCTGGTAGGCTACAGTCCATGGGGTCGCAAAGAGTCAGACACGACTGAGTGACTTCGCTTTCACTTTTCACTTTCATGCATTGGAGAAGGAAATGGCAACCCACTCCAGTGTTCTTGCCTGGAGAATCCCAGGGACAGGGGATCCTGGTGGGCTGCTGTCTATGGGGTCGCACAGAGTCGGACACGACTGAAGCAACTTGGCAGCAGCAGCAGCATATAATAAATTGGTAAACATAAATCCAAATAATAATTTCTTAAAAAATGTTCTTCTTACAGAAAATAGTGTGGCACCAGCCACATTTATTAATGTGTTTTTGTTTCTTTGTAAAAGGAAGCCAGTGTCCAGTAATTAATGTTTCAGTATCTTATTTAGCAATGGTCTCATTTTTCAATAAACTTCCTTCATGTAACTTTAGCACAGCTCTAAATTTTAAGTTGTCAAATACTTCAAGAGATTATTCTTTAGACATTCCTGCTGCTGCTGCTAAGTCGCTTCAGTCGTGTCTGACTCTGTGCGACCCCATAGACGGCAGCCCACCAGGCTCCGCCGTCCCTGGGATTCTCCAGGCAAGAACACTGGAGTGGGTTGCCATTTCCTTCTCCAATGCATGAGAGTGAAAAGTGAAAGCGAAGTCACTCAGTCGTGTCCGACTCTTCGAGACACCATGGACTACAGCTTACCAGGCTCCTCCATCCATGGGATTTCCCAGGCAAGAGTACTGGAGTGGGGTTCCATCACCTTCTCCAAGACATTCCTAGACATTCCTAAAACTTACTCCCAAAAAGTTCACCTAAAGCTCCTATTTGTATTTTTTTCCTTAAAATTTCTTCATATCAAGTTACTTTCCCTTGCTGACAAATTTGTAACAGATAAAACAAGATTTTATTTAGCTTATATTAAACCTTGGCATAATAAGATGTGTTATACTTAAGGTTGATGATTCTAAGGTATGTCTATGCTAATTAGATTAACAAACTTAAACAGTCATATTCAATATTTCCCAGTTCACATGAACCTGAAATTTATTTAGCTTAGTTTCTCTTGTATTTAGAATTTGTTGATTTATAAGCACTTACATTTCTTTAAGCCAGTTAAATAGAGCTCCTTACAAATTAACTGCTTGGACCTGCTCCTTTGTGACTCAAGGATGCCTGGAAGATTTTAACTTTTCTACAAAGGGGAGGCAGGGGACACAATCAGGCCTTTACATTATACTAGGTGGTGTCAGCGCCAAGCGCAGGAGGAATAGGGTTATGCTTGGTTTCAACTTCAGATTCAAAAGTGTCCGAATTTTCTGCCATTTTCATTGTGTGTGAACATAGCAACTAAATAAGTACTTAAGAATTTTGGCTACTTTATTATGTCGTGGGAAATGAATAGAACTATAGTGTGCATCTGTGTATCTGTGTGTGATTGGTGGGGGGTGGATTCTGTGCAGAAACACACATGAAACTAACAGAAAAAATAAGTTGTAAAGTATGGAGTGGCAAAGGCATGAAAGCTTACCAAGTATGTCACATTTTTATGGGGTTTTAGAGTTTGAAATGCACTTTACAATTTTTTTAACAGATGAACTAATGCCCAAAGAGTTTTTTTTTTTTTTTTTTTTTTCTCCACATGTTCTATGTCACATATGGTAGCTAAGTGAAAAGAACCAAACCCAGAATCTGGAAGCCTTGACAGCTTGGCTGAGCTCTTTCTGTCTCACCAAGGTGCTCTCCTGAAGCTTTTTCCTACCTCAAAATGTTGCAGGGAAGTATAAGCTGTGAAGTTCTTGCCTCTCCCTGTCCACTAGCTTAAAGTCATTGTATGAGATTGAGGTAAACAAAGGCAGGCTGGACTTGGAAAGACAGTAACCATTTCTCCTTTCCTTAGCTCACTGATTTCAGAAGCCCATGCCATGTTAGTTTCCTTGTTCCTCCATTCACTTGCAAACCACAAGCTTTATGTGTTCAAATAAATACAATTTTGATGATGTTTCCCACTCCGAACCTAAAAAGTGTCATTCACCTTGGTTGACTTCAAATCAGGATGGTCAAGTAGTTATTATGGGCTGATCAACTCCTTTTCTCCTTTGCTTTTCGCGTCTCTTCTTTTCACACATATTTGTAAGGCCTCCTCAGAAGCAATTTTGCTTTTTTGCATTTCTTTTCCAGGGGATGGTCTTAATCCCCATCTCCTGTACCATGTCACGAACCTCCGTCTGTAGTTCATCAGGCACTCTGTCTATCAGATCTAGTCACTTAAATCTATTTCTCACTTCCACTGTATAATCATAAGGGATTTGATTTTGGTCATACCTGAATGGTCTAGTGGTTTTCCCTACTTTCTTCAATTTAAGTCTGAATTTGGCAATAAGGAGTTCATGATCTGAGCCACAGTCAGCTCCCAGTCTTGTTTTTGCTGACTGTATAGAGCTTCTCCATCTTTGGCTGCAGAGAATATAATCAATCTGATTTCAGTGTTGACCATATGGTGATGTCCATGTGTAGAATCTTCTCTTGTGTTGTTGGAAGAGGGTGTTTGCCATGACCAGTGAATTCTCTTGGCAAAATTCTATTAGCCTTTGGCCTGCTTCATTTTGTACTCCAAGGCCAAATTTGCCTGTTACTCCAGGTGTTTCCTGACTACCTACTTTTGCATTCCAGTCCCCTATAATGAAAAGGACATCTTTTTTGGGTGTTAGTTCTAAAAGGTCTTGTAGGTCTTCATAGAACCATTCAACTTCAGCTTCTTCAGCATTACTGGTTGGGGCATAGGCTTGGATTACTGTGATATTGAATGGTTTGCCTTGGAAACGAACAGAGATCATTCTGTCCTTTTTGAGATTGCATCCAAGTACTGCATTTCGACTCTTTTGTTGACCATGATGGCTACTCCATTTCTTCTAAGGGATTCCTGCCCACAGTAGTAGATATAATGGTCATCTGAGTTAAATTAACCCATTCCAGTCCATCTTAGTTTGCTGATTCCTAGAATGTCGACGTTCACTCTTGCCATCTCCTGTTTGACCACTTCCAATTTGCCTTGATTCATGGACCTAACATTCCAGGTTCCTATGCAATATTGCTCTTTACAGCATCGGACCTTGCTTCTATCACCAGTCACATCCACAAATGGGTATTGTTTTTGCTTTGGCTCTATCCCTTCATTCTTTCTAGAGTTATTTCTCCACTGATCTCCAGTAGCATATTGGGCACCTGCCGACCTGGGGAGTTCCTCTTTCAGCATCCTATCGTTTTGCCTTTTCATACTGTTCATGGGGTTCTCAAGGCAAGAATACTGAAGTGGTTTGCCATTCCCTTGTCCAGTGGACCACATTCTGTCAGACCTCTCCACCATGACCCGTCCGTCTTGAGGAGCCGCATACGGCATGGCTGAGTTTCATTGAGTTAGACAAGGCTGTGGTCTGTGTGAACAGATTGGGTAGTTTTCTGTGATTATGGTTTCAGTGTGTTTACCCTCTGATGCCCTCTTGCAACACCTACTGTCTTACCTGGGTTTCTCTTGCCTTGGACGCAGGATATCTCTTCACGGCTGCTCCAGCAAAGCACAGCCGCTGCTCCTTACCTTGAATGAGGGGTATCTCCTTACAGCTGCCCCTGCTGACCTTGAACGTGAAGTAGCTCCTCTCAGCCCTCCTGTGCCCATGCAGCTGCTGCTCCTTGGAGAAAAGGAAAGATATTCCCATCTGAATGCAGAGTTCCAAAGAATATCAAGGAGAGATAAAAAAGCCTTCCTCAGCAATCAGTGCAAAGAAATAGAGAAAAACAACAGAATGGGAAAGACTAGAGATCCCTTCAAGAAAATTAGAGATACCAAGGGAACATTTCATGCAAAGATGGGCTTGATAAAGGACAGAAATGGTATGGACCTAACAGAAGCAGAAGATATTAGGAAGAGGTGGCAAGAATACCCAGCAGAACTGTACAAAAAAGATCTTCATGACCCAGATAATCACAATGGTGTGATCACTCACCAAGACCCAGACATCCTGGAATGTGAAGTCAAGTGGGCCTTAGGAAGCTTCACTATGAACAAAGCTAGTGGAGGTGATGGAATTCCAGTGGAGCTATTTCAAATCCTGAAAGATAATGCTGTGAAAGTGCTGCACTCAATATGCCAGCAAATTTGGAAAACTCAGCAGTGGCCACAGGACTGGAAAAGGTCAGTTTACATTCCAATCCCAAAGAAAGGCAATGCCAAAGAATGCTCGAACTACCGCACATTTGCACTCATCTCACATGCTAGTAAAGTAATGCTCAAAATTCTCCAAGCCAGGCTTCAGCAATATGTGAACCGTGAACTTCCTGATGTTCAAGCTGGTTTTAGAAAAGGCAGAGGAACCAGACATCAAATTGCCAACATCTGCTGGATCATCAAAAAAGCAAGAGAGTTCCAGAAAAACACCTATTTCTGCTTTATTGACTATGCCAAAGCCTTTGACTGTGTGGATCACAATAAACTGTGGAAAACTCTGAAAGAGATGGGAATACCAGACCATCTGACCTGTCTTTTGAGAAACCTGTATCCAGGTCAGGAAGCAACAGTTAGAAGTGAACATGGAACAATAGACTGGTTCCAAATAGGAAAAGGAGTACGTCAAGGCTGTATATTGTTACCCTGCTTATTTAAATTATATTCAGAGTACATCATGAGAAACACTGGGCTGGAAGAAGCATAAGCTGGAATCAATATTGCCGGGAGAAACATCAATAACCTCAGATATGCAGATGACACCACCCTTATGGCAGAAAGTGAAGAGGAACTCAAAAGCCTCTTGATGAAAGTGAAGGAGGAGAGTGAAAAAGTTGGCTTAAAGCTCAACATTCAGAAAATTAAGGTCATGGCCTCTGGTCCCATCACTTCATGGGAAATAGGGAAACAGTGGAAACAGTGTCAGACTTTATTTTTTTGGGCTCCAAAATCACTGCAGATGGTGATTGCAGCCATGAAATTAAAAGACACTACTCCTTGGAGAGAAAATTATGACCAACCTAGATAGCATATTTAAAACCAGAGACATTACTTTGCCAACAAAGGTTCGTCTAGTCAAGGCTATGGTTTTTCCCGTGGTTATGTATGGATGTGAGAGTAGGATGGTGAAGAAAGCTGAGTGGTGAAAAATTGATGCTTTTGAACTGTGGTGTTGGAGAAGACTCTTGAGAGTCCCTTGGACTGCAAGGAGATCCAACCAGTCCACCCTAAAGGAGATCAGTCCTGGGTGTTCATTGGAAGGACTGATGTTGAAGCTGAAACTCCAATACTTTGGCCACCTCATGCAAAGAGTTGACTCATTGGAAAAAACCATAATGCTCTGAAGAATTAGGGGCAGGAGGAGAAGGGGACGACAAAGGATGAGCTGGCTGGATGGCATCACCGACTCTATGGACATGAGTTTGGGTAGACTCCGGGAGTTGGTGATGGACAGGGAGGTCTGGCATGCTGAGATTCATGGGGTTGCAAAGAGTTGGACACCACTGAGTGACTGAACTGAACTGAACTGATCAACTCCTACTTAAAAGAAGGAAGGTGCTCAATCAAAGGCAGCTGTTCTTGATGCTGTGCTTGCTGTCAACATTGTTACTACCAGGAGAATATGCACACCAGTCTTTGTGTTTTCAGCATATTCATGAATGATTCTAATAGTTGTTGAAATCATCTGTCACCTGTACCACAATTACTGTCCTATCTATCTTCTCTTTAAGCCTTCTGGGACTTCTATTTTCTACATAGAAACTCAACTGTCCCATCCTTGGGTTCTCACAATGTGACTTGGCTCTAAATTTCTCTTTTAATTAATATTCTATCTCACTCTTTTATTAGTCTCATCCTTCGTTAATACAAAGGATAAAATTAAAAATAAATGTATGCTATATATATGTGTGTGTGTGTATATATATATATATATATATTTGTATTGAAGTATAAAGGGCTTCTTTTTCTCTTTTTGCTAAGAAAAATTGCTTAAGGAAATTTTTGGCTGGAAATAGTGTGGAAATAGCAAGTTCTATTTTTATCCTAATTTAAAATTTGATTTCAACTCCAGCTCCATCTGGAAACCTGAGTCATTTTGAGACTAAGAAGGAATAAAAGAAAGAATTTGACATTGAAGACAAAGCAAAAAATTGTGCCTGTTTGAAAAAGATAAGACAATTCAGTAAGAGCTTTTTCTTCAAAAGATATATTAGTAGATATCATATTCAGAAATGAAGCACATAAGAATCCTTAACATTGTAAATTGTTTCTCACTGTAAAATCCTTCCACTACTAAAGCCAAGTTCAGGTACTTATTGATGCATCAAGACAGAATGAAAAAAAATAGGTTTTAGAATTAGATTTGGATTTGAATTTTAGTAGTTTTGTGACTCTTTTGGTTTTGCTTGGTTTTGTTCTTTATAATTTTCTTTTTTATGGTTTACATTAGAAACCGACACTCGAGCAGCTGGTTCATGACGTAATCTAGGAATTCATGAGATGAGGAACCAGGAGAGGATGTAAGAGGCTGTGTACGTGTTGGGTGGAGAACATCCCTACTTTCAGCCAAAGAGATTTCCCTGAGGCTTGCTGGATGATGAAAGATCTGAAATAATTTAAGACTTATCTTTCCAAATGCTCATAGCTAACTCTTCAGGGATGTTTACTCTTTATTTAGCAAATGGAAACTGCTTGCTACCTCAGCTGGCACCATTTCATCAAACAGCATTCCACAGCATTGTCTATGATTCAGGTTTTTTTCCATTGGTGTATCAGCCTGAGCTTTCCTCTTTATAGTGGGACATCCTACTGTATTCAGTCAGGGCTCGAGTCATCAAACAAGATGGACAAGTTTCTTGGCCTGAGCAACTCCAGATGCCTTGGAAATTCTCACTTAGGAGATTGGGAAAGTTACATAAAGTCATTCTCTGAAAAAGCAGTAAGTGAAGCTTGTCTTGAAATTGAAACCTGTTTTCCATGGAGACTCAAATGTTAAAAAACCAGCAATTACCAGACAATGAATTTTTTAAGATCAGAGGTCTTATCATGTTCTTTCTGATTTCTCCATTGCCAAGTAAAGTGCCTGAAACGCTGTCAAACTACACAGACACATATGCACGCAAAATATATATTTATACATTGTACTATATAGCATACATAATATATATGTATCTATTATACTATATATAAACATAGCAAATTATCAGTATATAACATATTAGTAAATTAATACAAATTTACTTAGCTTAGGGGAAGGGGATATTATGAGGTTTTTTCATCTGGTAATGTCTCTTTAGATGTACCAGCCTAGGCACTGACTCCTTTATAAACTTGCCCTTAACCTGAGTGAGGTCAGGTATTTGGTTCTTATCCTCCTACATACTTCTCCCCATGTTGCTTTGTATATTGTCTCTTTCTCTAGCTACCTGTGAAAACCAAACCAAACCAAAAAAGCAGCAAGAAATTTGAAGATAAGGACTGGCCTTTTCTATCAGTACTAAGTTCTTACCATACTTGGTACATAGAAGGCAGTCAATAATGTTTTCTAAATGAGTGAGGAGGATAACATCCTTTTGCTGTATTTTGGATTCATTTCATATATAAAAGTCAAAACCTGCCTTTACTCATGTAGGTTCTCAGCGCCAAAACCAACAAACCAAGCCTTGAGCCAGAGAATCTGAATTGAATGGTGTAAGACCAGGATTAAAAACGGGAAACCGGAAGAGGAAGTATCTCATTGATTTCTGTATGAACACGTTACAGTTAGGTGTTGAGTGCAGTGAATGTGCTGATTGTTCTTCACTGGTGGAGTGTGTATGTGGTAGCTTGTCAAATCAAGTCATATTTTTCAATTGCTTTGAGTTTCCTAATTTTTTTTCCTGGCACCAATTCAAAAATTTCTTTCCTTTTTTTCACACCCTCAAAGAAAAGCCCAGGCACACATCAAGCTGTAAGCTATCAACTGCCCATCTTATTCAAGAACATAAAGACTTTGTTTTTAAAATGGAGCAGTTGGGATACTCCGTCACACTAGTATCATAACTCATTTGAGTTAATTTATCACCAGTGTGGTAGGCAATGAACTAGTAAGTCATGAAGATGCTGCAGGCTGCATGTTGTAGGCTATGAGATTTACAGTTAGGTTAAAAAATAACAAACATATTCCATGAGTATAGAAATGAATGTCACTGCATTCATATGGACACATCAGCTTCAGTGTTTCAACAGAATGAGTGGGTAAAATTCATTAAAGTAACACAAGAGCAAAGCAGTTTGAATGGTTATGAGAAATATTTATTAATAAAGGCTTGTGCATGAAAAAAAAAAAGAAAATAAGTTGAATTGTAAAGGGAAAAATACCTCCCCACTCCCTCCTCTGCCAGGGCTGCCCAAGAAATCCAGGAGATTTGGTGATGCTTAGTCTCAGGAATATTAAGACCCTCTTATTTCAATTAGGTTGATAGGTGAAATATAGTTCTCTGGTGATCCATTTGATACTGGGCAATATAGGCTTTAATACCAAATCCCTTCCATTATGGCTTCTGGGGTGGTGTTTAATGGTTTTAAGTAGGAAGTATCATGCCATACTGCATAATGGAAAATTTATTTTGGTCTAGTTTCCAAGCAGGAAGTAATCCTTCCCATCAAAATGTGCTTAAGATGCTTCTCTTATGGCCAAGACACTGACACAATACTGGTTAGGCTAGAGAGAACTGCCCCCCGCCCCCCCCCCCCCCCCCCCCACACACACACGAGACAACAACAAACCACTCACATAAAAGACTCAGGCTAGACAGGCACCTACTACCTGACACAGCCTTTCTCAAAGATTAGTGCTTAGGCAGGAAACTAGCACAGGAAGGCTTCCATGGAAATTGATCAATAGACTTGCTGCTTTAAGGCTGCATTTGAGTCAGTGAAACATAGACAAACAATGAAGAATTTGGTAAGGACTCCAAAAAAAAGGACATGTAAAACAGCACAGAACAAGATAATATGGGGTATAGAAGAGGGTCCCCGAGTCATGGAAGAAAAACATAGTTTTAATTCAAATTGTTTCCTAGGCCACCCTGGTTAGAGTTGTTATTAGTTCCTTAGAGAGGAACTAATTATTTATTAGTTCCATAAGAGATCATACTCTTATGATCTGGAGATTGACATGTATCTTGTAGAATTTATTGTACATATAATATGTAAATTTGTATATATATGTAAACATGTATTTCTATATGTACATATGTATTTATTTATGTATAGTGTTGTTGCTGTTGAGTTGCTCAGTTGTGTCCTACTCTTTGTGACTCCATAGATTGCAGCATGCCAAGCTCTCATGTCCTTCACCATCTCCTGAAGTTTGCTCAGATTCATGTCCATTGAGTCGGTGATACCATCCAACCATATCATCTTCTGCCACCCCTTTCTTCTTTTGCCTTCAATCTTTCCCAGCATCAAGGTCTTCTGTGCAGAATTCTTTATGAGTAGACATTTACCAGTCTTAACAGAGACTTGTTGTCTTCATAAAATTCCAAGTTTAAAACCATATTTATGTATCATGTCTGTTTATTTTCTATCATATATCATCTATGTGGAGAAGGAAATGGCAACTCACTCCAGTATTCTTGCCTGGGAAATCCCATGGACAGAAGTGCCTGGTGGACAACAGTTCATGGGATTGCAAAAGAATAGGACACGATTTAGCAACTAAATAACAATTCAGTCATCTATTTATGTAGTATCTTCAAGTCAACTGGGCCTTATTTGTCATAACAGTGAATACTCTGAAATCCACAGTAGACAAAATCAGTTGTGCAGTTGTGAATTCTGGCACATGGAATGTTTCTGATTAAATATGCTACACCATACATTATCACAAGCATCAAGCCATGGTAAATAGTGTATTGGCTTCCCTGGTGGCTCAAATGGTAAAGAACTCACCTGCAATGCAGGAGACCTAGGTTCAGTCCCTGGGTTGGAAAGATCCCCTGGAGGAGGACATGGCAACCCACTCCAGTATTCTTGCCTGGAGAATTCCCGTGGACAGAGGAGCCTGGTGGCCTACAGTCCATGGGGTTGCAAAGAGTCAGACATGAATGAGTAACTAAGCATGGCTTGGTGTATAGAGGGCATGTGGTAGGGAGTGCAGACCTCAGTAATACAGGATTTTGGAGAAATCTGATGTCCATATAATACTCACAGATTTCAATGTGCATCCCATGCGGTTTACACAGCAACTACTGGATAAATTTCAGCACCAAGAGTGGAAAAAGTGTTTTGGAGTCCAATACCTGGGGATTCAATCCCTGTTCTACCAATGTGGGCAAATGATTCATGCTCTCGAATGTCAGTTTCATTATTTGTATATATGGTGATGTCAACACAGGGCTGCTTGATATTCTAATGTAACTGTGCACAGAGAAGGCACATCTTAGGTGCCCAATTTGTTTTAGTGTGATTCAGTCAATGACTGAACCATAGCCAAGTTTCTATGTATCTAATTCATTCTGAATTAAAAAGAACTGTGAATACAAAGTTGCTTAATCAGTCGTAACTTGTATGCTGTTTCTAATCTGAAAAATATAGAAAACATTTTTTTACTTGTTTTTCTGAAATTCCTCATTTGTCAGCTCTTGAATCAGACTACCAGATCCATTCAAAAGTTTGGTCTTTTGTCACTTGTTCACATTTTAAAATTTCTAACATTTATGTAATGCTTATACCTCAACTTTTACCACTCTCTCAAGAAAGAATTCCCTCTTTTCTCTGGTCAAACAATAATTTCCAACCTGTCTTCTCAACTATTTTAGCTCCTTTAGATCTGTGTTTGCTGATGGTCTGTATTCTAGCATTCACTTGGGTTTCTGTCTCCCTATATGTACGGTTTAAATCCAGTTGGGCAGCAAATTACTTGACAGCTGTGCCTTTTTTTAAATACCTCTCAAAGCTCTTAGCACAGTAGTTGGCTGAGAGTAAATATTCAGCATAGATTTGCTAATTGAACTTAATTTAAAAAATTCATTCCAAGTATCTGAGCCAGTGTCAGGCCATAAGTACAGAAGCTTCATGTGTTCAGTGTTCATTTTCTTCTTGTAGGATCCTGAGATGTCAATTCTGAGAGTTTGTAGCCAAAAGGTACCAATGATGACTCATTAATTTAGAGTTCTGAAAGTCTTCCCTACTGCCACTTGTCCTAACCTGAAAGGTATTCATTTTGGAAACTGTTTCGTGGAAAGAAGTCCTGGAATGTATTCTTTTATTTTTTCTTTTGGAAGGAACAAACTGGATTCTACTTTACTTCTGTCACTGTTTTGTTCTGTGACCTCGTGTATGTCTCCTTCTTTCTCGGGACTTCATTTTCTCCTCTGTGGAATTAGTTGACCGAACTACCCATACTGGGTAGTTCTTTATAGCTCTCTTCTTTTAATAGGTCTCTTGCTCTTTTCTTGGTTCAAAGTTTAATTTCTTTATTTAAAAAATTGCATTGAAATATAGTTGATTTACAATGCTGTGTTGGTTTCAGCTATACAATAAAGTCATTCAGTTACACATATATATACAAATATTTATATTCCATTTTTTAAACATTCTCTCTTCCATTATAGTTTATTACAAGGTATTGAGCATAGTTCCTAGTGCTTTGAATATATTCTTCTTGAGATAAGCATGTCATTTTAAAGATATGTTTAGAAGGTTGAAATAGTCAGGATATTTGAGAGCCTAACCTTGGTTAAAGGCAGAAGAAGGAGCTGGATTATATTTGGAACAGTTCCTCATTTAAGGAAATATTTACTGAATTGAGTAAGCAGAGGCAATTCCAATTAAAATTTGGAGAGGAATCAGGAGAAGGAACAAATCAGAGAAGCAGGAAGGAAATAGTCTGCCTTTTCAGTAGTCAATTTTAAATTCTGTGCTGGTGTTTATGCCTTTCAGACATGATAAAGAGAAGAGTTATGGGTAGAATGAATCAATTTCTTCTAGAGTCAGTTTATTATTCGTCTCTGAATCACAGCATCCTGGACAGAGCCACAAAACATTGCCATATTGAAAAATTATTCCCATGTGATTCAGTGACTCTTCTTCAGAGATATCTGGGCCAAGTTAAATTTGATAACTCAGTGAGAAATATTGCTGCAATTAGTGTGGTACTAAAAAAAAAATGGGTTATAAGACAGTATCTCTAGGGCCAGGTCCCCACTCCACTATCACCCAGTCATTAATGGTGTGATACACCTCTCAAAGGTTTTTTTTTTTTTTAATTTATTTAATTTTTGGTTGTGCTGGGTCTTTGTTGCTAAATGCGGGCTTTCTCTAGTTGTGGCGACCAGGGGCTACTGTCTGTGGTACACAGTTTTCTCATTGGAGTGGTTTCTCTTATTGTGGAGCTAGGCTGTAGGCACACAGGCTTCAGTAGTCGTTGCTCCCAGGCTCTACAGTGTGGAGCACAGTGGCTGGAGCACAGAGGTTTTGGTTGCTCTGCAGCATGTGGAATCTTCCCAGACCAGGGATTAAACCCATGTCCCCTGCATCGGCAGGTGAGTTCTTATCCACTGTATGTGTTAGTTGCTCAGTCGTGTCCGGCTCTTTGCAACTCCATGGGGTGCAGGCTGCTAGGCTCCTCCATCCATGTGATTTTCCAAGCAAGAATACTGGAGTGGGTTGCCATTTCCTTCTCTCTTATCCACTGTACAACCAGGGACATCCTCAAGTTCTCTTATCTTTAGCATCCTCTTTCAGAAAGGAGGATGTTCAATAGGCTTTTCCCCTAATTAAAAAAAAACACAACAACTTTGATTCTTAGAAATTTTTTCTTCAAAATACTTTACCTACTTTTATTTGAAAGAACATCAGATGACTTACATCCTATGGTAAATATTTTAAAAATCATTCTTTTCTAGAATTTCATAATCGATTCAGTCTTGACAACATCTCTCAGAAGGGTGAAGAGAGAAGCACTTATGGAACACTTCTTAGCCAAAACTTTACATCTCTTTCATTCTCAGAAAAGCATTATGAAGTGGAAATTTTCTCTAATTTTACCACGAAGGAAATGAAGAATATGCTGAAGGCCACTGAGCAGATAAGAACTGCCTCTCTTAGGTCTGTCTGATTTAAAAACCCTTATTCTTTCTAGCACATAATTCTGACATTATGTGTGGGGCGGCGGGGGGAGAGGTGAGTGGAGAAGGCAGGTATTCCATTTAATAGATGGAAAGATTGAGTACAGCGAACCAGGAGACTTCCTCAATTTTGCAATAAATCAGTATTTTTGATTCCAGCATGAAAACTTCAGGTTTTTGGAATAGAGTATAAGCTCAGACTGGAGGACAGGGTGCAAGAAAATATCTTTTTATGATAATTTTATTTCTATTTGATGCCAGCATTGAATTTTCAGAGTTTCTAAATGGTGAGATATAAAAGAATTAAGCTTGTGTTGACATTTTAAAAATTAAATTCTAGTAATACACTTGGTGTTTTCTAGAGATTATCTTCGAATGAACACATTTTATGCCCTAGAAATCCATGAAACTATTTTTTCCAAACCTTGCATCCCAGTCTCCCTAATCTACTGCCTCACACATATACATTTGGAGTATAATAGGGCTCAATCTTGAACTTTATTTTTTCCTTACAAAGAGTAATTATCTGGAAATAATTTGTAATACTGCCCAGTTCCGTAGTTGTTCTTGTTTTAGGAAATAGTTTTTTCCCCTTTTAACTTCCCTTGTTTTCTTCTTTTAATCCTCTGTGTTTGTATTGGCTTTTAGCCCTGTGCATTGGGCCTAGTGCCAAGTGAGAGTCAGCACTTAGCCTAGAAGTATCATTTTCCAACACACAGAATCAGGAGGAAAACCCCGCCTCTCACACCCACTACTAATTAGCATACTATTCTACAAAACTGACTAGTTGCACCATGTGCTCATCACTCCTGAATTTCTGCTTTCCACAGCTCTCATTCCTGCAGACAATGAGTTTGAGCCACATGGAGAATATGCCTTTAAGCCATTCAAGTCTTCAAGGAGCACAGAGACCATCCTGGAAACAATGGCTCTTCTACTCAACAGTAATTATTGTGCTATTACTTTGCTCCTTCAGTGCACTAATCTTTACTTTTCTTCCACTCAAGGTAAGGAGACAACAGAATCTAAGGTTACGATTTATTGTACTCTTTTCTTTTGATAAGTCTAGTTGTTAGAATGTCACTCAATATTGTTAGAGCTTTGAAAGAGAGAGACATGTAAGGTAAGTAATAGATGGTGTAGTCTATCTTTGAAAAGAGAAATGCACTGAACTAGGAGTAAGAAGATACGAATTCTGGGTTTAGGTCTCTCAATAACTAGCTGTATGCATTTGAAAGACATTTAATCTTTCTGGTTCTCAGCTTCTTCATCTGAAAAGTGGTGGTAGGGAAATGGATTTGTTCATCATCATGTCCCTTCTAGCCATAAAATATAGTGATTAATACTTTATCTAAGGGTGGTATAGAACATAAAGGGAGTCAAGAGGGGGGCAATGACTTTGGGCTAGGTTGATCAGGGAAGGCTTCATGGAGGAAGGAGGAAGTATTTTCTTTTTTGGGAAGCCCCTGATGCTTATCGGGAATTTCCCACTGAGCTCCACTCCAAATTATGGGTCTAGTGAAGAGAATGGAGATCCATTAGATTCTTAGTAAAAGTTTTTTCTGACTGTTGTTTACATAGTGTTGATCAGAAAGAACATAAATGCCTTATTTAATTTAGGATTTAGCCAATTCCTGGGTACATCTGAAAACAGTGACTGCAGAAACATTTTTCTAAGGGACAGATTGACCAGTTAAGATTTCAAAGATATGGTTCTACTACTAAAGATATTTGAAAGCAACTGAGAAAAGATACAGGAGGAAACAGTACAGAGAAGATGCTGATGTTAACCTAGGGCAAGCAGAGCTTTGGCCAAGTTTTTACACAGTAGCCCATTAATTTGTATTTTGTAACTGTACACAATGGTATACAAGAAAGGAATTTGTGACCACATCCCCCAGTGTCTCAAGGAATGTTCCAAGCAGACCTCTGAACTCTCTGGACAGTGAAGCTTTGAGCAGGGGGAAAAAAAGTCATTAGGAATTCTTTGTTTCAATTTCTGAAGAAAGGGAAGGGTGAGAATAGCAACAACTTAAATTTGGAAGTGCCTTTTCCTTCTCAAAACCACTCCACATGCTATTAGCCTGATGACATTGAAAAACATAGGGTAGGTTTTCCGTGTCATCAGTTCCTGCATGTGACTGGGGACTCTGCCTGGGAGAGAAGAGAAGTGTCTTTCTCAGAGTCACACAGCTGCTCTTGCAAAGGGAAGGAGGAGGTCTCATACTCCCAGAGGCATTTAGGACACCTCTTGCCAACGTTGAACTTGATGAGTCCCCTGTGTCTGAGCTCTTATTCTGGGATTCCCTCTCCTAGACAACATGCAGCTACCCAGTGAAAGGTTCTGCTTCTAAAGAAACAGCCCAGAGTTTGTTCCAAATTTGGGGAATTTTGAAAAGTTTTCAGGATATTGTCCTGACAGGGTGCCATGGAGGCTTTATTCCCATGGGAAAAGCCAATGACTGGCTGATGGTACAATGATATTAGCTTCCATATTCTACTTTCCTGCACTTCTCTTTCCCTATTGGCCACAGATTAGTATTTTTGGAAAAGAGGACTGAATGACTGTGGGTGATGAGTCATTACTAGGTAGCCACTTCCACCTCCTTATAATGCTCTATGACCTTGGAGTTTACATTGTTTTTGTCTCCACTCTGGTTATTGTATACAAAATCCCACTTTCCAACCTCTCTAGGCACTAATTCAAAGTGTTAGACAGGAAGACTCAGATCTTTTTAAACCAACAAAAATTTCCGTGGGAGGATTCTTTTTTTCTTTCTTCCCTCTCTTTCAGAAGACATCTCACTGAAAGAATCAGTTATGAGCCCAAGGAGATGGTCCCCCGCCCCCTACATGAAAATAACCTTACAGAAATTATCTCTTAAGAAACCAAATGTTCACCCATCCAGGTTTGATGGATGAGACAGGGTGCTCAGGGCTGTTGCACTGGGATGGCCCTGAGGGATGGGATGGGGAGGGAGGTGGGAGAGGGATTCAGGATGGGGAACACATGTATACTCATGGCTGATTCATGTCAATGTATGGCAAAAACCACTACAATATTGTAAAGTAATTAGCCTCCAATTAAAATAATTAATTTAAAAAATAAAAAATACCTTCACAGCAAAAAAAAAGAAGAAACCAAATGTTCAGGAGAGTCCCCTGCTTCAGTGAAATGAAGGATACTTTCAAAAGGGGAAGTTTTGCATGTATTTATAAGCATAGTAGATTCTATTTCCAAATGATGATTTGATTAGAGTTGGTTTGGAGAAATAATTATTAAGTTTACTTATTAACCCAATCACATAAATCTGAGCTTAAATCAAAATGGGGTTACAAGAGCCACTGATCCTTCTAAGCAAAGATGAATTAACTAAACAGGACTCATATACTGCTTTATAAGTGGATATTTACTCCTTCCAAACATCATCAGGATTAGAAATACAAACTGCTCTGGAGCCGTAGGGGTGAGACTTTTGACTCAGACAGGCTGTTTGGATCTCAGCCTGGCCTTTTTTCAGCTGCGTGACCTTGGGCTAGTTACATAATCCTCCTACTTCTCACTTCCTCTTCTGCAAATGAAAATGTTATCTCATAGAGTTGTGGTAAGAATTAAGAGACAGTACAATCCTGATCATAGTAGGCTCTTAGTAGATAGTAGTGATTCATATTTATACAATTATTATTAATGACTTTACAATGAAGATAAAGACTTAACAAAATGGGTATTCCTTGCTTATCTATTCTACTTCCTCAACCAAAGAGTGTGTCTCACTGCCAAATACAGGATTTTAGTGATTAGACAGATTTTTCACTTGTGACAATAATGACATAATATCACAGTGGTGGTTTCTGTAGTTCTAAATGGACATTAAAGCAGCCCGCCATGCAATAGCCAAGATTTCTGCAATTAATTTGTCTGTGGCCTTAGGTTTCTTCGCACACTCTTTATACATGACAGAAGACAACATAGATGTTATCAATGGCACATTTTTTGGCATGCTTTTATATTTAGATTGTTACTCAATTGCTTCATGTGTTGATTTGTGTCTTTTGAAGCAATGACCATAGATGACATTAGTTTCTCTTGCTTACAATGCTAGTATAATGTATAGGTACATGAAGTTTTGTTTCATTCTTCATTATAATCAACATCATTATCAAAACACTAATACTTAATAAGCAGGACAAGACAGAATATCTGGGCAAAATCCTTTATGAGACTTAACTCATTTGAGCACATGAACAAGCTAAATGGACTAGGTGCTGCTATTTCCCCATTTTATAAATGAGAAAATTGAAGTTAAGGGAGTCCCTATCACATGGGTTAAACAAAATGGAATTTCAGCATCTCTTCTAAGAAACTCTATCAACAAAATATTCTTGACTACAATCCCAATATATATGCTAACTGCTAAGTCTTATACAAATTATAATATTTTGTATATTAAAAAGATATGCAATATAAGTTTATAAGGATAAACCAAGTAATATGCTTAATGTGGTTTATTCACAGTGCAAAAACATTTTGCTTTACCAAAATATTGTATTTGTATAATATGCAATTATATAATATAAACATTTATAAAACAATTGAAATAGTATTTTAGTAATTTGATAAATGTTTCTTTTATTTTCTTAATCTTAGTTTAACACATTTTAATACAAGAAATTGAAAGTTTTAGTCTAATTTACCTTGATTCATGGTCTTGACTGTCATAACTGAAAAATCACCTCATGAACACATATAGATCAAAATGGAAGACTGCATCTTTGAGTATGCTTACCATGTTATGACACTAAAATTTAAGTCCATCATTCAATAGTGCAAAGTTCCTTTTTAAAGAACTTAATAGTCCCTCACTCCATTCATGACTTTTTTCCCTTCCTTAGACAACTTAAATTCCATAGTTCATAATTAAAATCCTTACCAAGGTGGCCTTTCCTTCTGAGCCTCCTCTGTGGGTTCTTTCTTATTCCCTGACCCCTACACACTGCAATATCTCAATACTCTTTCCTATCTATAATCACTGATGTGATGCTCTTATATAGATTCATATCTTAACTTACCATGCAGACGCTGAAGGCTCCTAAATTAATTTTTTTTTTTTAGAACTCCTTAAATTCCATCCTCATAGACCCAGTCGCCTTCTTGACACTCCTACCTGGGTATCTAATACTCATCACAAACCTGACATGTCCAAAAAATGAACTCATGATTGTTTTCCCCCAATTTACTCCTCTTAAATCTTGCTCATTTCAGTCATTAACAGTGTTATCTTTCTAATTGCTCAGGCCCAGATTTTGGTGTCATCTTTGTCTCATTTTCTCATCCATATCCATGTCAGGAACTCCTGTTCACTCAATTTCCAATTACTTATCATCTCCACAGCTGGTACCTTGGTCAGAGGCACCATGCTTTCTTGCCTAGATGCTTACACCTTGTAACTCTTGCCACTCTTTAATGTATTTAGCATAGTAGCCAGAGAAATCCTATTAAAAAATTGGCATCCTGTTTAAGCTCAAAAAGTCTCTTAAGCAGTTTGCTGTAAGAAAACCAATGCACAGTTACATGGCCCCCGCAAAAAATGTTTGTGGATATACCTTATCTTACTACCAAGTATCGTAAAGCCTTTAGTATTTAAATATCTGTACTTATAAAATCAACCACACTGATAGCTTTCTGTGGCATGTAATTTGTGTTGCAAGATTTTGAAACTGAGATCTCCTCAGGGTTATCTCAATTACTATGTGTGATGCATGATTATCTAAATATTAAATAGGGGAGACTTTATCACTCTGAAACATTAATAAATATTTCTATAGCTTAATTTTTTATTTAAAATAAATATAAATGGAAATTGTTAGTTTCTTCTCACATGCCAGTGGATCATATGCAGTCACTGGGGTGCAGAGACATATAGAAAATTTCTATAGCCCAAGAGAAGGAGCATCCAAGATCAAATAGGTGTCCTGTAGGTGGAGATTAGGTAGGTAGAAGGAGTTCTTAACTTCCTCCTAGAAGACCCAAAAGGTAGCTGTGTAGTGAAAGGTAGAGGAAGGAGCCAGTCATCTGTAAAGGAAAGCAGAGAGATCCAAAACAGGGTGGAGGGAGGGATTTTTTTTTTTAATGTGGTTAGGGCAGAGAAGTCTGCTTTAGGAATCTGAGCCTCTAAATAATCAAGAAAACTGTGACACTGTCACCATCCTGACCAATTCCTCTTCTTCCCCTACAGACTGCCCAGGGACCCTGTGTAGCGAAGTTTGGTGAGTAACCTGTCTCACAGAGGATGAGATGGTTGGATGGCATCACCGACTCATGAGTTTTAGACATGAGTTTGAGTAAATTCTGGGTGTTGGTGATGGACAGGGAGGCCTGGCATGCTGCAGTCCATGGGGTCACATAGAGTCAGATACGACTGCATGACTGACTGGACTGAACTGTCTTATAGGCCTCCTTTTCACTTTTCTTACTATTTGCTGCAAAAGGCAAGCTCCAGCACTAAGAAAGGATGCATTCTATTTTAGTTATCCTACAACTACTGTTTTTAACTGTTAATCATGTAGTTGTCTAGGAGCTGAGGCTTCAGCTCTTTTTAATTGTTTTAATAAGCACAAGTTTCAGATTTCTACGACTTTTCCCTGGGACAGACTCAGAGACCTTCTCACATTTCCCATATTGCTAGTGTCCACTAGAGTGAGTGTAGGGTGCAATTTTTGTTTCCAAGTGTAAAAATGAGAAACGAGAGGGGAGTGGTCCCTTCTCTGCTCCTTTCACCTCTCCTCTTAGCTCCTGAGTCACTTTCCTTTATAGTGACCTGGTACTTGCTTAGAAGACACAGTAAGGTTTACAGTTGAGCCTTTGGGTATTTTTTTAGAATACATACAAAATTAAAAATGAATACATTTGGGGTTGTTTACTGGTTTAAGATCAAACACCCATTTTCTGCTGAGAGCAGACTACTTCTAGAGTCAACTTCAATTCCCGTTTTACTGTACAGCACAAATAGCCAGGCTTCCTTGACTTGAGAGTATAGGGAATCTCATTTTACTTGTGTCTGCCTTTTTGATTTGTTGTTTTTTCTAGTAAATGGAGTGAAACTCCTCATGATATGTTTGAAATACCCTCTTGATGTGGTAAAAGTTGAGAACCTCAACTTTAAGGTTGAGGCTCCCCCCTCACAGAATTAAATATGAAAACCAGTGATATTTCTTCCTGGTGACTTGCCTATTATCTATAGCATGGTCAAGCAGGAAGAAATTTACTGGGCTCTGGATTCAGTGGAGAAACAGGGAGACTTTGCTTTCTGCTTTGATGATCTCTCCTTCATTCTCCTTCAGAGCCTTGTATCAGTTATTTATATATAAAGAAGAATTTGAGTTAATGTGTTATCTCTTTTAGTATATTTTTTATCAAGGTTTCTTTCTAAATATTTGACAAAGGCTTTGCCCCCATAACAAAAATTATGGAGCATTAGAGAACACACCAGATAAGTATTGCACATTCTGGGATTCTGAAATTACATCTTTGTGTAAAAACAATGAACATTAGGAAAATGTGTTAATTCCATAAAAATCAGTCTTGATCCTTTTCGCATCCCCCGTGACAGCAATAACCTAGGGATACTTCTATTTAAACAGCCAAATAATTTCCATGTATTAACTCGTTAATTTACCAGTAGCTATTTGCTAAGGATTTGGATAATAGTATCTCAAGTGAATCTTGAATGACACATACCTATAAGCTGAAGCACCATTATTTAGACACAGTACACCTAATTCAGCATATACTGGGTAGTAGGAAGTCTTTTTGGTGTTGAAGATACAGCTATGGACAAAATAAAGGAATATTTGATTTCCCTGGTGGCTCAGATGGTAAAGTGTCTGCCTACAATGCAGGAGACCAGAGTTCAATCCCCAGGTGGGGAAGATCCTCTGGAGAAGGAAATGGCAACCCACTCCAGTACTCTTGCCTGGAAAATCCCATGGATGGAGGAGCATGGTAGGCTATAGCCCATGGGGTCACAAAGAGTTGGACACAACTGAGCAACTTCACTTTTCCTTTGTCCTCAAATGTTATATTCAAGTAGGTATAAGATTGATAAATAAACAACTTAAATTATAATAGGCTAGATGGTGACAACTTCTATGAAGAAAACTAAAACAAGATAAAGAGAGAGAGTGACAGGAGAGCACTATTTTAAACAGATTGATGAGCAGGCCTCATTGATAAAGTGATACATAGTAAATAGTATTGCTACAGAAAAACATGAATATACATTTCTGGACTGCCAACTCTTGTCATCACCATCTTAGTATGCTGTTCCTTTCTTCTTATTTTTATTTCAGAAATATTGATTGACAAATGATACAGTGCCATTTCCCTATTCCCTAACCCATTTCCCTATTCCAAACTTATTTTCTTAGAGCCCCCCAAGCAAGAGATAAACTTAGGCAATTTCTTCAAAGTAGGGAGTGGTAGATACTTAAAATTGTGGTTGGAGAGAACTAGTATAGACCTTTCCTATAAATAGGAAAGAAACTATTATCAGGAAGATGATGAAATAATTAAATAACTATGCTTTTCTTTTTTTTTCTCCCCCCATTCCCCCCTTATAAATATCTTGTAGGACCATTACCTTCAAAATGGCAAATGCCTTCTCCTGAGCCTTCTTGTGTGAATAAGACAGCAGACTGGAGGCTGAAGATACTTCAGAATGGTTTGTACTTAATTTATGGCCAAGTGGCTCCCAATACAGCCTACAAGGGACGAGCTCCTTTCGAGGTGCAGCTGCGTAAGAACGAAGACCCCATACAAGCTCTAACCAACAACTCTATGATCCAGAATGTAGGAGGGGCTTATGAATTCCACGCTGGAGATGTAATAGACTTGATATTCAATGCTGAGCATCAGGTTCTGAAAAATAAGACATACTGGGGGATCTTTTTACTTACAAATCCCCAATTCATCTCCTAGAGACTTGATTTGGTTTCCTCATCCTCTTCAGCACTTGCAGAGACATCAGTGCATAGGCTGGACAAGGAAGATTTTCAATCTCTGTAGTTCATCTGAGTATACAAATCAACAGAAACAGAACTCCTTGCATGTGAATTTTCTTTTCTCATGCCTGTATAAATGAGACTCAGAAGAAGGACAAAAGGCATTTGGTAACCCTTGATGTTAGATCAGCAAAGACAGTTTTGTTAGTTCATGAAATGAATATGGGTGGCTAGAGGACAGAATCTTCTCCAAGTGTCTTTGTTTAACCCTTGAATCTCTGGGTGGAAAAATGAAGTCTTATTCCCACAGGAGTCTTATCTTGTATGCAGAAAAGATCCAGGGCAGTAGTCTGCCCTTGTTCTCATATTCCTGGACTGTGGACTGCTTGACTTCATTCTTCCCATATTCCTATCTTCTGAGACCCTCCTAATAAAAAAGTAGTCAGACTTGGAGGGTGGCCACTGCTATGCAAGCATTACCCCACTTTACATTTGATGGCATGAGGGGACAGAGACACAGGTGGCATTGGTGTGGGATGCACTTTATTGTGGAATTTTTCTTAATTTAATCACACTCAGGATGCTTGGTGCTTTATAAAACCAGCTGGTCAAAAGGGTCATTCTGAACCTTTACATAGGGCTTCATGAGAACTTGTTTGTCTATGCGCCTAAACATGGCCGATGGTAAAGAAAGAGTAATCATTACTAATCATAAGATTTAACCACAGAAATTTATATTACCAGTACTGTATTTTTTCATGTCATGATTCCGTATTTTTAGCTGGCTAGGCAGTTTGCAAAGTACTTTCATATATCACATGGCAACTCTAGAAAGTTAACGGGGCAGGTATTTTGGCACAATTATAACACTGAGTATACGGAGGCAGGTGGAACATAGGTAACTTGCTTCACCCCACAGAAAGAATGATTAACAAGGGGCCATGGGCTTCCCACTGTATCACACTATTTTAGCTTTAGGGTTGGTATTTCTGCTCTCATGTGGATGTCTATAAAGTTTAGCAGATTAGATCTTCAGAGGGTATATATTCTCTTGGCAGATAGAGGGAAGCTACACCAATGCCTTCCTTTCTCAAAGACTTCTTTTCCTTTCCTTACCTGGACCAGGGAGCATGGGCTATTGTTCAGGACTGACTTCAACTGAACTCCCTTTCTCACTTTGTAGAGACTGTCTTGGTCAAATGTATTAAGTTCCAAAAATAATGAATAGCACTCAACTCAATAATGGTCTGCTAAAGTTTTGGACGCTACAAAATTAACTAGCTGCTTATGGGTTCTTGTTGAAAGGTATGTAATATGATTACGTGATAACCCAATTTAAGATATTTATGGATATTTGTAAAAAGCTACAGTGTGTTAATAATATCACCGTATAAAGCTAATTTAAAAATATTTGTATTGTCTGCTTAGGAGCAAACTAAGCCTGAGGCCAAGGTGCTTCTTAGTATTTCTTTTTTTTTTTTTTTTTTAATGAAATCTGTTGAGTAGTTGTTGAGCCAAAGACTTGGATGCCTGGTTCCTCTTGCATTTGTGTATTTTCTCAGGAAATTAAAGTTATATGACATATGTTTATGGACACTTGCTGGTGTTAATCATTGTTGAGTTATAAGCAGCAGTGAGCTGGAGTGGGCCAGCACTAGCTCATAAGAAAGTGAAGTTGCTCAGTCGTGTTCAACTCTTGGTGACCCTATGGACTGTAGCCCACCAGGCTCCTCTGTCCATGGGATTTTCCAGGAAAGAATACTGGAGTAGGTTGCCATTTCCTTCTCCAGGGGATCTTCCTGACCCAGGGATCTGACTCAGGTCTCCCGCACTGCAGGCAGACTCTTTACCATATAAGCCACTAGGGAATCCCTGCTCCTAAGAACTGATTGTTATATTTTCAAAAATTGCACATTCTGGCTATGAAATATAGTCATCCTTGAAATTGGCTATGGTGGGACTATTTATACCATGGGAATTGGCAATCAGGGCTTTTCTTTTTGGAAAGTCTATTCACCAGCACACCACTGTTGTAAAACTCTCCTTCTCAATAAAGCCTCTCAGTTCCTGCCTTATTCTTGGAACACTCAGGGTAGGCAAGGGAGAAAGTGACATTGTCATACTGCTTAGCAATAGCCCTGCCTATTAGTTATTTCTCTGGGCAAGCAGAGGTCTCCACAGTTGCAACCAAAAGCTACCAACAGATGACCTTTAAATTTCCCTAGTGTTGTGATTTCAGGGTTTTTTTTTTTCAATGTATACTGTTTCCTTGTTTATTCAAATGGTTGTTTAAATTTTATACCTATAATAAAGTATATGTTGGTAAGTAGGCTATAACTGACATATCTGTGGGTTATCAGGCTAGTGTTTGTGATCTAGAGAATGTAAGTATACATCAAAGATATTGTTGCCCATATGAAACACTTATTTTTTAAAAGTTTTCTACTTGAGATACAGTTTGATTTACTGTGTTACTTTCAGGTGAACAACATAGTGATTCAAAGTTTCTATAGATTATAGTCCACTGTAAGATATTATATGGGCTAAATTCCCTGTGCTGTACAATGTATCCTGTTAGCTTATTTATTTTATACATAGTAATTTGTACTTGCTAATCTGGTACTTCTGTCTTGCCCCTCCTTCCCTCTTCTCACTGGTAACCACTAGTTTGTTCTCCATATTTGCAAGTCTATTTCTGTTTATTCATTTGCTTTTTTTAAAAGATTTTATATATAAATGATAACATACAGTATTTGTCTTTCTGACTTATTTCACTAAGGATAATGGTTATGTTATTTCAAATGGTATTATTTTATTCTTTTTGACATCTGAGTAATATTTCATTATAGTTAAACCACAGCTTTATCCATTTATCCATTGGTGGACATTTGAGTCACTTCCATGTCTTGGCTGTTGTAAATAATGCCGCTATGAACATTGAAATGATACATGCACTCCAAATCAGTGCTTTTGATTCTTTAGATGTATACCTAGAAGAGGGATTGCTGGATCATACTGTAGTTCTATGTTTAGGTTTTTGAGGAACCCCATACTGTTCACCATAGTGGCTGCACCAATTTACATTCCCACCAACAGTGTAGGAAGGTTCTTTTTGCTCCACATCCTTGCCAACGTTTGTTATTTGTGGTCTTTCGATGATAGCTATTTTTATTACTCCCTCTTTATAAATTTTATCGTAATCTCTCCTCCTGACTCTGACCTCATTTACATCCTTGATCTTCCTAAAGTGTCTAAGAGGAGTGGCACAGGGAGCTTACCTTCATTCTTTTTATAAATTCTGCATATTTGCAGTGACAATTTGATATTGTCTCACTTTGATATTGTCTCACTTTGATATTCAAGTACCAATCATATTACCATCCAGTTATACTCTCGTGTGTCAAAAAGGGATCTAGGAGAACTTTAATAAAACACAGAAATGCAAAAAGTCCCAACATCATCACAAAGAGCAATAAGAGCTGAATAAAAAGGCAGATGATGAGGAAAATCACTGCTCAGAGAAGTTAGACTTAAGAAAACTGTTAGAAATGAACATAGTCAAGAAAAATTAGAGAAGTGTGATGGAAATAGTTCAACTTTTATAGAAAAAACAAAACAAAACAAAAAACAAAACCAGTGCTGAGCTCTAAGCAGGCTCTATCTACAGATCTAAAGCAAATGCTCAAGATAGTAAAATGCAGACTCTTCCATTCATTTTATCTTAATCTGATTTCTGTTAGCAGTTAACAACTTTAAGGAGTTCAACACACTTTGGATGAGCTATTACTCTGAAATACAGCAGTATTAGTGAATCCCATTACATTGCTTGGAGAAGCAGGCTTGAGGGTTTATGGGACCTGCTTCAAGGAATTCAGGAAGTGTTGGACAATAGAAAAATGAAAATTCAACAAACAGGCCCCGTTAGGATAAACCAGCCTTATTTCTTCAGTTGCATGTGGAAATCTCAGATTTCAGCATCCAGGGTGATTGTTTCTACCCAGCTTTGGTATTGTCCAGGGATATCGGACATGGCTTAGTGACTAAACCACCACCACCATGCGCAGGGGGTGGTGGGGTGGTGGTGGAACAGAGATTTTGTTCACAAGGGGCCTCAACACAGAATCAGACTGTGGTATACTGGTGGGTTTAGAATGGAAATCTTCCCTACCTACTTTTGGACTGTTCCTCTTATCCAATGGGCTGGTCTCTGAGAGGAATCCAGTGACTAGAGTCCAAGGTCCGCCACAGTGCCTGGGCCATAGTTCTTACTGTCTGCTGAATGAACAAATGAATCACAAATTTGAGTGTGTTGGTGTGAATTTAGCATTATCATGTGTACTTTGGATGACAGACTCCAGTGGGCAAAGCCTTTAGGCTCCCTTTATTTATTGTCTTCCATTTCATCACCTACTGTTCTTAAATGCTGTCCTTTGCTATCAACCTGTTCTTAGGAACATTGTTAAAGTAATTAAGGAAATAAAAGAACCTTGTTAATTAACTTGCACTAAGGGTAAAGGGTCAATAAGCTACCTGTCTCGCATCACCAGAACTGGAAAAATTCCTATTTGGTTTAATGATTGCTGGGCAGATGCACCAAGAGCAGCTATCTTTACAATACTAAGACAGAACAATTTGTTCAGTGAGCAATAGCAGAATTTTTCAAAGTCAGGTCTCTAAACTTTACATCAGATTTATCCAGTAAGCTTAAAAAAATCCCTAGTCCCCATTCATATTCCACTGAATAAATGTTTCTAGGAATGAGCCCTAGGAATCAAATTTTTAACTAGCTCTGATCCATAGGTTTTTCTTATGTACATTTGATAATGTACCTAAGAACCACTGCTTTATGGCATACAACTTTGCATCTCAGCTGAATGTTTCTCCAAGTATTTAAAGACAGTCAAAGCTTCTAAATAAATACAATTTAAAAAGTAAAACAAACAAACAAAAAAACCCTAAATTTTGTTGCCCATGAGGCTTACCATAATCCATTTCTCATCACAAAATCACCTTAACTTCTATCCTCTGAGTCTGAGAACAGGTCAAGATCTTCACTTTTTATAACCTAGTGACAACTTTGCCAATTGAATGCTGGCAATCTATAGCATACAAGCTTTGCCACAATCAATATTACATTATCTACCTGTATGCTGTCAGCTCTTAAATATTTATCTCTAGCACAAGTTGTTCTTCTTTATTTCAGACTTGTAAATTCACTTGTCTACTTGACAGTCTCACACTGTGGGTATAATATCTCAAATTCAAGTTTACCAAAATGAATCTTTACCTTCAAAAAGAATCTTTACTTTCAAAAAGAATCTGACCTCTTTTCTGCTATGGCTCTTGTCTGTGGACCAAGATTATTTCACTAGCTTCACATACTTTTTTCAAAATCCCAGTTTTGCCATTTACCAATTACTTGGATTTTGGACAAATTTCTGTCCTTTCTGAGACTCAGTTTCTTGTTTGTTTACTGTCATTTATCCAATGTCTGATATATAGTTGGAATTTAATATTTGTTGAATCAAAAATAAATTTATGTTTACAATACTAATTAATACATGAAATGTTCATGATACATAGTGATACTAGAAGGGTGGCTGCCATTGATTTTAAGAGCTAGATTTATTCCTAAAATTTTAACCTGTTTATCTAACATCTATCTTATTATCTTTCCTCTCCAAAAAGGTAAGCCCCAAGATAAAAGCATTTTATTTATTCAATGCTATATCTCCAGCACCTAGCACCTAAAACTGTTCTTGGAACATTAAAAGAACTCAACAAATATTGACATGAATGAACAAAAAAGATGCTACCTAGCTCTTGGTTAGAATGATTAGCAAGATAAAAGATATATATGTTGCAAACAACCTCTCAAAATAATCTAATATCCATTCTTCTCCATTTTTAAAAACTTAAGTAAAATAAGCCATGCAAAATTCTAAGTACATATATAACAAGTGCTCCATGAAAGTTGGCTACTATCACATACCACTATCATGAAAGTCATTTCATTATCCTATTTCCCTAATAAACAATACCCTGGGGCACATTAGCTTCCTTTACCATAGTAATGCTTTCACCACATCTTTAAAGGTAAGCTTGTGCTTTGGCGTTTATTAAATATATGTATTAGAAAAAGTAATGTATATCTTCTCCAAAAATGACTCTTCAGTTCAGCCGTTCAGTCATGTTTAAGTCTTTGTGACCCCATGAACTGCAGCATGCCAGGCCTCCCTGTCCATACCAAGACCTGGGGTTTACTCAAACTCATGTCCATTGAGTTGGTGATGCAATCCTACCATCTTATCCTCTATTGTCCCCTTCTTCTCCCACCTTATATCTTTCTCAGTATCAGGGTCTTTTCTAAATAAGTCAGTTTGCATCACGTGGCCAAAGTATTGGAGTTTCAGCTTCAGCATCAGTCCTTCCAATGAATCTTCAGGACTGATTTCCTTTAAGATATACTGATTGGAATTCCTTGCAGTCCAAGGGACTTTTAAGAGTCTTCTCCAACCACAGATTTCAAAAGCATCAATTTTTTGGTGTTCAGCTTTCTTTATAGTCCAACTCTCACATCCATACATGACTACTGGAAAAAACATAGCCTTGACTAGACGGACCTTTGTTGGCAAAGTAATGTCTCTGCTTTTGAATATGCTGTCTAGGTTGGTCATAATTTTCTTCCAAGGAGCAAATGTCTTTTAATTTCATGTCTGCAGTAACCATCTGCAGTGATTTTGGAGCCCCCCAAAATAAAGTCTGACACTGTTTCCCCATCTATTTGCCATGAAGTGAAGGAACCAGATGCCATGATCTTAGTTTCCTGAATGTTGAGTTTTAAGCCAACTTTTTCACTCTCCCCTTTTCACTTTTGTCAAGAGGCTCTTTAGTTCTTCTTCAGTTTGTGCCATAAGTGTGGTATCATCTGCAGATCAGAGGTTCTTGATATTTCTCCCAGCAATCTTGATTCCAGTTTGTGCTTCATCCAGCCCAGCGTTTCTCATGATATACTCTGCATATAAGTTAAATAAGCAGGGTGACAATATACAGCCTTGACGCACTCCTTTCTCGATTTGGAACCAGTCTGTTGTTTCATGTCCAGTTCTAACTGTCACTTCCTGACCTGCATACAGGTGTCTCAGGAGGCAGGGAAGGTGGTCTGGTATTCCCATCTCTTTCAGAATTTTCCACAGTTTATTGTGATCCACACAGTCAAAGGCTTTTGCATAGTCAATAAAGCAGAAGTATGTGTTTTTCTGGAACTCTTGCTTTTTTGATGATCCAGTGGATGTTGGCAATTTAACTTCTGTTTCCTCTGTCTTTTCTAACTGTTTATAATAGCCAGGACATGGAAGCAACCTAGATGTCCATCAGCAGATGAATGGATAAGAAAGCTATGGTACATATACACAATGGAGTATTACTCAGCCATTAAAAAGAATACATTTGAATCAGTTCTATTGAGGTGGATGAAACTGGAGCCTATTATACAGAGTGAAGTAAGCCAGAAAGAAAAACACCAATACAGTATACTAACGCATATATATGGAATTTAGAAAGATTACCATAACAATAACCCTGTGTATGAGACAGCAAAAGAGACACTGATGTATAGAACAGTCTTATGGACTCTGTGGGAGAGGGAGAGGGTGGGAAGATTTGGGAGAATGGCATCGAAACATGTAAAATATCATGTATGAAACGAGTTGCTAGTCAAGGTTCGATGCACGATAATGGATGCTTGGGGCTAGTGCACTGGGACGACCCAGAGGGATGGTATGGGGAGGGAGGAGGGAGGAGGGTCCAGGATGGGGAACACATGTATACCTGTGGTGGATTCATTTTGATACTTGGCATAACTAATACAATTATGTAAAGTTTAAAAATAAAATAAAATTAAAAAAAAATAAATCTAGCTTGAACATCTGGAAGTTCATGGTTCACATACTGTTGAAGCTGGCTTGGAGAATTTTGAGCATTACTTTGCTAGCGTGTGAGATGAGTGCAATTGTGTGGTAGTTTGAGCATCCTTTGGCATTGCCTTTCTTTGGGATTGGAATGAAAACTGACCTTTTCCGGCCTGTGCCACTGCCATGTTTTCCAGATTTGCTGGCATATTGAGTGCAGCACTTTCTCCGCAGCATCTTTTAGGATTTGAAATAGTTCAACTGGAATTCCATCATTTCACTAACTTTGTTCGTAGTGATGTTTCCTAAGGCCAACTTGACTCTGCATTTCAGGATGTCTGGCTCTAGGTGAGTGATCACATCATCATGGTTACCTGGGCCATGAAGGTCTTTTTTGTATGGTTCTTCTGTGTATTCTTGCCACCTCTTCTTAATATCTTCTGCTTCTGTTAGGTCCATACCACTTCTGTCCTTTATTGTGCCCATCTTTGCATGAAATGTTCCCTTGGTATCTCTAATTTTCTTGAAGTGATCTCTAGTTTTTCCTATTCCATTGTTTTCCTCTATGTCTTTGCATTGATCACTGAGGAAGGCTTTCTTTTTTTTTAAAATTTGTTCTGTGCATTCATTTTATTTTATTTTATTTTTAATTTTATTTTATTTTTAAACTTTACATAATTGTATTAGTTTTGCCAAATATCAAAATGAATCTGCCACAGGTATACATGTGTTCCCCATCCTGGACCCTCCTCCCTCCTCCCTCCCCATACCATCCCTCTGGGTCGTTCCTGTGCACCAGCCCCAAGCATCCAGTATCGTGCGTTGAACCTGGACTGGCAACTTGTTTCATACATGATATTACACATGTTTCGATGCCATTCTCCCAAATCTTCCCACCCTCTCCCTCTCCCACAGAGTCCATAAGACTGTTCTATACATCAGTGTCTCTTTTGCTGTCTCATACACAGGGTTATTGTTACCATCTTTCTAAATTCCATATATATGCGTTAGTATACTGTATTGGTGTTTTTCTTTCTGGCTTACTTCACTCTGTATAATAGGCTCCAGTTTCATCCACCTCATTAGAACTGATTCAAATGTATTCTTTTTAATGGCTGAGTAATACTCCATTGTGTATATGTACCATAGCTTTCTTATCCATTCATCTGCTGATGGACATCTAGGTTGCTTCCATGTCCTGTCTCCTTGCTATTCTTTGGAACTCTGCATTCAAATGGGTATATCTTTCCTTTTCTCCTTTGCCTTTTGTTTCTCTTCTTTTCTTAGCTATTTGTAAGGCCTCCTCAGACAAATATTTGCCTCTTTGCATTTCTTTTTCTTGGGATGGTCTTGATCACTGCCTCCTGTATAATGTCACGAACCTCTGTCCATAGTTCTTCAGGCACTCTGTCTATCAGATCTAATCCCTTGAATCTATTTGTCACTGCCACTGTATAATTGTAAGGGATTTGATTTTGGTCATACCTGAATGGTCTAGTGGTTTTCCCTACTTCCATCAATTTAAGTCTGAATTTTGCAATAAGGAGTTCATGATCTGAGCCACAGTCAACTCCTGGTCTTGTTTTTGCTGACTGTGTAGAGCTTCTCCATTTTTGGCTGCAAAGAATATAATCAAGCTGATTTCAGTGTTGACCAACTGGTGATGTCCATGTGTAGATTCTTCTGTTGTTAGAAGAGAGTGTTTGCTATGACCAGTATGTTCTCTTGGAAAAACTCTACTAATCTTTGCCCTGCTTCATTCCGTATTCCAAGGCCAAATTTGCCTGTTACTCTAGGTGTTTCTTGACTTCCTACTTATGCATTCCAGTCCCCTATAATGCAAAGGACATCTTTTTTGGGTGGTAGTTCTAAAAGGTCTTGTAGGTCTTCATAGAACCGTTCAACTTCAGCTTCTTCAGCATTACTGGTCAGCTCATAGACTTGGATTACTGTGCTATTGAATGGTTTGCCTTGGAAATGAACAGAGATCATTCTGCCATTTTTGAGAATGCATCCAAGTACTGCATTTTGGACTCTTTCGTTGGCTATGATGGCTACTCCATTTGTTCTAAGGGATTCCTTCCCACAGTGATAGATATAATGGTCATCTGAGTTAAATTCACCTATTCCAGTCCATTTTAGTTCCTGATTCCTAAAATGTTGATATTGACTCTTGCCATTTCCTGTTTGACCACTTCTAATTTGCCTTGATTCATGGACCTAACATTCCAGATTCCTATGCAATATTGCTCTTTACAGTATCGTACTCTACTTCCATCACCAGTCACACCCTCAACTGGGTGTTATTTTTGCTTTGGCTCTGTATTTTCATTCTTTCTGGAGTTATTTCTCCACTATTCTCCCATAGCATATTGGGCACCTACCGACTTGGGGAGTTCATCTTTCAGTGTCCTATCTTTTTGTCTTTTCATACTGTTCATGGGGTTCTCAAGGCAAGAATACTGAAGTGGTTTGCCATTCCCTTCTCCAATGGACCACATTTTGTCAAAAATCTCCACCATGATCCATTCATCTTAGGTGGCTCTACACGACATGGCTCATAGTTTCATTGAGTTAGACAAGGCTGTGATCTTAGAGCTTCTCTATAAACATCGTCAAATGGAGAGTATACTTCATTTAAATACATCTTATTTAAATTACTAACAAAATATTGACTCAATTTGTATTATATAAACATCTAATCATTCATTCACTAATTCACTCATTTATTCCACTAATATACATCAAGGTTTTTTAGGTACAAAATGCAGTCAGGTGCTACAATCAATGTGAAGATTTATAAGACATTGTGATTTAAGAAACTACACCTAGTAGAAGATAGATGGATTCAAATCACAAATCTATAGTTCTGAGGAGTTATAGAGCTAAAAGGTATCTTATACAAAGATGATCAATGCCCTGTCATTTGCAATTGGAAAACAGACACAGTGAAGTTAAGAAGATATTCAGGAATTAGAATCTAGATTATCCAAATCCTAGCCAATTTTTTTTTTCTTCTAGATCATCCAATACAATGAAACAAGTGCTATGAATAAGCATAAGGGATAACACATTCTAGCCAAATCAGAGAAGGGGGAAATATTTGAATTCTCATATGATGAAAGGGTTGAAGGTCTCTAAGCAGAGACAAAGTGTAAGTAAAGTCATGGTGTGTGGAAGAGAGCATGTGTGAGTCCCTGCTCAGTGAAGGTGATAGATGGAGATATGAGTTGGGAACTGACACGGAATGCAAAGGAAATCAAATCCCAAACAGCTATAGTGTTAGTTCAAGGAATCTTTGCTTTACTATTTATGGGCTTTTTGTTTGTTTGTTTGTTTGTTTTAGAAGTTTTTGGCTTGATGGGACCTTTTTCAGAGATGGTAGCTCAGGTACCATGGTGAAGGATGTGTTGGAGAGGCAGAGCAAGACCACCTAAAAGGCTACTGAGATAGCCCAGGTGAGGAGTGGTCTGTAAGTGACAGCAGCATCAGAGAGGGGAGGAGCTCAGACAAAGAAGCAATAGTAATAAAATAGGGATCTTGAATAAGAAGACATGGTTGTAAAGATGATTTTAGTGCTAACTGAAACAACTGTCTCAGTATTTTAAACAGTTTTGTTTAGCAATAAATGGACAGAATTTTTTCATTAGTATAATCAAATGTGTCTTGAAATTTTGGCAGTTTAAATAACAAAGTGTTTCAAGCTTCCTAACTAAAATCTGGAGCAAGAGAAGGATGCTCAATTAAGAGAAGGATGCTCTTCTATTAAACATAATATTGGAAGTCCTAACCACAGCAATCAGACAAGAAATGTATGCAAATTAGAAGGGAAGAGGTAAAATTGTTATTATATGCAGATAATAAGATACTGTATATGGAAAACACTAAAGGCTCTGCACAAAAAGTACTAGAACTAAAAATAACAAATTCAGTAAGGTAACAGGACATAAGATTAGCACACAGAAATCTTTGCATTTCTTTACAGTAACAATGAGATATCAGAAAGGGAAAGTAAAAAAAAAATCCCTCTTAAAATTATATTTAAAAACCTAGGAATAAACCTGACCAAGGAGGTAAAAGACATATACACTGAGAACTATAAAACACTGATAATTAAAGATGACTCAAAGAAATGGAAAGATATCCCATATTCTTGGATTGAAAGAATTAATACTACTCAAACAACCTACAGATTTAATGTGATCCCTATCAAATTACCCATGACATTTTTCACAGAACCAGAACAAATAACCTAAAATTTACATGAAACTATAAAAGACCCTTCCCTGATTTTCCCTGGTGCCTCAGATGGCAAAGAATCTGCCTGCAATGCAGGAGACCCAGGTTCAATTCCTGGGTCAGGAAGATCCCCTGAAGAATGGCAATCCTCTTGCGTATTCTTGCCTGGAGAATCCCATGGAGAAGAGCCTGGTGGGCTACAGTCCACGGGGTTGCAGGTCGGACACAACTGAGTAAACAACACATAAAAGACCTAGAATTGCCAAAGCAATCCCGAAGGAAAAGAACAAAGCTGGAGGCTTTCTATTTATGTAAAAAATAAAATAAACATAAAATATACTAAAATAATTATATTAATAGAGGTGAGTACAAAACCCAGGTGAAATATAAACCAAAAAAATCAAAATCTGCCTGGCTAGAGGAAGATTCCCAGAAAGAATGGCATTTAGACTGAGGCATCTCAGTCAACGAAATGCTGTACAAACTGAAGAAGATAACACAGATGTAAGATAATAATGTAGTCAAACTTCCTGTCATTCTGAATGAGTTTAGCCTCATTGACCCTGGTGAAGCCTTTCAGTTTGCTAAAAAACATTTACTAAGGTTTCATAGTACCTGGCAAATTTTAGAGAACCAGAGAAATTCCAGAAGACTGAAAATTGATAAATAGTATTTAGATTTTCAGTTTTCAGAGGAAAGATTCAATGGCAGACAGTGTTGTGGATTATTTGAAAGAACAGGCTGTGAATTTAGACTGCTAAGAGAATTCTGGCTGTATTCCTTACCTTGGTTAAGATTGTGTGACCTTAACCAATCTATCGAGCAACTCTGTCCTTCAGTTTCCTCATCTATAAACTGTGAGACAAAGAGGTTATACTCAAAGAAATAGTAGTGAGCA
Organism: Bubalus bubalis; assembly: GCF_019923935.1. Lineage (NCBI taxonomy): Eukaryota > Metazoa > Chordata > Mammalia > Artiodactyla > Bovidae > Bubalus > Bubalus bubalis. Next base: position 40,415,158 of record NC_059161.1, read on the forward strand.
TTACAGGGAAAATGGTTGGAAGAATACCTAGCAGATGGTAAGTTCTCCATATTAGGAGCTGTTTTATAATAATACAAACTAGACCAAACTGGTAGGCCTTGGTCACATCAAAGATTCCAAAGTAGAATGCTTAAAAGACTCAATACTGAAAAAGAAGTGGTGGTATTTTGGGACCAGGGTGGGTTCACTGATAATATGTTCCTTAGGATCCCCACACATTTCCTGTTTTGGGATATGTGTTTTTCTGACAAGGGAAAGGGACTTTGTAGACCTAGGACACAGATTTTACCAAGGAATTTTGCCATCTTTGTAAAAAAAGGTGGGAAAATGCAGACAGGGATACTGATAGATGTTCTGATTAGGCATGTGTTGATTAAAGGACTAATCCTTTAATCCACAACTAAGTGTTGATTAAAGAACTTTACCAATTACCAGGAAAGGAGATACACACAGAAGGCTTTGGTATACTCATGGAGGAGGAATTATGTGAGACACTGGGGAAACAAGAAAAGTATATTCCTATTTTCAAGGAGGTTATAGTAGATTAGGGAAAATCAATACAGTATTATACAAATACTGTAACAGCATATATATACTATATAATACTATAATATACAATGTGTCTGTATATACTATGCATATACTTTAATAACTACATATACATACTTATAAACACACTAAAATAACAAATATATATCCAGTACTATATTGCTTAGGGATTGTGAAAGGCAAAGAGGTCCCAGTGAAGCAGATACTTGAACTAGTTTTTTTTTTCTTTTTTTTAAATTTTATTTTATTTTTAAACTTTACAAAATTGTATTAGTTTTGCCAAATATCAAAATGAATCCGCCACAGGTATACATGTGTTCCCCATCCTGAACCTTCCCCCCTCCTCCCTCCCTAAAGACCTATATATAGAAAACTATAAAGCACTGGTGAAAGAAATCAAAGAGGACACTAATAGATGGAAAAATATACCATGTTCATGGATTGGAAGAATCAATATAGTGAAAATGAGTATACTACCCAAAGCAATTTATAGATTCAATGCAATCCCTATCAAGCTACCAACAGTATTCTTCACAGAGCTAGAACAAATAATTTCACAATTTGTATGGAAATACAAAAAACCTCAAATAGCCAAAGCTATCTTGAGAAAGAAGAATGGAACTGGAGGAATCAACCTACCTGACTTCAGGCTCTACTACAAAGCCACAGTTATCAAGACAGTATGGTACTGGCACAAAGACAGAAATATAGATCAATTGAACTAGTTTTGAAGGCTGGTTTTTTTACCTCACTAAATGATTTTGAAGAAATACTTTAAGAATATTTTTTTAATTGAAGCATAGTTGATTTACAGCTTTGTGTTAGTTCTTTGTGTATAGAATAGTGATTATATATCCTTTTTAATATTTTTTCCATTATGGTTCATTACAGGATATTGAATATAGTTTCCTTTGCTATACAGTAGGACCTTGTTGTTTATCTATTTTACATATATATATATATATATATATATATATATATATAGCAGTTTGTATCCACTAATCCCAAACCACTAATTTATTCCTCCCCTACTTTCCCCTTTGGTAACTGTAAGTTTGTTTTCTATTTGAGTCTATTTGTTTTGTAAATAAGTCCATTTGTATCATATTTTAGATTCCCCATGTAAGTGATATGGTTGGTATGTGTCTCTTTCTGACTTACTTCATTTAGTAGGATAATCTCTAGGTCCGTATATGGTTCTGCAAATAGCATTATTTCTTTTTTACGGATGAGTAGTAGTCCATTGTATTTATATACCACATCTTTATTCTTTCATCTGTTGATGGAAGTTTAAGTTGTTTTCATATTTTGACCATTGTAAATATTGCTGCAGTGAGCACTGGGTGCATGTAGCTTTTCAAATTTGAGTTTTTCCCAGTTATATGCCCAGGAGAGGGATTGCTGGGTCATATGGCAACCCTAGCTTTTTAAGGAACCTCCATACTGTTTTTCAGAGTAGCTGTTCCAATTTACATTCCCAACATCAGCCTAGAAGGGTTCTCTTTTCTCTACACCCTCTCCAACATTTGTTATTTGTGGACTTTTTAATGATGGCCATTTTGACTGGTGTGAGGTGATACCTCATTGTAGTTTTGATTTGCATTTCTCTAATAATTAGTGATGCTGAGCATGTTTTCATGTGCTTATCAGCCATACAAATGTCTTCTTTGGAAAAATGCCTATTTAGGTCTTCTGCCTACTTTATGATTGTTTTTTTTTTAATTGTTATTGAGTTGTATGAGCTGTGTATATATTTTGGAAATTAAGCCCTTGTCATTCACATGGTTTGCAAACATTTTCTCCCAGACCATAGGTTGTCTTTTCATTTTGTTTATGGCTTATTTTGCTATGCAAAAGTTTGACTAGGTCCCATTTATTTAGTTTAGCTTTTATTTCTATTTCCTTGGAAGGTTGATCCAAGAAAATATTGCTATGAATTATGTCAGAGAATGTTCTATCTTCTCTTCTAGGAGTTTTATAGTGTCATCTCTTATACTTGTCTTAAAGCCGTTTTGAGCTTATTTTTGTGTATGGTGTGATGGTGTGTTCCAACTTCATTGGTTTACATGTAGCTGTCCAGCTTTCGCAACACCACTTCCTAACCCACTTCTGAAAATATCACCACTTCTTTTCCAATGTTGAGTCTTTTAAGCATTCTACTTTGGAATCTTTGCTATGACTAAGGCCTACCAGTTTGGTCTAGTTTGTATTATTATAAAACAGCTCCTAATATGGAGAACTTACCATCTGCTAGGTATTCTTCCAACCATTTTCCCTGTAATGCTCACTACTATTTCTTTGAGTATAACCTCTTTGTCTCACAGTTTATAGATGAGGAAACTGAAGGACAGAGTTGCTCGATAGATTGGTTAAGGTCACACAATCTTAACCAAGGTAAGGAATACAGCCAGAATTCTCTTAGCAGTCTAAATTCACAGCCTGTTCTTTCAAATAATCCACAACACTGTCTGCCATTGAATCTTTCCTCTGAAAACTGAAAATCTAAATACTATTTATCAATTTTCAGTCTTCTGGAATTTCTCTGGTTCTCTAAAATTTGCCAGGTACTATGAAACCTTAGTAAATGTTTTTTAGCAAACTGAAAGGCTTCACCAGGGTCAATGAGGCTAAACTCATTCAGAATGACAGGAAGTTTGACTACATTATTATCTTACATCTGTGTTATCTTCTTCAGTTTGTACAGCATTTCGTTGACTGAGATGCCTCAGTCTAAATGCCATTCTTTCTGGGAATCTTCCTCTAGCCAGGCAGATTTTGATTTTTTTGGTTTATATTTCACCTGGGTTTTGTACTCACCTCTATTAATATAGTTATTTTAGTATATTTTGCATTTATTTTATTTTTTTACATAAATAAAAATATATTTACACTTTAAATTTATTTATTTGCATGCCTATTTTCTTACTGGACTGTCAAAATCTCCATAGATGAGGTTATATCTCCTTTACTATGAAAGGCTCAATGTTTGGTAAAAGTGTTCCATAAGAGGTCCTAAGAAACTCAGGTTTCTCCCATAAAATTCATCATGACACTTTTATCCCCCCCCAAATCAGGCTCTTACAGTTTCCTTCTTAGTCTTCTTTAAACAAACAAAACCCCAAAGCACAGTCTTTTTCTTGTTTCAGATTTTTTTTCTTTTTTTCCCATATACTTTAGCTCATTCCAGGCTACAGATTTCCTGACTCTATTCTGGGAGGTTTAGGCCACTGTTTTAAAATTGTCTTAAAAAAAAAAAAAAAGGGTGTGGGGGGGGATTCCCTGCTTGTTCAGTGGTTAGGATTAAGTGCTTTCACTGCCATGGGCCTGTGTTTGATCCCTTTTTGGGGACCTACGATCCCACAGGTCTCATGGCATGGTCAAAAATAAGCTAAACTGTCTTGGTTATGTGCCCCATCTCTCATCTTTTATTCATACAATTTTAGGTCTGAGCCCATTAGAAAGACTATTTGTATAGTCACATCCATCCATCTATATGCCTTTCTTTCTTTACTCATCTGAGTGATATGCTACTGCAGTATCAAGATCTTTTCCATAGCTTCCCATCTTTCCTGATCCACTCCCTGTCCTCCTTCCAATTGTACTCCATTACATTCCATCTAACTTTGTTTGAAGTTTTTTGAAATCTGCCTTCTCCAAAATATAGAGATTATGACCAGTGACCTACTTCACTGGTGTGTGTGCTTAGACACTCAGTCATGTCCGACTCTTTGTGACCCCATGGACTGTTTTCTGCCAGCCTCTGTGCATGGGGATTCTCCAGGCCAAGAATACAGGAGTGGATGGCCCTGCCCTCCTCCAGGGGATCTTCCCAACCCAGGGATTGAAGCCAGGTCTCCTGCATTGCAGGCAGATTCTTTACTGTCTGAGCCACCAGGGAAGCCCCCCTTCACTGGTAATTTACATAATTATATCACATGCATTTTCATATCTATAAACTTAGCATATGAAGGGACTGAAGTTAGAGGGACTTCTAAGTGGCAGGGAACTGCTGAAAATCAGGTCTATCTGATGCTAAACAGGCATGTACTCTTAATCCATTTTACATAGTATATGCTCATAAATTCTACATGAGGCGCCACAGGCCTGAAGAGTCACACTAACGTAAACCTGAGTGCAAGCTTGCCCAAGGCCAGTCAAAAAGTACCCAGCAGAACTGAAATTAGAAGCCAAGTTTCTGATTGCCTGTTTGGAGATAGGTAGAGAGGGCATACTGACTTGGTATTTTACATATTTTGAAGAATTAGAAAGTATTTGAAGAGTGTGGATGGATATAGCACCACTAGATCCAAATGTTATCCTAGAAAAGGTTAGCCTGTCATCCTTCACGCTCTGTCATTATTCTCATGGATTTGGAATGATTGGGATGTCCCATAAAAGGCTTTGCGGATGTGATACTACAGTTTTAGGCAGATGGCATATCAGTGGTTCCTTTTCCAGAGTCATTGTTAATGCATCCTCCTTCTCATTTTTCCACTTCTGCTTTCATAATAAAAATAGAGGTTTATTTAAAAAAATGAGAGTAAAGGAAACATTTGCACAAACTCTTGTTCAGGAATTTTCACTGAAGGCTATGAATAATTCAAGATTTATTAGGAAATTCAATTTATTCTACTGACTCCTTTTAGCTCTATTAGCTTTGTCTTAAATTCTCCGTCAGCTTTCTACTCCTTCAGTAATAGTCACCTAGGCTTTGCTAACACTCGGTTCTCTTAACATCTACCTGCCGTCTCATTCAAGACTAAATCTGCATGGATGGACCTAGAGATTATCATGCTATGTGAAATCAGGCAACAAGTATAATATGATATCTCATATGTGGAATCTGAAAAAAATGATACAAATGAACTTATTTACAAAACAGGCTCACAGACTTTGAAAACAAACTAAGGTTACCAAAGGGGAAAGTGGGTAGAGGAGTGATGAATTAGAAGTTTGGGATTAACATATACACACTGCTATATATAAAGAAGATGACTAATAAGAACCTGCTATACTGCCAGGGATGGCGGAGCCTGGTGGGCTGCCGTCTATGGGGTTGCACAGAGTCGGACACGACTGAAGTGACTTAGCAGCAGCAGCAGCAGCAGCAGCAGCATACTGCACGGGGGAATCTACTCAATACTCTGTAGTGGTCTATATGGGAAAAGAATCTAGAAAAAAGAGTAGATGTATGTTTATGTATATCTGATTCACTTGGCTGTACACCTGAAAATAACACAGCATTGTAAATCAACTATACCCCAATAAAAAATTTTAAAAAAGATAACCCACAAGGACCTACTATATAGCACAGGAAATGATACTCAATATCTTATAATAACCTATAATGAAAAATATATGTATATATAATTATTACCTATATTCTTTTATATATATCTATATATCTATCTATATCTGAATTACTTTGCTATACTTTGAAATATCAATACCCTCAGATATGCAGATGACACCATTCTAATGGCAGAAAGTGAGGAGGAACTAAAGAGCCTCTTGATGAAAGTGAAAGAGGAGAGTGAAAAAGTTGGCTTAAAACTCAACATTCAAAAGATGAAGATTATGGCATCTGGTCCCATCAATTCAATGCAAATAGATGGGGAAACAATGGACACAGTGACAGACTATTTTCTTGGGCTCCAAAATCACTGCAGATGGTGACTGCAGCCATGATATTAAAAGATGCTTGCTCCTTGGAAGAAAAACTATGACCAACCTAGATGGCATATTAAACAGCAGAGACATTGCTTTGCCAACAAAGGTCCATCTAGTCAAAGCTATGGTTTTCTCAGTAGTCATGTATGGATGTGAGAGTTGGACCATAATGAAAGCTGAGCACTGAAGAATTGATGTTTTTGAACTGTGGTGTTGGAGAAGACTCTTGAGAGTCCCTTGGACTGCAAGGAGATCCAACCAGTCAATCCCAAAGGATATCTCAATCCTGAATATTCATTAGAAAGACTGATGCTGAAGCTGAAATTCCAATACTTTTGCCATCTGATGCAAAGAACTGACTCATTGGAAAAGACCCTGATGCTGGGAAAGACTGAAGGCAGGAGGAGAAGGGAACAACAGAGGATGAGTTGGTTGGATGGCATCACTGACTCAATGGACATGAGTTTGAGCAAGCTCCGGGAGTTGGTGATGGACAGGGAAGCCTGGCATGCTGCAGTCCATGGAGTCGCAAGGAGTTGGACATGACTGAGTGACTGAACTGACTGAACTGACTTTACTGTACACCTAAAACTAATACAACATTTTAAATCAACTATACTTCATTAAAATTTTTTTAAAAAAATATAGTATAATAGTTTTCTCAATAGCTTCCAATGTTTGAAGAGTATTAACAAGAAAAACCAAGTCTTGTCTCCCTCAGTCAAACATCACGGTTTGTTATAGGATGATACAGATGAAAGAATGGAGGTCTAGGAGTCAATGACCTAGCTCTACCACTTAGTAACCATGCTACCTTGATCAAGGCACTTAATGCCACTCAATTTCAGCACTGTAATTTATTAAGACTGGTAAAACAATATTTATCTCATAGGATGATTATGGGGATCAAACTCAGTTTTATAGTGTGTGACAAAGACTTGCACATTGTAAATTTGTATGTAAATCTGATCATGGATGCCTCTACTTGCTCACAGTTGAGTAGTTATCCTTATGCTGGAATAAAGCACTTCAGAATTGGGGTTGATCTGTAAAAAGTAAAAAGATATAATTTACTCTCAGTGAAAACACTCTTCTCCTTAATCATGCCTAAAGTGGCATTAGATGTCGTTATTAGCTGTGCTGGCTCATCTTAAAGTCACAGTCAGTTAAAAAAACCCAGATCTTCATATCTGCTTTTTTTCATGTGCACTCACAGTATTTAACCTAGATGAAAGAATTAATCTTTCTCAAAAAAGTTTAAGTATAGTTGATTCATAATATTATATAAGTTTCAGCTGTACAACATACTAATTCAATATTTTTACATATTACTCCACTTAGAGTTATTAGAAAATTTTGGCTATGTTCCCTGGGCTGTATAAAATATTCTTAAAGCTTATTTATCTTATACATTGTAGTTTGTACCTATTAATCCCTACTCTGAGGAATTAATCTCGGTACCTGTTAAATTTCACACTGTTGGTCTTGGCCCAGTGCTTGAGAATATTGAGGATATTTAGAGTATTGAATGAAGTTTCTGGATGAGGTCTACTGCCCAGATTTGCGGTATCTACAACTAGTTTTCTTCCCAATATCTTTTTTTGTGGCCTGCTAAAGGCACAGATTTAATCTCTACTTATCCATTGCAGGACTAGAAGAATCTATACCTAAAGATATAGGAGGTCCTGAAATACTTTGAGACGGCATCTTTCAGGGTATCTGACTCCATAATTCCTTGAACATTGTAACACTGAACATTGTAATACTGTACAGGAGGTGATGACCAAAACCATCCCCCCAAAAAGAAATGTAAGAAGGCAAAGAGGTTGTTGGAGGAGCCTTACAAATAGAAGCGAAATGCAAAGAAGAAAGGGAAATATATACCAAATTAAATGCAGTTTAGGAGATAAGCAAGGAGAAATAAGAAAGATTTCTTAAGTGAACAATACAAAGAAATGGAGGAAAACAATAGAATGGGAAAAACTAGAAATCACTTCAAGAAAATCAGATACCAAGGGAATATTTCATGCAAAGATGGGCACCATAAAGGACAGAAATGGCAAGGACTTAACAGAAGCAGAAGAGATAAAGTATTGGTGGCAAGAATACACAGAAGAACTGGACAAAAAAGATCTTAATAACCTGGATAACAATGATGGTGTGGCCATTCACCTAGAGCCAGACATCCTGGAGTGTGAGTTCAAGTGGGCCTTAGGAAGCATTACTCTTAACAAAGATTTGGGAGGTAATGGAATCCCAGCTGAACTATTTCAAATCCTAAAAGATGCTGCTGTGAAAGTGCTGCAGCCAATATGCCAGCAAATTTGGAAAACTCAGCAATGACCACAGGACTGGAAAATGTCCGTTTTCATTTTAATCCCAAAGAAAGGCAATGCCAAAGAATGTTCAACTTATTGTACATTTTCACTCATTTCACATACTAGCAAGATATGCTCAAAATCATTCAAGGTGGTCTTCAGCAGTACATAAACAGAGAACTTCCATAGGTTCAGCTGGATATAAAAAGGCAGAGGAACCAGAGATCAAATCACCAACATTTGTTGGATCATGGGCTTCCCTTGTAGCTCAGTTGGTAAAGAATCTGCCTGCAATGCAGGAGACTCAGGTCTGATCCTGGGTCGGGAAGATCCCCTGGAGAAGGAAATGGCAACCCACTCCAGTATTCTTGCCTGGAGAATCCCATGGACAGAGGAACATGGCAGGCTACAGTCCATGGGGTCTCAAGAGTCCAACACAACTTAGCAACTAAACCACCACTAGTTGGATCATAAAAAAGCAAGGGAATTAAAAAAAAAATCCACTTCTGCTTTATTCACTATGCTAAAGCCTTTGACTATGTGGATCACAACAAACTGTGAAAACTTCTTAAAGAGATGGGAATACCAGGCCTTCTTACCTGCTTCTTTTTTTTTTAATTTAATTTTATTTTTAAATTTTACAATATTGTATTGGTTCTGCCATATATTGAAACCTGTATTCAGGGCAAGAAGCAATAGTTAGAACTGGACATGGAACTACAGACTTGTTCAAAATTGGGAAAGGAGTACAACAAGGCTGTATATTGTCACCCTGCTTATTTAACTTACATGCAGAGTACATCATGTGAAATGCCAGGCTGGATGAATCACAATCTGGAATCAAGATTGCTGGGAGCAATATAAACCTCAGAAATGCAGATGATACTACCCTAATGGAAGAAAGTGAAGAGGGACTAAAGAGCCTCTTGATGAAAGTGAAAGAGGAGAGTGAACACACTGGCTTAAAACTCAACATTCTAAAAACTAAGATCATGGCATCTGGTCCCATCATTTCATGGCAAATAGAAGAGGGAAAAGTGGAAAGCAGTGACAGATTTTCTTTTCTTGGGCTCCAAAATCACTGCTGACAGTGACTGCAGCCATGAAATTAAAAGATGCTTGCTCCTTGGAAGAAAAACTATGACAAACCTAGACAGTATATTAAAAAGCAGACATCACTTTGCCAACAAAGGTCCATATAGTTAAAGCTATGGATTTTACAGTAGTCATGTTATGGATGTGAGAATTGGGCCATAAAAAAGGTTGAGCACTGAAGAATTGATACTTTTCAAACTGTGGTGTTGGAGAAGACTCTTGAGAGTCCTTTGGACAGAAGAAGATCCAACCAGTCAATCCTAAAGGAAATAAATCCTTAATATTCACTGGAAGGACTGATACTGAAGCTCCAATACTTTTGTGCCAGATACAAAGAGGCAACTCTTTGGAAAAGATCCTGATGCTAGGGAGGATTGATTGAGGGCTAGAGGAGAAGGGGACAACAGAGGATGAGATGGTTGGATGGCATCACAAATTCAATGGACATGAGTTTAACCTAACTCTGGGAGATAGTGAAGGACAGGGAAGCCTGGCTTGCTGCAGTTCATGGGATTGCAAAGAGTTAGACCCAACTTAGCGACTGAACAGCAAATCCCTTGAAATGTCTAAGAAAAGCCCCATTACCCCATTTTTGTTAGGTTGGTGGCATGGGAAAGGAGTATTAAGTGGCTTCATTTTCTTGCCAGTGCTTGTAAGAAGCCTCTACTTTTTGATGAAAGGTTGATGATGTCCTAGTAGAAGATGATGATCTGACAACTTTCCATTTTGGTTGCTGAAGTGATGATGAAAATGATCTGACTCATCTTACTTCAAATTCTGGAGACCTTTCCATACCCATTTATTGCATATGAGCACTTCCTCTTATCATGAGAATGGAAAATTAGCCATTAGCCAAAATTTATTTTTGATGTTATCTTTCCATATGCTAAGGATATGTGACTTAGCAAGTCTTATATTATCTTAACATCATCTCAAAGATGCAAGTAAGTGAATTTCCAACAGAAAAGTGTCCCACTACAGACAGACCAAGTGATAAAAAGACAAAACTTTCCAGGGATGTTATTATTAGGTTAACTAGCCAGGGAAGGGCAAAGAGTAGGATTGGCTTTGGTACTTGGGCTGTAAAAATATGCACACAGATCTTTTTTCTGAGCCTTCTTGCTTAGCTAAGCATTTCATTATAACTCTTCTTGTATATCTTACTTCCTTAATTTTTAAAAATTAAGATATAATATACATATAACATTATATTCATTTCAGGCCTACAACATAATGATTTGATATTTGTATATAGTACAAAATGATTACCACAAGAAGTCTACTTAACATAACATTTTTCTGTGATGAGAACTTTGAAGGCCCACTCTCTTAGCAACTTTCAAATATGGAATACAATATTATTAACTGTAGTCACCATGCTGTATATTATTACTTCCTTAATCTTTAATGAGTTCATGATATCTTTAAGTTCTACCTTTATATACAGTCTTTCCCCTATGTCTTCAAACATATTTAAAATTTTCTATCTTGAAAAAACTTCCTTTGACCCTTCTATCAACTCTAGTAAGAGAGGAATGAACTTTTAAAACCATATACATACCCTTTGCCTCTATTTACTTGTCATTTAATCATACATAGGGCTTTTGTTACACCTCTACCATCAAACTGAAATGTTTCCATCATCTATAATATCTCAAATGGCCTCTTACTCTTTGACTCCTTTGTAGGGCTATTGTGATTGACTATATTCCTAAAACTATCTCTTCAAAATATTTTACTATCCTAGTTTTTAATGCTGCCCTAATTTTTGTCTTATCATTGTCCTTAAAATAAATTACAAGGTCTGATATGACTTTGGTTCTTTATATAACTCTCTAGCCTTATCTCTTTCTCAGCTTACATTTTACACAATCATGCCAAAAATTTTTTTTCTTGGTTCCTTGATAAGTGCAATTTGTCTTCACTTAATTCTGTTTCTTGGGACGTGATATTCTGTCCCACAAGAGTACTCAACCCTACTTCCCTTTTATCAAGCTAACTCCTCATCCTTTATACATCTGCTAAAATGCAAATTATTTAAGGAGGTCTTTTGCAACTTTTAAAGCAGGGCTACCTGTTCTTTGATCTCAGAGATCCATATCACAGCACTTACATTATTTTATTGTTATTAAATCAATTGTCAGTCACTTTCATAAAGTTATAGGTTTTGTAAAGATTTGGTCTGTTGCTATATACTCCCAGAGATAGGCACAGGTGGTTATTCACTAGTAGTTGTTGAATGAATAGATGCATAAGATGTGTAAATGGATGAGTGGATATTCTTCGTAATTTCTACTGATTCCTCTTCTTCTTTCTTTCCTCTCATGTATAAAATTGAGATAATTATGTTTCCCATAACTATTTCACAATATTGTGATGATTAAATAAAGTAATGTATTTTACATTATTAATACATTACAAACAGATATACTTGCTATTGTGCTTACCAGGTGGCTCCATGGTAGAGTCCCCCTGCGAAGGCAGGAGATGGAGAAGACAAGAGTTCGATCCCTGGGTCAGGAAGATCCCCTGGAGGAGGAAATGGCAACCCACTCCAAAATTCTTGCTTGGAAAATTCCATAGACAGAGGAATCTGGAGGGCTACAGCCCATGGGATTGCAAAGAGTCAGACATGACTGAGCATGCATACATACTTGCTATTATTATTTTTCCCTTATTAGCAAGACAGTCTCTCATCTATGGTGAAGAATGCCCTCAGAAATATTTATATTAGAACAAATGTTGTTTAAGGGTAAAATTGCAACAAGTAGCAAACAAGCCTTAGACATCTAATGCACAATATAGTGAATACCAACAACAATATTGTATTGTAAGCATTAAACTTGCCTGGCTTTCCTGGTGGCTCAGACAGTAAAGAATCTGCCTGCAATGCAGGAGACCCAGGCTCAATCCCTGGGTCAGAAAGACCCCCTGGAGAAGGAAATGGGTACCCACTTCAGTATTATTGCCTGGACAATTCCATGGACAGAGGAGTCCAAAGGGTCACAAAGAGTTAGACATGACTGAGAGACTAACACTTTCACTTTCTTTTCACTTTCAAATTTGCTAAGAGACTAGAACTTAATAATTCTAATCACCAGAAAGAAATAATAAATATGTAACAACATAGAGATCTTAATTGTTGTTACAATGTCAATTATAGTAGAGTATATAAATGTATCAAGTAATAATGTTATATGTCAAATACAGTTCAATAAAAAATATTTGGAAGATGGTGGAGGAATAGGACGGGGACACCACTTTCTCCCCCATAAATTCATCGAAAGAACATTTGAACACTGAGCAAATTCCACAGAACAACTTCTGAATGCTGGCAGAGGACATCAGGCACCCAGAAAGGCAGCCCATTGTCTTTGAAAGGAGGTACGACAAAATATAAAAGATAAAAAGAGACAAAAGAGGTAGGGACAGAGATCTGTCTTGGGAAGGGAGTCTTTAAAAAGAGAGAAGTTTCCAAACACCAGGAAACACTCTCTTCAGCGGGTCTGTGGTGAGCCTTGGAATCTCAGAGGGCAAAATAACCGGGAGGAAAAATAAGTAAATAATTAAAACCCACAGATTACATGCCTAACAGCAACTCCCAGCAGAGCAGCAGCCCAGACGCTTGCATCACCCACTAGCAAGCAGGGGCTGGACAGGGAGGTGCAGGCTGCATTGCTTAGGGTAAAGATCTAGCCTGAATGCCCCGAGGGCAATCTGAGGAAACTAGCTTGTGGTAGCAACCCAGACTGTGGGATAGCTTTCCTGTGAAAAGCCCTAACCTAAGACACTGCCAGGCTCGCTCACAGAACAAAGGACTAAGCAGAGCTAGCTGGCTGTGGACCGGCCTATCCCCCACTGGAGAGAGGCATTCTATACCAAACTGCAAGCAGACTTCGTTGCTAACCAAGACTTCTTGGGGTTCTGGATGGTCAACATCTGCTGGGAGGGTCACAGCCAGAGATCAGCTCCCCAGAAGAGACACACGGCACACATAAGAAGGCCCGCCCATTGTACACCCAGAAAACCAAGCGGCTGGGATGGGGGAGGCGATAAGTTGCAGCCTTCAACTGGGGGTAACTGCACTCGCAAAGCACCTGGTCACCTGAGCTGCTCGGATCTGGTACAGGCACAAAACACAGGCCCAACCAAGTCTGCACCTGTGTGGAATACCCGAGAACCTGAACCTGAGCGGCTTAGACCTGGGGAATGCATGCAACACAGGGCCCGCATCAGACAGTTCCCAGCAGAGCAACTAGAGCCTGAGCAGTGTAGACTGGGAAAGCACACATGCCATGAACCGGGGTGGATGGGGGGGAGGGAGGGGGCAGGGGGACGAGGCAAACCCAGTGTGGCTGAAACACTGTGAGCACTCCCCACACACGCCAGTGATGTTTGTTTGCAGTGTTCCTCCCTCCCAACAGCACGACTGAACAAGTGAGCCTAAAAAAAAGTGACCACCACTGCCCCCCTTGTGTCAGGGCAGAAATTAGACACTGAAGAGACCAGCAAACAGAAGAAGCTAAAATAAACAGAGGGAACCACTTTGGAAGTGACAGGTACAATAGATTAAAACCCTGTAGTTAGCACCAACTACATAGGAAGGGGCCTATAGACCTTGAGAAGTATAACCTGGACCAAGGAACTATCTGAAAATGAACTGACCCCACACTGTCCACAACAGCTCCAGAGAAAGTCCTAGATATATTTTTACTGTTATCATTTTTAAAATTAAAAGAAAAATTTTTTTAATTTTAAGTCCCTTATTACTCCTTTAATTTTTATTTTTATAACCTGCTATTACCTTGCAAAAAAAAGACCCTATTTTTAAAGCAAAATTCATATATATATATATATATATATATATTATAATTTTTGTGACTTTGTTTTCTTTTTCTTTTTTTAATATTGTATTTTTGAGAATCTAACCTCTACTCTAGATTTTTAATCTTTCTTTTTGGTATTTGTTATCAACTTTGTACCTTTAAGAACCCAATCTTCAGTACCCATTTTTACTTGGGAGCAAGATCACTGGCCTGATTGCTCTCTCCCCTTTTTGACTCTCCTTTTTCTCCACCAGGTCTCCATCTCCCTCCTCCCCTTTTCTTCTCTACCCAACTCTGTCAATCTCTTTATGTGTTCCAGGCTGTGGAGAACACTTAGGGAACTGATTACTGGCTGGATCTATCTCTCTCCTTTTGATTCCCCCTTTTATCCTCCTGGACACCTCTGTTTCCTTCCTCCCTCTTCTCTTCTCTGTGTAACTCCATGGACATCTCTGAGGGATCCAGACTGTGGAGAGCACATAGGGAAGTGATTACTGGCTAGCCTGCTCTTTCCCCTTTTGATTCCCCCTCTTCTTCTCCTGCTCACCTCTATCTCCCTCTTCCCTCTTCTCTTCTCCATGTAACTCTGTGTACCTCTCTAAGTGTCCCTCACTGTGGAGAAACTTTTCATCACTAACCTAGATGTTTTATCATCGGTGCTGTAGAGATGGAGAAATCTTGAGGCTGCTGTAAGAATAAGACTGAAAACCAGAGGCAGGAGGCTTAAGTCCAAATCCTGAGAACACCAGAGAACTGAATCCAGGGAATATTAATTGATAGGAGCTCATGAAATGCCTCCATACCTACACTGAAACCAAGCACCACCCAAGGGCCAACAAATTCCAGAGCAAGACATACCATACAAATTCTCCAGCAACACAGGAACATAGCCCTGAGTTTCAATATACAGGCTGCACAAAGTCACACCAAACCCACTGACATCTCAAAACTCATTACTGGACACTTCATTGCACTCTAGAGAGAAATCCAGCTCCACCCACCAGAACACCAACACAAGCTTCCCTAACCAGGAAACCTTGACAAACCAACTGTCCAACCCCACCCAAAGTGAGGAACCTCCACAATAAAGAAGAACCACAAACTTCCAAAATACAGAAAGGCCACCCCAAACACAGCAATGTAAACAAGATGCAAAGGCAGAGAAATACACAGCAGGTAAAGGAACAGGATAATGACCACCAAACCAAACAAAAGAGGAAGAGATAGGGAATCTACCTGATAAAGAATTCCAAATAATAATAATGAAAATGATCCCAAATCTTGAAAACAAATTGGAGTTACAGATAAATAGCCTGGAGACAAGGATCGAGAAGATGCAAGAAAGGTTTAACAAGGACCTAGAAGAAATAAAAAAGAGTCAATATATAATGAGTAATGCAATAAATGAGATCAAAAACACTCTGGAGGGAACCAACAGTAGAATAAGGGAGGCAGAAGATAGGATAAGTGAGGTATAAGATAGAATGGTAGAAATAAATGAAACAGGAAAAAAGAAAAAAAGAATTAAAGGAAATTAGGACAACCTCAGAACCTCTGGGACAATATTAAGCACCCCAACCTTCAAATCATAGGAGTCCCAAAAGAAGAAGACAAAAAGAAAGACCATGAGAAAATACCTGAGGAGATAATAGTTGAAAACTTCCCTAAAATGGGGAAGGAAATAATCACCCAAGTCCAAGAAACCCAGAGAGTCCCAAATAGGATAAACCCAAGGCGAAATGCCCCAAGACACATATTAATCAAATTAACAAAGATCAAACACAAAGAACAAATATTAAAAGTAGCAAGGGAAAAACAACAAATAACACACAAGGGAATTCCCATAAGGATAACAGCTGATCTTTCAATAGAAATTCTTCAGGCCAGAAGGGAATGGCAGGATGAAAGAAAATAACCTACAGCCCAGATTACTGTACCCAGCAAGGATCTCATTCAAATATGAAGGAGAAATCAAAAGCTTTACAGAGAAGCAAAAGCTGAGAGAATTCAGCACCACCACATTGGCTCTCCAACAAATCCTAAAGGATCTTCTCTAGACAGGAAACACAGAAAGGGTGTATAAACTCAAACCCAAAACAATAAAGTAAATGGCAACGGGATCATACTTATCAATAATTACCTTAAATGTAAATGGGTTGACGGCCCCAACCAAAAGACAAAGACTGGCTGAATGGATACAAAAATAAGACTCCTATATATGTTGTCTACAAGAGACCCACCTCGAAACAAGGGACACATACAGACTGAAAGTGAAGGGCTGGAAAAAGATATTCCATGCAAATGGAGACCAAAAGAAAGCAGGAGTAGCAATACTCATGTCAGATAAAATAGACTTTAAAACAAAGGCTGTGAAAAGAGACAAAGATGGATACTACATAACGATCAAAGGATCAATCCAAGAAGAAGATAAAACAATTATAAATATATATTCACCCAACATAGGAGCACCACAATATGTAAGACAAATGCTAACAAGTATGAAAGGGGAAATTAACAATAACACAATAATAGTGGGAGACTTCAATACCCCACTCACACCTATGGGTAGATCAACTAAACAGAAAATTAACAAGGAAACACAAACTTTAAATGATACAATAGACCAGTTAGACCTAATTGAGATCTATAGGACATTTCACCCCAAAACAATGAATTTCAGCTTTTTCTCAAGTGCACATGGAACCTTCTCCAGGATAGATCATATCCTGGGCCACAAACCTAGCCTTGGTAAATTTAAAAAAAATTGAAATCATTCCAAGCATCTTTTCTGACCACAATGCAGTAAGATTAGATCTCAAGTACAGGAGAAAAACTATTAAAAATTCCAACGTATGGAGGCTGAACAACACGCTGCTGAATAACTGACAAATAACATAAAAAATAAAAAAAGAAATAAAAATATGCATAGAAATGAATGAAAATGAAAACACAACAACCAAAACCTATGGGACACTGTAAAAGCAGTGCTAATGGGAAGGTTCATAGCAATACAGGCTTACTTCAAAAACAAGCGAAAAGTCAAATAAATAACCTAACTCTACACCTAAAGCAACTAGAAAAGGAAGAAATGAAGAACTCCAGGAAGGAAAGAAATCTTAAAAATTAGGGCAGAAATAAATACAAAAGAAACAAAAGAGACCATACCAAAAATCAACCAAGCCAAAAGCTGGTTCTTTGAGAGAATAAATAAAATTGACAAGCCATTAGCCAGACTCATCAAGAAAAAAAGGGAGAAAATCAAATCAACAAAATTAGAAATGAAAATGGAGAGATCACAACAGACAACACACAAATACAAAGGATCATAAGAGACTATTATCAGCAACTATATGCAAATAAAATGGACAACTTGGAAGAAATGGACAAATTCTTAGAAAAGTACAACTTTCCAAAACTGAACCAGGAAGAAATAGAAAATCTTAACAGACCCATCACAAGCACGGAAATTGAAACTGTAATCAGAAATCTTCCAGGAAACAAAAGCCCAGGACCAGACGGCTTCACAGCTGAATTCCACCAAAAATTTAGAGAAGAGCTAACACCTATCCTACTCAAATTCTTCCAGAAAATTACAGAGGAAGGTAAACTAAACTCATTCTATGAGGCCACCATCACCCTAATACCAAAACCTGACAAAGATGCCACAAAAAAAGAAAACTACAGGCCAATATCACTGATGAACATAGATGCAAAAATCCTTGACAAAATTCTAGCAAACAGAATCCAACAACATATTAAAAAGATCATACATCATGACCAAGTGGGCTTTATCACAGGGATGCAAGAATTCTTCAGTATCCACAAATCAATCAACGTAATACACCACATTAACAAATTGAAAAATAAAAGCCATATGATTATCTCAATAGATGCAGAGAAAGCCTTTGACAAAATTCAACATCCATTTATGATAAAAAACCCTCCAGAAAGCAGGAATAGAAGGAACATATCTCAATATATTCTCCAGGCAAGAACACTGGAGTGGGTTGCCATTTCCTTCTCCAATGCGTGAAAGTGAAAAGTGAAAGTGAAGTTGCTCAGTCATGTCCGACTCTTAGCGGCCCCATGGACTGCAGCCCACCAGGCTCCTCCATCCATGGGATTTTCCAGGAAAGAGTACTGGAGTGGATTGCCATTGCCTTCTCCGATAATAAAAGCTATATATGACAAACCCACAGCAAACATTATCCTCAATGGTGAAAAATTGAAAGCATTACCCCTAAAGTCAGGGACAAGACAAAGGTGCCCACTCTTACCACTACTATTCTACATAGTTTTGGAAGTTTTGGCCACAGCAATCGGAACAGAAAAAGAAATAAAAGGAATCCAGATTGGAAAAGAAAAAGTAAAACCCTCACTGTTGGCAGATGACATAACCCTCTGCATAGAAAACCCTAAAGACTCCACCAGAAAATTACTAGAGATAATCAATGAATATTGTAAAGTTTCAGGATATAAAATTAACACACACAAATCACTTGCATTCCTACACACTAACAATGAGAAAACAGAAAGAGAAATTAAGGAAACAATTCCAT
The DNA here is from genome assembly GCF_019923935.1 of Bubalus bubalis. Lineage (NCBI taxonomy): Eukaryota > Metazoa > Chordata > Mammalia > Artiodactyla > Bovidae > Bubalus > Bubalus bubalis. Next base: position 40,434,175 of record NC_059161.1, read on the forward strand.
TCACCATTGCAACGAAAAGAATAAAATACTTGGGAATATATCTACCTAAAGAAACAAAAGACCTATATATAGAAAACTATAAAACACTGGTGAAAGAAATCAAAGATGACACAAATAGATGGAGAAATATACCGTATTCATGGATCAGAAGAATCAATATAGTGAAAATGAGTATACTACCCAAAGAAATCTATAGATTCAATGCAATCCCTATCAACCTACCAACGGTATTTTTCAGAGAATTAGAACAAATAATTTCACAATGTGTATGGAAATACAAGAAACCTCTAATAGCCAAAGCAATCTTGAGAAAGAAGAATGGAACTGGAGGAATCAACCAGGCTTTACTACAAAGCCACAGTCATCAAGACAGTATGGTACTGGCACAAAGAGAGAAATATAGGTCAATGGAACAAAATAGAAAGCCCAGAGATAAATCCACACACCTATGGACACCTTATCTTTGACAAAGGAGGCAAGAATATACAATGGAGAAAAGACAATCTCTTTAACAAGTGGTGCTGGAAAAATTGGTCAACCACTTGTAAAAGAACGAAACTAGAACACTTTCTCGGAGAAGGCAATGGCACCCCACTCCAGTAGTCTTGCCTGGAAAATCCCATGGACGGAGGAGCCTGGTGGGCTGCAGTCCATGGGGTTGCTAAGAGTCGGACACAACTGAGCAACTTCACTTTCACTTTTTACTTTCATGCATTGGAGAAGGAAATGGCACCCCACTCCAGTATTCTTGCCTGGAGAATCCCAGGGATGGGGGAGACTGGTGGGCTGCTTCTATGGGGTCACACAGAGTCAGACACGACTGAAGCGACTTAGCAGCAGCAGCAGAACACTTTCTAACACCATACACAAAAATAAACTCAAAATGGATTAAAGATCTAAATGTAAGACCAGAAACTATAAAACTCCTAGAGGAAAACATAGGCAAAACACTCTCTGACATAAACCACAGCAGGATCCTCTATGACCCACCTCCCAGAATATTGGAAATAAAAGTAAAAATAAACAAATAGGACCTAATTAAAATTAAAAGCTTCTGCACAACAAAGGAAACTATAAGCAAGGTGAAAAGACAACCTTCAGAATGGGAGAAAATAATAACAAAAGAAGCAATGGACAAAGAATTAATCTCAAAAATATACAAGCAACTCCTGCAGCTCAATTCCCAAAAATAAAAGACCCAATTAAAAAATGGACCAAAGAACTAAACATACATTTCTCCAAAGAAGACATGCAGGTGACTAACAAACACATGAAAAGATGCTCAACATTATTCATTAGCAGAGAGATGCAAATCAAAAGCACAATGAAGTGCCATTTCACACCAGTCAGAATGGCTGCGATCCAAAAGTCTACAAGCAATAAATGCTGGAGAGGGTGTGGAGAAAAGGGAACCCTCTTACACTGTTGGTGGGAATGCAAACTAGTACAGCCACTATGGAGAACAGTGTGGAGATTCCTTAAAAAGCTGGAAATAGAACTGCCTTATGACCCAGCAACCCCACTGCTGGGCATACACACCGAGGAAACCAGAATTGAAAGAGACATGCGTACCCCCAATGTTCATCACAGCACTGTTTATAAAAGCCAGGACATGGAAGCAACCTAGATGTCCATCAGATGAATGGATCAGAAAGCTGTGGTACATATACACAATGGAATATTACTTAGCCATTAAAAAGAATACATTTGAATCAGTTCTAATGAGGTGGATGAAACTGGAGCCTATTATACAGAGTGAAGTAGGCAGAAGGAAAAACACCAATACAGTATACTAATGCATATATATGGAATTTAGAAAGATGGTAATGATAATCCTGTATGTGAGACAGCAAAAGAGACACAGATGTATAGAACAGTCTTTTGGACTCTGTGGGAGAGGGCAAGGGTGGGATGATATGGGAGAATGGCATTGAAATATGTAAATTATCATATGTGAAATGGATAGCCAGTCCAGGTTCAATGCATGATACAGGGTGCTCAGGGCCAGTGCACTAGGATGACCGAGAGGAATGGGATGGGGAGGGAAGTGGGGGGGGGGTTCAGGATGGGGAACACATGTACACCCATGGTGGATTCATGTCAATGTATGGCAAAACGAATACAATATTGCAAAGTGTAAAAAAAAAAAATTGTACTGGAATTCTCAGGGACTTCTAAGTTTGGACAAATGTGTGTTATACTAATTAGCCAAAGATTCTAGATTTGAATGAGAGTTAGGAAATCACTGACAGCCTTGTGGAGGGTTCTCAGGATAATTTGAGATTTACATTTTGAAATCTTAATTCAAGTCACAGCAAAATTTTAACAAAATAACGCCCACCTAAAGTTATCCTATCCTGAAAGTAATTCCTTGTTAAACAACATCATTACTCATACAATAGGATCATCTTTCCAAATTTTTTTTTTGATGTCACAAGTTCATCCAAATTCTCTATTAATTAGTTTATCATGGAAATACAGAAAGATAGACTTGAGAAGTTGCCAAATCAGGGAACATGTTTATTTCCTTGCACCCACCTTTTGTTTGAGGGGTGGGGTGACTCTTGCCATGTCTTTAGCCCATCTCTGATAGTAGAGTAGGAATGAATATTATTTTTCAGAGATTATTCTGGGGAAGGCCCAAATTCAAGAAGGAAGTCATTTGCCTAAAGTCCTCCAGCCAGTGCAGTCTCAGAATCAGAGACAGAAATGAGATAACAATTTCGTAACACTCAAGAAGTTCATCTCAAAGCTGTTTTCACAGGTTATATTGGACACAACACATTGCAAAACACTATCGAATTTCCAAATATTTGTACTAACTTTGATCTGATCAGGTAACATTTAAGAAACTAATCATCTATATGAAGCCCTAGAAAATATCTTGTTATACCATGGTCTGGTGTGGACTACTGATTTACTGAAAAGGAAGCAGTGAGGAAAGAGGAAATCAAAACAGACTGCTGACTTGTCATGGAGTGTGTCTGGGATCAACGATGTTTGTTTGAACTCAGTCAAGTTGGCAGCCCTGGGCCCCATGCACTGCTTCCTGCTCCAACTCCACAGCACACAAGATGTTCAGCATCCATCCACATAAGGTCATGCAGGAGGGAGCTCTGTTGACTTTCCTGAGGTAGGTAAGAGTCTCTGTTTCAGGGTGGAGGGCCCAAATTCAGAGTTGAGACAGAATGTGTCCAGAACTCCAGGTGACTGACACACTCTCTGGAGCTAGACAAGGAGAATAACTAATAATAAATAGTATCTACCGAACATTGAGTATACCAGCAGCTTTTAAAAATATTTTATGTGGATCAGTTCATTTAATCCTCTTAACAAATCCATGCCAAATAAGGAAACTGAGATGTGGAGAAGATAAGACACTTGCCCAAGTTCATGCAGGAGATAAGTAGCAAAGGCAGACAGCAAGTTCAGGTGGTTGACTTTGAGGCTAAACTCTCCATCATTCTGTCGTATTAGCTCACTCCTCAATGCAGATCATAAGCTCCAGTTAAGGGATAGAATTCTTCCAAGACACCATGTTAGTGGGAAGGGAGTTATTGCTTAGATTAACTATTATGATGTATACCATATTTCATAACATAATTATAAAATGTATTTCATAACTATTATGAAGTAAAAATCACAAATGAATGTGTCATTTAATCAGGTATATTGAGTACTACAAAACCAATCTCTAGGAAAAACTGAAAAAAATTGGGAAATGGGCTTAGCCTGAATGAGTTTGCATGCAGAAGGTGTGTGTGTACGTGTGTGTGTGTGCACTCAGTTGTGTCTGACCCTTTTGTGACCCCCAGGGCTGTAGCCTGCCAGGCTTTTCTGTCCATGGGATTCTCCAGGCAAAGAATACTGGAGTGGTTTGCTCTTTCCTACTCCAGGGGAATTTTCCCAACTTGGACGTTGAACCTGTGTCCCTTGCATCTCCTGCATTGGCAGGCAGGTTCTTTACCACTGTGCCAATTGGAGGCCCAATCAGAAGGTACTACAACTGATATCAAAGAGGCAGAAATATCTTTTGGAAACCTGCCATTGAGAAGCATGTCTGTAATCACCAGGAAATGGAGTGCCCACATGATTTCTGATGCTGGGGCTTCCCCCATGGGATTAAAACCAGAGCTGTTGAAGAAGAACATCTGTTTTCTATTTTCTTGTTTTTTTCTGAAGTTCTAGGACAACTTCCAAGCCTTTTGCGTCTCACTGACACAGTTGTCGCATGACACAGAAGATACATTTTAGTAAGGGAAATAAAATCAGATGGGAAACCTCTGCATAACTCCACTGTGTATAATTTGTTTTGTCACCTTTTCTTTGGCTGCATTAGGGAAAGTGGTAGTAAATTCTCCAAGCTGTTTTCTCTCAGGGAAACTAGAAGACATTGTATCTAAGAAATTTTCACTTAAGATAAGGATGTGAAACAGACCTGCAGAATAAGAAGCTTCATCTAAAACAATCCATCAGTCATTACCTTCATGTACTGAAGAGAAGTTCAACACAATACAAGACCAGGTAAAGATCCCAAAGAAACTGTTGTATAAGCACAGTCACTGATCCTCAAGGACTTTGCAGTTTGGTTAGAGACAGAAAGTTCTATATGACACTCTAGAAGACTGAGATAATAAAATGCAAAGTGGGAATTGCTATCTATGGGTGTTTAAAGAAAGGAGAGGTGACAGAGAGCTGGGTAACCAAAAAAGGCACTGATAAGGAAGTAGAGATGAAGGTGTGTGAGTGCACTCCGTGTGTGTGTGTGTGTGCATGTATGTGTATGGTGGGGGATGTGAGTACTAAAGAGCATGAGGTTCAAGGCTCTGTTGTGGTGTGAGAGCCAAGGCAGGCATCTGTGTTCTCCATCTGTGTTCTCCAACTATAGGAATTTATTTTGCCATTGTGACTATATCATTCCACCACTCTGCTCTTTTCTTTGTTGAATTGCCAGCAGACCTAAATACACTGCCAGTGGATGCTGTGTCCTCTTAAACACTGGGCAAGTTTGGACAAGCTAATTTTTAGCTAGCCCTTGAGTTATTAAGAAGACTGAGGTCCAAAGAAAACTAAGGCATATTTGAAAGATGCCAGGAAAACAGATCTTAAAAATCCTCATCATAAGAAAAAAAATTATAGCTAGATGTGATGATGGATGTTAATTAGACTTCTTGTGATCACTTTTTAACATATATAAATATCAAATCACTATGCTGCATATCTTAAACTAATATGTTATATGTCAATTATACCTCAATAAAAATTAATTTAAAAGTAGATACCTTTAATATTTGCTGATTATAAAAATGACACGTGTCTTTTAAATGAATTAATTTTACAGTAAGTCCCCTACATACGGACTTTCAAGTTGCAAACTTTCAAAAATGTGAGCATGTCCAATCACATAAGCTAGTTCATCTGTCATGCCGTTGTCATGTGCTTGCACCCTCTACAAGAGTACTTTTCTGTGTACTTTACAGTATTCTATATGGCACAGTCATGAAATATCTCTATTTCAAGTCCAGGATGTCTGGAAGCCAGTGTAAAGGCAGTAGTGAAGCAGCTGGTACTACTATAACTTTCAAGGTACTGTACTGTAAAATTAAAAATGTTTCCTTTATTTTTTGTGTTTTTCATGCATTATTTGTGTGAAAAGCATTATAAAGCTTATTGCAGTACTATATAAACAGTTTTGCTAGTTGGGTACCTAGGCTAATATTGTTGGACTTTTGAACAAATTGAACTTACAAACATGCACTTGGAACAGAACTCATTCGTATGTAGGGGACTTAGTGTACACTATCATGGCTTTTTCAGAAGTATTTGTGATACATCTATATGTAGTGTACAGACAATGTTTGGTGGGCATAAGAATTCAGTGACCGCTCAGGAGAGATGACGGTGGACCTGTATGAGATAAGAACCAGTACTTTAACAGACACAGAATCAATGATGCTCAGGAAAATTTCAAGAAAGCAGTCTTAGTTTGTGTACTGGAAGGAAGGAAGGAGGAATAGAAGGGAATAGCCCAGTAGGAGAAAGTTGTGTCAACAGTGTGGGGTGTTTCTCAAGATTTACACAGTGGGCCTCTAGAAAAAGCCACAAATTTGTCAGCTTTATTCTGGCTACTTTTTAGAGACTTTGAGGATTTTTCTTTTAAGACAATACTAAAGTTCCTTAACAACTAATTTATGACACATATTTTCTTTAAAAATCCACATAGTGTTTTGTTCTTTTCCTCCTCTGTCTCCCCATCTGGTTTTAGAATGCTCATGGCTCTCTCTTCTCTATAGAAAGGGGTGTGTGTGTGTGTGTGTGTGTGCGCGCGCGCGCATGCGCGCGCGCAATCAGAACAAGGTCTCTTGAACATGGCAAAATTGTGCAACCTGCTCAATTGTGGTGGTTTAGTCACTAAGTTGTGTCCGACTCTTGTGACCACATGGACTGTAGCCTGCCAGGCTCCTCTGTCCATAGGATTCTCCAGGCAAGAATACTGGTGTGGGTTGCCATTTCCTTCTCCAGGGGATCTTCCTGACCCAGGAATTGAACCCAGGTTTCCTGTATTTCAGGCAGATTCTTTACCAACTGAGCTACAAGGGAAGCCCAATTATAGGTCATGAAGCCAGTAACGTGGTCTTTTGCACACTTTCCTAGAAATCTGGGCCCTTCACTCCATCATAAGAAACATATAAAACCTTTCCCTTGGTAGCATCAACATCTTCTACTTTCCTAATAAATACCTGAAACTCTGCATCCTAACCCCCAATCTCTTCTCTGGCAAAATTGCGCTGTGTGATCATAAGACCTTGCTTATGGCTAGCTGCCACTTTGGAAAAGATATGATGATTTACCGGGGCCATCCGATCTTTTTCAATTTAAAGGAACCATTAACCTAAATTTAAAGAGTTTAATGGCCCTGAGTTGGGTGGAATGTGCATGAATACAAGTATTCATTCATGAGCTGGTTTGTCTTAGAAAAAATTTCAGGACAATGTCTAGAAACTCTTATGGGGTCTTTTCTCTTTTTCCAGTTGATAAATACTCCATAGGCATCAGCCAGGCTGTTGAACACTGGGGTGAAAGGGGCTCATGTAGCACAATGTCTTGTCCTTGGGGAGATCACAGTTCAGTCAGAGAAATATACATATAAACCCTGCTACTGATTTATATTAGGAATCAGAAGTAGGTGAGAAATTGTATTCTGGTTGGTGAGGGAAGAAAAAGGGCCTGTGTGCTTTCATCTGAAAGAATATCGAGAAAGAATTCTCTCCTTTACCTCCTTCACTGGGAAGCACTGGAAGAGAACTAAAATGAAAGCCCAGAGGGGTGAATGCTAGTTTTACTATCTTGAAGCAGAAAAGCAACTGGTGAAAGCTTTCCTAGAAAGCAGCCTCCTTTTGGGGCCTGAGGCCAGGATGGCAGATGCTGTGCACTTAACACATATGGGTGTTTGAGAGTCTGAGCCATTGTTCCTGGTCTGCACCATGCTGGGTTTGCCACACCTGCCTTGGTGTGAACAGCTCTTCCTGATGATGGATGCTGGCACTGGTGTGGGGCAGGGATGAGAGAGACAAATATGGGAAAATGGGAGTTCCCTCAGCACAGCCCTAAGGACGAGAAGGAAAATGCAGTGCATAGTTCCCTCTGACTGCAGCTCCCTAAACCATACCTTCAGTTTTTTCAGTTGCCTCTTTCAAAACAGGTCCTGAGATTTACAAGTGGACATAAGAAAGGATGGCTAGATTCCAAGGAAGGCCATTTAACTTTCTAAAACATTCTGCCCTTCTCATTTGGTCTCACCCCTCCCTGGTTTCCCTGTCCCAGTTCTCAAAACCTACTCTGCACACTTTGGCCTTTGTGTTTTTAGCTCCCACTGTTTGGAACATTGGTGCAATGGCTTCCCTGGTGGCTCAGATTATAAAGAATCTGCCTGCAACACAGGAGACCCAGGTTCCATCCCTGAGTCAGGAAGATCCCCTGAAGAAGGGAATGCAATCCACTCCAGTATTCTTGCCTGAAGAATCCCATGGACAGAGGAGCCTGTCCATCGGGTCGCAAAGAGTCCTACACGACTGAGAGACTAATGTTAAGTTGGTGCAAAAGTAATTGCAGTTTTGCATTGTTGGGCTTTGCTGTTTAATATTAGAATACATTCTTAAATAAATGTGGTTACAATGAAATGTGGTTAAAATGATGTTCTACATCAATCATTTTAATGTGCATTTCTTGTGTTATGTTTTCTTTGCTAATGACATTACTTGCTGTTTATTTTATATTTATTTTAGACTAGGGAAATGTTGTTAGAAAAAAAAGCAAATGTGATTTTCTTATTTGAGTTCAAAATGATTGTAAAACAGCAGACAACTCACAATATCAACAATGGTTTTGGACAGGAACAGCTAAAGAACATGCAGTGCAGTGGTGGTTCAAGAAGTTTACAAAGGAGATGGCAGCCTTGAAGATAAGAAGTGCAGTGGCCAGCCAACAGAAGTTGACAACCAATTGAGAGGATCACTGAAGCTGATATTGTTACAACTACATGAGAAGTTGCCAAAGAACTCAACATTGACCATTCTGTGGTCATTTGGCATGTGAAGCAAATTGGAAATCTGAAAAAGCTCAATATGTGGGTGCCTCATGAGCTGATCAAAAATTTTTAAAAATCATCATTTTGAAGGGTCTTTTCTTATTCTGTGCAATAACAAATTATTTCTCAATCAGATTGTGATATGTGACTAAAAGTGGATTTTATATGACAACCAGTGATAATCAGTTCAGTTCTTGGACTGAGAAGAAGCTGTAAAACACTTTCCAAAGTCAAATTTGGACCAAAGAAAGGTCATGGTCACTGTTGGCGGTCTGCTGCCAGTATGATCCACTACAGCTTTCTGAATCCCAGTGAAAACCATTACATCTGAGAAGTATGCTCTGTAAATCAATAAGATCCACCAAAAACTTCAATGCCTGCAGCTAACACTGGTCTACAGAAAGAGCCCAATTCTTCTCCACAACACCTGACAGCACATTGCACAATCAATGCTTCAAAAAAGTTGAATGAATTGGGTTATGAAATTTTGCCTCATCTGCCATATTCAACTGACCTCTCACCAACTGACTACCACTTCTTGAAGCATCACAACAACATTTTGCAGGGAAAAACACTTCCACAACCAACAGGAGGAAGAAAATGCTTTCATCAAAAAGTCTACAAAAAATAAATGCTAGAGAGGGTGTGGAGAAAAGGGAGCCTTCTTACATTGCTGGTGGGAATGCAAACTGGTACAGCCACTGTGGAGAACAGTGTGGAAATTCCTTAAAAAAGTGGGAATACAAATGCTATGCAACCCAGCACACACCCTGAGGAAACCATAATTGAAAGAGATACATGTATCCCCAATTTTTTTAATTTAATTTTTTACTGAAGGATAATTGCTTTACAGAATTTTGCTGTTTTCTGTCAAACCTCAACATGAATCAGCCATAGGTATACATATATCCCCTCCCTTTTGAACCTCCCTCCCATCTCCCTCCCAATCCCACCCCTCTAGGTTGATACAGAGCCCCTGTTTGAGTTTCCTGAGCCATACAGCAAATTTCCGTTGGCCATCTATTTTACATATGCTAATGTCAGTTTCCATGTTACTCTTTCCATACATCTCACCCTCTCCTCCCCTCTCCCTATGTCCATAAGTCTATTCTCTATGTCTGTTTCTCCATTGCTGCCCTGTGAATAAATCTTTCGGTACCATTTTTCTAGATTCTGTATATGTGTGTTAGAATATGATATTTGTCTTTCTCTTTCTGACTCACTTCACTCTGTATAATAGGTTCTAGGTTCATCCACTTCATTAGAACGGACTCAAATGCATTCCGTTTAAAACCTGAGTAATAGTCCATTGTGCATATGTACCACAACTTCTTTATCCATTTACCTGTCGATGAACATCTAGGTTGCTTCCCTGTTCTAGCTATTGTAAATAGTGCTGCAGTGAACAATGGGGCACATGTGTCTTTTTCAACCCTAGTTTCCTCAGGGTATATGCCTAGGAGTGGGATTGCTGGGTCATACGGTGGTTTTATTTCTAGTTTTTTAAGGAAATCTCCATACCGTCTTCCATAGTGGCTGTATCAATTTACATTCCCACCGAAAGTGCAAGAGCATTCCCTTGTCTCCACACCCTCTCCAGCATTTATTGTTTGTAGACATTTTGATGATGGTCATTCTGACTGGGGTGAGGTGATATCTCATTGTAGTTTGATTTGCATGTCTCTAGTAATGAGCGATGTTGAGCATCTTTTCATGTGTTTGTTAGCAATCAGTATGCCTTCTTTGGAGAAATGTCCATTTAGATCTTTTCCCCACTCTTTGATTGGGTTGTTTGTTTTTCTGGTATTGAGCTGTATGAGCTGCTTGTATATTTTGGAAATTAATCTTTTCTCAGTTGTTTCATTTGCTATTATTTCTCCCATTGTGAGGGCTGTCTTTTCACCTTGCTTATAGTTTCCTCTGTTGTGCAAAAGCTTTTAAGATTAACCAGGTCCCACTTGTTTACTTTGGTTTTATTTCCATTACTCTAGGAGATGGGTCATACAGGATCTTGCTTTGATTAATGTCATCGAGGGTTTTTCCTATGCTTTCCTGCAAGAATTCTATAGTTTCTGGTCTTACATTTCGGTCTTTAATTCATTGTGAGTTTCTTTGTGTATGGTGTTAGGAAGTGTTCTAATTTCATTCTTTTACATGTGGCTGTCCAGTTTTCTCAACATATATTGAAGAGGCTGTCTTTGTCCCATTGTATATTCTTGCCCCCTTTGTCAAAAATAAGGTACCCATAGGTGTATGGGTTTATTTCTGGGCTTTCTATCTTGTTGCATTGATATATATTTCTGTTTTTGTGCCAGTACCATACTGTCTTGATGACTGTAGCTTCGTAGTATAACCTGAAGTCAGGAAGGTTGACTCCTCTAGCTCCATTCTTCTATCTCTAAACTGCTTTGGCTATTTGGGGTCTTCTGTGTTTCCATATGAACTGTGAAATTTTTTGTTCTAGTTCTGTGAAAAATGCCATGGGTAATTTGATAGGGATCACATTGAATCTGTAGATTGCATTTGGTAGTATAGTCATTTTCACAATATTGATTCTTCCTAACCAGGAACATGGACTACCTCTCCATCTGTTTATGTCATCTTTGATTTCTTCATTGGTGTCTTATACTTTTCTGTGTATAGTTCTTTTGTCTCCTTAGGTAAGTTTAGTCCTAGATATTTATTTCTTTTTGTTGCAATGATGAATGGGATTGATTCCTTAATTGCTCTTTCTGATTTTTCATTGTTAGTATATAGAAATACAAGTGATTTCTGCATATTGATTTTGTATCCTGCAACTTTGCTAAATTCACCAATTAGCTCCAGTAACTTTCTGATATTCTCTTTAGGATTTTCTATGTACAGTGTCATGGTATCTGCAAACAATGAGAGCTTTACTTCTTTTCCCACCTGGATTCCTTTTATTTCTTTTTCTTCTCTGATTGCTGTAGTGGACTTCCAGAACTATGTTGAATAATAGTGGTGAAAGTGGATGCCTTTGTCTTGCTTCTAATCTTAGGGAGAATGCTTTCAGTTTTTCACCATTGAGAATAATGTTTGCTGTAGGCTTATCATATATGGCCTTTACTATGTTGAGGTAGATTCCTTCTATGCCCAGTTTTTGAAGAGTTTTAATCATAAATGGGTGCTGAATTTTGTCAAAGGTTTTTTCTGCATCTATTGAGATGATTATATGGTTTTTATCTTTCAATCTGTTGTTATGGTGTATCACATTGATTGATAAGCATATATTGAAGAATCCTTGCATTCCTGCAATAAACCTAACTTGATCATGAGTGGTTTTTCTTTTTTCTTTTTTTTTGATATGTTGCTGAATTCTCTTTGCTAAAACTTTGCTGAGGATTTTTGCATCTATGTTCATCAGTGATGTTGGCCTATAGTTTTCTTTTTGTGTGTTGTCTTCATCTGGTTTTGGTATCAGGGTGATGGTGGCCTCGTAGAATGTGTTTGGAAGTGTTCCATCCTCTGCAAATTTCTGAAAGAGTTTTAGAAGAATAGACAATAGTTCTTCTCTAAACGTTTGATAGAATTCTCCTGTGAAGCCATCTGGTCCTGGGCTTTTGATTTATGGGAGATTTTTGATCACAGCTTCAATTTCAGTGCTTGTAATTGGATTGTTCATAATTTCTATTTCTTCCTGGTTCAGTCTTGGAATACTGAACTTTCTAAGAACCTGTCCATTTCTTCCAGGTTGTAAATTTTATTGCCATATAGATGCTCATAATAGTCTCTTACAATCCTTTGTTTTTCTACATCATCTGTTGTAGCCTCTCCTTTTTCATTTCTAATTTTGTTGATTTGATTCTTCTCTCTTTTTTTCTTGATGTGTCTGGATAAAGGCTTGTCAATCTTGTTTACCTTCTCAAAGAACCAGCTTTTAGTTTTATTAATCTTTACTGTTGGTTCTTTCATTTCTTTTTCATTTATTTCTGCTTGGATCTTTATGATTTCTTTCCTTAAACTAATTTTGTGTTTTCTTTTTGTTCTTCTTTTTCCAGTTGTTTTAGGTGTAACGTAAGATTGTCTATTTGATGTTTTTCTTGTTTCTTGAGGTAAGATTGTATTGCTATAAACTTCCCTCTTAGAACTGCTTTTGCTGCATCCCATAGGTTTTGAGTTGTTATGTTTTCATTGTCATTTGTTTCTAGAATTTTTAAAATTTCCCTTTTGATTTCTTCAGTAACCTGTTGGTTATTTAGAAATGTGTTGTTTAATCTCCACGTGTTTGTGTTTCCTACAATTTTTTTCTTGTAATCGATGTCTAGTCTCATAGCGTTGTGATCAGAGAAGATGCTCGACACGATTTCAATTTTCTTAAATGTACTGAGGTTTGATTTGTGACCCAAGATGTGGTCTATCCTGGAGGATGTTCCATGTGCACTTGAGAAGAAGGTGTATTCTTCTGCATTTGGATGGAATGTCCTGAAGATATCAATGAGATCCATCTCGTCTAATGTATCATTTAAGACTTGTGTTTCCTTATTAATTTTCTGTTTTGATGATCTGTCCATTGGTGTGAGTGGGGTGTTAAAGTCTCTTACTATTATTGTATTATTGTCAATTTCTCCTTTTATGTGTGATAGTATTTGTCTTATGTATTGAGGTGCTCCTATGTTGGGTGCATAGATGTTTACAATTGTTATGTCTTCCTCTTGGATTGACCCCTTGATCATTATGTAGTGTCCTTCCTTATCTCTTGTAATCTTTATTTTAAGGTATATTTTGTCTGGTATGAGCATTGCTACTCCAGCTTTCTTTTGCTTCTCATTTGCATGGAATATATTGTTCCATCCTGTCACTTTTAATCTATATGTGTCTTGAGATCTGAAGTAAGTTTCTTGTAGACAGCATATATATGGATTTTGTTTTTGTACCCATTCAGCCAGTCTGTGTCTTTTGGTTGGAGCATTTAAATCCATTTACATTGAAAGTAATTATTGACACATATTGCCAACACCCACTGGATCATCGAAAAAGCAAGAGAGTTCCAGAAAAACATCTATTTCTGCTTTATTGACTATGCCAAAGCCTTTGACTGTGTGGATCACAATAAACTGTGGACAATTCTGAAAGAGATGGGCATACCAGACCACCTGACCTGCCTCTTGAGAAATCTGTATGCAGGTCAGGAAGCAACAGTTAGAACTGGACATGGAACAACAGACTGGTTCCAAATAGGAAAAGGAGTATGTCAAGGCTGTATATTGTCACCCTGTTTATTTAACTTATATGCAAAGTACATCATGAGAAATGCTGGGCTGGAAGAAACACAAGCTGGAATCCAGATTGCCGGGAGAAATCTCAATAACCTCAGATATGCAGATGACACCACCCTTATGGCAGAAAGTGAAGAGGAACTAAAAAGCCTCTTGATGAAAGTGAAAGTGGAGAGTGAAAAAGTTGGCTTAAAGCTCAACATTCAGAAAACGAAGATCATGGCATCTGGTCCCATCAATTCATGGGAAATAGATGGGGAAACAGTGGAAACAGTGGCACACTTTATTTATTTATTTTTTTTTGGGGGGGGGCTCCAAAATCACTGCAGATGGTGACTGCAGCCATGAAATTAAGACGCTTACTCCTTGGAAGAAAAGTTATGACCAACCTAGGTAGCATATTGAAAAGCAGAGACATTATTTTGCCAACAAAGGTCCATCTAGTCAAGGCTATGGTTTTTCCAGTGGTCATTTATGGATGTGAGAGTTGGACTGTGAAGAAGGCTGAGTGCTGAAGAATTGATGCTTTTGAACTGTGGTGTTTGAGAAGACTCTTGAGAGTCCCTTGGACTGCAAGGAGATCCAAACAGTCCATTCTGAAGGAGATCAGCCCTGGGATTTCTTTGGAAGGAATGATGCTGAAGTTGAAACTCCAGTACTTTGGCCACCTCATGCGAAGAGTTGACTCATTGGAAAAGACTCTGATGCTGGGAGGTATTGGGGGCAGGAGGAGAAGGGGATGACAGAGGATGAGATGGCTGGATGGCATCACCGACTCGATGGACATGATTCTGAGTAAACTCCGGGAGTGGTGATGGTCAGGGAGGCCTGGCGTGCTGTGATTCATGGGGTTTAAAGAGTCGGACACGACTGAGTGACTAAAGTGAACTGAACTGAACTGATGTTCCTATTGCCATTTTCTTAATTGTTTGGGTTTGATTTTTTAGATCTTTCTTCTTCTCTTGTATTTCTTGATTATATGAATCCATTTAACATTTGTTGTAAAGCTGGTGTGGCGGTACTGAATTCTCTCAACTTTTGCTTGTCTGAAAAGCTTTTTATTTCCCCATCAATTTTGAATGAGATTCTTGCCAGGTACAGTAATCTTAGTCGTAGATTTTTCCCTTTCAGTACTTTAAATATATCCTGCCATTCCCTTCTGGCCTGCAGTTTCTGCTTAATGATCGGCTGTTAAGCATATGTGGTTTCCCTTGTATGTTTTGTTGCTTCTCCCTTGCTGCTTTTAATATTCTTTCTTTGTGTTTAGTCTTTGTTAGTTTGATTAGTATGTGTCTTGGTGTGTTCCTCCTTGGGTTTATCCTGTATAGGTCTCTTTGTGCCTCTTGGAGTTGATTGCCTATTTCCCTTTCCATGTTGGGGAAAATTTCAACTATAATCTCTTCAAAAATTTTCTCATACCCTTTCTTTTTCTCTTCTTCTTCTGGGACCCCTATATTTCAAATGTTGGTTCATTTGATATCAATTGATTCCAGAGGTCTCTGAGACTATCTTCAGTACTTTTCTTTCTTTTTACTTTATTCTGCTCTTTAGAAGTTATTTCCACCCTTTTATCTTCCAGCTCACTGATTTGTTCTTCTGCTTCAGATAGTCTGCCATTGATTCCTTCAAGAATATTGTTAATTTCAGTAATTGTGCTGTTTGTCTCTGCATGTTTATTCTTTAATTCTTCTGGGTCTTTGTTAGTTGATTCTTGAATTTTCTCCATTTTGCTTTAAAGGTTTTTGATAATCTTTACTATCATTATTCTGAATTCTTTTTCAGGTAATTTTTCTATTTCCTCTTCATTTATTTGGACTTCTGTGTTTCTAGTTTGTTCCTTCATTTGTGTAGTATTTCTCAGCCTTTTTTTTTTTTTTTTTTTAGTTATTGTGCTTGAGGTCTCCTTTTCCCAGCTTTTAGTCTTGAATCCTTTCTTCCTTTTGGCTTCTGCCCTCTAAGGTTGATCTAGTGGTTTGTGTAACCTTCTTATAGGGTGAGTTTGTGCTGAGTTTTTGCTTGTTTGCTTGTTTTTCCTCTGTTGGGCAAGCCTAAGTGAGGTGGTAATCCTGTCTGCTGATGATTTGGTTTGTAATTTTCTTTTGTTTGTTGTTTAGATGAGGCATCCTGCACAGGGTGCTATTGGTGGTTGAGTGATGCCAGGTCTTATATTCCAGTGGTTTCCTTTGTGTGAGCTCTCACTATTTGATACTCCCTAGGGTTAGTTCTCTGGTAGTCAAGGGTCTTGGAGTCAGTGCTCCCACTCCAAAGGCTCAGAGTGTTATCTCTGGTCAGGAACAAAGATTCCACAAGTGGCTTGTTATGGCATAAAGTGAGATTAAAACAAATATGCAAAAATGAGAAGCCAAAGATGAACACCAGGCAAACTGCAGTTACAAAATCAGGCAAATAATAATTAAAATAATGGAATATACACATATACACATACACCCAAAGCAAAATCAAAACAGTTCAGCAAAAAGAAAGTACAATAGATTGACCCAGCGAACAAAGGAAACCAAAAATTATATCTACCAGTTAAGAACAAAACTAACTAAAGTACAAACTGCAAAACAAAATTAAAGCAAGGTGCCAAGTGGGGAATAAAGCAATGAAAACAAAACTAACAAATATGTTGAGAGGAAAAGAAAGAAAGAATAGATATGCAAAGTTAAATAGATGTAGAGGATGAAGATTTATGTAAAGATTAACTGCAAGGGCAAAAGAGCAGTAGGAAAGGCAAATGAAGGAATAAATGTAGAAAAAATATAATAGGTTTAAAAATTTAAAAGTTAAAATTATAAAAAAGAGAAAAGAAAGAAAAAATAAAGAAGAGGAAAAAAAAAGGACAAATAAAGGAAAACTCCACAGAACTGCAAAAGCCCAAAGCAGATGCAGAGGTTCATAACAACAAGAAAAAGTGTGACTGAATATACATATACACCCATAAGCAAAATCAAAACAGTACAACAAAAATAAAGTACAATAGATTTACCTGGTGAACAAAGGAAACCAAAAATTATATCTACCAGAACAAAACTAACTAAAGCACAATTGGAAAACAAAACTAAAGCAAGGTGCCAATTGGGGAATAAAGCAATGAGAATAAAACTAACAAATATATTGAGACTAAAGGAAAGAAAGAAAAAAAGAAATAATAGATATCCAAAGTTAAATAGTGATTGATAAAGAAGATTTATATATATTAAAGATTAATAGGAAGGGGAAAAGAACAGTAGAAAAAGCCAGCAAAGGAATAAATGTAGAAAAAATAATAATAGGTTTAAAAAATTAAAATTAAAAAAAGAGAAAAAAATAAACCCTCCCCAGAACTGCAAAAGCCCAACATAAAGGCAGAGGTTTATACCAACAATGAAAAATGTGACTGAGAAAAAAATGAAAAATAAAATAAAAAAAAACCCTCAAAAGTTTAATTAGATTTCATACTGCTGCTGTTAAGTCGCTTCAGTTGTGTCCGACTCTGTGCGACCACAGAGATGGCAGCCCACCAGGCTCCCCCATCCCTGGGATTCTCCAGGCAAGAACACTGGAGTGGGTTCCCATTTCCTTCTCCAATGCATGAAACTGAAAAGTGAAAGTGAAGTCGCTCAGTCATGTTCGACTCTTAGCGACCCCATGGACTGCCACCTACCAGGCTCCTCTGCCCATGGGATTTTCCAGGCAAGAGTACTGGAGTGGGTTGCTATTGCCTTCTCCTAATTAGATTTCATAGTGCCAATAAAACCAACAACTACAACAGAGGCGGGGGAAGTAAAGAAAATAAAAAAAAAATCCAAAAGAATCTACAAAACAAGTCAAAACATAACAATAATAAATGTTTTTCTTGCGTCACTGCTGTCAGAGTCCTTTTCCTTGCTGGGAGTCACAGTCCACTTCACCTCCTTAGGATGCCTTCTAACACTGTGCTGATCTCTGGACCTGCTGTGGGGGCAGCTCAGATTCTAATCTGGTCCTACTCCTGTGTGTTCTTGCCTATGTCCACAGCTATCAGAACTAGTCCATTTTCTTTTGAAGGAGCGCTCATTTATCTTTTAGATATTCCACAGGCACAGTCTGCCCAGTTGATCATGTTAATTGCATTTAATATACAGCTTGTATACTAAGTGGGAGGGTTTTGGGTCTTCTTCCATAGTCACACTTCCCTTGGATTTCAAGTGTGGTTTTATTTCCACCTCTGCATGTGGGTCATCCACTGGGATTTGCTCCTGAGGTTGCCCTAGAGGACTTGGGTTTACTCCTGTGAGGGCCAGATGAGGAGGTGGTGCAGGTGCTTGGGTTGCAGGGGTTCTGGCAGCACCAGATATTCAGGGGTGTTGGCGGCTAGGGCAGCAGGAAATACAGTGCTCTAGAAGGGTATGGCAACCAGGATTGGCCAATATGCTCCAGTATTCTTGCCTGGAGAACCCTTCTCCCTGACAGAGAAGACTGGCAGGTGACAGTCTACAGGGTCACAAGGAGTCGGACACAACTGAAGTGATCCTGTGTGCATAGGTGCAAGACATTTTTTTGCCTGTGGCAGCTCTGCCCCAGTGAGAGTTGAGCATGAAGGTGATGCAGCTGTTTGGCTTGCAGGGACTCTGGCAGCACCAAGTGTGCAGGGACACAGACTGCCTCCGCTGCAGGAGTTATGGCCCTATCAGAGTCTTTTTTTGAGCCTCTTGTAGCTGGTGATCAGAAGGCCTCTTTGGCCAGTCTTTCTCTGTAGTTCTGCCTATTCAGGTACTTAGAGGGCTTTCTTGCCTGGGGTCCTTCTCTGCTGTTTGGTGCATCAGTCACTTAAAGGAGCACCCTGGGTGGGGTCCTACTCTGTAGTTCAGTGTGTCAGGCATTTGATGGGCCAGCCACTCTATTGTTCAGCTGCCAATGCTGGCATGTGGGGGGAGAGAGGTTATGATGTTGGCTCCACCTCCTACACGTGACTCAGCAGTATCGCCTTGCTTTCATGGCTACCTGGCTTTCCTCCACAGGCATTTCCCACCACAATCTTTTCCCTCACATCCCCACGATCTGTCTCTCTGAAGTCAGTAGCAGCCCTCACCCAGGGATTGCTCCACAATCCCTAAACTCCAGTTTCCAGCCACTGCACCCTCTGGGGAATGCATGGCTGTGGCAAGGACCATCTGATTCTCATTCCATTTAGGCTACCACAGATCAGCTCTTCCACACTCAGCCTTAAATGTTTCTCCTCTGACTCAGACAATTGCCCTGATATGGGAATCGGACCCCTGCTTCAGTTTCCCCACCCACTGAGGGCAGGTCCAGTCCTACTAATACTCCTGTTTTCCCCCCTAGTTCCTTTGTCCTACCGAGTTTTGCATGGGTCTATATATTCTTTTCCGCTGACCAGGTACTCCTGTCTGCTCTCAGCTGGTGTTCTGCATGCACTTCTGTGTCTGAAGTGTATTGCTGATATATCCATAGAGAGAGATGTACTCCATGTCCACCTACTCCTCTGCCATCTTTGTACCCCAATGTTCATTGCAGCACTATTTACCATAAGTAGGACATGGAAGCAACCTAGATGTCCATTGGCAGATGATTGGATAAGGAAGTTGTGGTATATATACACAATGGAATGTTACTCAGTTATAAAAAGGAATGCATTTGAGTCAGTTCTAATGAGGTGGATGAACCTTGAGCCTATTACACAGAGTAAAGTAAATCAGAAAGAGAAAAAACAAATACAGTGTATAAACTCATATATGTGGAATTTAGAAAGACAGTACCGATGATCCTACATGCAGGTAGGATGACACAGATGTAAAGAACAGACTTTTGGACTCAGTGGGAGAAGGCGAGGGTGGGATGATTTGAGAGAATAGCATTGATACATGTACATTACCATATGTAAAATAGATGACCAGTGCAAGTTGAATGCATGAAGCTAGGCACCAAAATCCCATTTTCTGGGACAACCCAGAGGGATAGGCTAGGGAGGGGTTCAGGATTGAGGGGACACGTGTATACCTGTGGCCAATTCATGTTGATGTATGGCAAAAAAATCACAATATTGTAAAGTAATTGTCCTTCAATTAAAACAAATAAATTTAAAAAAAGAAAATGCTTTCTAAGACATAACACACAGATTTTAATGCTACAGGAATAAACAAACTTATATCTCATTTTCAAAAAATATGTTGATTGTAATGGTTCCTATCTTGATTGATAAAGATATATTTGAGCCTAGTTATAATGATTTAAAATTCATAGCCTGAAACCGCAATTACTTTTTCACCAACCTCAACACATCTCTGCCTCCCTTCTCTAAATATGCTGATCCTCCATGGCTCAGCTGAATTCCTATTCCTTCCTAGTCTTCCTCTTCTGGTCACATAATTATAGTTAACTTTGAACTCCCTTGTTTTGGGACTCCCATTTTGGAGGTTTGCATTGTCATTTAGATATCTTATGGCTTTTTAGTTGCTTTGCATGTGCTTACTTTGTCTTTCAGACTGCACAGAAAGGGACTAATTACAGAACTCTTTTATGTGCACGATAGGGGGCTTACCTGGTGGCTCAGATGGTAAAGAATCTACTGCAATGCTGGAGACCCAGGTTCCATCCCTGGGTTGGGAAGATCCCCTGGAGAAGGAAATGGCAACCCACTCCAGTATTCTTGCCTGGAGACTTCCATGGACAGAGGAACCTGGTGGGGTACAGTCCCTGTGGACAGAAATAATCAGAGTGGCTGAGTGACTAACACTTATTTACACTTACAGAAAGTACATAGTGCTCAGCCCATCTTTGGGCCCTTGAGATAGAGGCTTGCTTGATTGACTCGGTGACAGCCTGCAGCATCAGACAACTAGAACAGATGAAGTACTGAAGACTCAAGACTGAGGGAAAATGCAGAGATAACGAGGATGATGATGAGAGTGTAAATTCCTAGGCAGGTGGATAAGAAATCTGTGGTCCCTGAGGAGGAGAAAGGGATCTGGGGCTCTCAAGGAGGAGATAGGGGTCTGGAATTCTCAAGGAGGAAAGGACAAATGTTTTTTTCCTACATTCCTTAGTAAGGATTATATAACAATAATGTATCCTGTTTGAGGGCAAGTTTCTCCTTCCTGAAAACCTTCTGACTAATCCTGCTATCTTAAAATGTATATTATGGGAGTGGGTCTAGTAAGATCTTTACAACCTTGAGATATTTTGATTTACTGTAATAACCAATTAAAAAGTATATAATTCTCTTGTTAAGACTAGGGATTGGGGCACTCTCCATCCCCCTTCTGATGTCTATGTTGGAAGCTTTCTCTGTCCATTTTTATACTTTAGTAAAACTCTGCTACACAAAAGCTCTTGAGTGATCAAGCCTGGTCTCTGGTCCTGAAGCTAAATCTTCATTGGAGATCACAAATCCAACACCCTTCACCATAAGCTATCAATGATAATGGTAACTGGGACTCCAGAGAGTGTCCTGGTAACTACAAGTGCATATCACAACTTGCTTATGGGTTTCTTGTTGAAGTTTCTATTTCTTGAGATTGCTAAGGAAAAAAAAAGTCCATGCTCAGAGGAATGAGCATAAATGAGCTATGAAGTTCTCAGCCTGTCAGTCTGGATATCAAAACATGCTGTCATGTTTGGCCCTTGGCTGGTTCATTCCATCCTCGCCTATAGCTCAGTTGGTAAAGAATCTGCCTGCAATGCAGTTTCAATTCCTGGATCAGGAAGTTCTCCTGGAGAAGGGATAGGCTACCCCCTCCAGTATTCTTGGGCTTCCCTGGTGGCTCAGCAGGTAAAGAATCTGCCTGCAATATGGGAGACCTGGGCTTGATCCCTGGGTTGGGAAGATCCCCTGGAGAAGGGAAAGGCTACCCACTCTAATATTCTGGGCTGGAGAATTGCATGGAGTATGGCTGAGTGACTTTCACTGGAATCTTTAATACTTCACATGAAAGCACAAGGTCAGTCTGTTTCATTCACATGGATCTTGGTAAACCTTGCAAAAGAGTGAAGCATGTTTTCTATTCTTTCCCAGTATACAATACACTTGTGAATTTACTGGAATGCTCTGGGCCCACTCAAGACAGGAAATGAGTTTAGTGTTGGTACATCATAGTGCTATTTCTGAAAATGAGATGTTCTGTGGCTCTAAGTACCAGAAACATGCAGACAGCCACACAAAAAGGAGCTCACATCTGGAGAAGTAAGAGCTGCTGCCAGCATTTCCTTCTGATGTGATAAACCTGAGGATGTGGGCATGTAGCAAAATATTTTCCGTTTAGCAAAAAATTAAACCATAAACAAGAGAAGGAAGGAAAAAATTCTATAAATCTATCATTTCCTGATCACCCATAGGGAGTCCAAAGTAAAAATACTGCAAGCTGCACTCTCTAGAGCTTGACTTCAAGGCTGGAGTCTTCTTGAGACTTTGTGGCTTAGTGTGGGGGTTCTATCACAGGCCCTGCAAGCAGTGTCATTCAGCTGGACCAGAGAAAATAATAGGAGTCCTAGGCAAAAAAATTCCAAGAAAAAAAAAATCTCTTTCCTTCTGATGACAATATTAATAATGACAATGATAAAAACAATAGAAACTAATTGAGCAACAGCTATGTGCTAGTAATCTGGCCTTGGTGCTTTATACATTCTAGTTCACATTATCTTCATGAAAGGTCCCTAAGGTAATCACTAGCATTATCTCCATTCTACAGATAAGTAAACAGAGACATAGGCTTCCCTGGTAGCTCAGCGGTCAAGAATCTGCCAATGCAGGAGCCATGGGTTTGATCCCTGGGTTGAGAAGATCCTCTGGAGGAGGAAATGGCAACCCACTTCAGTATTCCTGCCTGGAGAATCCCATGGACAGAGAAGCTTGGTGGGCTAGAGTCCATGGGATCACAAAGAGTTGGACATGACTCAAGCAACTGAGCATGCAGACACTCAAACAGAGGTACAGAGAGGACAAAAGACTTGTCTAAGGTTAGAGCATAAAAAGTCAAGGAGGTAAACTCCAGTTTCTAGTCTCTATTCAAATAAGCATAATATAAAGATAGTCCTACTAAGAAGATATAAACATTTATGTTTTTAGTCATGTCTAATTCTGTGGTTGTGTGATTACACACACAATATCACTAAGGAGGTATAAAGAAACATAGCTCTAAGTCCTAATCTAGTTCCCAACTTGAGCATATTTGGATTGAGGCAAAGGTAGCAATAGAAGGTCCCCTGGAGAAGGGTTAGGCTACCCACTCCAGTATTCTTGGGCTTCCCTGGTAGTGCAGATGGTAAAGAATCTGCTTGAAGGTGTGAGACCTGGGTTTGATCCCTGGGTTGGGAAGGTTCCCCTGGAGAAGGGCACGGCAAACCACTCCAGCATTCTTGTCTGGAGAATCCCATGGACAGAGGAGCCTGAACTACAGTTCATAGGTTCACAAAGAGTCAGACATGACTGAGCGACTGACTGAGTACACATGCAAAGATAGCTAATCATAACTCTAAACAATCTCTTTAACTTGTAAACTATTATTATTTGATTAGGTTTAAAGCACTTAACCTGAATGAGAGACTTGCTGTACCAGAGGTGATAGTATAAACAGACACAAATATAGTAACTAGATGGTTCTGGAAGATGTGTCTTTTGGGTTTCTGAGATCATCTATGATATATCCTTGTACACAAGATATTGCCCATGTTAGAAGTATAGACCTCACAATAAAAGACTACATATTTTTCATAAAATCCTGCTTGCTATGTCCTCTATATAGTGTAAAATGCAGCAAAATTCTACATATAAACAATAGTGTATCTGAGAATATGAGAAAGGTTAAATTGGATGGACACACTTCTGCTTAAAAAGTCTTATCTTCTCAGCTCCTATGCTCCCTTGAAACTGCTCAGAGTCCAGTCACAGGTTGTTCAGTCACTCAGTCGTGTCTGGCTCTTTGTGACCCCATGAGCTGAAGCACACTTCCTTTTTCTTCATTATCTCCCAGAGTTTTCTCAAACTCATCTCCATTGAGTTGGTGATGTTATCCAACCATCTCATTCTGTGTTGCCCCCTTCTCTTCCTGTCTTCAGTCTTTCCCTGCAAAATGGAGTAGAAAGACATGCAGTCATCTTCTCCTCTGAGAACACCAAAATCACAACTGTTGAACAACCATCAACAGGAGGATGTTGGAACCCACCAAAAAACAAACAAACAAACAAACAAAAAACCCATGTCTAAGAGCAAAGGAGAAGCCACAACAAGATGGTAGGAGGGGTGCAATCACGAAAAAATAAAATCCTGTAATCACTGAGTGGGTGACCCACAAACTGGAGAACAATAATACCAAGAAATTCTTTCACTGCTGCAAAGTTTCTAGGCCCCACATAGACTTCCCAACCTGGGGATTTAGCAAAGGGACTGGGAATCCCCAGGGAATCTGACTTTGAAGGACAGCAGGATTTAATTACAGATTGTCCATAGACTGGAGGAAACAGAGACTCTATAGGGCACAAACAAAACCCAGGGGAAAGGAGCAGTAACCTCACAAGAGACTGAGCCAGATCTGCCTGTGGGTATTTGAGGGTCTTCTGCAGAGGTGTGGGTTGGCAGTCATCTGCCATGGGGAAAGGGACACTGGAAGCAGCAGTCTTGGGAAGCATGTATTGGCATAAGTCCTTTCGGAGGTGACCAGTAGCCCTACCATAGAGCCCATAGATTCCAGGACTGAGTCAATCAGTTATCAGTTCAATCACTCATTCATATCCAACTCTTTATAACCCCATGGATTGCAGCATGCCAGGCCTCCCTGTCCGACAACAACTCCCAGAGTTTACTTAAACTCATGTCCATTGAGCTGGCGATGCCATCCAATCATCTCACCCTCTGTCGTCCCCTTCTTCTCTCACCTTCAATCTTTCCCAGCATCAGGGTCTTTTCAAATGAGTCAGTTCTTTGCATCAGGTGGCAAAAGTATTGGAGTTTCAGCTTCAGCATCAATCCTTCCAATGAATATTCAGAACCGATTTCCTTTAGGATGGACTGGTTGGATCTCCTTGCAGTCCAAGGGAATTTCAAGAGTCTTCTCCAACACCATAGTTCAAAAGCATCAATTCTTTAGTGCTCAGCTTTCTTTATAGTCCAATTCTCACATCCATACATGACTACTGGAAAAACCATAGCCTTGACTATACACACCTTTGTTGCCAAAGTAATGTCTGGGCTTTTTAATATGCTGTCTAAATTGATTATAACTTTTCTTCCAAGGAGCAAACATCTTTTAATTTCATGGCTGCAGTCACCATCTGCAGTGATTTTAGAGCCCCCCAAAATAAAGTCTCTCACTGTTTCCACTATTTCCCCATTTATTTGCCATGAAGTGATGGGACCGGTTGCCATGATCTTTGTTTTCTGAATGTTGAGTTTTAAGCCAACTTTTTCACTCTTCTCTTTCATTTTCATCAAGAGGCTCTTTAGTTCTTTACTTTCTGCCATAGTGTGGTGTCATCTGCATATCTGAGGTTATTGATATTTCTCCTGGCAGTCTTGATTCCAGGTTGTGCTTCATCCAGCCTGGCATTTCACATGATATTCTCTGCATAAAATTTAAATAAGCAGGGTGACAATATACAGCCTTGATGTACTCCTTTCCCAATTTGAAACCAGTCTATTGTTCCATGTCCAGTTCTAACTTTTACTTTTTGACTTACAAAAAGATTTCTCAGGAAGCAGGTCTGGTCGTCTGGTATTTCCATCTCTTTAAGAATTTTCCACAGTTCGTTTTGATTCACATAGTCAAAGGCTTTGGCATAGTCAATAAAGTAGAAGTAGACGTATTTCTGGAACTCTCTTGTTTTTTCAATGATCCAATGGATGTTGGCAATTTGATCTCTGGTTCCTCTGCCTTTTCTAAATCCAGCTTGATGAACTACTAGAATTTCATGATTCATGTACTGTTGAAGCTTGGCTTGGAAAATTTGGGTATTACTTTACTAGCGTGTGAGATGAGGGCAATTGTGTGATAGTTTGAACATTCTTGGGCTTCCCTGGTGGCTCAGAGGGTAAAGTGTCTGCCTACAATGTGGGAGACCTGGGTTTGATCTCTGCGTTGGGAAGATCCCCTGGAGAAGGGAATGGCAACCCACTCAGGTATTCTTGCCTGGAAAATCCCATGGACAGAGAAACCTGGTAGACTATAGTCCTTGGGGTCTCAAAGAGTAGGACACGGCTGAGAAACTTCAATTTTGAGCATTCCTTGGCATTGCCTTTCTTTGGAATTGGAATGAAAACTAACCTTTTCCAGTTCTGTGGACACTGCTGAGTTTTCCAAATTTTCTGGCATATTGAGTGCAGCACTTTCACAGCATCATCTTTTAGGATTGGTAATAGCTCAACTGGAACTCTATCACCTCAACTAGCTTTGTTTGAAGTGATGCTTCCTAAGCCCCACTTGACTTCACATTCCAGGATGTCTGGCTCTAGGTGAGTGATCACATCATCGTGATTATCTGGGTTGTGAAAATCTTTTTTGTGTAGTTCTTCTGTATATTCTTACCACCTCTTAATACCTTCTGTTAGGTCTACACCATTTCTGTCCTTTATTGAGCCCATATTTGCATGAAATGTTCCCTTGGTATCTCTAAATTTCCTGAAGAGATCTCTATTCTTTCCCATTCTATTGTTTTCCTCCATTTCTTTGCATCGATCACTGAGGAAGGCTTTCTTATCTCTCCTTGTTATTCTTTGGAACTCTGCATCCAAACGGGTCTATCTTTCCATTTCTCCTTTGCCTTTAGCTTCTCTTCTTTTCTCAACTATTTGTAAGGCTCCTCAGCCAACCATTTTGCCTTTTTGCATTTCTTTTTCTTGGGGATGGTCTTTATCACTGTCTCCTGTACAATGTCATGAACCTCCATCCATAGTTCTTCAAGCACTCTGTCAGATCGAATCCCTTGAATCTATTTGTTCCTTCCACTGGATAACCATAAGGGTTTGATTTTGGTCATACCTGAATGGTCTAGTCGTTTTCTCCACTTTCTTCAATTTCAGTCTGAATTTGGCAATAAGCAGTTCATGATCTGAGCCACAGTCAGCTCCTGATCTTGTTTTTGCTGACTGTATAGAGCTTCTCCATTTTTGGCTGCAAAGAATATAATCAAGCTGATTTCAGTATTGACCTTCTGGTGATGTCCATGTGTAGATTCTTCTCTTATGTTGTTAGAAGAGAGTGTTTGCTATGACCAGTACGTTCTCTTGGAAAAACTCTATTAGATTTTGGCCTGCTTCATTCTGTACTCCAAGGCCAAATTTGCCTATTACTCCAGGTGTTTCTTGACTTCCTACTTTTGCATTCCGGTCCCCTATAATGAAAAGGACATCTTTTTTGGGTGTTAGTTCTAAAAGGTCTTGTAGGTCTTCATAGTTGAACAGTTGTTCAACTTCAGCTTCTTCAGCATTATTGGTCAGGTCATAGACTTGGATTACTGTGATATTGAATGGTTTGCCTTGGAAATGAACAGAGATCATTCTGCCATTTTTGAGAATGCATCCAAGTACTGCATTTTGGGCTCTTTTGTTGGCTATGATGGCTACTCCATTTCTTCTAAGGGATTCTTGCCCACAGTGGTAGATATAATGGTCATCTGAGTTAAATTCACCCATTCCAGTCCGTTTTAGTTCCTGATTCCTAAAATGTCAATATTGACTCTTGCCATCTCCTGTTTGACCACTTCCAATTTGCCTTGATTCATGGACCTAACATTCCAGGTTCCTATTCAATATTGCTCTTTACAACATTGGACTTTACTTCCATGACCAGTCACATCCACAACTGAGTGTTGTTTCTGCTTTGGCTCCGTCTCTTCATTCTTTCTGGAGTTATTTCTCCACTGATCTCCAGTAGCATATTGGGCATCTACCGACCTGGGGAGTTCATCTTTCGGTGCCCTATCTTTTTGCCTTTTCATATTCTTCATGGGATTCTCAAGGAAAGAATACTGAAGTGGTTTGCCATTCCCTTCTCCAGTGGACCACATTTTGTCAGAACTCTTCACCATGACCCGTCCATCTTGGGTGGCCCTACATGGTATGGCTCATAGTTTCATTGAATTAGACAAGGCTGTGTTCCATGTGATCAGATTGGTTAGTTTTCTTTCTTTCTTTTTTTTTTTTTATGTTTGGCATGGCTTTGGATTTTGTTTTTTATTTTATTATTATTTTTTTAAATTTGATTTTATTTTTAAACTTTACATAATTGTATTAGTTTTGCCAAATATCTGATTGTGGTTTTCAGTCTGTCTGCCCTCTGATGGAGAAGGATAAGAGGCTTATGGAAGTTTCCTGATGGGAGAGACTGACTGAGGGGGAAACTGGGTCTTGTTCTGATGGATGGAGCCAAGCTCAGTAAATCTTTAATTCAATTTTCTATTGAAGGGTGGGGCTCTATTCCCTCCCTGTTATTTGACCTGAGGCCAAACTATGGTGGAGGCAATGAAGATAATGGCAATCTCCTGGTGCCCCCAACCCTGCAGCAGGCCACCGCCCACCCATGCTTTTGCTGGAGACTCCTGGACACTCACAGGCATGTCTGGGTCAGTCTCTTGTGGGGTCACTGCTCCTTTCTTCTGGGTCCTGGTACACACAAAGTTCTGTTTGTGCCAGTCCTGTGTTAAGTTCTGGTGGCTCTATGGTGGGGTTAATGGTGACCTCCTCCAAGAGGGCTTACGCCATACCAAGGTTTACCACTCCCAGAACCCCTGCCCCCGCAGCAGTCCACTGCTGACCCATACCTCTTCAGGAGACACTCAAACACAGTTCTGTCTCAGTCTCTGTGGAGTCTCTGGGTCCTGATGCACACGAGGTAGGTATGAGCTCTCTAAGCATCTCTGGTGAATATGGGGTTTTATTACAAATTCAATTTTGTCCCTCTTACCATCTTGCTGGGGCTTCTCTTCCCTTGGACTGAGTCACCTTAGGCCAAACAATTAAATCTGCAGAAAATTGGATTAACGATTTACTAAGCATGGCCCTGTCCACCAGAGTAAGATCCAGTTTTCCCCACAGCCAGTCCCTCCTATCAGGAAGCCTACACAAGCCTCTTATCTACATCCATCAGAGGGCAGACATAAGAAGCAAGAACTATATCCCACAGTCTCCAGAAGGAAAACCACAATCATAGAAAGCTAACCAAAATGATCACAGCCTTGTGTAACTCAGGGAAGTTAGGAGCCATGCCATGCAGGGCCACCCAAGACAGACAGGTCATGGTGGAGAGTTCTGACAAAACATGGTCTGCTGGAGAAGGGAATGGCAAACCACTTCAGTCAGTATTCTTGCCAGTTGCAGGAGACATCAAAATAGTCAAAAAAGGTATATTTTATAATCTTTATCTGCTGACCTAACACGAGGTACTTCATGCCACTGACAATAGCTTGGTTTCTGGTACACCACTCTTTCATAATTCCTCCTCCATCTCTCCAACATCTCCTTTCCAGTTCCCATTACAAGTCTACCTCTTAGATGCTGTCATTCTACAAAGTTTTGTCCTTTATTTTCTCTTCTCACTCCATACCATTTCCCTGAGTTATCTCTTCCACCTCAAAAGCTTCTGGTATTCTCTTATAGTCCAGTTCAGTTCAGTCACTCAGTTGTGTCTGACTCTTTGCGACCCCATGAATCGCAGCATGCCAGGCCTCCCTGTCCATCACCAACTCCGGAGTTCACTCAGACTCACGTCCATCAAGTCAGTGATGCCATCCAGCCATCTCATCCTCTGTCATCCTCTTCTCCTCCTGCCCCCAATACCTCCCAGCATCAGAGTCTTTTCCAATGAGTCAACTCCTGACATGAGGTGGCTAAAGTACTGGAGTTTCAGCTTTAGCATCATTCCTTCCAAAGAAATCCCAGGGCTGATCTCCTTCAGAATGGACTGGTTGGATCTCCTTGCACAGTCCAAGGGACTCTCAAGAGTCTTCTCCAACACCACAGTTCAAAAGCATCAATTCTACAAGTAATAAATGCTGGAGGGGGTGTGGAGAAAAGGGAACCCTCTTACACTGTTGGTGGGAATGCAAACTAGTACAGCCACTATGGAGAACAGTGTGGAGATTCCTTAAAAAACTGGAAATAGAACTGCCTTATGATCCAGCAATCCCACTGCTGGGCATACACACTGAGGAAACCAGAAGGGAAAGAGACACGTGCACCCTAATGTTTATCACAGCACTGTTTATAATAGCCAGGACATGGAAGCAACCTAGATGTCCATCAGCAGATGAATGGATAAGAAAGCTGTGGTACATATACACAATGGAGTATTACTTAGCCATTAAAAAGAATACATTTGAATCAGTTATAATGAGGTGGATGAAACTGGAGCCTATTATACAGAGTGAAGTAAGCCAGAAAGAAAAACACCAATACAGTATACTAACGCATATATATGGAATTTAGAAAGATGGTAACAATAACCTTGTGTACGAGACAGCAAAAGAGACACTGATGTATAGAACAGTCTTATGGACTCTGAGAGAGAGGGAGAGGGTGGGAAGATTTGGGAGAATGGCATTGAAACATGTAAAATATCATGTATGAAACGAGTTGCCAGTCCAGGTTCGATGCACGATACTGGATGCTTGGGGCTGGTGCACTGGGACGACCCAGAGGGATGGAATGGGGAGGGAGGAGGGAGGAGGGTTCAGGATGGGGAACACATGTATACCTGTGGTGGATTCATTTTGATATTTGGCAAAACTAATACAATTATGTAAAGTTTAAAAAAAAAAAAAGAAAGAAACACTAAAAACAAAAACAAAAACAAAAAAACAAAAGCATCAATTCTTTGGCACTCAGCCTTCTTCACAGTCCAACTCTCACATCCATACATGACTACTGGAAAAAGCATAGCCTTGACTAGACGAACTTTTGTTGGCAAAGTAATGTCTCTGCTTTTGAATATGCTATCTAGGTTGGTCATAACTTTCCTTCCAAGAAGTAAGCGTCTTTTAATTTCATGGCTGCAGTGATTTTGGAGCCCCAAAAAATAAAGTCTGACACTGTTTCCACTGTTTCCCCATCTATTTCCCATGAAGTGATGGGACCAGATGCCATGATCTTCGTTTTCTGAATGTTGAGCTTTAAGCCAACTTTTTCACTCTCCACTTTCACTTTCATCAAGAGGCTTTTTAGTTCCTCTTCACTTCTTTCTGCCATAAGGGTGGTGTCATCTGCATATCCAAAGTTATTGATATTACTCCCGTCAATCTTGATTCCAGCTTGTGCTTCTTCCAGTCCAGCGTTTCTCATATGTACTCTGCATATTAGTTAAATAAGCAGGGTGACAATATACAGCCTTGACGTACTCCTTTTCCTATTTGGAACCAGTCTGTTGTTCCATGTCCAGTTCTAACTGTTGCTTCCTGACCTGCATACAGATTTCTCAAGAGGCAGGTCAGGTGGTCTGGTATTCCCATCTCTTTCAGGATTTTCCACAGTTTATTGTGACATACAAATCTGGATCTCCTGATCAGCCTTTAGTCAGAAGTGGTAGAGCTATCTAACTGACTGCCACTGGACATCTCCACATCAGTGTGCCATAAAATCTTCAACTTAAAATTTCCCTGAATGTACGTACTTCTTCCCACCCGTTATATTTATCTCTTCTTGGATTCTCTCTTTTGGTTAACCAAAAAACCACTCAACCTAAAATATCAAGCAAGAATGCTAATCATTATCCCTGAATACCTCCTCCTCCCCTTCACACCTCTTACTTAGTTGACTACATTTTCAATCTTCCTCAAAATGTATTCTTTCCACTCAAAACCACTAGTATTGCTTTAGTTCATGTCTTTCTGGTGTCTTATCTAGATTTTCATACTAGTTTTATAACTAGGTTCCCTGACCATCCCTACTCTTACTCATTCTCTACATAGTCACCAGCATTCACTTTCTAAAACACACATCTAGTCATTGCTCCATACTTTTCAAGGACCCTCTTCATTACCTGTATAATAAAGTCCAATGTGCTAAACATGGTTTCATATTAGGATTGTCTTCATCATAAGTGATGGACACTCAATTTAAAGTTGTTCAGGTAGAACCCAGGTAATGAGAGTGTACAGGAATTGATCAAAAGCTTTGGGCACACTACTCAAGTGATATCACTTGGGCTTCATCTTTCTATTTCTTTTGATCTCTCTCACTGCATCCTTGGATTCTGCCTTCTTTAGTGTGATTGCTCCCTACAACTTGCATGCAGCAGGAGACAGTAGCTGCTATCTATACAGTTCAAGATTCCAAAGGAAGAAGACTATCCCAATTGCCATACATCAAATCTTAGAGAAAACTCTTATTGGCCTACTTGGGTCATGTGCTTTGAATTAATCACTGTAACCAAGGAAGACAGAACCCTAAACTGGGTAGTTTTGAGTCATTGTCTGTCTCTAAGAGGTTTCCATGAAAGATAGCCCAATCAAGATCATAAAGAGTAGGGAAAGTGTGGTTCCCCAAAGAAAAGAAAATCATGGTGCTATCATCACTTGAAGGGGAAAAAGACACTGATCAGAAAAGAATGACATAAGTCATGACACACTGTCTTGCCATGATCTTGATCACTGTCAGTCTCTCCCATCACTACTCTTTCTTTCCATCACTGGACTAGTTATAGTCTCTTGAGTGTGCCAGCTCATTTCAGACCTTCCTGCTTTTGCAAGTGCTGTTTTTCTCTGCCTGGAATGTCTGGCAGGCTAAGTTTTATTCCTTTTTACAGCTCCAGCTGAAATACCTTCTTTTCTGAGAGCCCTTTGCTGACTTCCAGCTCACAAGGGAAATACTTCCTCTTTTGTACCACTATTACACATAGTACTTACCAACATTATTATGCTCTTTTTCACCCTATATTGTAATTCTTCACTTTTTTTGGCTGACTAGTCCAACAACCTTGAAGAGTACTGCTAGATCCTTAAAACATATCACAGATGCAGAGTAGATGCTCAGTAAATTGTTGCATTAAGTGTTACACGAATAAATATATGATTGGCTGTTTTCCAGTGGTAGAAATAACATATAAAGCTTATTATTTTTGCTAGATATCAGGAACATCCTTTGAGTCATCTTTCTGCTCCTTCAACCTACCTCTTGATGCATGTGCATGTTATACATACATGTATGCAAAAATTCCTCCAAAAGGATAAAGAGTGCTACCTCCTTGGGATGGATACACAGAGATTATCCTTACTGTCCTTTTATGCACTTTTTACAGCCAGAAAAATAGCACACTGATCTTTGAAATTCTTTTTTCTTTCTGGATAAGTGGAGAAGTATGAAACAAGTATAAGGCTAAAGGGTACCTGAAAGGGAGAAGGGGAAGCCAGATGGAGATGAAAGGATGAAGGAGAATGATAGAATCCTAAATGACAAACTTTCTGGACACTTCACTTTTGCTCATTGTCAGCCAAGTTTGTTTTGATGATGAGAAAATGGTATGTGAAACTATTTGTACCCATATCACATGACTTTGCAAGTTTAGTTTTGCTCAATACAGCTAAATTCCTCTCAGAGAAGTGTTGTTCTTGGAAAATGCATTAGTGGTATAAGACTCGGATTTATTTGCCCAATGGAATTTATGTCATCTTAGATCATTAGTCACCATTCTACATCTATTTAATCTCTGGAAAAATGGAAATCATTAATCCTGCTTTGGCTTTCAACCCTAAGGGCTATGTGAAGTTCTCAAATGAGACTTCTGAGAAAGTATTTTGTATGATGTTAAATCAATATGTGTAAGAGTGAGTTATTAACATTCAGTTCAGTTCAGTTGCTCAGTCGTGTCCGACTCTTTGCAACCCCGTGAACTGCAGCACAACAGGCCTCTCAGTCCATCACCAACTCTCGGAGTTCACTCAGAGTCATGTCCATCGAGTCAGTGATGCCATCCAGCCATCTCATCCTCTGTCGTCCCCTTCTCCTCTTGCCCCCAATCCCTCCCAGCATCAGAGTCTTTTCCAATGAGTCAACTCTTCGCATGAGGTGGCCAAAGTACTGAAGTTTCAGCTTTAGCATCAGTCCTTCCAAAGAACACCCAGGACTGATCTCCTTCAGAATGGACTGGTTGGATCTCCTTGCAGTCCAAGGGATTCTCAAGAGTCTTCTTCAACACCACAGTTCAAAAGCATCAATTTTTTGGTGCTCAGCTTTCTTTACAGTCCAACTCTCACATCCATACATGACCACAGGAAAAACCATAGCCTTGACTAGACGGACCTTCGTTGGCAAAGTAATGTCTCTGCTTTTGAATATGCTCTCTAGGTTGGTCATAACTTTCCTTCCAAGGAGTAAGCGTCTTTTAATTTCATGGCTGCAGTCACCATCTGCAGCGATTTTGGAGCCCCAAAAAATAAAGTCTGACACTGTTTCCACTGTTTCCCCATCTATTTCCCATGAAGTCATGGGACCGGATGCCATGATCTTCGTTTTCTGAATGTTGAGCTTTAAGCCAACTTTTTCACTCTCCTCTTTCACTTTCATCAAGAGGCTTTTTAGTTCCTCTTCACTTTCTGCCATAAGGGTGGTGTCATCTGCATATCTGAGGTTATTGATGTTTCTCCCGTCAATCTTGATCCCAGCTTGTGCTTCTTCCGGCCCAGCGTTTCTCATGATGTACTCTGCATCTAAGTTAAATAAGCAGGGTGACAATATGCAGCCTTGACGTACTCCTTTTCCTATTTGGAACCAGTCTGTTGTTCCATGTCCAGTTCTAACTGTTGCTTCCTGACCTGCATATAGGTTTCTCAAGAAGCAGGTCAGGTGTTCTGCTATTCCCATCTCTTGAAGAATTTTCCACAGTTTATTGTGATCCTCACAGTCAAAGGCTTTGGCATAGTCAATAAAGCAGAAATAGATGTTTTTCTGGAACTCCCTTCCTTTTTCCATGATCCAGCAGATGTTAGCAATCTTATCTCTGATTCCTCTGCATTTTCTAAAACCAGCTTGAATATCTGGAAGTTCATGGTTCACATATTGCTGAAGCCTGGCTTGGAGAATTTTGAGCATTACTTTACTAGTGTGTGAGATGAGTGCAAATGTGCGGTAGCTTGAGCATTCTTTGGTATTGCCTTCTTTGGGACTGGAATGAAAACGGACCTTTTCCAGTCCCGTGGCCACTGCTGAGTTTTCCAAATTTGCTGGCATATTGAGTTCAGCACTTTCACAGCATCATCTTTTAGGATTTGAAAGAGCTCAACTGGAATTCCATCACCTCCACTAGCTTTGTTTGTAGTGATGCTTTCTAAGGCCCACTTGATTTCACATTCCAGGATGTCTGGCTCTAGGTGAGTGATCACACCATCATGATTATCTTGGTCGTGAAGATCTTTTTTGTATAGTTCTTCTGTGTATTCTTGCCATGTCTTCTTAATATCTTCTGCTTCTGTTAGGTCCATACCATATCTGTCCTTTATTGACCCATCTTTGCATGAAATGTTCCCTTGAGAATAGTTAAAATTCCTCCATAGAAGGGTGTTAAAGTGAAAGCAAACCACCTTATTTTGAAGTTTAACTTTTTTTTTTAACATTATTTTCTACAGTTGGATTTTAAAGATACAGTAATATGATTGTGAATACATTTAGAAGGATTTTCCTTAATTTTGCAGACAACATACAAATCTGTTTTACCTGAAAGAAAAAAAGAAAGGAATGGAGGAGAAATAAAGAAAAAATCTACAGCCAAATTTGTTAAGGTGGAGATGCTTGTTAGAAGAGCTCAAGAGTTCTGATAATCTAAGATCACAAATAGCTGCAGGGTGACCCTGTCAAGAGAGGACTCAAGTGGTCTTGTTCAAATTCCAGTGTTTTCTGAAGCACTATGGTATTGTGGGAACATATTTCTTTGCCTTCTATTTGGAAGTGCTGGGGAAATTTCCAGTTGAAAAAGAAAATTATATATATAAAATAGATAACTAATGAGAATTTACTATATAGCACAAGGGAAACTCAATGCTCTGGGGTGACCTAAATGGAAAGGAAATCCAAAAAACAGTGATATATGTATACATAGAACTGAAATATCAATAACCTCAGATATGCAGATAACACCATCCTTATGGCAGAAAGCAAAGAAGAACTAAAGAGCCTCTTGATGAAAATGAAAGAGAGTGAAAACGTTGGCTTAAAACTCAGCATTTACAAAACTAAGATCATGGCACCTGGTCCCATCATTTCATGGCAAATAGATGGGGAAACAATGGAAACAGTGAGAGACTTTAGTTTTTTGGGCTCCAAAATCACTGCAGATGGTGACTGCAGCCATGAAATGAAAAGATGCTTAATCTTTGGAAGAAAAACTATGACCAACCTAGAGAGCATATTAAAAAACAGAGACTTTACTTTGTCAACAAAGGTCCATCTAGTCAAGGCTATGGTTTTTCCAGTGGTCATGTATGGATGTGAGAGTTGGACTGTGAAGAAAGCTGAGCACCAAAGAATTGATGCCTTTGAACTGTGGTGTTGGAGAAGACTCTTGAGAGTCCCTTGGACTGCAAGGAGATCCAACCAGTCCATCCTAAAGGAGATCAGTCCTGGGTGTTCATTGGAAGGACTGATGTTGAAGCTGAAACTCCAATATTTTGGCCACATGATGCAAAGAACTGACTTGTTGGAAAAGACCCTGATGCTGCAAAAGATTAAAGGCAGGAGAAGAAGGGGATGACAGATGATGAGATGGTTGGATGGTGTCACTGACTCGATGGACATGAGTTTGAATAAGCTCTGGGAGTTGGTGCTGCAGTCACAAAGAGTTGGACATGGATGAATAATGAACTAAACTGAATCGACAGCTGATTCAATACTTTGGCCACCTGATGAGAAGAGTTTACTTAATTGAAAAGACCTCAATGCTGACAAAGATTGAAGGCAGGGGGAGAAAGGGGCAACCCAGGATGAGATTGTTGGATGGCATCACCGACTCAATAGATGTGAGTTTGAGCAAGCTCCAGGAGATAGTAAGGACAGGGAAGCCTGACGTGCTGCACAGTCCATGGGGTCACAAAGAGTCGGACACAACTGAGTGACAGAACGACAAGAGCTGATTCACTTTGCTGTATAGCAGAAACTAACACAACATTGTAAAGCAGCTATACTCTAATAAAAATTAACTTCAAAATTAAAAAATAAAACAATATCATGAAGCCACAAGATCTGATTCAACTGAAAAATATACTGTTTTTAAGACTATAAAGAAAGCTGAGCGCCAAAGAATCAGTGATAATGGAAGATGGAAAAGTAAAGACAAGATCAAAGTAACACCACCTTCCATATGCAGGCTTAATATTTTTCTAAGTTCTTTTATGCGCACCCTCTTATTGAAACTCACTGACAAGAGATTATGGGAATTTTATAGGCACAGTGTTTAAGCATACATAATCAGTTGTTTCGGAGAAGACAATGGCAACCCACTCCAGTACTCTTGCCTGGAAAATCCCATGGATGGAGGAGCCTGGTGGGCTGCAGTCCATGGGGTTGCTACGAGTCGGACACGACTGAGCGACTTCACTTTCACTTTTCACTTT
Source organism: Bubalus bubalis (assembly GCF_019923935.1). NCBI lineage: Eukaryota > Metazoa > Chordata > Mammalia > Artiodactyla > Bovidae > Bubalus > Bubalus bubalis. The sequence goes on from NC_059161.1 coordinate 40,471,504, forward strand.
CATGCATTGGAGAAGGAAATGGCAACCCACTCCAGTGTTCTTGCCTGGAGAATCCTAGGGATGGGGAAGCCTGGTGGGCTGCCATCTATGGGGTCGCACAGAGTCGGACACAACTGAAGCGACTTAGCAGCAGCAGCAGCAGCAATCAGTTGTTTTCCCTCTTGCTAATAAAACTGATCTCCTCCACCCCATCCTCTCCTCTCTGCTCACTATAAGATTTCAAGGAATGATGCCAGGTTCCATCCACAGATCTAGTCACCTGAAACAAGCGTGGGCAGCTGGCAAGATCAGATCCTTTGGGAATTAAGAAACCTACCCTGACTTACTGACTCAGCAGCGCGGACAATGACCTAAAGAAACTCTTTCTTCAGCCTCACCCCTCTCACTTACTTTTGCTGTGGTGTAAATGGTATTGCCTGAAGAATAGAAGTACAAAGAGGTAAATTCAAGGCGGAGATAAACTCAAGCAGAGAAAGTACCAGGAGTTCATGCCATAGCCCTGAGCTAAAGCTAAACACTCCTATATTCACCTCAACATGACTGTCAATCAGAAGGCTGCCCTCATCTAGCTTCACATTACCACATGGGAGAGGGAGCCTCAACTAACAAATGCTCATGGGAAAAAAGATTTTACTTCCTTTCACCATGTAAAGTGTACAGAGTTGGGTGAGCACACACTTAACAAGTTTTACCACAACTTGTTGAGCTTTATCTTTAGAACTGTTGAAATCCTATCTTTGGGATTCTTTCCTCAATATCACAAAGAGGAATCTGGAAATTCTTGCAAACTGGGCTGTGGATATTATCAAAAGAAGAAATTTGGAAGACCAGCATCTTTGGAAGTAGAGCACAGCATGATTTATCCATCGTCTTCATTGATGGCATTTTGCCAGATACAACTAACCACACTCCAATTTTTTTTTAATGTGCTCACCTCTATTCCTTACCTCAACCAACAGAGTAATTATGCTTATGGGCAACACAGGGCAAAAATAATCATCTCTTCAAGAGATAGCTTTAGAATCTCTCTCAATGTTCCCACTCATTGAGAACAGAAACTGTGTTTGAACAACAATGGATGCCAATTTCTCCTTCATTAAGAGACCTCTTGGTTTATGCAAAACAATGACTAAGAACAGTAGGCACCCTCCTACCAAGGTAGAAGATACCAAACAAGAACCAATACTGATTTGAAAAAGATAAATCTTTTCTTTGGTAATGTAATAAAGTCTGTGTCTTTCCAGATATCCCAGACCGCCTATATTGGAAAGAAACCCTGATTTGCCATTTGATTTCTAACTTACATTTTTCCAGATAACAGGGAAGGAGTAATACTGCCTACCTTGTTTTATGAGCTTAGTGTAGTCTTGATTCCAAAAGGAAATAAGAATGACTCAACACTTCTTTATAATTAAAAACAAAGTCTTAGAAAACTGGGACTAGGAATAGCCAGGAAATTCCTTAACTTGGTAATAGTTATATACCAAAAATCTAGAACAAACATTGCGGTCATTGGAAAAACCTTAGATACATTCCTTTAAATACTGGAAATAAGACAAGTATATACTGTTACTATTTCACTCAGTTACTAGACATGCTGCTGAATGTTACCTGGAATGAAAAAGAAGTACTTCAATGACTGGAAGAAGAGAGATAAAACTTGACATGCAAGTGATATGGTTATTTACCTAGAAAAATCAACAGAGGGACAGACTAACTCTTAGAACTATTAAGAGTTCAATGTGTTTGCTGGGTCCAAGATCATGTCACAATAATAAGAACACATTTCTTCATCAGTAATAAAATAGAAAATGCTATTTAAATAAAAGATGTCTATCTCAATCACAACAAAAAGTTATCAGAAATTAACTTACACAAGATTTCTAGAAGATAACCTGAACAAAGGGAGAGGAATTCTATTATCTTAGATATGAGGACAATGTTATGAAGAAAGCAATTCACTCCACATTTATCTATAAATTCAGGGTAAACCCAATTAAGCTTTAATTTACACCTTTGAAGAATCAAACACACAATTCTAACATCTCAGAAAAGGCTACAGAGAGAAGACTTAACCTATCAGTTATTAAGAATAATAAAAAAAAAATCAGAGTCATAAAAATAGTTTTAAGAACATGGATCCCAGAGAGACAGACTCATGTATATACAGCAAAGGCAGTTCTGCAAATCAATGGGCAAAGTGCAGATGCTATAGTAGATGGTGCTAAGAAAACAGACTTACAACATGTAGAATAAGGAAACTGGATTCCTTCTTTAATAGTAAATGCAAATGGTAGATTGCAGATGGATTCAGACTCAAATGTTAAAACAAAATTTTATAAAAGTACACACAAGAAAATGTAAAAGAATATGCTTATGACCTAGAAGTTGGGGAAACTATTCTTAAACAATGCTTCCTCTAAAATAATTCTACAAATCATTAACAAAATAATTGATGAATTTGATTATATAGTAATTATATCTTTCTGTTCAAGGATGCACAACATAGATGAAGTATACAAAAGCCTTATATTTAAAAAAAGAAGCACATGAAAATTAACAAGACAAGAACCCACAATCATGAGATGGGCTAAGGACATGATGAGGCCATTTATAGAAGAGGGAATCCAAAGGCTAACAAGCATATGAAAAGATGTCCAAATTCAGCAATAACCAGGGAAATGCAAATTAATCAATGAGACATCATTTTACATTTGTTAAACTGGCCAAAAAAATAAAAAGGGAGAAAGCTGGACACTGCCCAGCCATGATGGAGATATGGGGCAATCTTTTCAAGAGAGTAGAGACTGGGGCAAAGACCACTCTAACAGAACCTGGTTCAAATAAATACCCCCATATTTTATGACCAAGCAATCATACTTTCGGATGTCAACACAAAGACATTCTCACAGTTTCACAAGGGAACATTTTTTTAAAAAGCTCATCAGTGTTGCTTTTGGTGGTATGAATTAGAGGCAATCTTGGAGTCCAATCCTAGGAGAAAGATAAGTTGAAGGTGAAGAATTCCCAGTGAAGGACTGCGCAGTTAAAGCAATAACAGATAATGTATGCCCACAGCTCCCTGTGCTCAATCTTGTGCTCAGTTGCTAAGTTGTGTCCACAAACGAATGCTAAAAAAGTTATGGCTGAGCTTTTAAAAAGAAAGAAAAGATACAAACAGGAGTGGAACCTGTAAATAACTTACTAGCATAAGTTGAAAATTCATGCTAATAAAATGGATATTTTGTAAGAACAATACCTACAAAAAGATAAACATTAAACACTTTTGAATACTAGGGATGTAGAACTGGTGTGGAAAAGGGATGAAAGAATGAATGAAATTAAGCAAGAGACTATCATGGATCTATGACAATAATGTACATTCTGAAGAGTATAATTAACTCAAATACATCTATCTCTATACATTTCTATGCTTATCTATCTATCATCTATTTATTTAGGGACATGGGAATTTCTACCGCAAGGCTGGAGCACAGAGTAATATCCTTGTTGGAAGGGGCTACTCAAGATTGAATTTTATATATTCTCCTTCTCTAGGAAGGCCTTCTTCAAATTCTAGCTTCATAAAGGAGAGTTCATGTCAGTTCCAAAAGAAAATAAAAAAAGAAGAGGAAAGGAAAAAATGCAGACAAACAGGCTCAGAAAACCATTATTTAAGTATTATTGATATAATTAAGATTATGAAGTGAATCTCAGAAAAGAAAAAAAATAAAAGCAAGTGCAAGATTAAATAATATATTTGCCATATCCTCCCTCAAACAACACAATTTCTAGGAAAATCAACTAATTTGGCCCAAGTAGTCATGCTTTTCTATGATCATTGTGGAGACTAAACAGCATGACAGACTAAATTTCAACTGAATTAGTGAAATATTTTGTTGTCAGGCAGAAACACCCTTAAAGTGCTGTGGTATGTTCCTGGTTCACAGTTTGTGTAAATATTTGAAACCTAACAGAATGTAATTGTATGCTTTATTTAATGTAAATTGCACCTATTTCCCATTTGGGGTACACCTAAGCAAAGAAAGGTGATCTTTTAGTAGTTAAAATTCTAGAGAAGGGAAATAGTTGTTTATGTAATGAATTTTACAGAACACCAGCTGCATTTGACATAAATAGGCAGACACCCATACTAAGTGGATGGATTTTCTTTGGGGAAATGTTATGAACAAACATTTTATCTGGGGAAATGTTATGAAAAAAGCACACTTCCTGCACAAATTAAAAAAAAAAATTCCTTTGGTATTTGCTTAATATCTTGATTAAAAATGTGGGTCACACGAAACTCTATGTCCAAATTGGAGAAACTGAGTATAAAAATATGAGAAACATTAGGTGGAGATCAGGGCCCATTCACCATAAGGGGGCTGAGATTAGAGGTGACCACAAGTGACTCTCCACTGTCAACTGAAGCAATAAGTGCTCTGAGGAAACACTTATGGCTTTCATTCACTCACCCAAAATATGTCAAAGAGTAACTCATTCTGCTTGCACTGTTCTCAAAATTTTGAACGAGACCAGCAAAACCCTTTATATTCTAATGGGATCAGACAGACAAGAAGTCTGTAAACAGGTGATTACTCACACAGCTTATGTTATGTTAAGCACTGGGAAGAAAACAAATATGGAAAGGTAGCAATAGGAGAAACAGTGAGAATGGGAAAATATATTTTGGCAGAGGGGGCTCTTCTCGCTGAAGTGATTAGAGGAGGTCCATCTGAGAAGCTGGCATTTTAGGTGGACCTGAATGGTAAAAGAATGGGATGATGGATAGCCAAAAGTGTTGTAGGGAGGGGGAAATAAGTGAATCAGCAAAGAGAATGGGATAAATGGGCATAGAAATAAAGCCAGTGTGGTTGATGTACAGTGAGAAAGTGATCATGGAAAGGAAGATGGGGTTAAGTTATGAAAAACTTTATGGGCTATGAGAAGGAGTTTAGATTTTTATTACAAGTACAGAGTATTGTCAGTGGGGAGAGGAGTGTATGCATAATCCATCATGTCAGACTCTTTGTGACCCCATGGACTGTAGCCCAGCAGGCTCCTCTGTCCATGGAATTTTCCAGGCAAGAATACTGGTGTGGGTTGCCATTGCCTACGCCAGCAAATGATGCTGTGAAAGTGCTGCACTCAATATGCCAGCAAATTTGGAAAACTCAGCAGTGGCCATGGGACTGGAAAAGGTCAGTTTTCATTCCAATCCCAAAGAAGGGCAGTGCCAAAGAAGGCTCAAACTATCACACAATTACACTCATCTCACACGCTAGTAAAGTAATGCTCAAAATTCTCCAAGCCAGGCTTCAGCAATACGTGAACTGTGAACTTCCGGATGTTCAAGCTGGTTTTAGAAAAGGCAGAGGAACCAGAGATCAAATTGCGAACATTCACTGGATCATCGAAAAAGCAAGAGAGTTCCAGAAAAACATCTATTTCTGCTTTATTGACTATGCCAAAGCTTCTGACTGTGTGGATCACAGTAAACTGCGGAAAATTCTTCAAGAGATGGGAATAGCAGAACACCTGACCTGCCTCTTGAGAAACCTATATGCAGGTCAGGAAGCAACAGTTAGAACTGGACATGGAAAAACAGACTGGTTCCAAATAGGAAAAGGAGTATGTCAAGGCTGTATATTGTCACCCTGCTTATTTAACTTAGATGCAGAGTACATCATGAGAAACGCTGGGCCGGAAGAAGCACAAGCTGGAATCAAGATTGCCGGGAGAAACATCAATAACCTCAGATATGCAGATGACACCACCCTTATGGCAGAAAGTGAAGAGGAACTAAAAAGCCTCTTGATGAAAGTGAAAGAGGAGAGTGAAAAAGTTGGCTTAAAGCTCAACATTCAGAAAACGAAGATCATGGCATCCGGTCCCATCACTTCATGGCAAATAGATGGCGAAACAGTGGAAAACAGTGTCAGACTTTATTTTTTGGGGCTCCAAAATCACTGCAGATGGCGATTGCAGCCATGAAATTAAAAGACGCTTGCTCCTTGGAAGAAAAGTTATGACCAACCTAGAGAGCATATTCAAAAGCAGAGACGTTACTTTGCCAACAAAGGTCAGTCTAGTCAAGGCTATGGGTTTTCCAGTGGTCATGTATGGATGTGAGAGTTGGACTGTGAAGAAAGCTGAGTGCCAAAGAATTGATGCTTTTGAACTGTGGTGTTGGAGAAGACTCTTGAGAATCCCTTGGACTGCAAGGAGATCCAACCAGTCCATTCTGAAGGAGATCAGCCCTGGGATTTCTTTGGAAGGAATGATGCTAAAGCTGAAACTCCAGTACTTTGGCCACCTCATGTGAAGAGTTGACTCATTGGAAAAGACTCTGATGCTGGGAGGGATTGGGGGCAGGAGGAAAAGGGGACGACAGAGGATGAGATGGCTGGATGGCATCACTGACTCCATGGACAAGAGTCTGAGTAAACTCTGGGAGTTGGTGATGGACAGGGAGGCCTGGTGTGCTGCGATTCATGGGGTCACAAAGAGTCGGACACGACTGAGCGACTGAACTGAACTGAACTGAACTCCAGCACATCTTTCCAACCCAGGGATTGAACCTGGGTCTCTTGCATCTCCTGCATTGGCAGGCAGATTCCTTACCTCTGAGCCACCTGGGAAGCCCCCATAGCAGGTATTAATGTGTAATAACATTTTTGAAGATTGAATTCTGGTCAATGTAGATCTATAATAACAGTAAGGCAATCCAAGGAATTGTGTACCTGAATTGAAAGGGCTCCAATTGAAATGGCCTCATGGAAGGTATCATTTCAGGAAATAATACACAGTAGACTAGCATTTCCTTTCAGAATCAAGAAAATATCTTCTGAGTAACCTGTGCTTTATTTAATCTTTGACTTGTATCGAATACCTGTATTATTGGCTTCAAGAAGTCCAATGCTAACCTGTGTGGTATTTTTTTTTTTTTAATTAGTCACAGTTTTCCAAAGAAACAGAATAAAATGCAGATTTTTATCTATATGTATACCTTTACTTTATCTATCTATGTGAGAGAAATTTCTTTTATGGAGTTGGCTCATATAATTGTGGTGGCCCTGCAAGTCTCAATTCTGCAGGTTGGGCCAGTAAGCTGGAGACCCACAGAAAGTTTGATGTTACAGTTCAATTCAAAAGGCAGTCTGGAGACAGAATTCCTTCTTCCTTAAGAGAGATCAGTCTTTTTTTTTTTTTTTTTTCTTTTTCCCCTAAAGCCTTCAACAGATTAGATGAGGCCCACCCATATTGTGGGGGATATTATGCTTTACTCAAAGTCTATTAATTTAAATACTAATCTTACCTAAAACATAACTTCATAGGAACATCTAGACTAGTGTTTCACCAAATAGCTAGGTACTGTGGGCTAGTCAAGTTAACACATAAAATTGACCATCACTGTTTCTACCCTTAGAGTTTAATAAAGATGGTACTGCTTATTTTGTATGGCAGAAAAAAAAAAAAAAATCCTTAGCAACTTTCTCCTTAGTGAGAGAAAGCTACAGCTATTAAAATCTCAAAGTAAGGCAAACTCATTCTACATCGGTTTCTTCCGTTTTTCCCCCCCCTCCCCCCCAGTATTTTCTGACCAGGTGAGAGTCTACTCTATTATGGGGTTGTCTTAATACTCTAAGCTTCCTTTTTACCTACTCCTCCTTCTTCCCTGCTCCCTTTCTTATCAAATATTGCTGATGAAATACAGATATAATAAAAAATTTTAAGTGTCTTTAAGAAAGAAAACAGATTATAGGCAGAAAAGAGACCGTATTTTATGACTTATAGCTGAGAAATGACTGTGGGAAGTAAGAATTTCAGTTCTGCTCCACTGCATGAAAGTCTACAGTTATTTTCTTCTCAATGACGTGGGAAAAAATTGATTCATTTGAATGAAATTTAGTACACAATTGCCCAACACCTCTTTTTAATTTATTTTCAAAGCAGGATATTTTTAAAATTTATAGAGAGATGTTTGAGGTTTATAGGACATACTCTGGCTATGCTTACTTCCCAGATATTTCCAAATATTTCCAATTATCAATCATTAATAAACCCAAGTTTATTTCCATTAATCTTGTGAGGAATGTAAGGATCTTAAGAGATGGTGACAAATATTTAAGGTCAGCAAAAGTTCACCTCTAGTTACCTAGGCAGGAAGTGTGGGCAAACCAGTTTGGTCCAGTTGTGCTGATGGTAGATAGGAGAAAAATTACAGTGCAGGAGTTTCAATATGCCCTAAGGGTAATATGCATTCTCACACATTTGAGGGAAATTCCATTCAATCCAGAGTATTTTTTGAATTTCAGCCATGTTTAAGGCACTGGATTAGGTGGACATAGTGGTAGGAGGGAAGATTTAGAGATGGGTAAACAAAGCTTCTATTGTCCTCATTAATTATAATCTAAAGGGAAGAATGGGGCTTCCCAGGTGGTGCTAATAGTAAAGAACCCACCTGCCAATGCAGGAGATGTAAGAAACAAGGGTTCAATCTCTGGGGTTGGGAAAATCCCCTGGAGGAGGGCATGGCAACCCACTCCAGTATTCTTGCCTAGAGAATCCCATGGACAGAGGAGCCTGCTGGGCTATAGTTTGTAGGGTCACAAAGAGTCAGACATGACTGCAGTGCATATATATCCATCATACAAGGTAAAACATAGTAACTCAAGAATAGAAATATTTATGTAGGGACTTCCCTGCTGGTGCATTGGATAAGAATCTGCCTGCCAAGGCAGGATACACATGTTCAATCCCTAGTCTGAGGAGATTCTGCATGTTGCGGAGCAACTGAGCCCATGTGCCACAACTACTGAGGCCACGTGCTACAACTACTGAAGCCCGCACACCTAGAGGCCATGTTCCACAGTAAGAGAAGCCATGGTAATGAGAAGCCTGAGCACCACAATGAAGAGTAGCCCCCACTTGCCACAACTAGAGATAGACTGCATGCAGGAGCAAAGACCCAGTGCAACTAAAAATAAATAAATGAATAACTAATTTTTAAACAGAACCATTCATGTAATGGCTTATTGGCCAAAATGTCTTTTTGTACTTCTAGAGGAAGAGAGTTGGGCCATGAGCTGACATCTACTACCTTTGAACAATTTGCCTGGTAGCCAAGAATCTGAGGAAGAATCTGCCTATTTTGGAAATAGTCTCCAGCTTTGACAGCAAAGCTTTCCACCTCCCTTTATTCTGTTCTTGGTCTTCAGATTTAGGTTTCCAGTGAGGATTTAGGAATATGCCTCTGTTGGTGGCATCCAGCCAACACAGCACTGGATACCACAAAGACCTTTGGGAGATCCAGGCTATAGATCCCAGAAGCCAAAAATGATTGCTAAATGTCACAATTGTGTGTGCCTTCCACTTTGTTCTTGACTGGTCATGGGCTTGCATCTCTCACTTGTATTCTAATCTCTTGGCGTTCCCTAGGTCAAAGTCCAGAGATCTCAGGAATTTTTTGAGAGAGGAATTACTAAACGCACTGATTTGGCCTTTCTTTGTGCTAAACTGGTTTGAATGTTTGTTCTGGCCACAGAGACTTCATCCAGCTTACTAACTACTTTTTTACAACCTAGAATTTAGTCCAGATTGTTAGCTGCCTACAGCTGTGTGTGTGTGTGCGCGCGCACACACACTCAGTCTTATCTGACTTTTTGCCACCCCATGAAATGTAACCCACCAGGCTCTTCTATCTATGGGATTTCCCAAGCAAGAATACTGGAGGAGGTTGCGATTTTCTTCTCCAGGGGAATCTTCCCAACACAAAAATCGAACTTGTGTCTCTGGCTTTGGCAGGCAGGTTCTTTACCAGCTGACCCATCATGAAAGCTCCAGCTGGCTTCAGTTATGCCCTAGCTACCAACTGAGAAGCTGTCATGTTCCAATGAAGCTTCTGGTAGAGGTGGATAAAGAGACCTAACGCTATGCTGCCAAACCACACCCATCCTCAGTTTACATTGCAGTGTAAACTGATTATGCCGTTGTTTCTGGTGCTTTCCTTTGAGTCATCTTGACACTTGCCACAGATGTTTTTAAGGATTTGATTCCTCTCTACTATGTGCCGCTCGTAAACTCAAAGGCACCTGCCTTTAAAACTTGAACTCTGGTGACACAAGTCATATAGTCTAGAGTGTACAGGTCCAAATAGGGCTCTGTCTGTAATAGTCACTCATTAAATATTTCTTGGGAGAATGTATTTTTCCAGTGCTTCTTACCATTTTCCCTCTATTGCTTCATTCACTCAGTCCATCACTCAGTTATTCATCAAGTACTTATTGAATACTTGCTATGTGACAGGGACTGTCCTAGATATAGGGAATATATCAAAGGAACAAAAGAGGCAGGAATTTCTTTCCTCCTGGAGCTTTCATCCCTTATTACAATAAGGCTAAAGCAATAAATACCTTGGCATGCTATATATATTATAAATGGTCATAATTAATATAAACAAAAATAAAGTAGGGAAAGGGGATGAAGGAGGTTGGCGTCAGAGGAGGGATGAAGTTGATTAGGGTACTTCTGTGTTAAAACAAAGGGAGATTAGGAAGAACTGGCAAAAAGAAAGACTGATAAAGAATAACCAGTGGGGTAGAAGGAAAACAAAGGATGCGTGATTTGGGGAGTCAGTCAGTTCAGTAGCTCAGTCATGTTCAACTCTTTGCGACACCATGAACCGCAGCATGCCAGGCCTCCCTGTCCATCACCAACTCCCGGAGTTCACAAACCCATGTCCATTGAGTTGGTGATGCCATCCAACCATCTCATCCTCTGTCGTCCCCTTCTCCTCTTGCCCTTAATCTTTCCCAGCATCAGGGTCTTTTCAAATGAGTCAGCTCTTCCCATCAGGTGGCCAAAGTATTGGAGTTTCAGCTTCAATATCAGTCCTTCCAATGATATTCAGGACTTATTTCCTTTAGGATGGACTGGTTGGATCTCCGTGCAGTCCAAGGGACTCTCAAGAGTCTTCTCCAGCATCACATTTCAAAAGCATCAATTCTTCGGCACTCAGCTTTCTTTTTAGTCCAACTGTCACATCTATACATGACTACTGGAAAAACCATAGCCTTGACTAGACAGAACTTTGTTGGCAAAGTAATGTCTCTGCTTTTCAATATGCTGTCTAGGTTGGTCATAACTTTCCTTCCAAGGAATAAGTGTCTTTTAATTTCATGGCTGCAATCACCATCTGCAGTGATTTTGGAACCCCCAAAAATAAAGTTAGTCACTGTTTCCACTGTTTCCCCATCTATTTCCCATTAAGTGATGGGACTGGTTGCCATGATCTTAGTTTTCTGAATGGTGAGTTTAAAGCCAACTTTTTCACTCTCCTCTTTCAACTTCATCAAGAGACTCTTTAGTTCTTCTTCACTTTCTGCCATAAGGGTGGTGTCATCTGCATATGTGAGGTTATTGATTTTTTTCCCATCCATCTTGATTCCAGCCTGTGCTTCCTCCAGCCCAGTGTTTCTCATGATGTACTCTGCATATAAGTTAAATAAGCAGGATGACAATATACAGCCTTGATGTACTCCTTTTCCTATTTGGAACCAGTCTGTTGTTCCATGTCCAGTTCTAACTGTTGCTTCCTGACCTGCATATAGGTTTCTCAAGAGGCAGGTCAGGTGGTCTGGCATGCCCATCTCTTTCAGAATTTCCCGCAGTTTATTGTGATCCACACAGTCAAAGGCTTTGGCATAGTCAATAAAGCAGAAATAGATGTTTTTCTGGAACTTTCTTGCTTTTTCGATGATCCAATGGATGTTGGCAATTTGATCTCTGGTTCTTCTGCCTTTTCTAAAACCAGCTTGAACATCTGGAAGTTCATGGTTCACAGATTGCTGAAGCCTGGCTTGGAGAATTTTAAGCATTATTTTACTAGCATGTGAGATGAGTGCAACTGTGTGGTAGTTTGAGCATTCTTTGGCACTGCCTTTCTTTGGAATTGGAATGAAAGCTGATCTTCTCCAGTCCTGTGGCCACTGCTGAGTTTTCCAAATTTGCTGAGATATTGAGTGCAGCACTTCCACAGCATCATCTTTCAGCATTTGATATAGCTCAACTGGAATTCCATCACCTCCACTAGCTTTGTTCATAGTGATGCTTCCAAAGGTCCATTTGACTTCACATTCCAGGATGTCTGGCTCTAGGTGAGTGATCACACCAACGTGATTATCTGGGTTGTGAAGATCTTTTTTGTATAGTTCTTCTGTGTATACTTGCCACCTCTTCTTAATATCTTCTGCTTCTGTTAGGTCCCTTCCATTTCTGTCCTTTATTGACCCCATATTTGCATGAAATGTTCCTTTGGTATCTCTAATTTTCTTGAAGAGATCTCTTGCCTTTCCCATTCTATTGTTTTTCTCTAGTTCTTTGCATCGTTCACTAAGGAAGGCTTTCATATCTCTCCTTGTTATTCTTTGGAACTCTGCATTCAAATGGGTATATCTTTCCTTTTCTCCTTTGCTTTTCACTTCCCTTCTTTTCACAGCTATTTGTAAGGCCTCCTCAGAAAGCAATTTTGCTTTTTTGCATTTCTTTTTCTTGGGGATGGTCTTGATTTCTGTCTCCTGTACAATGTCATGAACCTCCATCCATAGTCCATCAGGCACTCTGTCTATCAGATCTAGTCCCTTAAATCTATTTCTCACTTCTACTGTATAGTCATAACGGGTTTGATTTAGGTCATACCTGAATGGTCTAGTGGTTTTCTCCACTTTCTTCAATTTCAGTCTGAATTTGGCAATAAGGAGTTCATGATCTGAGCCACAGTCAGCTCCCGGTATTGTTTTTGCTGACTATATAGAGCTTCTCCATGTTTGGCTGCAAACGATATATAATCAATCTGATTTTGGTGTCGGCCATCTGTTGATGTCCATGTGTAGATTCTTCTGTTGTTGGAAGAGGGTGTTTGCTATGACCAGTGTGTTCTCTTGGCAGAACTCTTATTAGCCTTTGCCCTGCTTCATTCTGTACTCCAAGGCCAAATTTGCCTGTTACTCTAGGTGTTTCTTGACTTCCTACTTTTGCATTCCATTCCCCTGTAATGAAAAGAACATCTTTTTTTGGGTGTTAGTTCTAGAAGGTCTTGTAAGTCTTCATAGAACCGTTCAACTTCAGCTTCTTCAGAGTTACTGGTCAGGACATAGACTTGGATTACCATGATATTGAATGGTTTGCCTTGGAAATGAACAGAGATCATTCTTTTGTTTTTCAGATTGCATCCAAGTACTGCATTTCGGACTCTTTTGTTGACTATGATGGCTATTCCATTTCTTCTAAGGGATTTCTGCCCACAGTGGTAGATATAATAGTCATCTGAGTTAAATTCACCTATTCCAGTCCATCTTAGTTCGCTGATTCCTAGAATGTCGATGTTCTCTCTTGTCATCTCCTGTTTGACCACTTCCAATTTGCCTTGATTTGTGGACCTAACATTCCAGGTTCCTATGCAATATTGCTCTTTACAGCATTGAACCTTGCTTCTATCACCAGTCCCATCCACAAGTGGGTGTTGTTTTTGCTTTGGCTCCATCTATTCATTGTTTCTGGAGTAATTTCTCCACTGATCTCCAGTAGCATATTGGGCACCTACCTACCTGGGGAGTTCATCTTTCAGTGTCCTATCTTTTTGCTTTTTCATACTTTTCATTGGTTCTCAAGGCAAGAATACTGAAGTGGTTTGCCATTCCCTTGTCCAGTGGACCACATTCTGTCAGACCTCTCCATCATGACCCATCTGTCTTGGGTGGCCCCACATGGCATGGCTTATAGTTTCATTGAGTTAGACAAGGCTGTGGTCCGTGTGACAAGAATGGCTAGTTTTCTGTGATCGTGGTTTCAGTCTGTCTGCCCTCTGATGCCCTCTCATGTCCTCTCTCAGTGCCTACCATCTTACTTGGGGAGTCAAGAAGATAAGAACTGAGAACTAATATGGAGGCCATTTGTTACTTATCAAGAGCAGTTCCACTGGTAATGGAGAGAAAAATCTGATTGGAATTATTTAAAATAATAATTGGAGAAGCATATGAAAAGTTTCAAAATCATCAGCCTTCAAGAAATGGCAAATTAATACTAAAGAGATACCAGTTCCTCCCACTAGACTGAATTAAATTAAAAGGACAGTAAAATCAGATGTTGGTGAGAATATGGAGATTTACATTGTTGGTGGCCATATAAATTGGTAAAGCCAGTTTGGAAAATTAACTGGCAATATCTTTTGAACTAAACATGATCCTACCACAATTCCAGTCCAGGCTATATATCCAATAGGAATGAGTGCTTGTGTGTAGCAAAATATTTTAAGAATGTTCAAAGTAGCTTTATTAATGATAGCAAAAAGTTGAAAGCAATTCAAATATTCATCCATAGAATGGATAATCTGTGGTATGTTTATACAGCATACAAGAAATGAAAAAGAATGAACCACTGCCATCCTTAACAATACAAATGAATCTCACAGACATAATATTGCATGAAGAAGCTAGACATGAAAGAGTATATACTGTGTGATTCCATTAATATGACATTCAGAAATAGGCAAAAATTAATCTATGGTGATAGAGTAGAAAATTGATATTATCCTTGAGATAGTGACCAGAAAGGGGCATGAGAGAACCTCTCATGAGGACAGCTATTTATTCTAATTTTACTCAGAGTTATGCTTAAATGTTATACACTTAAGATCTATGTATTTCATTCTTTGAGTGTGTCTCTCAATCCGATTCTTTGTGATCCCATGGACTATAGCCCGACAGGCTCCTCTGTTCATAGGATTCTCCAGAAAGGAGTGGGTTGCCACTCACTTCTCCAGAGGATCTTCCAACACAGGGATCAAACTCACATCTTGCACATTGCAGGAAGATTATTTACCATCTGAGCCATGAGGGAAGCCAAGTGCTTAAGTGCTATACACTTAAGATCATGTATTTCATTCTATGTAAGTCATACATTAATAAGAAGTGTTTAGACGTAGAATTAAGAAAAGATAATAGGGACAACTTTTTCTTTTCTTTCCCCAATACTAACATGGGGAAGTTCTAAGCACATAGAATCTTAGAATGGGAAAGGATTTAACGATTGTCCTGTCCGAACTTCTTCCACAGTACCCTATGAAGCATACCACTTACCTGCAGGCTGGTGTCTGGAATATGTGCCTTTGAGTACTGATCACTTTTCTACATGTCTGGACATCATTTTGGTTGACTCTCTTGATTATCATGGTATGTCAATCAGGAGAAAACATAGCAATATAGATTCAGGGTAAACTTAAGGAATGACTCCTATAAGAATCAAAGATACTAAAGGTCATGTTCTGTATGGAGATGGGTAATAGTGACCAACTCCTACCTTATATTTTATGAAGAGAAGCACCATCTCTCAAGTTTAGAAGGCATATTTAGGTGAAAGGAAAGGTGTGTGCCAGTGCAAATCCCAGGTTATTCCAAACTGGGAGTTTCTCCACATATGAAAAATACACATAAATCTTTTGAGCTTAAGTGGGATCAATTTAAATGCTTTTAGGTAAGCTGCTATAAAGATAGCAAAGACAAGAATGATCAAAGTGATGTCAGACCCCCAGCTGAACTGCTTGACTTGTTCAGAGGCTGCCTTTCAGCTTGTCCGAGTGGGAAGCTTTACCCTTTGTATTAATTTGGAAATAACTCATGACAGCATAGACCAAATCCTCCCTCTCTTGAAGCCCACCCAACTTCCGGGGCTATAACTTTCCTTGGCAAAGAGCACACCCTGAGCCTTGGGAAGCTTCCTTGAGAGATCCTCAGCAGTGAGATGTGGCAACAGCCGTAGGGACAAGAACTGATAAACTGGAAGAAGGAGTTTGCTGGGCTAGTGGGAATCTTTCTCCTGCTTTCTACCCTGGGCACACCAAAATCATGTAGTAAAGGAAATCTACCCTTCCCTGCGTGCAGGCTGCATGCTAAGTTGCTTCAGTCATATCTGACTCTTTGTAACCCTATGGATTGTAGCCTACCAGGCTCCTTAGTCCCTGAAGCAAGTACAAATTTGAAGAGGGTGGAAACTGGCTGTGGAGCAGTTAGCATGGCAGGGACAAAGCTGTTCGTTTTGTAGGAACATTTTGTGGGAAGCAGTTGAAGCAGGGAGTGGAGAGCAGAGTCCTGAAAACCTGTCCTGCTGACTGTAATCTGTGCTACAGGAAATTGCATAACAGAGGTTTCATCAGCATCTAAGTTGCTGAAGCCAATGTTGTTGACCTCTTAGGACATGAGTCATGACTGTAAACACTCACTCACACAAACACACATACACTGATCTGGATGGTAATATCCAGTGGGAATCATGTGATGAAAATAGAAATTATCAAAAGATCATATAGTACCTTCATTATCAACCACTCCCACATAGGTGCACAAAAATATTAATTTAGAGACCAAAATGATGCTCACATGCAGTATACACTGTAAGTTCTCATTAGCTGTGTTGACTGAGAAACGAATGGATGTTGGCTAGTTCAGTTTAGTCGCTCAGTCATGTCCGACTCTATGCAACCCCATGAATCGCAGCATGCCAGGCCTCCCTGTCCATCACCAACTCCTGGAGTTCACTCAAACTCACGTCCATCAAGTCGGTGATGCCATCCAGCCGTCTCATCCTCTGTCGTCTGCCGGCGTCCAGCCCCAGTGGATCCAGGGAATTCGAAGTGGGGACGGTGTCGGCGAGATCAGAAAACAACTGCTTAATTAAACGTTTATTAAGGATATAAAGAGTGGTGAAATAAGGATAGCTCAGCGAAGAAATTCAGTGAAGAAAAGAGGCTGAATAAAATTCCAAAGCAGGGAATTTACATCACCTACGAAGGCCGCAGGCGTCCTCCCGTTCTCCCGAAGGAGAGGAGACACTAAGGCCTCCCCAGTCAGATCTTAGAAGCCCAGGCAAAATTAGTAGGCTTGACGAGCTTCCCCGCCAAAGAGGAAAAATTCAGCCAGAACGTGAAAGAAAGAACAACATGGGGAGACCAAATTTCGGTGAACAAAAGGGCGTACTTTATTTTCCAAAGTAGTTTTATACCTTAAGCTGTGCATAGAGGATAATGGGGGAAGGGGTAGAGTCATGCAAGGACAGCAGTTCCTGATCCTAATCAAAGCCAGGCTTTCAAACTTATCATATGCAAAAGTTTAGGTGATTTACATCATCATCTTCTGGCCAGGAGGCCTGTTAACATTTTAAGAAACTTATTTTTCTCTAAAGGTGATTATTCTAAAGTCAGGCGCCAGCCTCCAAAAAAGCATTGGATAAAGTTGCATTCCTATAGGGCAAAGGTGAGGTGGGCTCAATCAAGAAAAGAATTAACTCAAGGGTCCAAGGTTACAAACATTGAGGCTACTACTTACATTTCTATACACCCATTATATCAATCAATACACTGCTAAGGACACAGTAGGTAAGGGATATGGAGACTTAGCAGCAAACATTGGCCCAACAAGTGAAAAACCCTTCACCAATACAATTTCTAATTAATCTTTTAACTACTCAAAGGAATCTGTGTTTAGACAGTTTAGAACATCTCCTGCCTCTCACAGTTGGGAGGCTCTGAACAATCACATGTGGCCAGAAAAACCTATTTAGGCAGGCTAGAGGACTTCCAAAGGGGTTTGTAGGTTGAAACACTGTCACACCCAGGAATTATTAACTGGAGCTGTAAGCTAACTCTTTTTTCAGAGAGAGGTAGTGGGGGACAGCCCCCCGTAAAGTCAGAGGTGTAGGTGAAAGCACAAAGCAGAAAGTAGGCAGACTCTGGTTTTGGGGGTAGATGCTCGAGAATTTCCAGGGGGACTCCTGAGGCTCGATCCCACCTTTGCATATGCCGAGCCTCCTTCCTCATGACCTTTGCCATGGGCGGAGTTCCTCACGCTGGCTCCCGGCAGTGATAGAATTCTAGTTGAGCTATTCCAGATCCTGAAAGATGATGCTGTGGAAAGTGCTGCACTCAATATGCAATATGCCGGCTCCCGGCAGTTGTCCCCTTCTCCTCCTGCCCCCAATCCCTCCCAGCATCAGAGTCTTTTCCAATGAGTCAACTCTTTGCATGAGGTGGACAAAGTACTGGAGTTTCAGCTTTAGCATCATTCCTTCCAAAGAAATCCCAGGGCTGATCTCCTTGCAGTCCAAGGGACTCTCAAGAGTCTTCTCCAACACCACAGTTCAAAAGCATCAATTCTTCGGAGCTCAGCCTTCTTCACAGTCCAACTCTCACATCCATACATGACCACAGGAAAAACCATAGCCTTGACTAGCCGGACCTTTGTTGGCAAAGTAATGTCTCTGCTTTTGAATATGCTATCTAGGTTGGTCATAACTTTCCTTCCAAGGAGTAGGCATTTTAAAATTATGGATTAAAGACAATCTCTTTAACAAGTGGTGCTGGGAACTCTGGTCAACCACTTGTAAAAGAATGAAACTAGAACACTTTCTAACACCATACACAAAAATAAACTCAAAATGGATTAAAGATCTAAATGTAAGACCAGAAACTATAAAACTCCTAGAGGAGAACATAGGCAAAACACTCTCTGACATACATCACAGCAGGATCCTCTATGACCCACCTCCCAGAATATTGGAAATAAAAGCAAAAATAAACAAATGGGACCTAATTAACCTTAAAAGCTTCTGCACATCAAAGGAAACTATTAGCAAGGTGAAAAGACAGCCTTCAGAATGGGAGAAGATAATAGCAAATGAAGCAACTGACAAACAACTAATCTCGAGAATATACAAGCAACTCCTGCAACTCAACTCCAGAAAAATAAATGACCCAATCAAAAAATGGGCCAAAGAACTAAATAGACATTTCTCCAAAGAAGACATCCAGATGGCTAACAAACACATGAAAAGATGCTCAACATCACTCATTATCTGAGAAATGCAAATCAAAACCACTATGAGGTACCATTTCACACCAGTCAGAATGGCTGCGATCCAAAAGTCTACAAGTAATAAATGCTGGAGAGGGTGTGGAGAAAAGGGAACCCTCTTACACTGTTGGTGGGAATGCAAACTAGTACAGCCACTATGGAGAACAGTGTGGAGATTCCTTAAAAAACTGGAAATAGACATGCCTTATGATCCAGCAATCCCACTGCTGGGCATACACACTGAGAAAACCAGAAGGGAAAGAGACACGAGTACCCCAATGTTCATCGCAGCACTGTTTATAATAGCCAGGACATGGAAGCAACCTAGATGTCCATCAGCAGATGAATGGATCAGAAAGCTGTGGTACATATACACAATGGAGTATTATTCAGCCATTAAAAAGAATACATTTGAATCAGTTCTAATGAGGTGGATGAAACTGGAGCCTATTATACAGAGTGAAGTAAGCCAGAAAGAAAAACACCAATACAGTATACTAACGCATATATATGGAATTTAGAAAGATGGTAACAATAACCCTGTGTACGAGACAGCAAAAGAGACACTGATGTATAGAACAGTCTTATGGACTCTGTGGGAGAGGTAGAGGGTGGGAAGATTTGGGAGAATGGCATTGAAACATGTAAAATATCATGTATGAAATGAGATGCCAGTCCAGGTTCGATGCACGATACTGGATGCTTGGGGCTGGTGCACTGGGACGACCCAGAGGGATGGAATGGGGAGGGAGGAGGGAGGAGGGTTCAGGATGGGGAACACATGTATACCTGTGGCGGATTCATTTTGATATTTGGCAAATCTAATACAGTTATGTAAAGTTTAAAAAAAAAATAAAATTAAAAAAAAAATAAAATAAAATTAAACTCAGATGAATTTTTAAAGGGCTTCCCTGGTGGCTCATCTGGTAAAGAATCCACCCGCAATGTGGGAGATCTGAGTTCAATTCCTGGGTTGGGAAGATCCCCTGGAGAAGGGAATGGCTACCTACCCACTCCAGTAGTCTGGCCTGGAGAATTCCATGGACTATATAGTTCATGGGGTCGCAAAGAGTCAGACATGACTGAGTGACTTTCACTTTAAACTTTTAAAAATTCTTAACTATTTTAATTTTTCATCTAGTAAATTAAAAAGTAGATTTAGTGATAACTAACAAAAGTTGATTAAAGTGTGGGGAAATGGACACTCACAAGAGAGTATAAATTCATATACATTTTTCTATAGATCAGTTTGGCAATATAAAATAGAAGTATCAAAATAAAAAACTTCATTTACCTAATTTTAGGTAATTCTAATTTCAGGACTTTTCAAGAATATCACTAGTATTGTTTTCAGAGACTGTGTTCTTTACACAATGAGGTAATACATCAACATTAAAAATGATGTTTTAAAGGGGATATTTTGAAAGTGGTATGGAGGCTCAAAAGCGAGGGGATAGATGAATACATGTAGCTGATTAACTTCTTTGTACAGCAGAAACTAAGGGAACATTGTAAAGCAACTATACCCAAATAAAAAAATAAAGAGTATTTTGGTGTTTGTTGATATGGAAATATGGAAATTTGTTTGTGAGTGGGAAAATATATTTAAAAACATTAAAATGCAGCGTGAATAGTATGATCTCATTTTGTAAATAAATATGTAAATAGTTGCACACAAAACTCAGATAAACTTTTCGTAAATAGTATGCATCTCAAAATTATTTCTGTTGAAAGCTCCAAATTGCCTTATAGCTAGGATTCAATGAGTTAGCTGGAAATAAAGGGAAAAAGAGACAGAGTAATGCAACTTAAGGCTTAGTATTCAACATCTAAGGAACCAGATCAGTGTTTTCCAATCTAATGTATGGGCATTAGAATCACTGGGAATATTCACATTTATTGGGTCTGGGGTCCCTCTAAACTGGTACTGGTAAGGCTTCCAAAGTGATTTTAATGTGCAGCCACAGATGGGATCTAACGCATTAGGTGCAGTGGTTCTCAAAGTGTGGTTCCTGGACCAGTATCATCAATATCCCCTGATAATTTGTTAAATAGGCAAATTATTGGTTCCTACCCTAGCCTTACTGAATCAGAAACTTTGGGAGTGGCTGAGCCCAGCTGTTTATGGTTTAACAAGTGCTCCAAGTGCTTTTGATGCAGCCTAAAATACGAGAAGGGCTTCCTTGGTGGCTTAGTGGTAAAGAATCCACCTGCCAATGCAGGAGACGCAGGTTCGATCCCTGGGTTGGGAGGATCCCCTGGGGAAGGAAATGGCAACCCACTACAATATACTTGCCTGGGAAATCCCATGGTTAGGAGAGCCTGGCAGACTACAGTGTATGGGGTCGCAAGAGAGTTGGACTCAACTGAGCGACTAAACAACAGCAACAAGGTATGAAAAACCTTACCTCAGGGAAACAGTGCCATGAGTTTCAGGTGATCAACCACAGGAAACCTAATTTAAAGAGGCCAGATCAGAGCTCTGCACGATAGCAGATGGACTATTCTAAACAGAAGTCAGCATAGTTACAAATGCCCAAAATTAAAAAAAAAAATAATCAGGGAAAGGGAATTTATGCTGATGCACACACAGAGGCAGTGATCTTCCAAAGCAGGCTAAACTGACATATGTGAGAAAGCTTTGTTACATGTTACATATTTCCAATGCCTGGAAGTGCTCAGCTGCTGCTATTGACAATACTTTCCCACAGTAATACATCCTCCATGTTACAACCAAAGTAATATTTTCCACTTGCAACACTGATCATCCCACCTCCATTTCCAGACTTAAAAACCCCAAGGCTTTCCGTTGCCCGCAGGGCAAAGACCAAAATTCCCAACACAGCTTAAAAGGTCTCACACATTCTGATTCCCGCCCATTCCCACCCTCATGTCATAGGGTGTTCCCTGGTGAGTTCAATATCTTGGCTACATTGGCCTACTTTCTGTCCTTGGGACTCCAAACCATCCCTCCTGCCACACTCTTTTCATATAATGTACCCTCTGCCTAGAGCACTCTCTCCTCCTGTCATTGTCTATTCAATTCTTGTGCATCCTTCAAATCTCAGTCATCACCTCTACAAGGTAAACTTCCCTGGTCCTGCTGACCAGGTCAGTTTGAAGGACATGTACTGTCTTCTTAAGAGCATTCCTCATACTTACGAGCTTACATGTGTTGGTGAGTCTCCTTGACTCATACCTTTCCCCTCCACCATTTGGTCAACTCCACATAGGCAAGCTGTCTTTCATAGCCCTGGCATATTGATGGCACAGGGCTTGACATGCAGCAAAGACACAAGACCGCTTTTAATGAGTGGATGACTGGATGGATAGATAAATGAATAAGTGAATAGTAGTTTGGCTATACTGCTAGGACTCCCTACTGACAGTGGTCATTGACTTGCATCACACCTCCACATCCCTTATTTGAGGTCCATACAGTCTTACTGAAAGGGACACAAGGACATTCTGAAGGTGTGTCTCTTGTGTATCATCACAGTTTTGGGTCTTGAGATTAACTCAAGGGAGAATATTGAATTAGAAGTCAAGTGCTTTTCTTAGCTGTGACTCTGTCTCTATTAGCCTGTACATGCTAGCTTTGCCACAGTGAATTGTATGTGACACATTACTACTTCCTGGCATCCTATGAGCAGGTTCTGCCCATTGATTTCTCATAACTGAGCTTGTTTTGATAAACTTAAACTTTCACATTCAGTTTCGGTTCAGTTGTTCAGTCGTGTCGGACTTTTTGTGACCCCATGGACTGCAGCACACAAGGCTTCCCTGTCCATCACCAACTTCCGGAACTTGCTCAAACTCATGTCCATTAAATCAGTGATGCCATCCAAACCTCTCATCCTCTGTCATCCCTTTCTCTTCCTGCCTTCAATCTTTTTCAGCATCAGTTCAGTCACTCAGTTGTGTCCAACTATTTATGACCCCATGAATCGCAGCACGCCAGGCCTCCCTGTCCATCACCAACTCCCGGAGTTCACTCAGACTCATGTCCATCGAGTCAGTGATACCATCCAGCCATCTCATCCTCTGTCGTCCCCTTCTCCTCCTGCCCCCAATCCCTCCCAGCATCAGAGTCTTTTCCAATGAGTCAACTCTTCACATGAGGTGGCCAAAGTACTGGAGTTTCAGCTTTAGCATCAGTCCTTCCAAAGAAATCCCAGGGCTGATCTCCTTCAGAATGGACTGGTTGGATCTCCTTGCAGTCCAAGGGACTCTCAAGAGTCTTCTCCAACACCACAGTTCAAAAGCATCAATTCTTTGGCACTCAGCTTTCTTCACAGTCCAACTCTCAAATCCATACATGACCACAGGAAAAACCATAGCCTTGACTAGATGGACCTTTGTTGGCAAAGTAATGTCTCTGCTTTTGAATATGCTGTCTAAGTTGGTCATAACTTTTCTTCCAAGGAGAAAGCATCTTTTAATTTCATGGATGCAGTTACCATCTGCAGTGATTTTGGAGCACTCCAAAATAAAGTCTCTCACTGTTTCCATTGTTTCCCCATCTATTTGCATGAAGTGATGGGACCAGGTGCCATCTGAATGTTGAGTTTTAAGCCAACTTTTTCACTCTCCTCTTTCATTTTCATCAAGAGGCTCTTTAGTTCTTTGCTTTCCATAAGAGTGGTGTCACCTGGTATGTGAGGTTATCGATATTTCTCCTGTCAATCTTGATTCCAGCTTGTACTTCATCCAGCTCTGCATTTTGCCTGATGTACTCTGCATGTAAGTTAAATAAACTGGGTGACAATATACAGCCTCAATGTACTCCTTTACTAATTTGGAACCAGTCTGTTGTTCCATGTCCATGTCTAATTGTTGCTTCTTGACCTGCATACAGATTTCTCAGGAGGAAGGTAAGGTGGTCTGATATTCCCATCTCTTGAAGAATTTTCCACAGTTTGTTGTGATCCAGACAGTCAAAGGCTTTGGTGTAGTCAATAAAGCAGAAGTAGATGTTTCCCGGGGACTCTCTTGCTTTTTTGATGATCCAATGGATGTTGGCAATTTGATTTCTGGTTCCTCTGCCTTTTCTATATCCAGTCCATACATCTGGAAGTTCATGGTTCACGAACTGCTGAAGCCTGGCTTGGAGAATTTTGATCATTACTTTGCTAGTGTGTGAGATGAGTGCAACTGTGTGGTAGTTCGAACATTCTTTGGCATTGCCTTTCTTTGGAATTGGAATGAAACTGACTTTTTCCAGTCCTGTGGCCACTGCTGAGTTATCCAAATTTGCTGGCATACTGAGCGCAGCACTTTCTAACATATTGAGTGAAACACTTTCAAATCTTATAGGATCTGAAATAGCTCAACTGGAATTCCATCACCTCCACTAGCTTTGTTCATAGTGATGCTTCCTAAGGCCCACTTGATGTCACATTCCAGAATGTATGGCTTAAGGTGAGTGATCACACCATCGTGATTATCTGGGTCATGAAGATCTTTTTTGTACAGTTCTGCTGGGTATTCTTGCCACCTTTACTTAATATCTTCTGCTTCTGTTAGGTCCATACCATTTCTGTCCTTTATTGAGCCCATATTTGCATGAAATGTTCCCTTGGTATCTCTAATTTTCTTGAAGAGATCTCTAGTATTTCCCATTCTATTGTTTTCCTCCATTTCTTTGCATTGATCACTGAGGAAGGCTTTCTTATCTCTCCTTGCTATTCTTTGGAACTCTGCATTCAAATGGGTACATCTTTCCTTTTCTCCTTTGCCTTTAGCTTCTCTTCTTTTCTCAGCTATTTGTAAGGTCTCCTCAGACAACCATTTTGCCTTTTTGCATTTCTTTTTCTTGGGGATGGTCTTTATCACTGCCTCCTGTAAAATGTCATGAACCTCCATCCATTGTTCTTCAGGCACTCTCTCAGACCTAATCCCTTGAATATATTTGTCACTCCTACTGTATAATCGTAAGGGATTTGATTTGGGTCATACCTGAATGGTCTAGTGATTTTCCCTATTTGCTTCAATTTAAGACTGAATTTTGCAATAAGGAGTTCATGATCTGAGCCACAGTCAACTCCTGGTCTTGTTTTTGCTGACTGTATAGAGCTTCTCCATCTTTGGCTGCAAAGGATATAATCAATCTGATTTCAGCATTTATCACCTGGTGATGTCCATGTGTAGAGTCTTTTCTTGTGTTCTTGGAAGAGGATGTTCACATACCAACAGCCTAAAGCAGTACTTAAGTCAAAATAGGCATTTAATGTGTGGGGAAAGATTGGTGTTAGAGCAAAATTTTGGTCTAATTAGGTAATGACATCAATTTACTCATGGTTCAATGCTGTTGAGGAGACAAAGGGTTTCTGGATGCACTTTCTTCCAAGTGAAGGACACAAGTTCCCCCCAAAGTAGTCGTTAGATTTGTCAGTAGCAATAGCAAATGCAAAAAGAGAATGCAAGTCTATATGGAAAGTACTGATGGAAAAGAAATTTGGACTAAGAATTTTATATCAAGTTACATTTTCATTTAAAAAAATGGCTTAATAAAAAAAAGGCATACACAGCCTCATATTTACCTTATAAAGATACTACCTTGAATGTGCTTTTGGAGAAAGTTCTAAATAAGAGAAATTTCTAAAGAAGAGAAACCAGGAACTGCTACAAGAGATGAGAAAAGAATGTAATCAAATATCTTGTTAAAGTCTATTGTTTTCTTTTTTAAAACCTAGAACCAGAGAAAAGCAAAAAGGGAAGCATCAAACCCAGAACTAAAATTTAGACAACACGATAGATTAATATGGAGATAAAAAATTATTTTAATGCAAAATAGAAGTATTGACACATGAAACAACTAATAAGGATATATGAATATGAGTGTGAATGTTATAAGAAAAAAATAGGGTATACAACATCTAAAATAGCAGACAAAAACTCAATCTGTTCCTTGGGATACAGGAAAGGAGAATAAAAAAACTTAAAGAAGCTATGAAAATAAATAAAGATGAATTCTCTGGTCTGCTTAAGAATAGTGAACTGAGATTTGACAGTGGGAGGAAGAGGCAGAATTAGGAGACATTAGGTTTTGGAGGCCAAACCCTCAGTGACCTCAATGTCATTATTCGCCTTTTCCCTTCTGATCATGACAAAACTGAGAAGCCTTCATCGTGGCCATTGTTCTTACTTAGCCACTGTGTAATCAAATGAAGCTCTTTGGAAAATAGACATTTTGTTTTCCCTGTCCTGGGTCTCAGGGAGAGTCTCGGAAGTCTGGCCAGCTCTTAAATTTCAAATGAGGGAGCTGCTATCAGAGGCAAATGGCAGGCCAGGTTAATAACCATCACAACAACTGGTGTAAGGGTGCCAGACACAGGGTCTCTCCATGGGGTCTGTTCCCTGTTCCAGGGACTAAAGATAAATGAATTGTTTGAAATGTGCAACCACCATACTTGTCAACTAGTTACAAAATTTGGGCCAGAAGAGCCGTAAGAGACAAAAGTCTCTGAGCACTGGAAGTTTATATACTTGACTTTTCCCAGGTGGCTCAGATGGTAAAGCATCTGCCTGCAATGAGGGAGACCTGGTTTTGATTCCCAGGTTGGGAATATACCCTGGGGAAGGAAATGGCAACCCACTCCAGTACCCTTGCCTGGAAAATCCAATGGACAGAGGAGCCTGGTAGGCCACAGTCCATGGGGTCACAGGGAGTTGGACATGACTGACTTCAATATATAATATATATTTGAATATACATAGAGCCCCAAACATTTGACTTTGATGGTAAGTTTGAAATCAGGGAGGATTAGCTTGCATGGGAAAGAACTCACCTCCTAGGCTGAGTTAGCTTCTATGAACATTAATCACTTTCCTCAAATATTTCAATTTCAAAGGGATATATTGAACTTCCACTTTCTCAAGACAGAATAGTAACAAGGCACATGTGTTTTTGGTGTGAGAAAAACCACTCACAGGAGTAGAATTTCCCTCATTGTTTTCCAGGTGAAGTCTGTCTTCCCTGGCTTGACAGAACATTGACAGCCTAGAAAGCCTCAGGTCTGGGGGAAATGTCCAGTGAGCAGTGAATCTTGATGCCCTCTGGTGGGGAAGGAGGCATTTTAGCAAAACCAGCTCCAGGGTCATATGAAGGAGCAT
The DNA here is from genome assembly GCF_019923935.1 of Bubalus bubalis. NCBI lineage: Eukaryota > Metazoa > Chordata > Mammalia > Artiodactyla > Bovidae > Bubalus > Bubalus bubalis. The sequence goes on from NC_059161.1 coordinate 40,498,524, forward strand.
TTCAGAGTGAAACATCTTCTAGCATGCAAAAGGAAGCACTGGGAAGTTCGCATTCATGACTCTTCATTCCCAGGACAAGGAGTCGGAGTCTACACATGCTTTGCCAGCATGAACAATTAGCTCTTTCCAGGGAAAATAAGAAACAAACGCCAAGAACATAAAAGGGAATTTAGGGTCAACCATTTAATTCCCATTAAGGACAGTGGCTCAGATCATGACTCCTTATTGCCAAATTCAGACTTAAATTGAAGAAAGTAGTGAAAACCACTAGAACATTCAGGTATGACCTAAATCAAATCCCTAATGATTATACAGTGGAAGTGATAAATAGGTTTAAGGGACTAGACCTGATAGAGTGCCTGATGAACTATGGATGGAGGTTCATGACATTGTACAGGAGACAGAGATCAAGACCATCCCCATGGAAAAGAAATGCAAAAAAGCAAAATGGCGGTCTGGGGAGGCCTTACAAATAGCTGTGAAAAGAAGAGAAGTGAAAAGCAAAGGAGAAAAGGAAAGATATAAACATCTGAATGCAGAGTTCCAAAGAATAGCAAGAAGAGATAAGAAAGCCTTCCTCAGCAATCAATGCAAAGAAATAGAGGAAAACAACAGAATGGGAAAGACTAGAGATCTCTTCAAGAAAATTAGAGATACCAAGGGAACATTTCATGCAAAGATTGGCTCGATAAAGGACAGAAATGGTATGGACCTAACAGAAGCAGAAGATATTAAGAAGAGGTGGCAAGAATACACAGAAGAACTGTACAAAAAAGATCTTCATGACCCAGATAATCATGATGGTGTGAACACTCATCTAGAGCCAGACATCCTGGAATGTGAAGTCAAGTGGGCCTTAGAAAGCATCACTACGAACAAATCTAGTGGAGGTGATAGAATTTCAGTTGAGCTCTTTCAAATCCTGAAAGATGATGCTGTGAAAGTGCTGCACTCAATATGCCAGCAAATTTGGAAAACTCAGCAGTGGCCACAGGACTGGAAAAGGTCCATTTTCATTCCAATCCCAAAGAAAGGCAATGCCAAAGAATGCTCAAACTACAGCACAATTGCACTCATCTCACACGCTAGTCAAGTAATGCTCAAAATTCTCCAAGCCAGGCTTCAGCAATATGTGAACCATGAACTTCCTGATGTTCAAGCTGGTTTTAGAAAGGGCAGAGGACTAAGAGACCAAATTGCCAACATCTGCTGGATCATCAAAAAAGCAAGAGAGTTCCAGAAAAACATCTATTTCTGCTTTATTGACTATGCCAAAGCCTTTGACTGTGTGGATCACAATAAACTGTGGAAAATCCTGAAAGAGATGGGAATACCAGACCACCTGACCTGCCTCTTGAGAAATTTGTATGCAGGTCAGAAAGCAACAGTTAGAACTGGACATGGAACAACAGACTGGTTCCAAATAGGAAAAGGAGTACATCAAGGCTGTATATTGTCATCCTGCTTATTTAACTTATATGCAGAGTACATCATGAGAAACGCTGGGCTGGAAGAAGCACAGGCTGGAATCAAGATTGCCGAGAGAAATATCAATAAACTCAGATATGCAGATGACACCACCCTTCTGGCAGAAAGTGAAGAGGAACTAAAAATCCTCTTGATGAAGGAGAAAGAGGACAGTGAAAAAGTTGGCTTAAAACTCAACATTCAGAAAATGAAGATCATGGGATCTGGTCCCATCACTTAATGGGAAATAGATGGGGAAACAGTGGAAACAGTGTCAGACTTTATTTTTTTGGGCTCCAAAATCACTGCAGATGGTGACTGCAGCCATAAAATTAAAAGACACTTACTCCTTGGAAGAAAAGTTATGACCAACCTGCTGCTAAGTCACTTCAGTCGTGTCCGACTCTGTGCAACCCCACAGACAGCAGCTCACCAGGCTCCCCTGTCCCTGGGATTCTCCAGGCAAGAACACTGGAATGGGTTGCCATTTCCTTCTCCAATGCATGAAAGTGAAAAGTGAAGGTGAAGTCACTCAGCCCTGTCTGACTCTTAGTGACCCCATGGACTGCAGCCCACCAGGCTCCTCCGTCCATGGGACTTTCCAGGCAAGAGTACTGGAGTGGGGTGCCATTGCCTTCTCCAATGACCAACCTAGATAGCATATTGAAATCAGAGACATTACTTTGCCAACAAAGGTCCGTCTAGTCAAGGCTATGGTTTTTCCAATGGTCATGTATGGATGTGAGAGTTGGACTGTGAAGAAAGCTGAGCACCGAAGAATTGATGCTTTTGAACTGTGGTGTTGGAGGATTCTTGGAAATCCCTTGGACTGCAAGGAGATCCAACCAGTCTATTCTGAAGGAGATCAGCCCTGGGATTTCTTTGGAAGGAATGATGCTAAAGCTGAAACTCCAGTACTTTGGCCACCTCATGTGAAGAGTTGACTCATTGGAAAAGACTCTGATACTGGGAGGGATTAGGGGCAGGAGGAAAAGGGGACAACAGAGAATGAGATGGCTGGATGGCATCACTGACTCGATGGACGTGAGTCTGAGTGAACTCTGGGAGTTGGTGATGGACAGGGAGGCCTGGCGTGCTGCGATTCATGGCGTTGTAAAGAGTCGGACACGACTGAGCGACTGAACTGAACTGAACTGAAGCAGTTAATTTTTCTTAGGTTCTGGAAGCACAAGTTAATTAGCATTCAAATACATTACTCTATTTCAAGGTCACAGTTTTCTTGAGGAAATTACTGACTGACTTCTCTTGCCTAATATGTTAGGACTGACTGACTTCTCTTGCCTAATATTTTAGGACTCCTAGGAATTTCTAAATTTTAGGGTGAGCACTTGTTCAAAAAATTGTATTAACAGGTTTTATTAATAGAAAATACTGTGAAATACATTATATCTAACACACAGTTTGTTTAAACTTAAACATACACATGAGAGTTCCTTCATAACTCGAGCCTGCAAAAGCTATTTTTCTTTCCATAAATCCGAATTGGAGATGTGTGTATCTTTGTAATTCAGGTGTCACAGTTTATCTCTTTGAAACGCTATAGAACTTGTTCAGTTTAGTCCTCATCACAAAACTATTGTTTCCTCTAAGTGTAAGAAGGATCCCTAGAGGCTTGAACTTAGCTGACAGAATTACTGTGTTCTAAAATCCAATAGATTAATCCATTAGTATAGCTCAATGGATTAGTGAGTTGGCTACTTGGTCTGATTTTTCTTTTTTTCTTCTTCACATTAAGAAATTTCCCTTATCAATATTTTATTTATAATAAAAATATATTATAAATAAAATATTTATAATAAAATATAAATTTTATTTATAGTAAAATATTATTAATATTTTATTCTCTTTACCTCATATTTTAGTTTTTAAAAACTTTCAAAGATATTGAGAAGATCATAGACTAATTCAGTAAACAGAGTTATATATACAACTAGGTATAGCAATTGATTACATTTTGGAAATTTTGCTTCTCTCTCTCTCTCCTGAATTCATTTGAAACTAAATTCATCATGACATTTCATCTGAACTTATTCTGCTGGTATTTCCTAAAAATCAGAATATTCTCCTACATAAACAGTAGCATGAACATACCTAAAACATTGCCTGTAATCTCATAGTATCTTTTTATATCCAACCAAATTGCTCCAGTTGCTTTAGAAATGTCTTGTGACTAGAGTTCAATTTCTTTAAAAAAATTTTTTTTTAATTTAAATTTATTTAATTTGAGGCTAATTACTTTACAATATTGTATTGGTTTTGCCATACATCAACATGAATCTGCCATGGGCGTACACGTGCTCCCCATCCTGAACCCCCTCCCACCTCCCTCCCCATACCATCCCTCTGGGTCATCCCAGTGCACCAGCCCCAAGCATCCTGTAGAGTTCAATTTCTTTAAATTTCAAACAGTCTCACACCATTTTAGTTTGGTTTTGTTTTTGTGAAATTGACTTTTAGATAGGACCAGTAGGTAGACACATATAATGTCCTATATTCTAGATGTGCCTGTGTGTTTCCTCATGGTAATGTTTTAACTTGTTGCTCTAATCCTATACTTCCAGTAAACTGAAAGCTTGGACTATACATCCCTTGGGGCTTGTGTCATCATATTTGTTTCCTTAGAAGAAGCGGAGAAGAACTTCAGTTAGTCTTACCGGCCAACATCTTTTTCTCCTTTGTCTCCTTTACCTTTCTTTCCAAGGCACTTCCTAGATTCACTGCTCTCTTCTCCTTCAGGGCTTTTCTGCCCTTCACTTTTGCAGCCCTGTGTGAAATTTGTATTACTCTTATTTTCAGGGCTGCTTCTAAACTGGAAAAAAACATGTGTTCTGAAATCCTTACTTTAATCTCTCAATTTAAAGCACTGTCTTTCTTCTTTGGAGAAATGTCTATGTAGTTCTTTGGCCCATTTTTTGATTGGGTCATTTATTTTTCTGGAATTGAGCTGTAGAGTTGCTTGTATATTTTTGAGACTAGTTGTTTGTCTGTTGCTTCATTTGTTATTATTTACTCCCATTCTGAAGGCTGTCTTTTCACCTTGCTTATAGTTTCCTTTGTTGTGCAGAAGCTTTTAAGTTTAATTAGGTCCCATTTGTTTATTTTTGCTTTTATTTCCAATATTCTGGGAGGTGGGTCATAGAGGACATGGAAGCAACCTAGATGTCCATCAGCAGATGAATGGATCAGAAAGCTGTGGTACATATACACAATGGAGTATTACTCAGCCATTAAAAAGAATACATTTGCATCAGTTCTAATGAGGTGGATGAAACTGGAGCCTATTATACAGAGTGAAGTAAGCCAGAAAGAAAAACACCAATACAGTATACTAACGCATATATATGGAATTTAGAAAGATGGTAACAATAACCTTGTGTACGAGACAGCAAAAGAGACACAGATGTATAGAACAGTCTTTTGGACTCGGTGGGAGAGGGAGAGGCTGGGATGATTTGGGAGAATGGCATTGAAATATGTATAATATCATATATGAAACAAGTCGCCAGTCCAGGTTCGATGCACGGTACTGGATGCTTGGGGCTGGTGCACTGGGACGATCCAGAGGGATAGTATGGGGAGGGAGGAGGGAGGAGGGTTCAGGATGGGGAACACATGTATACCTGTGGCAGATTCATTTTGATATATGGCAAAACCAATTCAATATTGTAAAGTTAAATAAAATGAAATTTAAAAAAAATAAAATAAAGCACTGTCTTTGTAATATATTATGGAATTCCACAAAGACAGCTTTTATGGTCTTAGAGTTTGAAAGTTACTTCAAATCACTTTAGTCCTGCCTCTTTTATTTACTAATTAATTAATTCAATAAGCCTGCTTCAGGTACACTGCTAGTTATTAGGGACAGAAACTAATCAGGATATAGTGCCAGCCCTTGTTGAACTGGGAAACAGATGTGTTAATAGTTATCATTTCAGCCATAAATACTTCCCTTTTTCTTTTGCATTCAAAAGAGACTTGCTGCCTTCCCCTCCATGTTCATTATTTGTCACTTTTTTCATTGGACTGAGACTTCCTTGACTTTTTTGAGATTTTTTTTAAATTTTATTTTATTTTTAAACTTTACATAATTGTATTAGTTTTGCCAAACATCAAAATGAATCCGCCACAGGTATACATGTGTTCAGGGTTGAGATTTTTTTTTTATCATCAGCATCTCCAGCACTTAGTATTTGTCCCTAAAACATAATAGATGTCCAATAAATGTCTGGAATATTGCTGAAGTGTTATGTGTTATGTTATAAGAAAGAGATGTACTAACTGTAATTATAGAAATATGAACAAAGTTGTATAGAAATACTGAGATGGTGACTTTTGAACTGGAGTTCTAAAAGATGAATATGTAAATATTGTGGGGAGGATATCACAAAGAGAGCGAACTATATGTAAAAAGGCCTACGGTATTCAGAGAACAAAGTGACACTACAAAGAGCAAAATATAAGAGACAGGTTATTGGGGGAGGGCAGAGGGAGAATATAAAATGGTGGGTTGAAATTAGATATTGAAGAGTCTTAACTTCTAAGCTAAACCTTTTGGATTCTACCTTGTAGGAAACAGGAGGAAAGCAAAAACTTTAAAAGACAAGGAAAGAAATAAACCCCCACACCTATGGCCACCTAATCTATGACAAAGGAGGCAAGAATATACAATGAATAAAAGACAGCCTCTTCATAAGTGGTGCTCGGAAAACTAGACAGCTATATGTAAAAGAATGAAATCAGAACACTTCCTAACACCATACACAAAAATAAACTCAAAATGGATTAAAGACATAAATGTAAACTCAGAAACTATAAAACTCTTGAAGGAAAACATAGGCAAAACACTCTATGACATAAATCACAGGAAGATCCTCCATGACCCACTTCCTAGAGTAATGAAAACAAAAATAAACAAGTGGGACCTAATTAAACTTAAAATCTTTTATACAACAAAGGATACTATAAACAAGGTGAAAAGCCAACCCTCAGAATGGGAGAAAATAATAGCAAATGAAACAACTGACAAAGGATTAATTTTCAAAACATATAAGCAGCTCATACAAATCAATACCATAAAAACAAACAACTCAGTCAAAAAATGAGAAAAGACCTAAAGAGACATTTCTCCAATGAAGACATACAGATGGCTAACAAACACATGAAAAGATGCTCAACATCACTATTAGAGAAATGCAAATCAAAACTACAATAGTTTTGATATCAAAACTATATAGAATAGATATCACCTCACACTGGTCAGAATGGCCATCATCAAAAAGTTTACAAACAATAAATGCTGGAGAGGGTGTGGAGAAAAGGAAACCCTCTTGCACTGTTGGTGGGACAGCCACTATGGAAGATGGTATGGAGATTCGTTAAAAATCTAGGAATAAAACCACCATATGCCCCAGCAATCCCACTACTAGGCATATATCCTGTGGAAACCAAAATTGAAAAAGACACAGGTAGCCCAGTGTTCATTGTGGCACTATTTACAATAGCTACAATACAACCTAGACATCCATCAACAGATGAATGGATAAAGAAGCTGTGGTACATATATACAATGAAATATTACTCAGATATAAAAAGAACACATTTGAGTCAGTTTTAATGAGGCAGATGAACCTAGAGCCTATTACTCAGAGTGAAGACAGTCAGAAAGACAAAAACAAATATCATATACTAAAACATATATATGGAATCTAGAAAGATGGTACTGATGAAATTATTTTAAGGGTAGCAATGCAGACACAGATATATGGACATGGGGAGGGGGAGGAAGGAAAGGGTGGGATGTATGGAAAGAGTAACATGGAAACTTACATTACCATATGTAAAATAGATAGCCAATAGGAATTTACTGTATGCCTCAGGGAACTCACACCAGGGCTCTGTAAAAACCTGGAGGGTTGGAATGGGAAGGGAGATGGGAAAGAGGTTCAAAAGGGAAGGGACATATGAATACCTTATGGCTGATTCATGGCAATGTTGGCAGAAACCAACAAAATTCTGTTAAAGGAATTATCCTTCAATGAAAAACTAATTTAAAATTAGAAAACAAAACAAACAACCCAATCAAAAAATGGGCAGAAGACTTAGGCATCTCTCCAAAGAAGACATACACATGAAAAGATGCTCAATATCACTAATTATTAGAGAAATACAAGTCAAAACTACAATTACCTCACACCAGTCAGAATGGCCATCACCAAAAAATCTACAAACAATAAATGCTGGAGAGGGTGTGGAGAAAAGGGTCTTGCACTGTTGGCGAGAATGTAAATTGATACAGCCACTATGGGAGACAGTGTGGAGATTCCTTAAAAAACTAAACAAAGAAGTACCATATGGCCCAACAATCCCATGACTGGGCAAACCATAATTCAAAAGGGCACATGTACCCCAATGTCCATTGCAGCACTGTTTACAATAGCCAGGATATGAAAACAACCTAGATGTCCAATGACAGATGAATGGATCAACAACATGCGGTACATATATAGCTGCTGCTGCTGTTGTTGATAAGTCTCTTCAGTTGTGTCCTACTCTGTGTGACCCCATAGATGGCAGCCCACCAGGCTCCCCCATCCCTGGGATTCTCCAGGCAAAAATACTGGAGTGGGTTGCCATTTCCTTCTCCAATGCATGAAAGTGAAAAGTGAAAGTGAAGTCACTCAGTTGTGTCTGACTCTTTGCAACCTCGTGGACTGCATGCAACCTACCAGGCTCCTCCGTCCATGGGATTTTCCAGGCAAGACTACTGGAGTGGGGTGCCATTTCCTTCTCTGGTACATATGTAGAATGGAAGATTATTCAGTCACTAAAAGGAATGAAATCGGATCATTTGTAGATATATGGATAGACCTAGAGTCTATCATACAGAGTGAAGTAACTCAGAAAGAGAAAAACAAATGTCATGTATTAATGCATATATGTGGAATCTGGAAAAAATGGTAGATGAACTTATTTGCAGGGCGGGAATAGAGACGCATGCATAGAGAATGGACATGTGGGCAGGGGGAGGGGGAAGAGGATGGTGGGATTAACTGGGAGATTGAGATTGACATATGTACACTACCATATAGACAGCTAGTGGGAACCTGCTATAAAGTGCAGAGAGCTCATCTCGGTGCTCTGTGATGACCTAGAGGGATGGAATAGGGAGTGAGATGGGAGGGAGGCTCAAGAGGGCGGGCATATATGTATATATACAGCTGATTCACTTCATTATACAGCAGAAACTAATGTAAATTGTAAAGCAATTATATCCCAATAAAAAAAGACAAGGAATGACTGGGTCACTTTATCTTTTGAACCCAATTATTCTAGCATAGGAATGTGAAGGATGAAACTATTGTCAATGAGGAGAAACATGAAAAAAGAAATTGAGAAAGAGAAATGACTTGTCCAATGTGACAGTGCTAGCCACTTAAAATACAACCCTGGAGCAGGACAAGACTATTGAGTTTAAGGTTCTGGGATATGGGCAGAAGTGTTGTGTAGAGGAGGGTGGGGTAAGAGAAACAGAGTTATCCAGAATGAAGCCACAGATCAAGAAGTTAAACTGGTGCATAAAAGAGCCAAGGATTGTTAGATAGGTTGGCAGGAAAAGAATGCATACTGAGCAGAGGTTAAAACAATGAAAGACACAGCCTAATTGCTGTGTGATCTATTTGTGATCTAGGGACTAGAAGGAAATAGGCTGCAGAGGTAATTAGGCTAGTTTGTATATGGCTATTGAGTTAACAAAATTCAACTCTCTCTATATATACATAGAGAGAGGAGTCTGGCAGACTATAGTTCATGGAGTTACAAAGAGTCAGACACAACTTAGTGACTAAAACAACAACTATATATATACACACACACACACGCACACACACACACATACATATACATTCATGAATGCTGCTGCTGCTGCTGCAAAGTCACTTCAGTCATGTCCAACTCTGTGCGACCCCATAGACGGCAGCCCACCAGGCTCCCCTGCCCCTGGGATTCTCCAGGCAAGAACACTGGAGTGGGTTGCCATTTCCTTCTCCAATGCATGAAAGTGAAAGTGAAGTCGTTCAGTCGTGTCTGACTCTTTTCGACCCTATGGACTGCAGCCCACCAGGCTCCTCTGTCCATGGGATTTTCCAGGCAAGAGTACTGGGGTGGGACATTCATGCATACTTGCATTCATGCATACTTGCATGCTAAATCACTTCAGTCATGTCTGACTCTGCAAAGCCATGGACTGTAGCCCGCCAGGCTCCTCTGTTCATGGGGTTCTCCAGGCAAGAACAGCAGGGTGGGTTACCATGCCCTCCTCCAGGGGATCTTCCCAACCCAGGGACTGAGCCCACATATCTTATGTCTCCTGCATTGGCAGGTGGGTTCTTTACCAGTAGCGCCACCTGGGAAGCTCATGTACATATACACATATATATACATGGCTTTGAATTGTTGCCATCAACAGCTCTATTCTGGCTACTCAGTGGTTTTTCTATTAGTCATCTAGCTAGATAGATGAAGGGTTTGTTAGTTAGTCAGTTAGTTGATTATTTTAGAGATACAGACCTTATACAGGACTGTTTCCTCACTGTGGGTTTTTCCACTGGTCAGTGATGGGCAGGCCTCATCTTCTAGAAACAACTAGACTGAACTATCCTACTTTCTCACCAGCACTTACCACAAAGGAAACTACAGTTGAAACACACTGATAGATTGATATAGTCAATGGATAAAGCATTCTAAGACAGGACTCTGAGAATCTGAGCACCTCCCCTAGAGGAACCCACACAGCTCTGTTTAATACAGCTTAAGGTTTTACACCACATACACCAATCTCCACCCAAAGGAAGAGGTGTGTCTGAGAAAAATTTCATCCTCAGCTTTGCTTCCCATACATTCTTATACACCTCTTTGGGTGCTAACAGCAAACAAAGATTTGCCACAGTCCTTTTTACCCTGCTTTGTTCAGGGACTGGGGAAGGGGAAGGCTGAGATGCAGGGATTTTCCTTAAGGGGCTAAATTTAAACATCACCTTTTGAATGAGACTGAGAGCATTATAGAGCAGAGCTTCCATTTATCTTCTGTTTCCATTTGTTTATTTCAATTTTCTCCTTTCTCTCTCTATGAGCTACTGTGTCAGGGTGGGCCTTGTAAGCATGTGTGGCCCAAGTAGTGAAAAACTGAGGAACTGTGTTAAAACCATTCTATCTCCCTGTGTTCCACTCATCCAGTGATTCATTCATTTGTTCAACAAATATTTAAGGAGCCCCACTATGTATAGGCATTAGAAATGCATCAGTGAACAAAAAAGACACAATTTCTGCCCTTGTGTAAATTAATTTCAAGTGAAGAAAGATCAGATCAGATCAGATCAGTCGCTCAGTCGTGTCCGACTCTTTGCAACCCCATGAATCGCAGCACGCCAGGCCTCCCTGTCCATCACCAACTCCCGGAGTTCACTCAGACTCACGTTCATCGAGTCAGTGATGCCATCCATCCATCTCATCCTCTGTCATCCCCTTCTCCTCCTGCCCCCAATCCCTCCCAGCATCAGAGTCTTTTCCAATGAGTCAACTCTTCACATGAGGTGGCCAAAGTACTGGAGTTTCAGCTTTAGCATCATTCCTTCCAAAGAACACCCAGGGCTGATGTCCTTCAGAATGGACTGGTTGTATCTCCTTGCAGTCCAAGGGACTCTCAAGAGTCTTCTCAGACTGACCTTAAATAATGGACACACAAGCAAGTGTTAAATACGTTAGAATAACTACAATGGAGAAAAATTACAGCAAGGAGTGAGAGACTGAGAGTGCAGGTGGTGATAGAAAGAAGGTAAGAACTGGAATCAAAACCACAGTGGTCAGGAGGCATTGGGAAGATGGCATTTGTGCTCTTTGAAGGAGGTGCCATTCTCACAGCCGAGTGAGGCTTCTTCCACCCAAGGACCTTCTGCAGTCAATGCTTTTCTCAACTTTCCAGGCCTCCAGAGAACACTCTTTCACTATGGAATTTCCTTTCATCAAAAAGACCAACAGCTGGTCCAAACCAAGCTCTTCTTCATCTCTATCCAAGAGATCAGGTTTGCTTTTAAATTTTCACTAAACTTTCTGCTATAACATTTTCAGAGGATTCCTGAGAATGTATCATTTTCTCCAGTCTCTCACTTTTTGGCATGACTCTCCTCTTTCCTGTAATCTGTATTCACATCTGAAGAACCACAGCCAGCCAGAGAATTCAAGAAAAATCACTGAACCCAGAAAATTGAAGAAAATATGTATGTAACTAACAGCTTTTGAGCAAGTACTTTGGTCAGATACCATTTTTAGTGCTTACAAGTAGTAAGACTCACAAGAGACTTAAGAAGCAAGTCCTGGTTTTAGTCATTTTCACAGATAAGGAAATTAAGGCTTCAGGAAGTTAAATAACTTCCCTGCAGTTGCAGTACTAGTATACTTAGAGCCAGGTTCTGAACGCAGTGGTTTGCTCGAGAGTCCACTCTCTCTCCAGGAGTCGCTTCAGTGTTCATATCTGGCTGCTGCCACATCAAATTCCAACTGTATCCTTTGGCAAGGTTATAAATGCATGACTTGAAGTATCTTAAATCATGCTTTCTGATAAAATGATAACATACTTGATATTACTTTTCTTTCAGTCCCCATCTCTCCCACAAAGAAAGAAAATTTAACAATAAACAATACATTAAGATCCAAACAAACTCAGAACACAGTCTTACAGAAAAGCCCACTTTAAAGATGGAATGAAGGAGGGACAAACAGAGTCATAAGGAAAACAGTAGTTTCCTAGCTTCTAGAGTCCTACAGGTCATCACCACACACACAAAAATGTACATACCCTTATTTCACTGATGTAATTTCCAACTGACTTAAACTGTTTTTGATGAGCTTTTCCTAAGTGCCTATCAAGGAACTGTGAGCACTGATACAACCTACATTTTTCCATGTCACTAGCACTAATAATATTAATAGTAATAATCCAAATTTCACTGGGTTTTACTACCACCTACTCACAGAGGTCTTCAATCCTCTGAATGAAAGACCTGCTTAAGAAAAGTGTTTGCTTTTTTATTTTCTTTAACAATGAAATTTTTTTTTAAAGCTAATACTAGAGAAGTAAAACCATTGGAGAATAAAGGAAAGCTTTATTGGTAAAGTCAAACATGTTTATATGTTTACTGGACATTTGTTTTGTCAAGTGTCTTCTCATGACTTTTGCCTAGCATGCAACTGTGAAAAACTATATGTTACCTGCTCTTTATGGATTGCAAATATTTTCCCTAATTTATATTTTTTAATATTTGGCAAAGTTCTTGGCCTTGTAAAAGTTTTAATTTTTTTTCAGAAATCAATTCTATTGTTCATTTTCTTAATGCTTTCTGCCTTTGATACAATGCTTAGTAATACCTTTCCCACTTGAGAAGTATAAAAATTTCCACACATTTGTTGTTCTAAGATTCTTATAGTTTTATATCTTATTTAACTTTTAATTGTTCTGGAATTGTGTTGTAAGATTGATTAATTGTGACAAACATCACAAGTGTGTGTGTGTGTGTGTGTGTGTGTGTGTTTTACTTGAGTTATTTTAGATGGGCAACTCTAGAGCTAGTTTTAAAATGAGTCACTTGTTGCTGTAGATTTGTGGGAAATAGAGAACAAATCAGCACTATGGAATGTTTCTTCAAAAACAAAAACAAAATTGGAATTTATTTTGGTGATTTCCTTCTGGGAGCAAAACACTGTAACTATCCAGAAACCCTTGTGTTAAACTCATCAGTTACGCACACATTGATTTGTGTATCTTCATAACCATTTATACACGGTACACACTTAGGGTGAGATCAGTGCTCAAAGGGGCTGCCCTCAATGGGAGGATGCCTGCTCTCATTGTCTTTGAGTGTTAGTGGAGCCAAAAACGAGAGGATGATCTGCCCCAAATTCAAGAGGTTCCTGTTTATCCAAGTGGGAATGATTTTGAGATCTTGCTCTTTATCTCAGAAACGCTTAGATTCACACACATCTGGAAGGAAATTATATAATTTGCGTCAATTTGCTTTGAACAACAACAATTTCTTTAATCTGCTCTGAGAATCAGACAAACTCAAAGTCAACAGTTGACTGTATTGGCACCCACAAGCTCTTTGGCAAGCGAAACTTGCCACCGTTGTTGCAATAAAAGGAGAGTGAGAAAATGTAAATCATTAACTCTGAAGAAAGAAAGAAACTCCTAAGATTTATCTTGGTTGCAGAGAACCAGATTTACTGAGATATGGTTTACAAGTATGAATATTTTAATTGACTAAAAAAAAGCCTAGTAGGTTTTTCTGTAAAGAAGCATTTGTATTTTGGGTATCCCCTTGGCAAGGTCATGTTCCAAAGAGCCCAAGGGAAGTGGACCCAAGTGAAATGGTTTGGATGAAGGCTGTAGAAGGCAGAGGTAGAGAAGAGAGTTTGAGAGTCAAAGTGATGAAAATGGGCTGAGATGCAACAGAGTGGAGGAGGCGGAGTGAGGAAAAGCTTCTGCTTTGAGCAAAGTGATGGTCAAGGCAGGGACGTCAAAGCAGGTTTACATGTGTTCTTTCTGCGCTGATGGTTTATATCTGTTAGGTAGTTAGAGTACGAAATGGAGTCCAGAATGGTGGTAGCTAAAAGACAAGGGAGGGAAAAGCCCACGAAAATAGAACAAAGGAAGGTCCAAGGACCGAGGACCTGAGTGAGGACCTCAGGTAGAACAAACTGCACTCCTGGCTAGCCCAATTTACATAGGACAGGCCCAGGGAGAGGAAAAAACATATAAAAAGAGGAGCCAAATGGCTAGGGGTCTCTCTGTCCCATGTGCGTGCTCGTTCTCTGTCTCTCTGTCTCTCCCGCATGCTGGCGTGCCCCCCCCCCACCCCTTCTCTTCGTGTCTTTGGGTTGGCATGCCCTCATGCCTTGAGGGTGGATTTTCCTGCTATTTTCTAAATAAAATAGAGCTGTAACATGGAGCTATAACACTGATTTGTCTAAGAGCTATAACACTGATTTGTCTAAGAGCTATAATATGGTCTGTTCGAGACCTGAGAGCTATAACATTGTCTGTCTGAGACCCGAGAGCTATGACACGCCGAGGGCTCTAATGTCCGGCGCTTCAATTTTTTGTTAAGACGAGACAGAACTGAGGAGAATACACTTGCCTGATTTATCCATGTGCTCTCCAAAATCCCAGGAGAGGAACACAGAAGTAGCTTTGAACCCAGGAAAACTCTGAACCCAGTTCCCCTAGCCTCATTATGGCTTTTAGCATTTTCCGCTTCATCTGGAAAAGCCTGACCCAATTTGAATTCCACTGAAACTGATTTCCCTTAACCTAGGCTTGTACCCTCAAGTATTCAAAATCTTAAGGAATCTAAACAATGGTCTCTCTGATGTAAGTCAACTTTCCTAGCTTCACATTTTAGTCCTACCACATTCCTCAAATTCCATTCTGCTGACTGTCCACGTCCAGAACTATGCTCCCTGGTGTGCTTATGCCAATGCTTGGATGATCCCTGTGCTCAGCCTGTGTTTCCCCTGGCAGCAAATGATGGGATGAATCTCAGAGCTGGAAAAGACCTTGAAAAATAGCTGGTTCTCTTTCCAGCCCTGTTCAGTTCTGTTCAGTTCAGACGCTCAGTCGTGTCCAACTCTTTGAGGACTCTCAGCCCTGTTACCAGACAAGTTAACACCCAGCCCAGTCTGGGCAGATGTGTGTTTTAAATGAAAGAAAATTAAGCCAGTTGAACTGTTGCCCCAAGTACTTGATTTACTGACATCTGAGGTCTGACAGCATTTCTCTTATGCTGCTGCTTCTTCGTGTTCCCTGCTCTCCATCAGACCACCAAAGTAATACTCTCCTGATCAAGGGCTTGAAACCACTAGCCACCAAGTCCTGTTCTCACACTCTTTCTTCCCTCCTGAACCTGGAATGGTTGGCTCAGGACATCAGCCTCCTAATAACTCTTCTAATACCCATGAAGGACAAGATAAAAAATCAAGTCTTGCTTCCTTGAGGTTGAAAATTCCTTTTTTGACAAGTTGATTTTTGACTTAGATATGGTTACAAGCAGCTATACGTTAAGAGCAGTGTATTTCTTTGGAGGGAATGATGCTAAAGCTGAAACTCCAGTACTTTGGCCACCTCATGCGAAGAGTTGACTCATTGGAAAAGACTCTGATGCTGGGAGGGATTGGGGGCAGGAGGAAAAGGGGACGACAGAGGATGAGACAGCTGGATGGCATCACTGACTCGATGGACATGAGTCTGAGTGAACTCCGGGAGTTGGTGATGGACAGGGAGGCCTGGCATGCTGTGGTTCACGGGGTCCCAAAGAGTCGGACGTGACTGAGCGACTGATCTGATCTGATGTCTACAGTATCCCATAGTTTCAAATCAGCTTTATGAATCTTAGCAGTAGGCATAAAGTGATTTCAAATTAAAATCCAGATTCTCAGATCCTCCTCTTTTCAATTTTCATCATTTGTGTTTTTTCCCCCTGCTTTGTTTTCATATGGAAACAAAATGGAAATAGATGTCCTTGCATTTATGGCCTGTGACACCATAAATGGTCAAAAAATTCTTATTGATGGCC
This sequence comes from Bubalus bubalis, assembly GCF_019923935.1. Lineage (NCBI taxonomy): Eukaryota > Metazoa > Chordata > Mammalia > Artiodactyla > Bovidae > Bubalus > Bubalus bubalis. Next base: position 40,514,633 of record NC_059161.1, read on the forward strand.
TAACATATTTAAATAAGGTTCTTCATGTATAAATTAGAGTCAATATATCTGAATGCTATGTGAGAAAGATATAAACTGTTCTATTTATGAGACTTGTTTAAACCAGACTAGTGCTTTGTTTTCTTAATTGATTAATCTTGAGTAGAAATTAATTAACTTGACATTAATCAAAGGAACCTTTCATTCAGAGGCCAACTCCTCTTTAAATGAATGTAAAATTCTAGTTTTGTAAAATCTGCCATAAGACTCCTGCTTGAGACTTAAGCACAGACTAGGAATTCTATTAAATAGTGTTTGTTGACAGGCTAATTGTTTAGGGTGGCAGCCCCCAAACTTTTTGGCACCAAGGACTTGTTTCCACGAAAAATTGTCTTCAGGGGGATTGTTTCAGGATGATTCAAGGGCATCACATTTATTGTGCACTTTATTTCTATTATTATTACATCAACTCTCCTTCAGATCATGAGGTATGGGAATCAGAGGCTGGGGATCCCTGGTTTAGGGAATAAGTTTTGCCCTTCCAATTTCCATGAAAATGACTTGAGATCAAGAACCAAGTTTCCACAGTGTTTTAGTTTCCATTTTTCTTCATTCTCTTTAACTTGTTCTCAGTCCCAGAACTGAATAGAAGTTTATACATTGGCATTAAAAAAATATCACCCTCTTTATTTGTTGGTCAGTTGCTAAGTCGTGTTTGACTCTTTGCAACCCCACAGACTGTAGCACACCAGACTCCTCTGTCTTCCCCTAATTCCTGGAGTTTGCTCAAATTCATGTCCACTGGGTCAGTGATGCTATGTAACCATCTCATCTTCTGCCACCCTCTTCTCCTTTTGCTTTTAGTCTTGCCCAGCATCAGAGTCTTTTCCAATGAGTCAACTCTTTGCTTCAGGAGGCCAGAGTATTGGAGCTTCAGCAACAGTCTTTCCAATGAATATTCATTCAGGTTTGACTGGTTTGATCTTGTAATCCAGGGACTCTCAAGAGTCTTCTCTATCACCACATTTCTGCTCTGTGACAACCTAGAGAGGTGGGATGGGGTGGGAAGTGGAAAGGAGATTCACGAGGGAGGGGAAAAATGTATATCTATGGCTGATTCATGTCGATGTATGGCAGAAACCAACACAACATTGTAAAGCAATTATCCTCTAATGTAAAAATAAACAAAAATTATATAGGACTGACTTTAGACAAATTTGTCAAAAGAAAATAAAGTTGTCAAAAGAGCTGTATTTCCTTTCCTTACCACAAGAAGAACAATCAAAAACTTCTTTATACTGAAAAAAAAGCCACATACAAATGAAAAACACTGACATGTGGAGTGTATGTGGGGTGAATAATGTAAGTGGTGGGCCACCGTGTGATTAAATTTGGTGGTAGAGATTCAGTTAACTTAAATGAAACACAAAGTTACAGTGTTCACACATACCAACTGGAAAACCAGGCCCCTGGAAGGACCAACTGGAAAACCAGGCCTCTGGAAGAAGAGCCCCAGGACTCTCGATCGCCTAAAAGAATACCCTAATTATCTGTGTAACCAAATAGAATCATAACATTCTATTATGCTTATTGGAATATGACCACAGGCCTATTGATAATTGTCCACTGTTAACTACCTAGGCTTAAGACGTATGAATCACGGGTTAACTTTGATTGTATCTTTCTTTTTCCTTTGTTCAGACTAGTTTCAGGGAATTTGGAGAGGTGGGTTTGGGCACATATGCTTAGGGTATGTAAGGTTTTTACAAAAACTGGTCCGGGTCCTTGGCTAAGAGGAGACTCCACCTTGGGCCCACACAAGAAAGATACAATCAAAGTTAACCGGTGATTCATATGTCTTAAGCCTAGTTAACGTGTACACCCGTGGCAGATGCATGTTGATGTATGGCAAAACCAATACAATATTGTAAAGTAAATAATAATAATAATAAAATTTAAAAAAAAAAAACCTGCACTCCACTATTGCATTGTCCTTCTGAGTGAGTTTGTTTCCCAGAATGCGTGGCTACACAATGCTAGTTGTTTATAATATCAGTGGGAGAATTAATAACAAATATTGACTCTCTTATTTGTCTTTGATCTGACTGTGTCACAATGTCAAAGCTTCATATCTCTCCAGCCCATCTAAGCAGATGCTTTCACTACTTGGTTCTCTGAGAAATTTGAAGCAAGCATGCATGAAATATTTGAACTTCCTATCTACTACATACTTGTCTACATTCATAATTTTTCTCCTCCCCTTTTCTTTATTTGTAGAGCAGAATAGATTGTTCTTTCTCAGGCTCAAAGCAAACACACTCCTCTGTACTTTGTACCCTATCTCCTCCTGTCTCCCAGAGGACCAGCTCCATCAGTTAGTGTTTCCGTCTTTCATCCTCAGCCTGCCCTCTTCACTGGCTCATTTCTTCATTGTGTATCCATTCTTATATACAACTTCTCCCTCTGTGTACCTCATGATTAATTTCCTTCTCAGCTACTTATTTACTGGCCATTAAAATCTCAATTTAATATAATCTAACTCCTACCCCAACAAATCCACTGAAACAGCTCTTGTTAGCACATCAGTATCCAGTTATACCCCTTAATGAATCACAGCCTTGTCATGGCAAAGGGACTTGCATAATTCAATGAAGCTATGAGCCATGCTGTGCAGGGCTACCCAAGACAGACAGGTCATAGTGGAGAGTTCTGACAAAATGTGGTCCCCTGGAGGAGAGAATGGGAAACCACTCTAGTATTCTTGCCATGAGAACCCCATGAACAGTATGAAAAGGCAAAAAGATATGACACCAGAAGTTGAGCCCCCAGGTTGAAAGGCGTCTAATATGCTACTCGGAGAGAACAGAAGGCAATTACTAAAAGCCCCAGAAAAAATAAAGCAGCTGGGCCAAAGCAGAAACGTCACTCAGTTGTGAATGTGTCTGGTAGTGAAAGTCTGATGCTGTAAAGAACAATATTGCACAGGAACTTGGAATGTTAAGTCTGTGAATCAAGGAAAATTGGACATTGTTAAGCAGAAGATGGCAAGAGTGAACTTTGATATCTTAGGAATTGGTGAATTAAAATGGATGGGGATGGGCAAATTTAATTCAGATGACCATTATATCTGCTGTTGTGGGCAAGAACCCCTTAGAAGAAATGGTATAGCCCTCATAGTGAACAAGAGTCCTAAGTGGAGTACTTGGGTGCAGTCTCAAAAACGACAGAATGATCTTGGTTTGTTTTCAAAGCAAACCATTCATCATCACAGTACTCTAAGTCTATACCCCGACCATTGGTGCCAAAAAGCCTGAAGTTGACTGGTTCTATGAAGATTTACAACAGCTTTTAGAACACCTCCCCCCCCCACCACCAAAAAAAAAAAAATGTCCTTTTCATCATAGGGGATTGGAAAACAGAAGTAGGAAGTCAAGAGTTACCTAGAGTAACAGGTAAGGTGGGCTTGGAGTACAAGTTGAAGCAAGGCAAAGGCTAACAGAATTTTGTCAAGAGAAAACACTGATCACAGCAAACACCCTTTTCCAACAAGATCAGAGACATATGGACATCACCAAATAGTCAATACTGATATCACATTGATTACATTCTTTGCAGCCAAAGATGGAGAAGCTGTATACAATCAGCAAAAACAAGACTTGGAGCTGACTGTGGCTCAGTTCATCAGGTCCTTATTGTAAAATTCAGGCTTAAATTGAAGAAGTAGGGAAAACCACTAGGCCATTAAGGTATGACCTAAATCAAATCCTGTATGATTTATAGAGTGGAGGTGACAAGTAGATCCAAAGAATTAGATCTGGTAGACAGAGTGCTTGAAGAAGTGTGGACAGAGGTTCACAACATTGTACAGGAGTCAGTGACCAAAATCCTCCCAAAGAAAAAGATGCAAGAAGGCAGTGTTTGTCTGAGGAGGCTTTACAAATAGCTGAAGAAAGAACAGAAGTGAAAAGCAAGGTAAAAAGGGAAAAATTGCAGAGTTCCAGAGAATAGCAAGGAGAGATAAGAAAGCCTTTTTCAATGAACAATGTAAAGAAATAGAGGAAAACAATAGAATGGAAAAGACTACAGATCTCTTCAAGAAAATTAGAGCTATGCTGGGAGGGATTGGGGGCAGGAGGAGAAGGGGATGACAGAGGATGAGATGGCTGGATGGCATCACCGACTCGATGGACATGAGTTTGGGTAGACTCTGGGAGTTGGTGATGGACAAGGAGGCCTGGTGTGCTGCAATTCATGGGGTCACAAAGAGTTGGACATGACTGAGCAACTGAACTGAACTGAGGGAACATTTCATGCAAGGATGGGCACAATAAAGGAGAGAGAAATGGTAAGGACCTGACCAAAGCAGAAGAGATTAAGAAGAGGTGGCAAGAATACACAGAAGAACTATACAAGAAAGATCTTCATGGCCCAGATAACCATGAAGGTGTGGTCACTCACCTAGAGCCAGACATCCTGGAGTGTGAAGTCAAGTGGGCCTTAGGAAGCATTACTACAAGCAAAGCTAGGGGAGGTGATGGAATTCCAGTTGAGCTTTTTCAAATCCTAAAAGATGATGCTGTGAAAGTGCCACACTCAATACGCCAGCAAATTTGGAAAACTCAGCAGTGGCCACAGGACTGGAAAATGTCAATTTTTATTCCAATCCTGAACAAGAGCAGTGCCAAAGAATTTTCAAGTTATCATACAACTGCATTAATTTCACATGCTAGCAAGATTATGCACAAAATCCTTCAAGCTAGGCTTCAGCAGTACATGAACTAAGAACTTCCAGATGTACAAGCTGGATTTAGAAAAGGCAGAGGAACCACAGATCAAAGTGCCAACATTCATTGGATCATAGAGAAAGCAAGGGAATTACAGAAAAACATCTACTTCTGCTTCATTGACTATGCTAAAGCCCTTGACTGTGTGGAGAACAACAAATTGTGGGAACTTCTTAAAGAGGGGAATACCAGACAACCTTACTTGTCTCCTGAGAAGCCTGGATGCAGGTCAAGATGCAACAATTAGAACCAGACATGGAACAATACACTGGTTCAAAACTGGGAAAGAAGTATGACAAGGCTTTATATTGTGACCCTGTTAATTTAACTTCTATGCAGAGTACATCATATGAAATGCCAGGCTGGATGAATCACAAGCTAGAGTCAAGATTGCTGGGAGAAATATCAACAACCTCAGATATGCAGATGATACCACCCTAATGGTAGAAAGTGAAGATGAACTAGAGAGCCTCTTGATGGGGGTGAAAGAGGTGAATGAAAAAGCTGGCTTAAAACTCAGCATTCAAAAAACTAAGATCATGGCACCTGGTCCCATCACTTCATGGCAAATAGATGGGTAAACAATGGAAACAGTGACAGATTTTATTTCCCTGGGCTCCAAAATCACTGCAGATGGTGAATGAAGCCATGAAATTTGGAGACGGCAATGGCACCCCACTCCAGTACTCTTGCCTGGAAAATCCCATGGATGGAGGAGCCTGGTAGGCTGTAGTCCATGGGGTCGCTAAGAGTCGGACACGACTAAGTGACTTCCCTTTCACTTTTCACTTTCATGCACTGGAGAAGGAAATGGCAACCCACTCCAGTGTTCTTGCCTGGAGAATCCCCGGGACAGGGGAGCCTGGTGGGCTTCCGTCTATGGGGTCGCACAGAGTCGGACACGACTGAAGCGACTTAGCAGCAGTAGCAGCCATGAAATTAAAAGACACTTGCTCCTTGGAAGAAAAGCTATGACAAACCTACACAGCACATTAAAAAGCAAAGATACCACATTGGTAACAAAGGTCCATATAGTCTAAGCTATGGTTTTTCCAATAATCATTACAGATATGAAAGTTGGACTTCAAAGAAGGCTGAGTGCCAAAGATTTGATGCTTTTGAATTATGGGGCTAGAGAAGACTCCCCAGAGTCCCTTGGATTGCAAGGAGATCGAACTAGTCAATCCTAAAGAAAATCAGGCCTGAATATTCATTGGAAGGGCTACTGCTGAAGCTGAAGCTCTAATGCTTTGGCCACCTGATGCAAAGAGTTGACTCAATGGAAAAGACCCTGATGCTGGGAAAGATTGAAAGCAAAAGGAGAATAGGGTGGCAGATGATAAAATGGTTAGATAGCATCACCAACTCAATGGACATGAATTTGAGCAAACTCTAGGGGATAGTGAAGGACAGGGAAGCCTGGAGTGCTACAGTCCACGTGGTTCTAAAGAGTTGGACATGAATGAGTGACTTAACAACAACAAATTCAATTACAATGGACTCTTCAGTGACCTTAGCTTAGTAGAACTTTGACTCTTCATGACAACTTCTTTCTTAAAATGCTCTACCCCTGGATTTGTACAGTAAAATATTCTGTTGATTTTCCTGTTACTTTCATCTCAGTGTTAGCTTTTTTTGCCCACGGATTTCAAAAGTTGGTGGTTTCATGCCACTTTTCTCATTCTACCTTTCACTCTGAATGATCTCATCTACTTTCACAGTTTTAGTTGTTACAAAGATGCTGATGTAGCTAACATGGTTTTTTTTTTTTTTTCTTTAGTGAAGTGCAGTTTGGGCTAGCAGTGCTAAAATGTCACCTGGAGTCTCTCTTCGGACGCCAAGCTATATACCAGACAGTTTCTTATTTTGGAGAAAGGATTAATGCCACTTTTTTATTGACCTGTTTTTAAAAGAATTCAGCCTCATGGGATGCCAAGCTCCAGGCAGAAGATAAGGCAACTTGTCTGAACTTCCCTAGGATCTTTCCAAGTGAGAGTGTGACTAAACCCCAATACCTATTCCTGAGGTTTTTGAGGTAGGAAGATCTACCGGGGTAAAGCAGAATTGTCTCCCAGCCAGGCTTTGTGGCAAAGAAGGGTGACAAGACCGCTAAGGAACTGCCATGGCCGTAAAGAGAGAAGATGCTATGAACTAGCTCTCACGCTGCATCAGAAGAGAGAAAGGGACAAGGCAGGTTTTTGTCCCTTAAGTAGCCAATATGGAAACCCCAGCCTGTGACCCAAATCATTCTTTTTCTCACAGAACTCGTACATCCTGTAGGACATTGTCTTGGATTCAAATTTCCAATCATCTGTTTATTTTATCCCACTCTCAATTTCATTGTCATGGATTTATGCCAATCCCTCCTCATGTCTTTCCTGGAAGATTATAATGCAGTTGACCCTTGATCAACATGGATTTGAAGTATGTGGGTCCACTTATTTGCAGATTTTTTTTCAATAGTAAATATTAGTACTACGTGGATCCCCTGTTGGTTGAATCTGTGCATAATGGAACTGTAGATAAGAGGAACCTCATGTAAGAAGGAACCACAGACATGGAAGACTGATTATAAGACATACTCAGATTTTGACTGTGTGGAAGGTTGGCTTGTATAAGGGTCAACTGTAGTCTCTTTACTGGGTTTCTACCTCAAAGCCTTACCCATTTGTCAGAGCCATCTGCCTAAACATGCAAATATAATCAGATCACTTGTCTAAGATCATTTGATATCATTTCACCATCCACAGGCTAAATAAACTGCAAACTCCTTAACGTGCCCCCAGGTGGACTCCATTTTCTGAACCCTGTGTGTCTTTTTAACCTCAACTTTCTCACTCATGGTGCAGGAAAACCAAATTCTTTGTAGTTATCCCTCATCCCATGCTATTTCTTGCTTTCAATCCCTTTGCTCCTGGTGTTTACCACGTCTAGAATGCTCCGTGTGTGAGTGCTAAGTCACGTCAGTTGTGTCCAACTCTTTGCAACTCCACTGTAGCCCACCAGGCTCCTCTGTCCATGGGATTTCCCAGGCAAGAATACTAGAGTGGGTTGCCATTCCCTTCTCCCATGGATCTTCCTGACCCAGGGATCCAGCCCGAGTCTCTTAAGTCTCCTGCACTGGCAGGCAGGTTCTTTACCACTAGTGCCACCTGGGAAGCCCCAGAATGCTCTACATCTTTTATTTTGCTCTTAATTGGCTGTTAAGTCTCAGCTTGGGAATCACCAAATCTCACTTCCTGACCTATATTCTATGTAACTGGTGCATTTATCTTCATAGTTATTTTCAACATCCCCTTCTCATTAATCAGTCATTATTCAGTACTATGTAGGAATTCTCAGTGTCATAGCTTGGAAGTCCCATCCTGATAGTTATCACAGATGTTAAGGCAAAACAAGTGTTAACACATTATTGGGAAGATTCTGAAAGGACATTTACAAAAATACCTTAGGAACCCTGAAGAAGCAAAGCAGGTCTTAGCTTTATTTTTCCCAAGTTTTACTCATTTTCTATTATTATTCATTTCTCCCTGACAAGATATGTATCCTCTGATAATTATTATTTTCTGCAGATTCTTCACATGGTATTAATGGGACCTAGTTATGTGTTTAAGAGGTATTTTCCTTTGTGATTTTTGTATTTCTAGTTCTCAAAGTAACTAGGGAATGCTTCTTATGATGGGTGGGCCCACACAGGTTAGTCACAAAGCAGAAGTTTTAGAATTCAATTAATAGTTAGTTAAGTTGCTCAGTCATGTCCAACTCTTTGCGACCCCATGAATTGCAGCACACCAGGCCTCCCTGTCCATCACCATCTCCAGGAGTTCACTCAGACTCACGTCCATCGAGTCAGTGATGCCATCCAGCCATCTCATCCTCTATTGTCCCCTTCTCCTCCTGCCCCCAATCCCTCCCAGCATCAGAGTCTTTTCCAATGAGTCAACTCTTCGCATGAGGTGGCCAAAGTACTGGAGTTTCAGCTTTAGCATCATTCCTTCCAAAGAAATCCCAGGGCTGATCTCCTTCAGAATGGACTGGCTGGATCTCCTTGCAGTCCAAGGGACTCTCAAGAGTCTTCTCCAACACCACAGTTCAAAAGCATCAATTCTTCGGCGCTCAGCCTTCTTCACAGACTTGCCCTCAAATACTCATTCTGCCATATACTGTGTAACTCTGGAACTTAATCTCTCTGAAACTTAATTTCCCATCTCTAAAATGAAAATAATAATAATAATAATACCAACCACGTAGGGTTATTGTAAGGACTAAGTGAACTAAAATGTATAAAGCACACATTTATTATAAGACATATAAACCTCAATAAAGGTCAACCTTACAGTGCTCTTTGAAGGATGAAGAGAATTGAGATTGGTTGGAGGAACTGCAGGTAAGGAGAAAGCTAAGCCTGCAAAAAGAGAATACATTTTCCTTGGAGTGAACCTGATGATTTGCCTTTCACTGCAATGAAGCAGGAGTGACTTAGGGGGACAGTGGCATGAATAGCTGAAAACAAATCCTCCCTCCCCTAAAATATTGCTGCAGTTTATGTCAAAGAGTGTTTTGCCTGTGTTTTCCTCTAGGAGTTTTTAGTATCCAGTCTTCAATCCATTTTGAGTTTATTTCTGTATATGATGTTATTTTTTTGAGCTCCAAAATCACTGCAGATGGTGACTGCAGCCATGAAATTAAAAGACACTTACTCCTTGGAAGAAAAGTTATAACCAAACTAGATAGCATATTGAAAAGCAGAGACATTACATTGCCTACAAAAGGTCCGTCTAGTCACGTTTTGTTTTTTCCAGTGGTCATGTATGGATGTGAGAGTTGGACTGTGAAGAAAGCTGAGTGCCAAAGAATTGATGCTTTTGAACTGTGGTGTTGGAGAAGACTCTTGAGAGTCCCTTGGACTGCAAGGAGACCCAACCAATCCATTCTAAAGGAGATCAGTCCTGGGATTTCTTTGGAAGGACTGATGCTAAAGCTGAAACTCCAGTACTTTGGCCACCTCATGTGAAGAGTTGACTCATTGGAAAAGACTCTGATGCTGGGAGGGATTGGGGGCAGAAGGAGAAGGGGACAACAGAGGATGAGATGGCTGGATGGCATCACTGACTCGATGGACGTGAGTCTGAGTGAACTCTGGGAGATGGTGATGGACAGGGAGGCCTGGTGTGCTGCAATTCATGGGGTCACAAAGAGTCAGACATGACTGAGCGACTGAACTGAACTGAACTGAATGATGTTAGATAATGTTCTAATTTCATTGTTTTACATGTAGCTGTTCAGCTTCTATTTTCATTCTTGTATGTAATAGCTGTCTAGTTTTCCCAGCATGACTTATTGAAAAGACTGTCTTTTCTCCATTACATATTCTTGCTTTCTTTATTATAGATTAATTGACCATGAGTATGTGGGTTTATTTCTGGTTTTCTATTGTGTTCCATTGATCTATGTGTCTGTCTTTGGTGTTTTCATACAAATTTAATATATTTATGTTTAATATACTATTTTTATAATAGGGAAAAATTATAAATCATAACAGGGACAAGAATAGTAGAATAGATCAACATAATGTGGAATAGCCATATATTCCATATGAAGTATTGTGTAACACTTTAAATGAATGAATAAGAGCTGTGCATATTAACATAAATAAATATAAAGTTACAAAGCAAGTTATAAAGGATGCATTCAACATGATACCATATATGTAACATTAAAACCATATAAAATATTGCTATATATTATTAATTTTTTTTTAGATTCTGACTCTTCTACTTATGTGTGTGTATGCTAAGTCGCTTCAGTCATGTCCGATTCTGTGACCCTATGAACTGTAGCCCACCAGGTTCCTCTGTCCATGGGATTCTCCAGGCAAAAACACTGGAGTGGGTTGCCATTTTCTTCTCCAGGGGATCTTCCTGACCCAGGGATCGAATCTGTGTCTCTTACATCTCCTGCATTGGCAGGCATGTTCTTTACCACTAGTCTTGGGCACATTACTAAACTTTTCTGAGTTTCAGTTTCCTCATCAATAAAATGGAAATGACAGTGATACTTATCCTATAGGATGGAGAGATCATATGACTAAACACATAGAAAGTGCTTAGAATAATGTTGGACACATTGTAAGAAATATTTGTGTTATTTACTATTATTACTATTGCTGATATATAGAAAAATTTCTACAGAAATAACTCTCACCAACCTATCTTCATTGTAGTGGCCTGCACAAAATATTTCACATCTATAAATAATATTTTATTTCTCAAAAATTTGAACCTACCATGATGAAATCTCAGCGGGGGATACATGGATATTGCAGAGACATATTCTCCCAGCAGTCTATGCTAACACTTGCGACACCCTCCAATGTTGCTAAAGACAGAGGCCAACTCCCAGACTTGCCTGTTTTCTGGGGATATGCCTTGAGATGACTTTATGTCCCCTTCTTACTTTCTAGGAAAGTGAGAAGCAATTATTTATGTTTGGCTTATCAGCAAATAAAGAACCAGGAACTATTTTGAGTGACAGATTTCCAGTTTAGTGGAATTAATCTAAACTGGAAAAAAAGTAAGATTCATATGTTAATTATAGGAACGATGGGACATAGATTACCCTATTATTAAAAGAACATTCTCTAAACTCTATCTCTGGGTCTCATTCCTTGGGACAGATGTTGAACTCATGGTGATGTGTAAGACTATGCAGAAGTGGATGTTGTGAGATGGCAACAGAGAAATGCTATCCTAAATTGCGACTATATCTGAGGAAGTTTATAGCGCTCTTGCTATAATGAGAATCCTTTTGGTTAAGAGTATCAGTGCTCCTCTTGGTTGGGCTTGAAACATTGGCTTTTGGAAATCCTTTAGAAAAAAGGTGAACTCATGGGTTGATGGGAGAGATTTGGTCAAATACTAATATTTGAACTGAATCCCTCATCTGCCAAGTTATTAACTGATTCCCCATTCTCCTCATGGCTGTATAGAACCTGCCTCATTTGTAGAAGAGGATCTTGGGACTGAAGAGATCAAGGCCCTGGGAAATAGGCCAAAAGCTTGGGAAGTGGGAGGTTCACCAGAAACAGACTCCTCACATGTGTGCAGGGCCTGCTCTGAGCCCAGTTTACCCTTCAGTCCTGACCAGTGACCAACACCAGTCACTGATCCAGCCACCATGAGAGGATGACCACGGTCAACAGACATAGGCTTGGTTGGCAGATGGCTCAGCTTCGTGACCATTCCCAAGCCCTTTCCAAGGGGCCCACAGATATCTTGTTGTTGCAATCCTAGGGAAGGACCTGGATCATAGTAGAGAGACGGATAGTCAGGGCACAACTTAGAGAAGCTTCCTACACAGTCTCCCTACATATATTAGCATCACTCTTCTCCAGATGGCATGATTCATTTCTACTCCTTCCTAGAGTAAAAGTTATAAAAGCAAAAATAAACAAATGAGACTAATTAAATTTAAAAGCTGCTGTGGTTATTTCTAGTTCTAGGCCTTATGAAACTGGAAGCTTCCACTTCTTATCTTGTAGGATTCTGAGTTCTGGAACCCTGCCACTATGCAATTCATAGAGCCTCCCAAGTGGAAGGGACTAGAGATCTCCAGCCTCCTGCCCTCACTGAGCTCCCAGCCAACAACAGGCCAGGCATGTGAGTATGCCAACTTACAAGTGGATCCTCCAGACCCTAGAAAGCCTCAGTTGATGCCACATGGAACAGAGACAAGTCTTCCCCACCAAGCCCTGCCCGAATTGCAGTTTCATGAGTTACGTAAGTGATTGTTGTTTGAAGTCACTGAATTTGTCATAGTTTGTTACACATCTAAGTTTCCTTTCCCTCTAAATGTTTTTCCATGAGTCTATACATTTTTTAATGGCTAATTTTTTGGTTTTAAGAATAGAGCCAATTCTTACTAGTAGTACATACATCATGCCTGATTTCTCCAACAGATTCCTCATTATAGTAAGAGCCTTCTGTGGATCTTTCAAACTAGATAAGTGACTTAACACTGAATAAGACATTTCTTTCTTTTTAAGGTGGATTTAGCATGAGGTTACATGCGTCCCTGAAATTTGTTGAATGAAAACAATACATCTCAGGCTCATTATGCTTTCATTAAATAAGTTGAGTTCTCTCTGAACTAAGTAACATTTTTATTTTATACTTTGTCTAATGCTTAGAAACTTCCAAAGTTCTTTTTTTGTAGTATGTCTCTAGGAAATAGAGAAGACACAAATATCCACCTCAACTAGAGAGAAACAGGACTTGAATGGAATGGCAGTTGGCGTGTTTAAAAGGGAAGAATGGTTATTCTCCTTCTCTGCTTTTACCTACCTCTTCCAACAAATTCACATAATGCCTTTCCTTTACCTCTATCTCTCGATAAGACGATGAGGAAAAGTATGCAAAAGATGAGAGGAAAGGGGAAAGGATATCCCAGAGGGCTTATGTACATTTTTACAGTACTTTAAATTTTCTGAAATGTAGGCTTCCTGTGAAGTAGATAGTGGAACCCTCATTTTGGGGCCTGTGAAAATTAGTGAATTGCATGGTATCATGCACTTTGTGACAGCATATATTGTGGAATCTGAGTACACCTAGGGATTATTTCATTGATCCTAATATCATGTCTTTACAGTGGGGAGGATGACCAAGACCAGCTACCACTAGGGCCCTAAGGAAGACATCCAAGTATGCAGAGACTGGTCTTCCCAAGTCAACACTCAGCCTGCCTTCTTGGAAGTTCCTCATCTCATACACTGATGTTTCCTCTTCCATCTCCCCCTGAGACCACACTTCCATCTTCTGCCTTAACCCTTCCAGGGTTTAGCAATGTGGTTTAAAGAGGAGCTCAGAGACCCCTCAACTCTTTCATGGAGAGAGGGGATGGGGTGAGGGAGACAGGACCAGTGCCTGGTCATGAAACATAGTGTATCTTCTTTATATTCATTTGTTTTGTTGCTTAATGGAAGAGTGGAGAGCTGATCACTCGGAGGTACAGAACTTCCCTTTACCTCTCGTCTGCTCTCAAACTTTCATGATACAAGAAGAACAAAAAGAAAACTGCTTAACACATGACCATGCCCTTGTCCATACTGCCTTTTCCTTTTATTCACACCAGAAAAGTAGAATAAAATATTTCCTTGTTAAAAAGAAAAAAAAAAAAAAAAAAAAGGGGGAACATTGCTCCCTTTTGGAATGTCAGAGCCAAAGTCAGTGTGGAGGCATGGAGGCCAGCAGTTTCAGATTCTGCTATGCAGTGCCCTCACGTTCTGTGCAAGGGAAGCTACACAGACTTTTCGGCTTAGGTTTTAAAAGCTATGTAGACAGTTTCTGCCACTTCAACCAGTTTCTGCTTCATCCCTTTGATATATCATGGCTTTGTATAAGATTTTATTGATAACAGGCTATCAGCGCTTTTTAAAAAGCATAAAACACCACCTATCTGCTCCAATCACCTTCTTTTGCAGGGGGCAAAAGTTGTTTTGTTTTCCTGACTTTAAAATGTTGACTCTTTAAAAAATAAGTTGCTTTTTCTATAGCTATACAAAGTTCTTAATATTTCTTTGACAATGGAATGTAATGGAATTTTATGACTGTATTAAAAAAAAGTTACCTTTGCTCAGAAATTCTCTACCATCCAGCACCCTAATTATTTGACTAAATAAATGGATTGCCCAGGAAACTTGATGCAATGGAAGCAGAGTCAGAACAGAAGCCTCTTAACCTCCTTTTTAGTGCCTTGCAGTCCTCCCCTAACTCAAACACTTCACGTTGTGTGATTTATTTGCCAAGAGGAAGTGGGGGCGGGTTGCTAGGATAACAGAAGCTGACTGACCTTGAATTTCACCCTCCCAGTGAGTAAGCCAACTCAGTGGCTTTACCACCTCTGTCATCATTTCTGCTTCACAGCAGGCTCATTGTGAGTAGAAAACACAGGACTCTCTATTGACTATGCTCCATGCAGCGCCATGTGGGCCACACTGAGATGCCTCAGTCAGCATCCAGCAGCCTGCAGGCCTACAGAAAGTAGACTCACCATGCTGGGAATATCCTCCTTCGAGCCCATCATATCTCCCAAACTTTGAGACAATATATCCCTAAGATGTCAACAAGTGTATTACTTAAAAAATGTGAATGGGTAGAAATATATGCAAAGGCCTTGACTTTGATATCACTTCCAAGTGAGATCTCCCTGCCTTCCCAACCCTAAATGACTCTGAAATGATATAATGCTCTTATCTGTTTTGATCAGGTTGACCCTTTTTATTTACAGTCTTCTGGTTTTTGTTTTGTGGTTGTGCCCTAGAACCACAGAATGGAAAGTTCCTTGAAAGCTGGGATCAGATTATAGGAACCTGAGGTTTCCAAACTTCAAAATAGGACCTATACATAAAAAATATGCACATAAAGCTTAGACAGTGTATTAGAATCTGAGACTGTCCAGGAAAATGTAGCATTGTAGCAATTGGTAAATATATATAGCAGGATACTGTATGTTTAACAGGCTCCTAAATCCCCAAGGAAGAAAAAAATCAGACTCAGTCTGCACAGACTCCATGACCTAGAGACATAATATGCTGGCCAAGTATATATATATAATGATGAGTTCATTGATAAGAAGCAGAATAATATGATTTTTCAGTTAATGGAATGATGAAATCCTTTTCAATGCAATCCAAAAAAAGACATTGTAGAAAACTGTGATAAGGACTAGGCATCCTGAGGAATGCTGATTCAAGGAGAACATTCAATAGTTCAAACCAAAGCTGAAACACAGTCCCAGACAGAGTGGAGTAGGGCCAAATGTGAAGCCAGAGTGAAGAAGTTGTTTGTTGTCTGGAAAAGGGCTTTGAAATGGAGCAAAGTTTCTGGATAACCATTTAAAATCACCTGGTCAAAATGCTGAGAACAAGAAAACAGCACCAGCTGCAGTTTTGAGTGATTTGAAGAAGGTTTCTGCTCAAGGCAAGCAGAGGTGGAAATTCATAGGTTTTAACTCAGGTCTTTGGAGAAGGCAATGGCACCCCACTCTAGCACTCTTGCCTGGAAAATCCCATGGACGGAGGAGCCTGGTAGGCTGCAGTCCATGGGGTCGCTAGAGTCGGACACAACTGCGCGACTTCCCTTTCCCTTTTCACTTTCATGCATTGGAGAAGGAAATGGCAACCCACTCCAGTGTTCTTGCCTGGAGAATCCCAGGGACAGGGGAGCCTGGTGGGCTGCCGTCTCTGGGGTCGCACAGAGTCGGACACGACTGAAGCGACTTAGCAGCAGCAGCAGCAGCAACTCAGGTCTTGTGTTAGCCAAATTTGTCTGTTTTGTCATTTGACAGTAATGGTGACACTGACCTCAGTTGTTAAGGGGAGAAACTCGTAATTCCCCTGGTTCAGAGTGGGTTAAGGAAAATGGCAAGGAAGCATCAGAAGGTTCACATTCCTGGTGGAACAGCAGTGTCTGATGGCATTTTAACCCTTCCCCCCCTTTCAACCTAGAACTAGATGGATGGACAGAGAAATTGCAATGGAATATCTAAGAAGTACCAGAGCAATCTATCTGACTAATGAAAGATCAAGATGAGGCTTCCCGGGTGGCTCAGTGGTAAAGAATTCACCTGCCAATGCAGGAGACACAGGTTCGATCCTTGATCTGGGAGGATCTCACAAGTCTCGAAGTTACTAGGCCTGTCCAAGTGCCACAACTATTGAGCCTGTGCTCTAGAGCCCAGGAGCTGCAATTGCTGAGCCCACATGCTGCAACTCCTGAAGTCTTGGCACCCTAGGGCCTGTGCTCCGCACAAGAAAAGCCACTGCAGTAAGCCCACGCACAGCAACTGGAGAGTAGCTCCTGCTCGTAGCAACTAGAGAAAGACCATGCACAGTACCAAAGACCCAGAACAGCCAAAAATAAATAAATTAAATTAAATTACAAAGGAAAAAATGATCAAGATGTGTTTCATGGAGGCTTGAACCAGAAAATTGGTGAAAAAGTAGTTTGATTTAGATCTACTTCTTGCACTCTTTTTCCTTTCTCCTTAAGGATGTTTTACAAAGGTATTGTGGTAAGTGCTAATTGAGTAGTACAAAGAGTACTTATTTACTTTAGAAAGTTCAAAGGAGCAGAGGTCACAGTGGGCCAGAGCAACTGGGGAAATAGTGACTAGAACTTGGACTTGTAGGATGGGTGGGATTCAGATTAAGTGGAAGTAGAGAGAAAGGAGGGGCTTGTTGGGTAGAGGGAGATGCCAAGTACAAAGTAAGCAGAAAGCACAAGGCCACCATGACTTATTGCTTTAACAGATGAAAAAATTGAGGCTTAGAGACACTAAGGAATTTGACCAAGGATATATAGCTCCTGAATTACTCTATAGGGAACTAAAGTAAAGCTGTGCTGTGCTGTGCTTAGTTGCTCAGTCATGTCCGACTCTGTGACCCCATGGACTGTAGCCCACCAGGCTCCCCTGTCCATAGGGATTCTCCAGACAAGAATACTGACTGGAGTGGGTTGCCATGCCCTCCTCCAGGGGATCTTCCCAACCCAGGGATCAAACACAGGTCTCTTGCATTGCAGGTGGATTCTTTACCATCTGAGACACCAGGGAAGCCCGTAAAGCTACTTAAACCAAAGTCCACATTCCTTCCTCCAGACTCCAGGTTCACAAAGCTGATAGACACGTAAACAACTGTAACATAACACATGTTTTTGAATTGAAGGTCATTTCAATACTTTTCATTTTCATTTAGTTATACTTGTCCTGACATGTCAAAAAATAGGAACAGCATTACTTTAGTAGAGAAATGCTTATTTTGTGAATAACTCAATAACTCATATGGTGCATTTATTCCCATTAACTCAACACATTAACTCCTATGGTAGAGAGAGTCTTCCAAGAGGAATAATGGTAAAATTATGTGGTCGAAAGAACAAACTGGTGATTTTCTGAGGATGAAGTTATGACAAAATAGAAAGAGAGGGACAGAGAGAGAGAATAGAAACTTCCAGATAGGAAAAGGAGTACATCAAGGCTGCATATTGTCACCCTGCTTATTTAACTTATATGCAGAGTACATCCTGAGAAATGCTGGGCTGAATGAAGCACCAGCTGGAATCAAGATTTCCAGGAGAAATATCAATAACCTCAGATATGCAGATGACACCACCACCCTTCTAGCAGAAAGTGAAGAAGAATTAAAGAGCCTCTTGATGAAAGTGAAAGAGGAGAGTGAAAAAGTTGGCTTGAAGCTCAACATTCAGAAAACTAAGATCATGGCATCTGGTCCCATCACTTCATGGCAAATAGATGGGAAACAGTGGAAACAGCAGCTGACTTTATTTTTGGGGGCTCCAAAATCACAGTCATGAAATTAAAAGATGCTTACTCCTTGGAAGGAAAGTTATGACCAACCTAGTTGGCATATTCAAAAGCAGAGACATTACTTTGCCAGCAAAGGTCCATCTAGTCAAGGCTATGGTTTTTCCAGTAGTCATGTATGGATGTGAGAGTTGGACTATAAAGAAAGTTGAGTGCCAAAGAATTGATCCTTTTGAACTGTGGTGTTGGAGAAGACTCTTGAGAGTCCCTTGGACTGCACGGAGATCCAACCAGTCCATCCTAAAGGAGATCAGTCCTGGGTGTGCATTGGAAGGACTGATGCTAAAGCTGAAACTCAAGTACTTTGGCCACCTCATGCGAAGAGCTGACTCATTTGAAAAGACCCTGATGCTGGGAAAAGATTGAGGGCAGGAGGAGAAGGGGACAACAGAGGATGAGATGGCTGGATGGCATCACCGACTTGATGGGCATGAGTTTGGGTAAACTCCGGGAGTTGGTGATGGACAGGGAGGCCTGGTGTGCAGCAGTCCATGGGGTCACAAAGAGATGGACACAACTGAGCGACTGAACTGAACTGAACTGACAGAAAGAAAGGAGAGGTGGAACTGTTTAGCTCAAGGAATGAAACTGGGTCCTTTTCGTGATGTGGATAAAACTAGACTCTGTCATACAGAGTGAAATCAGTCAGAAAGAGAAGGACAAATATCATATATTAACACATATATGTGAAATCTAGAAAAATGGTACAAACGAACCTATTTGCAGAGCAGGAATAGAGACGCAGATCCAGAGAACAGATGTGTGGACACAGTGAGGTTAAGGGGAGGGTAGGACAAACTGGGAGAGTAGCACTGACATATATGCACTGGAAGTGTTAGTCCCTCGGTCCTGTCAGACTCATCTGTGACCCCATGGACTGTGGCCCTCCAGGATCCTCTGGATTTCCCAGGCAAGAATACTGGACTAGGTAGCGGTTCCCTTCTCCAGGGGATCTTCCTGACCCAGAGATTGAATCCTGGTCTCCTGCATTTCAGGCCGATTCTTTACCATCTGAGCCAGCATATATACACTGTGCTGTGCTTAGTTGCTCAGTCGTGTCTGACTCATTGCGACTTCATGGGTTGTAGCCTGCCAGGGTCCTCTTTCCATAGGGATTCTCCAGGCAAGAATACTGGAGTGGGTTGCCACACCCTCCTCCAGGGGATCTTCCCAACCAGGGATCAAACCCAGGTCTCCCACACTGCAGGTAGGTTCTTTACCTTCTGCGCCATCAGGGGAGCCCATGTGTAAAATAGACAGTTGATGGGAACCTGCTATAAAGCACAGGAAACTCAGCAAGGTGTTCTGTGACAATCTAGAGGGGTGGGAGGGGTGCTTAAGAAGGAGGGAATACATGTAACTGATCCACATTGTTATACAGCAGAAACTAACACAACATTATAAAGCAGTTATACTCCAATAATACAATTTTTTAAATGTTCTGAATTAAGCTGATACTCCTTTTCTGCTCAGAAATACTTCAGGTTTTTAGAAATAAAAGTTTTTGTCAAAAGCAGTTTAACACTGGTGTTTGTGAGGTATGTGTTCCTCTCCCATGTTTCAAATCTAGACAAATAGACCACCCAGAAAGGATTACTATTGACCTTGGTGAGTGCAGGATCTAAGTTACTGTTACCATCTGGTCTTCTATCCTTTGTGGAATAAAGTGGTGAATCAGCAAATCAAGCAAGTAGGCAATGTACAATAGGAAAGATTAACCTTCTCATTTAACACCACCATTACAAAGTCTGTGTGCTCCTGTCTTCGGCTAGCTTGCTAGGCTGAGCCTCTTGACAACGGACTTGGTATTTGACTGATTAACTGCTTAATGATCCATGAACTAAAAGGAATTATCAATTCAATTCTCTGCCTGTGCCTACTTAGATAAATAAATAAAAGATACTAGGCGGTTGACAAGGACAAAATATCTTTAGGATAGCTGCCATTGCCCAGGGAAAGGAGTACAAGTAGCTGTAGTGGTGTGTCAGTTGCTCAGTCATGTCCAACTCTTTGCAACTCCATAGACTGTGGCCCACCAGGCTCCTCTGTCTATGGGATTCTCCAGGCCAGAATACTGGAGTGGGTTGCCATTCCCTCCTCCAGGGGATCTTCCCAACCCAGGATCTCAGGTCTCCTGCATTGCAGGCAGATTCTTTATTATCTGAGCCATTAGGCAAGCTTGCTATCTCTACTGGTAGCTAGAAGTAGAGTAACTGGCTATTTGACTCTTCTGATACTTTTGAGATAGAGAAGCCCTTGGGCAGTTTCTGGCAGAGCCCTTACCACACTATATTGAAACTGTCTGTGTATAGCTTTGCCATCCTCAATAGGCTGAATCCTTGGAGGCAGTGACTGTATTAATCCTTACTTATATTCCCACTTCCTTGTGTGTGTGCCCATCCAGTGTTGAGTGAGTAAAATAGGTAGATGGATGGAGACAAATTATCACACTCCTCATGGATAAACAGCTCAAACCTGGCAGTGGAAAGTTTCACATTAACCTGGCAGTGGGAGAAAATTAACCCTGCAAAGAATTAATTTTCATGAGGCATCTCAGGAAAACTGACCAAGGAATGTGTTTTGGCAATCAATGGTTAATCTATTGAGAAACTTGTTTTCAAGGAAGGCAAGTCACAAGTGAGGGTGTTTACAGCTTTTTTGCTTTTAATTTTAAATAACAGTGCTGCAGAATGCACTGAGCTCTGGGATGGTGATAACACAGAAAAGGCCTGGGAGGATCCCCTCCAGACATCTGGAGCATCTGCCTTTTGACTAGTTAATTTTTCAGACCATCTGGAATGCTTTTAAAATACTGTCTCCTGGAACAGTATTCTGAACTTTCTCTTCTCTTTTGTTCTACAAGTGTTCTGTCTCTTTCCCCTCCCTGCTCCCTCCATCCCATTCCTGTGTTCTTACATATAAAGTTCCTAGACCCAATTATTGCCTCTGTCTTCATTGCCTTGGAGGAGGAATGGGACAGGGTAGAAAGCCAAAGTATCCCAAGAGCTATTTCTTGGCTTTGTTTCTAAAATCCTCAGCTCTGTAAGGGAAACAGATAGTTATGGGTTCATCTAAAATGTATGATGAACAGGACTGGAGAATAACATTCCCTCTAGTACAAGAAAAAGCTTCTCCAGGCTGGGGAGATGTAGGACAGGGATCCCTCTGGGATCTAATGCCTGATGATCTATGATGCAGCTGATATAATAATAATGGAAATAAAGTACACAATAAATGCAGTGTGCTTGAAATCATCCTGAAACCATCCCCTCTCTCTGGGCCTGTGAAAAAATTATCTTCCACAAAACTGGTCCCTGGTGCCAAAAAGATTGGGGTGGGCTTCCCTGGTGGCTCACCAGTAAAGAATCCGCCTCCCATGCAGAAGATGCTGGTCCAATTCCCGGATCAGGAAGATCCCCTAGAGAAGGAAATGACAACTCACTCCAGTATTCTTGTCTGGAAAATCCCATGGACAGAGGATCCTGGTGGGCTACAGTCCATGGGGTCGCAAAGAGTCGGACATGACTTAGTGACTAAACAACTACAGCAACAAGTGGGTAGACCCCAGAGAGAGAGGTCTGATACTCTGCCTTCTGGGAAGAGACCCAGAGAGATGGCAAGACCCCTGACAGATTTAGGGGAGTAGAGAGTATCTACACCTTGCAGGAAAAAAAGCAGAGCCAGAGAATAGGACTTAAGAAGTGGTGGATCAAGGCAAGAGAATGCCATAGTTCTTAGGACAATCTGTTGGCAGAAACATGATTCACAAGGGGGCCCAGAATATATGAGGGAATTTGCCAGCCTTTACATAAGAGGAAGTGAAAGTTCAACAGACACTTGAATGGACTAAGAACTGAGGACCAGGCTGAAACATGGAATTGCAGTAGAAACCTGTGGGACAAATGATGTTTTCCTGCAACTTGATGTCTCTCTCCATGTAAGTTTTTCAGGACTGATCTACATGTCTGCTGCAAGAGGGAAGGAACCTTAAACTGATGAGCTTAAGTTGTCTTTGCTACCATCTACTTGTGAACTTAAAAGGGAGCTCTAACCTCACCCATACATTTTTTTTTCTCTAGAATTTCCCTTTGAATAACAGGAATAAGTCAGGTCTTTTTTTCCCTCCAAGAAGTCAAAACATGTTTTTAGCACTATGTAATGAATGACCAGGACACCTAATTTGTCATTCTATAGACATTATGTTTCGTAAGCCAAGTATTGCATTGTCTATGGCTCCAGCACAGTGCCATGTCCAGCTCCTAGAACAAAAACCACATCCACATTGGGTGAGATTTTAAATTCCTAGCACAAAATGATTTCTGAGAAAATGTAGTAGGCAGATTTGAGTTCCCAGTCTCTGTAAAACAATGTCACCAGGATTTAAGTTTCACTGTAATCTAATATTAATACCAAGTACCAACTATACTCATAAGAGTACTATTTCAAGTCACACTTAGTACTTCTTGGTAGTCTGCATTAAATCAAGACTATTATCAACACATAAAGAAGTCATTTCTGAGATGTGTCTCTCCTGGGCCTCTCCCAAAAGTTATTTAGTAATGGAAAAGTATTCATCAACACCACAAAAATAAGATATGTGTGTGTGTGCACACATGTGTACTTAGTCGTGTCTGACTCTTTGTGATCCCACCAGGTTCCTCTGTCCCTGGGATTTCCCAGGCAAGAATACTGGAGTGGGTTGCCATTTTGTCATTTCCTATGCCAGGAGATCTTACTGACCCAGAGATCAAACCCAAGTCTCCAGCATTGGCAGGTAGATTCTTCACCACTTTGCCACCTGGGAAGCTTGTACAAAAATAAGATGGTATTATTCAAATGTGTGTTTCCATCAGCTTCATTAAAAAAAAAAAATCCAAGTGATTTGATTTTTTTGTAAAACTTTTTCTATAGTTTCTTAGTTATGTCTTCAAAATGATAAGAAATATGTGCAGTTAGATTTCCATTTCCAAATGGTCATTCCTGACTGGTACACATCATTTCTGCTCAAACAACTGACATGCTTCTATAAGTTGTCATTCATAAACATTTTTGATTCCAGGAAAACTTGTTTACTTAATACAAGCTACATTTCACAACAGCATGTCCTATAGTCATAAATTAATCCTTGATGACAAATAATGTCCTTTCACAGTTGACTATGTGTTATTTTTTGGGAAGGTACCAACAAAATTCCTATATTCCCATTATTGCCTTAAATTGTATTTGGTTGTCTCAGGTATACATTAGTTTGCAAATGAATTATGTAACCATCTTTGATTTTTTTTTTAAAGGTGAAGTTTTACCTTGTTTGGTCGCTAATTCAAATTGACCCTAAAACAAAGCGTATATCACCAAAAATTTTAAAAATAAAATAAAATAAAAAAAAAAAGTTAACATACAAAGAGTTATGTATAGGAAAGCTGAATTTAGGAAGGCAAATCTTCTCATCCCAATGATATTGTAGGTTATGAGCAACTTGGCGCTAGTGGTAAAGAACCTGCCTGCCCATGCGGAGAAGTAAGAGACATGGGTTCAATCCCTGGGTCAGAGAGACTCCCCTGGAGGAGGGAATGGCAGGTCACTCCAGTATTTTTGCCTGGAGAATACCATGGAGAGAGAATCGTGGTGGGCTACAGTCCATGAGGTTGCCAAGAGTTAGACATGACTGAAGCAAATTAGCATGCATGCTGTAAGATTAGAACTTCAGTTTTCTTGGTTCGTTATATTACTTACACACATTTTTCTTTTTGTAAAGGCATGCACAAAACAAATGAATCATGCCAGTGTCTCTGTTACCCAGGATGTGTTCTCTAACTTCTATATGAACACTAAGCTTCATGGCTGGAGAGGTGTTTTAAGTACGGCAAGCAATTAATTAAAATACTAAAATGGGCCTAGTATTTCCAGATAGTTCAGGATTTTTAACATAAACCAGACATGGAGATTACTATTTAAATGAAATATAGTTGACTTACAATATTACATTAGCTTCAGGTAGACAACATAGTGATTCAATATTTTTATAGATTACACACCATAGAAAGTAGTTATAAAATATTGACTATATTCTCCATGACTTTATAATCCTGTGACATGTATTTTGTAACTGGTAATTTGTATCTCTGAACTCCCTTCACCTATTTTTATCTCCTCCCCTACTTCTCTCCTCTCTGGCAAATCATCTAGGAATTCCACTCCTGACTATTTAATCAGAAAAAAATGAAAACACTAATTCAAAAAGATAGATGCACCCCAGTGTTCACAGTAGCATTATTTACAAGAGACGTAGAGGATTCTAACATTAACTTGCCAGTCTTTCAATGACAATTAATTTTTAAAAATTGCTTTCACATATTGCAGGCAACAGTTTGTGGGCAATTAAATCTGCCTCTGGCTCTTGAGTCAACAGTTAACAATTTTCAAGTGGCTGGAGATCTTTGATTTAAGAGAAGAGTGCTTTTATTTTTTAAGATTCCAATGTAAGTTTTTGTCTTTCTCTGTCTGACTTCTTCCACTTAGCATAATGCTCTCAGGTTCCATCCATGTTGCCACAAATGGCAGGATTTCCTTCTTTTTATGGCTGAAGAGTATTCTATTGTGTGTATATGTGTGTGTAGAAATATATTTATCTGTTTTCTTTATCCCTTTATCTGTTGATGGATACTTGTGCCCATGTTTTAACTATTGTGCACAATGCTGCAATGAATGGGGGGTACAGAAATCTTTTCTAGATAGTGATTTCATTTTCTTTGGAAATACACCCTAGAAGTAGAATTGTTGAATTGTATGGTAGTTTTATTTTTAATTTTTTGAGGGGTTTCCACACTATTAAACATAGTAGCTGCACCAATTTACATTCTCACCAACAATGCACAAGTGTCTGTTTTCCCTCCACATCCTTACTAAAATGTGTTATTTCTTGTCTTTCCTGATAACAGCCATTCTAACAGGTATGCAGTGATACCTCATTGGGCTTTTGATTTGTATTTCTCTGATTATTAGTAGTGTTGCCCATCTTTTCATGTGTCCTCTTTTAGAAAAATGTTTATTTGGTTCCTTTGTTCATTTTAAAATCAGATTGTTTAACCTTTCAATTGAGTTGAGTTCTTTATATATTTTATGTATTAGTTCCTTATCAGATACATGATTTTCAAATATTTTCCCAGTCCCCTAGGGTGCCTTTTAATTTTGCAGATAGTTTCCTTTGCTGTACAGAGGCTTTTTTGATATAGTTCCACTTGTTTGTTTTTGTTGCATTTGCTTTTGGTGTTAAATCTAAAAAATCATTGCCAAGACTGCTATCAAGGAGTTTGTGTGTGAGTTCACCTGCTGTGTCTGACTTTTCGTGACTCCATGAACTGTAGCATGCCAGACTTCCCTGTTCTTCACTATCTCTTAGAGTTTGCTCAAACTCATGTCCATTGAGTCAGTAATGCTATCTAACCATCTCATACTCTGCCACCCCCTTCTCCTTTTGCCTTCAATCTTTCCCAGCATTAGGGTCTTTCCCAATGACTTGGATCTTTGCATCATGTGGGCAAAGTACTGGAGAGTCAGCTTCAGCATCAGTCCTTCCAATGAATATTAAGGGCTGATTTACTTTAGGATTGACAGGTTTGATCTCCTTGCAGTCCAAGGGGCTCTGAAGAGTCTTCTCTGGCATTACAATTTGAAAGCATCAATTCTTTGGTGCTCAGCCTTTTTTATGGTCCAAGTATCACATCTGTACATGACTGCTGGAGAAACCATAGCTTTCTATGATTTTTTTTATATGGACGTTTGTTGGCAAATGATATTTTTGCTTTTTAATTTGCTGTCTAGGTTTGTCATAGCTTTCCTTCCAAGCCACAAGCATCTTGTAATTTCAAGGCCACAGTCACTGTCCACAGTGATTTTGGAGCTCAAGAAAATAAAATTTTTCACTGTTTACACTTTTTCCCCTTCTAAAAAGCAGAGATATTACTTTGCCAACAAAGGTCCATCTAGTCAAGGCTATGGTTTTTCCAGTGGTCATGTATGTATGTGAGAGTTGGACTGTGAAGAAAGCTGAGTGCCAAAGAATTGATGCTTTTGAAGTGTGGTGTTGGAGAAGACTTTTGAGAGTCCCTTGGACTGCAAGGAGATCCAACCAGGCCATTCTAAAGGAGATCAGTCCTCAGTGTTCATTGGAAGGACTGATGCTAAAGCTCAAACTCCAATACTTTGGCCACCTCATGGGAAGAGTTGACTCATTGGAAAAGACCCTGATACTGGGAGGGATTTGGGGCAGGAGGAGAAGGGGACAGCAGAGGATGAGATAGGTGGATGGCATCACCGACTTGATAGACATGAGTTTGAGTGAACTCCGGGAGTTGGTGATAGAGAGGGAGGCCTGGCATGCTGTGATTCATTGGGTCACAAAGAGTCAGACACGACTGAGTGACTGAACAGAACTGAACTGATGGGATTGAATGCCATGATCTTAAGTTTTTGAATGTTGAGTTTTAAGCTAGCTTTTTCACTCTTCTCTTTCACCCTCATCAAGAGGCTCTTTAGTTCCTCTTCATTTTCTGCCATTAGAGTGGCATCTGCATATATGAGGTTGTTGATATTCTCCCAGCAATCTTGATTGCAGCTTATGATTCATCCCGCCTGACATTTTGCATGATGTACTCTGCATATAAGCTAAATAAACAGGGTGACAATATATAGCCTTGCCATACTCCTTTCCCAATTTTGAACCAGTCCAGTGTTCCATGTCCGGTTCTAATTGTTGCTTCTTGACCCACATATATATAGGTTTCTCAGGAGACAGATAAAGTGGTCTGGTATTCCTCTCTTTAAGAATTTTCCACTTTGTTGTTCTCCACACAGTCCAAGGCTTTAGCATAGTCAATGAAGCAGAAGTAGATGTTTTACTGGAATTCCTTTGCTTTCTCTATGATCCACCAAATGTTGGCAATTTGATCTCTGGTTTCTCTGCCTTTTCTAAATCCAGCTTGTACATCTGGAGGTTCTTGGTTCACGTATTGCTGAACCCAGGTTGAAGGGCTTTGAGCATAACCTTACTAGCATGCAAAACAAGCACAATTGTCTGGTAGTTTGGACATTCTTTGGGACTGCCCTTCTTTGGCACTGGAATGAAAGCTGACCTTTTCCAGTTCTGTGGCCACTGCTAAGTTTTTCAAATTTGCTGACGTATAGAATGCATCACTTTAATAGCATCATCTTTTAGGATTTGAAATAGCTCAGCTGGAATTCTATCACCTCCCCTAGCTTTGTTTGTAGTAATGCTTCCTAAGGCCCACTTGACTTCACACTCCAGGCTGTCTGGCTCTAGGTGAGTGACCACACCACAGGGGTTGCCTGGGTCATTAAGATCTTTTTTTGTATAGTTGTTCTGTGTTTTCTTGCCATCTCTTCTTTCTTTATGCATTTATGAAGGAGCTTACTCCATTATATTTTCTTCTAAGAGTGTTGTGCTTTCAGGTCTTACATTCAAATCTTTATCTCATTTTTAGTTGCTTAAAAAAAAAATAATAAGATAGAGAGAAGTGCTTTTCTTTCAGCTTTATTCCCCAGCTATTCAATTCACTACAAGAGTATCCTAGACATTTCAAAAGATACCAGGTTGCCAGAGGCGTTGCTTCCAAAAAATTTCACAATAGTCCTTTTCCCCTCTCTGCTTCCTATTAGCAATAAGCACAACTCAGCTCACTGTGGTGAAGTGAGTGTGATGCCATGCCAAGTTCTTGTTTCATTGAGGTCCCTGGGTCATATCAAAGGTCATGTGATGGACTTTGGATAACTGGAAATGCTTCTTTTTGCAAGGACAGATGTGTCAGCTTTATGAACCCTGTCATAGAGAGGGCTGGGAGGTACTGCTCTTAGCAGGCCTTAGTTGGGGATGAGGCTGAGGCCATACTGCAGCTACTCAATATGCCTTCCTGAAAAATACACTACCCTCTTCCTTTTTTGATTTTTCAGCAGTTTTCCATCACTGTCTTGAAAAACTTCCTAGCATGACATGTGAGTCCCACTTCCCAACCCAAATTGGCTGTTGATTTTCCTTTGATGTGTCCTCTCCTATCTTTTCATCCTTCACTCTATGTACTAGTCAAAGGTGCAGCTTTTTGAACTATCACTGTTCCATGGCTTTGTATACACTGTTTCTTCTGCTTTGAAAGCCTTTCTTTTTTGCCATATGTACACTGATAGGCTGACTACAACTTGTCATTCAAAACTTTGTTTTATTAGCTCCTATTGATAAATTTACTTTAATCAGTTAGGTGTTACTGTATTTGCTTCTCTCAAAGATCTTGAAACTGTTCACTTTTTTGTTTTATTTTCACCCCCACAGACTGTGACTATCTTCTCCATATCTCTTTATCCTGTCAGATATACTGTGAACTGCTGGAGGGTAAGAATGCTATCTTTTCTCTCTGTATTTCCAGTTTTAGCACAGTGATTCTAGATTAATTGTAGATCTTCCTAAATGTTGGTAAATGCTAAGAGTCTCCACAATTTTTCAACAAATCATTTAATAAATATTTGAGTATTAAATGCAAAACTCCCTCTTGGATATGATACAAAGGTAAATAAGACTCCTATTTTTCATCCTAGGGGATTAAAATCTTATAGCAATGTGCAAGCAGACAGACTTTCACAGGACTTGAGGCTATGTTGACCTCTACAGAGTAGGCCTCCACAGTATTTTAAATATGAATTTATTCTAACATTTAAAATAGAGTTATTTATATAGAAAACCTAAAATTTCATTTCTTCTGTCAAAAACTGGGGGAAAAAAAATAGAGTCACTGTGTTGTTTCTCTCATGGCAATGTTGGACTAAAGGCGAGAGATAGTCTCCACTTTGATGGGCAGTTGAATACACAGCTGATTATTCCAAGTATCTGTTGCTAGTTATCATCTGACTCTAGGCCAATTTCATCCCTTAGTCATCTCCCAGTCTCTGTGAACCAAGCTTCTATGAAAACAATATGTGGCTCATCTGAGTAGGAAAATGAATAATCCTAAGTGAAAGGAATGGATTTGTAGGTTAAAGTTGAATATTATATGGAAAACTTGGTATTGGCAGAGGTGAGAGGTGATGAAGAAAAGCTTTTTGTGTATATAACTAATTTCTGCTGTTGCTTTGTGGTAATCCACCTAAATTACAACTTTGGGATTTCTTAAATGTGCATAACCACAAATATCTAGCAAATCAAGATTTCAACTGCAGCTGAAAGCTAAGGCTTTCTCTGGCTGACAGTGTAGACAGCCATTTATATTCAGAGCATCATTTTAATTCCTTAAATAAAAGCAAAGGAACTGACCTGCATTTTTTTATGTTCTTAAGATAGGGTGAGAAGAGAAAGACATTTCTTACTGCAGTGGATGCTGCTGCCAGCCTGCCCACATCCCCTGCACTGAGTGGGCACATCCATCCCCCAGTAGCACTGAGCGTCACCACTAAGGGTACCCAGTAGCACTGAGCGTCACCACTAAGGGTACCCAGATGCTCTTTCTCCAGAGAACTGCCCTCTGAGAGAAGCCATCCCTCCCCCAAGATAGTCCGCCACCAGTAACTGACAGGGACTATACAGTTCTGGCTCCCTTGCCTCAAAGTGCAACTAAACCGTGGTATAATTCATGCTCCAGAACTCCTTGTGGGACATAGACTGAAGCTAATTCCAAGTGAGATCAGATCCTTACTTTCTTCCCCTGTTCTATGCAGGAGATGAGGGATTGATCCCTGAGATGGGAAATCTCCTGGAGGAGGGCATGGAAATCCACTCCACTATTCTTACCTGAAGAATCCCATGGATAGAGGAGCCTGGTGGGCTACAGTCCATAGGGTCGCAAAGAGTCGGACATGACTGAAGCGACTGAGCATGCATGCATCCCACTTCTCTTCTCCTGAGAGCACATCTTCAATAAGTTGCTTTCATAAAAACCTGTCTCAGAGTCTGCTTTTGGGAACCTGAGTGAAGACACTTATCAACTCAGGAGATCCATCTGGTTCCTAGTACAAGGACTAGGTGGGTTCAAATACTCCGCAAATGTCTGAAAAAGGCAAGACTCTTTGTCTAGCCTGACACCTCTGCATCTAGGCCCCGATCAAGGACTCCCCCTAACTTGCATCCCCATTAGAAATTCATTCTGCTCTGGAGGCACCAGACACTCACCAGATCAAGGTACAGTAACCAATCATGTCAAAAACATATAGGGCTGCCTCAGCCATCCCCGCCCGCCAGCAAATATAGATTTCTCTATAGATTCCATGCAGAAACAACCTACGAAAAAGCCCAATTCTCAATTCTGGGTAATATAAAGAAAACAGAGCAAGAGAGAGGAAAAGAGTATCAAGAAATAAGGTCAAAATAATCAGAAGTTCTTGTAAACATTAAGAAAGACTGATTCTATAAATTTCCACTTTATCTGAAACACTGGCAATCCCATATGTAGCTCTAAGACTCTAATTGTTGACACTTATTTTTCTTGCTTAATAATAGCTAAATTTAAGATTAATATGCAGAATGGTAAGTATGTTTTTCTGCTTGAGACTCCAAAGGTATGGATTCCAACAGTGCTGCAATATACTAAGGTGGTCTCAGATATTAGAAATGGAGGCAAGCTGCCAACTGTTATGTTTTCAAAGATTCCATTTTTAGACAAGATGAAATTGCTTTTGCATGTGAAGATTCAGGGCAGTGCAAAATGAAACCGACAATAATAGACAATAATGATACCCTTAAACTGAAGAATTTCCATTTTGAGAAATGATGGAAAAAACTTGAGAACTAATCTTTAAAAAAAAAATCACCACCAAACTATAAAATGAAGAATGTTGTAGTTGTGAGAGAGCAACCAACAGTAGTAAGGAAGGGAAAAATAGTGTTTTAAGAGACAGGGAGGATTATATCAATTTCTAGTTTAAAGTACTTGCTGTTTACTGAATTAGGCCTTTTTTATGAATCATCTAAACCTAAATGGAGAAGCCTTGGAACTTTATTTTACCCTTCTTCCTTATTTTATTGAATGAAATATTCTTTAAATTCTATAGCTCTTAACAATTTTCAAAAATTTCACACATATGATTTCATTTAATAACCCTTTTCCCTCCTATTCCCATATTGTCCCTTCCCCTTCCCTCCCCCCACTGGTAACTTCTAGTTTATTCTCTATACCTGTGAGTCTGCTTCTTTTATTATTATTATTATTCATTTAGCTTGTTATATTTTTTAGATTCCACATATAAGTAATGTCATACAGTATTTGTCTTCCCCTGTCTGACATATTTCACTTAGTATAATGCCTTCTGAGTCCATCCATGTTGTTGCAAATGGCAAAATTTCATTTTTATGGCTGAATAATATTCTATTGAATATATATATACATACACACACACACACACACACACATATATACACACACACACATACCATGTCTTCTTTACCCATTTATCTGTTGATGGGCACTTAATTTGCTTCCATATCTTAGCAATTATAGGACTTCCCTGTAGCTCATATGGTAAAGAATCTGCCTGTAATGCAGGAGACCCTGGTTCAATACCTGGGTCAGAAAGATCCCCTGGAGAAGGAAATGACATGCCACTCCAGTATTCTTGCCTGGAGAATCCCCAAGGACAGAGGAGCCTGGCAGGCTATAGTCCATGGGGTCGCAAAGTGTTGGACACAACTAAGCGACTAACACACACGTCTTAGCAAATATAAATAAAGCTGCTGTGATCATTGGGGTGGATGTACATACTTGAATTGGTGTTTTTATTTCTTTAGGCTATATATCCAAGAGTAGAATTCCTGGATTATATGGTAGTTCTATTTTTCAATTTTTTGAGGAAGCTCTATACTGTATTTTACTTTAATTGACTCAGAAATCTGGATTTTGATTGGGTCCCATGAGAATTCTATACAAATGCCTTGGAGATTATCTTTTGCAGCTTGTCTGAAGGAGTGTATATCTGGGGGCACATGACGGTAGAGTAAGGAACTGTCCTAGAGTTTTACATAAATTCTCTAGGTTGCACCTAACAGCAGTCCAGTTTGTGGTAATCATTAAGCCTAGTCTATGGATTAGAAAACTGAGGCCCGGAATTTTAAGTCATTGATTGTTTTGACCATATCATAGGCAAAGTCTGAGTCTAACAAGTTATAGGATGGACCAACACTGGAAATACTGGCCTAATTTTCCCATCCTCTATCTCTACCCTTTGGGGTAAAGGGAATATCTTGCCAAAGGGATTCTGTTGGGAACACTTTGGCAGTACAGTCAGAGATCCCTTTGATTTAGGTCTAGAACTTTGTTTATAAATAGAAGGCAATATATCGGAGAGAAAGAAAATAAAATTGAGTTCAGATCTCAGGTCTTCACATTACTAGCTGTGGAAACTTACCTAAGTTACCTTAATATAGTTAAGCTCAGTCCCAAGGGACATATAATACTCAATTCATCAGTTCAGTTCAGTCACTCAGTCATGTCCAACTCTTGGCAACCCCATGGACTGCAGCATGCCAGACTTCCCTGTCCATCACCAACTCCCGGAGCTTGCTCAAACTCATGTCCATTGAGTCAGTGATGCCATCTAAACATCTCATCCTCTGTTGTCCCCTTCTCCTGCCTTCAATCTTTCCCAGCATCAGGGTCTTTTCAAATGAGTTAGTTCTTCACATCAGGTGGCCAAAGTACTGGAGTTTCAGCATCAGTCCTTCCAATAAATATTCAGGACTGATTTCCTTTAGGATTGACTGGTTTGATCTCCTTGCCGTCCAAGGGACCCTCAGAGTCTTCTCCAACACCACAGTTCAAAAGCATCAATTCTTCGGTGCTCAGCTTTCTTTATGGTCCAATTCTCACATCCATACATGACTACTTGAAAAACCATAGTTTTGACTAGATGGACCTTTGTTGGCAAAGTAATGTCTCTGCTTTTTAATATGCTTTCTAGATTGGCCATAGCTTTCTTCCAAGGAGCAAGCGTCTTTTAATTTCATGGCTGCAGTCACTATGTAGTGATTTTGGAGCCCAGGAAAATAAAGTCTGTCACAGTTTCCATCATGTCCCCATCTATTTGCCATGAAGTGATGGGACTGGCTGCCATGATCTTAGTTTTTTGAATGTTGAATTTTAAGCCAGCTTTTTCACCCTCCTCTTTCACTTTCATCAAGAGGATCTTTAGTTCCTCTTTGCTTTCTGCCATAAGGGCGGTGTCATCTGTGTATCTGAGGCTATTGATATTTCTCCTAGCAATCTTGATTCCAGTCTATGTTTCATCCAGCCTGAATGGGGTGGTATTATTACTTACTTCATAGGGTGGTATTTAAGATTAAAATAATGCATGTAATCTTAGACCAGTGTCTAGAAAATAGCAAATTTTCATTGATGGTAGGAAAAAAGTAAACACGTTGACCTTTCTGGCATTTCACTTCCTTCAGGTCTCTAGTGATGTTGAAAGCGTTAGTCACTCAATTGTGTCCAACTCTTTGAGACCTCATGGACTGTATCTGGCCATGTTCCTCTGTCCATGGGATTCTCCAGGTAAGAATACTAGAGTAGGTTGCCATTCCCTTCTCCAGAGAAACTTCCAGACCCAGGAATCAAACCTTCCACCTTGCAGGCAGATTCTTTACAATCTGAGCCATGAGGACACCCCCTAGTGATGTTGACATACCACTAATATGATCTTCTTTTTTGGTTACCACCATTTAAATTTCTGTTTTCTACCAAAGTAGGAGTTCTTCATTGCTTAATTTATATTTATTGAGATGGCTGGATGGCATCATAGACTCAATGGACATGAGTTTGAGCAAACTCCAGGAGATAGTGACGGACAGGGAAGCCTGGTGTGCCGCAGTCTATCAGGTTGCAAAGAGTTGGATATGACTTAGCAACTGAACAACAAGTATTTCCCTGGTGGCTCAGACGGTAAAGCATCTGCCTTCAATGCTGGAGACCTGGGTTCAATCCCTGGGTGGGGAAGATCTCCTGGAGAAGGCAATGGCAACCCCCTCCAGTATTCTTGCTTGAAAAATCCCACAGATGGAGGAGCGTGGTAGGCTACAGTCCATGGGGTCGCAAAGAGTCAGACACAACTAACTTCACTTTCACTTTAGACCCCTTGGCCATCCTGATGTCCCTCTTAAAACTTAGGGTGACATATTTTTAAATGTGTTCATTTTAAGTAAGAATATCTGGGGAAGAAAATGTGCATTCTTTCCCTCAGAGTTCTCAGTCTTATTTGAGAAGAGATTAAAGCACAAAGTGAGAAAATACCTCCTTGCAAGCCTGCAACATGGAGTGTGTGTGTATGTACATGTGTGAGTGTCGGTGTGCACACACAGAGGGTGCAGTTACAATAGAATTTGGTTTCTAAGGACTGAAAAGAGAAAATAATGAGAACAGTTAAAATGGAGCTATGTTATTTGGTGATATTTCTTCCATTATTAAGATGTTAGTTTATGTTTCAAGAACCTAGCTGGATAAAGTATGAACACTGATTCATGTTGAAAATTCTCCAGGAGAAATAGGCTCCAGCTGTATGGGGGCAGGGCCTTTTCTTCAGGAAGATTTCCTCTGGTGATAGGAAGAAAAAAAAAAATGTTGACATTTCCCTCTAGTGGCAGAAAGGAAATGAAACTCACTGAGAAGGTAAGATTAGAGGTCTTCAGTGAAGTGCAGTGACATCCTTCCTTCCTTCTTTTTGAGTACAATAATTGGTTGTTAATTATAAGCTATGCATTGCCCAGACAAGGAATCTTCTGCATCAGAGAATTTGTAACTGAACTGGGAAAGTGAAAGTCACTCAGTTGTGTCCAACTCTGTGTGACCCTGTGGCTATACAGTCCATGGAATTCTCCAGACCAGAATACTGGAGTGGGTAGCCTTTCCCTTCTCCAGGGGATCTTTCCAACCTAGGGATTTAACCCAGACCTCCAGCATTGCAGGCGGATTCTTTACCAGCTGAGACACAAGGGAAACCCAAGAATACTGGAATGGGTAGCCTATCCCTTCTCCAGTGGATCTTCTTGACCCAGGAATCGAACCAGGGCCTCCTGCATTGCAGGTGGATTCTTTACCAACTGAGCTGTCAAGGAAGCCCCATGAACTGATCAGAGAAAAAGAGAAACCTGACTACTGAATGGTTCCAAGACAATTTTGTGAAATAGGTGAAAAAATAAGGGATGATGTTCCTTTTTACCATGACTGAGCTTTCACTAGGTATCCATCTAATGATAACAGAATCTACTTCCCCTTAAGTTTTACCGCCAAGAATATTCTGGTCCTTTCTTGCTTTTACCTTCCTCTCCTTCCAAGGCCTTAATGCCTCATGGTTCTCTTTTTACCTTAGTACTCCTGTCCTTCTTCAGTGATCCACAATACCTTGTACTATCACTGACTTCACTGAATTATTTTAAAATTGCCCTATAGTCAAAGCTATGATTTTTCTAGTAGTCAAAGAAGGCTGAGCACTGAGGAATTGATGGTTTTGAACTGTGGTGTTGGAAAAGACTCTTGAGAGTCCCTTGGACTGCAAGGAGATCAAACTAGTCAATCTTAAAGGAAATCAACTCTGAATATTCATTGAAAAGACTGATGCTGAAGCTGAAGCTCCAATACTTTGGCCACCTGATGTGAAGAGCCAGCGCATTGGAAAAGACCCTGATGCTGGGAAAGATTGAAGGTAGGAGGAAAAGGGGACTGCAGAGGATGAGATGACTCAATGGATATGAATTTGAGCAAACTCCAGGAGATAGTGAAGGACAGAGAAAGCTAGCTTGCTGCAGTCCGTGGGGTTGCAAAGAGTCAGACACAACTAAGTGACTGAACAACAACTCCTATCCTTCATCAGTGATCCACAACACCTTGTACTATCATTGACTTCACTAAATTATTTTAAAATTGTATGTTTTTTGTCTATTTCTCCCCACTCCCACTTAATTTTTAACTCCTCACAGGCATGATCTAAATTTTATTCATCTTTGAATCACAAGTATCTCGGGGTCCAGAACTCAAAAAACATTTGTTGAAATAAAGCATGTACATGCCAACAAACCATTAAATGAATAAGTTTAAAAATAATTTGATAATTTAACAAGCCTACTATTTAAACATATTAACTACATTTGATTTTATCAGGAAAATTGTGGGGAAAATACTTGAATTTATTTATTTATTTTTTTTTTTATAAATTTTATTTTATTTTTAAACTTTACATAACTGTATTAGATTTGCCAAATATCAAAATGAATCCGCCACAGGTTTACATGTGTTCCCCATCCTGAAGGGAAGCTTGAATAAAAGAACCATAGAAAATGAGTGTGAGATTGTTCCTTCTGTAGTTTTCCAGAATTTAGCCTATTTAAAACTATGTTTGAAAAATATGTTTGAGGGTGATCACATGGTTGGAAGGACTCAGGGACAGCTCTGTACACATTAAATAGCATCATGCAAAGATTGCTGTTGAATTGCAGTTCTTTCATGGTGGGGAGAATAGAAGGAAACCTAAGGCTTAAGAAATCTTACTCTCAGAATGAGAATGACATTCAGAACCTGAAACTAGCAACTGCTCCCCTTTCAAAACTTCATTTCCTCTAACTTCTTTTTCCTACTGAGAAAAAACTGATTATTTCTGATAGTCATAAAGATAGGGATTTTATGACCCAAAGAATAGCAAAAATGAAAAATGATTAAATCATATGTGTAAATGAGAAGAAGAAATGTCATTCATGGTTATATCTGTCAGGAAAAAGCAGTAGAGAAGGCTTCCCTACAAGAAGTAAATGTAGAAGAGACATATATTTTCACATTCTAGATGAAGACACATGACTCAAATATAGGACATATTTATATTTTAAATGCAAACACTCCTATATCAAGATCATCGTATGTGAGAGATACCTATATAGCCACAAAAATAAGCTGAGAACTTTTACTTTTAAGAAGGATGTAGTAGATCAAGGCAAGACAAAGGCCTCACGGTGAAAATTAGGAAATGTTGGATACATTACAAAAAAATCATTTTCAAAGCATCAGAGAGATATGGTAGCAAAGAGAAAAAGCAAAGAATTATTAAAATTTCAGCTCCTTTTTTGCATTAATTGACAGTTCAGTTCAGTTCAGTTGCTCAGTCATGTCCGACTCTTTGTGACCCCATGAATCACAGCACTCCAGGCCTTCCTGTCCATCACCAACTCCCAGAGTTCACCCAGACTCATGTCCATCGAGTCAGTGATGCCATCCAGCCATCTCATCCTCTGTTGTCCCCTTCTCCTCCTGCCCCCAATCCCTCCCAGCATCAGAGTCTTTTCCAATGAGTCAACTCTTCGCATGAGGTGGCCAAAGTACTGGAGTTTCAGCTTTAGAATCATTCCTTCCAAAGAAATCCAGGGCTGATGTCCTTCAGAATGGACTGGTTGGATCTCCTTGCAGTCCAAGGGACTCTCAAGAGTCTTCTCCAACACCACAGTTCAAAAGCATCAATTCTTCTGCACTCAGCCTTCTTCACAGTCTAACTTTCACATCCATACATGACCACAGGAAAAACCATAGCCTTGACTAAACGGACCGTTGTTAGCAAAGTAATGTCTCTGCTTTTGAATATGCTATCTAGGTTGGTCATAACTTTCCTTCCAAGGAGTAAGCGTCTTTTAATTTCATGGCTGCAGTCACCATCTGCAGTGATTTTGGAGTCCAAAAAAATAAAGTCTGACACTGTTTCCACTGTTTCCGCATCTATTTCCCATGAAGTGATGGGACCGGATGCCATGATCTTCGTTTTCTGAATGTTGAGCTTTAAGCCAACTTTTTCCACTTGAAGAAAGTAGGGAAAACCACTAGACCATTCAGGTATGACCTAAATCAAATCCCTTATGCTTATACAGTGGAAGTGAGAAATAGATTTAAGGGCCTAGATCTGATAGATAGAGTGCCTGATGAACTATGGACTGAGGTTCGTGACATTGTAGAGGAAACAGGGATCAAGACCATCCCCATGGAAAAGAAATGCAAAAAAAAAAAAAAAAAAAAAAAAGCATTATTTGACAAGCTAACTCTAAAAATCATACAGAAATGCAAAGGACCCACGTATAAATCAATATATTTGTAGTAGATAGATTTTCAGCAAAAAGAATGAAGGTGATCTTTAACTCACATTATACATCGAAAATTAACTTAAAGCAGATCATATACTTACATGTCAAAGTGAAAACAAAACTCCTAGACCCAAAATTAAATTAAATCTTCATGACTTCGGGTTAGAAAGTAGATTCTTAGATATGACATCAAGATCACAAGTGACAAAGGAAGAGAGGAGGAAAAAAGGGACTACATCAAAAGTGAAAAAACAAAAACAAAAACAAACAAAAAAACTCTTTGTGCTGCAAATAATACCACCAAGAAATTGAGAGTACAAGTCACAGAATAAGAGAACATATTTGCAGATACTACAAGATACCTGCACCCAGAATATATAAAGAAGACTTACAACTCAACAATAAAAAGAACTGAATTTAAAAACAGACAAAGAATTTAAGTGGACACTTCTCTAAAGATATATAAATGGCCAACAAGTTCAACATCATCTGTCATTAATGAAATGCCATCAAAACCACACTTGGCTGCCACTTCCACATATACTAGGATGATTATACTCTAAAACACACAGTAGCGACCAGGGTTGGCAAGGATATGGAGAAACTAGAGCTCTCAGACATTGCTAGTGGGATGTGAAAGGGTACAGCCACTTTGGAAAATAGTCTGAGTTCCTCAAAAATTAAACATAGAGTAACCATATACTCTTGCAATTACACTTCTAATGTATGCCCAAGAGAAAGGAAAACATACAAAATGTGTACACAAATATTCATGGCAGCATTACACATAATAGCCAAAAAATGGTAGCAAAATATTCATCAAATGATGTGTGAAGAAATAAAATGTGGTATATCCTTCAATGGATTATTACTTAGCCATAAAAGGAATGAAATGCTGATACATGCTGCAATACAGACGATCCTTGAAAACATCCCAAGCTAAGCCAAAGAAGCCAGTTACAAAAGTTACGAAATGCTACAGATTGTACAATTCTATGTGTATGACATTTCCACACTAGGCAAATCCACAGGGAGAGAAAGTATATTCGTGGTTTCCTGGGAGTGTAGGGGAGAGAGAATGGGAGTTTCTTTAGAGGGTGATGAAAATATTTTGGAATTATAGCACTGACACTTGCACAACTTGATGAAAATATTAAAAACTATCTGTACACTTTAAAACTGATTTTTATGGCATATGAATCTCATTTGAAAAGTCAATAGCAGTCTAAATCATCTCATTCTTCCAGGATAGATCAGTAAATCTGATGTATTTCTGAGGCATGTTGGACAGAGAAATCTGTGTGATCTGAATCTTAATGACATGGTACTCTGTGGGGCTCAGAAAACTGCATCTCTGAATGTGGCATTGACTCTGTCTTTTTTTAACTAACTGTGCTCTTCTCTCCCCCACTGCTAACCTCTGGGGACTGCAGGACCCAGCAGAAGGGCACAAAGCAGTCTTTCCCAATCCAGGTTCCCCATGGGGGAGGCCTGGCACTTTTCTCCATACAAGGGCAGTTTCTTGTGTCAAACTCATCCATTAAGAGTGACTCAATCAAGGATTATCCTAAGGCCCATCTTTCTTTCTGTATGTGGGTGAACAGGGCAAGAGCCTTCTGATAGAGGGCTAAGAGACCTACTATCTATGGAGTCATTTGCAATAAAAATGGGTAAAATCAGATGAAAAGATGAATTTCTCATTTGCATCCCACAGAGGCAAACAGGAAATCCTTCTGATGGCTATCTAGCTAACATGTTTTAGCTTAGTGATGACGCACCCTCCATTCTCTGGTGTATTTCTAGCAAGCACCCTAACCACAGCCTAAGTCCACGAGGGCTTCCAGGTCTTGATGATTCCCTGTTATCCCCTTCCTTCCATCTCTCAGGTTGCCTGAAATCTGACAAGGATAGACTAATAAGATATAAATGCTACAAATGGTTTGCTAGAAAAAGTGATGACACAGGGGAAACAAAAACCAAATGCTTTCTATTACAATAAGTTAAGAATACACCTGAAAACAGGGCCTCTAAGGCAACTGAAAAAAAAATTTTTTAATGACCTATGTTAAAACCAGAAAATAATTACTTTTATATTTTTTTATTTAATTTTTAAATTTTAATTGGAGGCTAATTACAATATTGTATTGGTTTTGCCATACATGAGCATGAATCCACCACGGGTATACATGTGTTCCCCATTCTGAACCCCCCTCCCACCTCCCTCCCCATACCATCCCTCTTGGTCATCCCAGTGCACCAGCCCCAAGCATCCTGTATCCTGCATCGAACCTGGACTGGCGATTCGTTTCACATATGATATTATACATGTTTCAGTGCCATTCTCCCAAGTTATCCCACCCTCTCCCTCTCCCACCGAATCCAAAAGACTGTTCTATACATCTGTGTCTCTTTTGCTGTCTCACATACAGGGTTATTGTTACCATCTTTCTAAATTCCATATATATGCGTTAGTATTCTGTATTGGTGTTTTTCTTTCTGGCTTACTTCACTCTGTATAATAGGCTCCGATTTCATCCACCTCATTAGAACTGATTCAAATGTATTCTTTTTAATGGCTGAGGAATACTCCATTGTGTATATGTACCACGGCTTTCTGACCCATTCATCCTCTGATGGACATCTAGGTTGCTTCCATGTCCTGGCTATTATAAACAGTGCTGCAATGAACATTGGGGTACATGTGTCTCTTTCAATTCTGGTTTCCTCGGTGTGTATGCCCAGCAGTGGGATTGCTGGGTCATAAGGCAGTTCTATTTCCAGTTTTTTAAGGAATCGCCACACTGTTCTCCATAGTGGCTGTACTAGTTTGCATTCCCACCAAAAGTGTAAGAAGGTTCCCTTTTCTGCACACCCTCTCCAGCATTTATTGCTTGTTGACTTTTGGATCGCAGCCATTCTGACTGGCATGAAATGGTACCTCATTGTGGTTTTGATTTGCCTTTCTCTGATAATGAGTGATGTTGAGCATCTTGTCATGTGTTTGTTAGCCATCTGTATGTCTTCTTTGGAGAAATGTCTCTATACAGATCAATGGAACAAAATAGAAAGCCCAGAGATAAATCCACACACCTATGGACACCTTATCTTTGACAAAGGAGGCAAGAATATACAATGGAGAAAAGACAATCTCTTTAACAAGTGGTGCTGGGAAAACTGGTCAACCACTTGTAAAAGAATGAAACTAGAACACTTTCTAACACCATACACAAAAATAAACTCAAAATGGATTAAAGATCTAAACAAAAGACTAGAAACTATAAAACTCCTAGAGAACATAGGCAAAACACTCTCCGACAAAAATCACAGCAGGATCCTCTATGACACACCTCCCAGAATAGTGGAAATAAAAGCAAAAATAAACAAATGGGACCTAATTAAAATTAAAAGCCAGAAAGAAAAACGCCAATACAGTATACTAATGCATATATATGGAATTTAGATAGATGGTAACAATAACCCTGTGTACGAGACAGCAAAAGAGACACTGATGTATAGAACAGTCTTATGGACTCTGGGAGAGGGAGGGGGTGGGAAGATTTGGGAGAATGGCATTGAAACATGTAAAATATCATGTATGAAACGAGAAAAAAAAATAAAATTAAAAGCTTCTGCACAACAAAGGAAACTATAAACAAGGTGAAAAGACAGCCTTCAGAATGGGAGAAAATAATAGCAAATGAAGCAACTGACAAACAACTAATCTCAAAAATATACAAGCAACTCCTGCAGCTCAATTCCAGAAAAATAAATGACCCAATCAAAAAATGGGCCAAAGAACTAAATAATTACTTTTAAAGAATTCTAAGCTGCTATCACTTAAAAAAAATTCTTAATTGGAGTGTAATTGCTTTACAATGTTGTGATGGTTTTTTCCATAGAACAATGTGATAGCTCAATGGGTAAAGAATCTTCCTGCAATGCAGGAGACACAGAAGAGATGGTTTCAATCCCTGGGTCAGGAAGACCCTCTGGAGGAGGAAATGTCAAGCTACTCCAGTATTCTTGCCTGAAAAATTCCTTGGACAGGGTCACAAAGAGTCAGACATGACTGGGCGACTAAACAGAAACCAGCCATAAGTATAAAAGCAGAGACATCACTTTGCCAACAAAGGTCTGTATAGTCAAAGCTATGGTTTTTCCAGTAGTCATGTATGGATGTGAGAGTTGGATCATAAACGAGGCTGAGTGCCTAAGAATTGATGCTTTCAAACTGTGGTGCTAGAGAAGACTCATGAAAGTCCCTTGGACAACAAGGAGATCAAACCAGTCAATCCTAAAGGAAACCAGTCCTGAATATTCATTGGAAGGGCTAGTGCTAAAGTTGAAGCTCCCATACTTTGGCCACCTGATGTGAAGAGCTGACTCACTGGAAAAGACCCTGATGCTGGGAAAGATTGAGGGTGAGAGAAGAGGGTGACAGAGGATGAGATGATTAGATAGCATCACCAACTCAATGGAGATGAGTTTTCACAAA
The DNA here is from genome assembly GCF_019923935.1 of Bubalus bubalis. Lineage (NCBI taxonomy): Eukaryota > Metazoa > Chordata > Mammalia > Artiodactyla > Bovidae > Bubalus > Bubalus bubalis. The sequence continues at coordinate 40,557,360 of NC_059161.1, forward strand.
CTAGGAAATAGTGAAGGACAGGGAAGCCTGGCATGCTGCAGTCTATAGGGTAGCAGAGTTGGACACAACTTAGTGACTAAACAACAACTATATATATATATATATATATATATATATATATATATATCCCTTCTCTCTTGAGCCTCCCTCCCCCTTCTCCCATCCAACCCCTCTAGGTCATCACAGAGCACTGGGCTGGGCTCCCTGTGTTATACAGCATAAGCTGCTATCATTTTTTATAAAATGATAATTTAAACAGTTAATTGTATAGAGGTTTTTTTTTTTAAGTGACCCCTCCTCCAATATCTAAAAATATCTTACTTTCTAGAGCCACTAACTGAGAGCCACTTCTGATCCAGCTGGTCCAGTTGCACCTGAATTCCTCTTTCTAGCTGTTTTTTCCTATTCTTAGGCTGACAGTGATGAATAATAATAGTAGGACTAAGCCAACCTTGTTCCACATTGGGAAATGAAGAATTGGACCAGAGTAAAGACAGCCAGTGATTGCAAACAGAAAGAGGCAGAAGCTGGAACACTGGCTGTACAATGACGTGGAAAGCACTTTAATATTCTGATGCTCAGGTTACATCCTCAACCTGTTAAATCAGAATTTCTGTGCATGGAATCCAAGCATCAGTGTTTTCCAAAAGCAAACTAGATGTCCACAGACAAAGGAATGGATAAAAAAAGATGTGGTACTTATGGCTGCTAGAGGAAAGGGTGTGGGGAAGGGATAGTTAGGGAGTTTGGGATGGACAGGTACACACTGCTATATAAAACTGACAACCAACAAAGACCTACTATATAGCACAGGGAACACTGCTCAATGTTACATGGCAGCCTAGATAGGAGGGGAATTTGGGGAAGAATAGATACATGTATACATAAGGCTGAGTCTCTTAGCTTTTTACCTGAAACTATCGCTGCAACTATGATAACATTGTTAATTGCCTATACCGAAGTACAAAATAAAAAGGCTTAAAAAAAATTGTTCCAATGAATACTGGGCTAGAGGAAAGAGAGAGATGATCCTAACATTTCTAACTCAAGTTCAGTTCAGTTCAGTCGCTTAGTCGTGTCCGACTCTTTGCGACCCCATGAATCGCAGCACGCCAGGCCTCCCTGTCCATCACCAACTCCCGGAGTTCACTCAGACTCACGTCCATTGAGTCAGTGATGCCATCCAGCCATCTCATCCTCTGTCGTTCCCTTCTCCTCCTGTCCCCAATCCCTCCCAGCATCAGAGTCTTTTCCAATGAGTCAACTGGGTATTGTTTTTGCTTTGGCTCCATCCCTTCATTCTTTCTGGAGTTATTTCTCCACTGATCTCCAGTAGCATATTGGGCACCTACTGACCTGGGGAGTTCCTCTTTCAGTATCCTATCATTTTGCCTTTTCATACTGTTCATGGGCAGTTTGACTCCATGCAATTATTTGAGAACCCTAAGCTCTCAGCTCTGCTACCATCTTCAAGCAAAGAGTAAAACCGTTCTTCCAGCTGTATTCCATTCTCTCAGCTGTAATTCCTCCTTTTGACATTTTCCCCAATTAAGATACCTTTGAGGTTCAAGTTAATTTGGTTTTATCTTATAGGTATCTATTGCACAGGTGCTGTAAACAGGGGTTTTCTCTAATCACTGTCATTCTCTATCTCATTCTTCACCTACACTCTATGCCTAAAGGCTAGAGATTCTCAAAGCATGATTTCTAGACCTCGAGCATCAGTATTACCTGAAATGCACAGAAATGTTGGTTCCTGGGACCCACCTGCTGAACCAGAAATTCTAGGGGTGGAGTCCAGTAGTCTGTGTTTTAACAAACCTGCAGGTGATGCTGACACATGCTAGAACTTGAAAACCATTGCTCTGGCAAGAAGCACTAGATTAAGCCTGCTGTGAAGCTCAAAGCCAACCAGTCAGCATAGAGCCTTTAGAAGAGGTATAGAGAACCTGGAGGCAATGTTATGACAGGACATAGAAGCTGCCTTGAGGCTAAATAATTAGAGCAACATAAGCATTGTTAGCATCTGGGGGCTAAAGGGACCATGACCCTTAAGTGTCTTTCTGCTTTGCTTTCCACCAACCTCTTCTATCTCCTCTGTATCCATGGATTTTCTTTCAGTTAAGCAGCTATCTGTTGGAGATATACGTGTTCCTATTTTGAACGTAAGTCCTCTCAAAGGCAGCAGCTCTCTGCCTTAAGTCTTCCAAAATATGAGTGTACATAGCGCTTGTAATTTCATTACCTGGGAGCCAAATAAAAAGAGCACAATTCATGGAGAGAACAAGGAGCTTGGCTTCAGTCCCAGACACTTAACTTATCAATAAATATTTATTTATTCTATGAGGACGATATTATGATAGTTCTTGTTAACAACTGGTCTAACATTCACTTGGGGAGCTTATTTTTATTTTTACATGTTTGCATGGTGGCCTAATAAACCTTGTTCTGGCTCTCACCTCCTTCCCATCTACTTGCTACACAGAAGCCAAAAGATTCTTTCAGAAAGAATATCTCATTGTATTACATACTGCCTCCCTTAAAAGTCTCTTAATAACTTTAAATGTGCTTGAAATAAACCCTAAATTTATTTCAAAAGCCTGTAAGAGTCTTCAGGCTCCCCTGTACCTTCTTGCTTCTTCTGCCACTATTTTCCCTTTCAAGGCACTATCCTCTGGTCACCATGGTCTTGCTTTTCCTCAACAAGTCGGTCTCCTTCTCACCACAGTGTCTTTGCACTTGCTGCTCACTTGCCTAGAAAGGTCCTTTCCATATTTTCACATGGTTTTTGTGGCTCAAATGGTAAAGAATCCTCGTGCAATGCAGGAGACCCAGGTTCGATCCCTGGGTTGTGAAGATTCCCCTGGGGATGAGAACGACTACCCCCTCCAGTATTCTTGCCTGGAGAATCCTATGGACAGAGGAGCCTTGTGGGCTACAGTCCATGGGGTCACAAAGAGTTGGATATGACTGAGTGACTTTCACTTTCTCTGTTTATTTAGGTCTCAAGTCAAACATTAACTTCTGCAGGAAACATGAACACATACTCAGTTAGCAATCCTTACACAGCTGCTATTATACTCTTTATGTAGCATTTAAAACTAGCTAAGCACATGTATCAATGTATATATCTATCCATTCACTTTTCTGCATGTTGTTTCTTAAGGACTTTGTTTTTCTTCTATTACCTCTCATCTAGAATCTAAGTTCCCAAAAAACAGGGGAATTTTCTGTCTTGTTCATTCCTGTATTTCTAGATGTAATAGGATAATAAACATTTTATGAATATATAAAAGTGAATAAATGCATATGCCATAAAATGTTTTGAAGAATAATAGTATATAAAGTTTTCTTTAAAAAAAACTAATCATTTATAAGGTGCTAGTAAACCTGAATCAGCTAGTATCATGTCATAAAATCTGAATTAGTTAGGGGTGTTACAGAAACCAGTACTCGAGAAACCAAGCACCACACTCTGAGAGTTAGAGAACTCCAACTTTTTTTACGCTGGCGGGCCCAAAGGAGTTAACACTCCAAACTCTGAGCCCTGAACAAAGGGATTACAGAGTTTTTATAGACAGGCTGTAGTGGGCAGCACTAGCTGTTAATAGGCTGGGTTTCTCACGCATGGGAATAGCAGTCAAGATGGAGAGGGGGATGCCTGGCCTGGACAGGCATGATTAAGCAGGTTTTCAGGGGCTGGGCAATTGTGAAGAGCAGGACAAGGGTGAGTGAGATAAAATCCAGTTCCTAGTATTGCAAGTCCCCACTTTCTGAGACTACCTGACCTACGTGATCTAGACTTTGCAAGGGGCAAGCTGAGTTACAGAGGCAGAAGGAGGAGGAGGTTATGTAAAATTTTAACTTTTTCTCTTCAGGGGAAGTCTAGACATATTTTTAATATAGAATATTGGTGTGCAAAGGGGTATTAAAAGTTTATTATCCTTTCACAGAGTAGGAATGCTTTCCAACCACCAAATAGAAAAAAAAATCTTCTTTTTGAAGAAAAGTATCAACCACTTCCTTTTGGTCACTGTGAAGTCTTTGGATCCTGGAATGTAGTATGACAGGTGATTCAAATTTAAATAACATCTCCCCCACCTTCCATAGAAGGCTAATTTGCAAACCATATTCATATTCTCTAATAATGAAGTGTAACCCAATAAGCAAGAAGATTTACTTGGCTCATGCAGTGGGCTTATCTTTAAGGTAAAAGAGAAAAACACAGTGAGTTTCCAAGTGCAATTTTCATTCAAAAAAATCTGCGTCAGAAATAAATGGTTTGAAGGCAGAGGTTCCAGGTTTCAAGGGCCAGTGCTATGTAAGTCACCCAGGGCAGAAGTCCCTGCAATATTCTCTAATATCCATGACAGCTTTTCCTTGATCATTTCCAGCCCATTACTTCACTAGACAACCCGATCCACAATTGAAAAGTTTGAATTATAAGATAATTCTTTCCAAACATGTCTTTAAATCCGCCTCTAAATCTTTCCTATCCACCTGCTATATAGGTCAACACAAATGAGTCTGTCCCCTGTCCCACAAAACATTCCTTCAAACATGAAATCATATGCGTTCTTCCTTTTTCTCTTTTCAGATCAATTTTTCTCAGTCATTAGCTGTTTCCTCTGTGCATTGTTTCCAAGACCCTATCATTATTGTTCTATTCCTTTATATATGCTCCAATTGATCAATGTGCGTGCTTGTGTGATCAGTTGTGTCCAACTCTTTGTGACCCTATGGACTATAGCCTACCAGGTTCCTCTATTCATGGAATTTTCCAGGCAAGAATACTGGAGTGGGTTGCCACTTCCTCCTCCAGGGGATCTTCCAGACCCAGGGATCAAACCTGTGTCTCCTGCATTGGCAGGCAGATTCTTTACCACTGTGCCACCTGGGAAGCCCCCAGTTGATCTATATCCCTCTTAAAATGTAAATTCCAGAGGGAAACCGAACATTTAACAAATGGCTTGACTGTTTCAAGGTATACAATGCTGTCGTTCTCCTTATTTTGGTCCTGTGCCCAGAATAAGACAGTTAGGGTTTTGACAGCTTTGTCACAGTTGACTCATATTTAGAACATACAGATTAAGACTCACTTTAGTGTTGTCCTAAATCCTCTGCCAACTTTTACAGAAGGGTACACAAGGACCAGGGATAATTAGGTTAACTTGGGTTTTCTAGACTTTTAAGGATTTCAGTATAGTTACCAATAAAGGAAAGAATTCCTTCTTACTTGATGTACTTTCTAGGTAGGTTTAACATTTAATCATCTATTCTGGTTCTTTGACTTTGATGGCTCTTTATCAGAAAATCTTGTTATAATATTCTGGCCCTCAAAAAGAGGTTTCCAGGAACAAAGAGCAGGGAACCTGAAGGCAGCTTGTCAAACCTCTCGTTTCTTTCTAGGTACAAAGTCAAATGCTAACCCACAAGTCTCCCTGGTCGGTTGCTAATTTGTCTGCTTATCTTTTTTTCCATCTAAACAATAGCCACACTTTAATAGAGGGTTTAATACAATGCTGCAAACAGCAGAACTGTGATTCCAGGTGGCCGAAAACATTTTCTGCCAAGACCTTGGGAACTGTTTCTTCTCTCGTTCTCACAAGTGCTGACTTTCCGACCTCCAAGGCATGCCCTAAGGTTCGTGTTTTTCAATATTTATCCCAAAGTATGAGGTGATCTAATCTAACTAGGTCCTTCCTGGCTTGTTTTTAACTTGCTACTGGCAAGTAGAATGGAACAGTGTGAAATTAAGACAGAAACACTCCTGATTTAGGAATTTACCGTGATTATCACACTTTATGATCTAAGGCATTTATGATCCTGATTTTTTTTTTTTTGCACATCTTGAGTATGCTACTGTCTATGCACAGAGGCTGCAATCAATAAGCAAGTGTCCAGTGAATGAAGTAACTAGCATTACAGGCTTTCCTGTAGGTTTCCCATATGCAGCTAGATGCACAAGATATTCAACATCTGTCACTAACCAAATAGACTATTACTCTCTTAGCTTAACAAATTCCTGGTGGGGCCAGGCAGAGAACCATTATGACAAAGTCATTATCTCTTTTTTCTCTCTGAAGTCTGCTTTCCCTGGTTCTGAACCCCCGTCTTCCCTTCCCAAGACTCAATACCTTCAGTCATCCATTTAGTTGTCCACAGCCCTTACTGAAAGACTGCACTCAGACTTCCATTTTGTAGCATTACCTATAGTTCCCTCCAAAAAACAAACACCCAAACCCAGGTCTGTCCTCTGCCCCTTATTCTCAAAGCCCCAAAGTATGTCTAGAAAATTAACCCAAGAAATCTAGTGTGTAAAGACAGGAATAATATTGAGAGCTTTTTAGTCTAGTGGTTAAGCTTAGTAGCTTTCAGAGACAAACTGCCTGGTTTGGAGGCCAGCTCTACCAACTAATGGTGAAACCAGGGGCAAGTTATTTAACTTTTCTGTGCCTTAATTTTTCTCATTTGTACACTAGGGCTAATAGCATCTACTTCATAGGGTTGTAAGTAGTATTAAGTTTATGCAAAAATTTTAAATATCTGGCTCATAATATATACTCAGTAAACACTATCTATTACTTCTTCCAGTCAGTTTCAGTTCCATACTTGAGAGGTTTTTGTTCAGAGGGGTAACAGTAACCACTGCTTTGGGGGAATTTTAGAATCCAGAAAAACATTCTGGTACCCTTCAAACTGGGGCTTCCCAGGTGGTGCCAGTGGTAAAGAACCTGCCTGCCAATACAGGAGATGTAAGAGATGCAAGTTCCATCCCCTGGAGGAGGGCTTGGCAACCCACTCCAGTATTCTTTCCTGGAGAATCCCACGGACAGAGGAGTCTGGCAGGCTACAGTCCATAGGGTCACAGAGAGTTGGACATGACTGAAGCAACTTATACACACAGGCTTCAAATGACGTTAATTAGGTACTCACCTATCTTTAGGAATAAAGACAACCCAGATGACTCAAAATACCATGATTTTCATGTATACAAGCATGGGCACTAAAGTAGTGGGATTCAAAGTGTTGCCTAGATTCTGATGGTATCTGAAAACTTTCTGAGGATATGCAGATGTACATGGTTTCAAGGCACTAATTTATTCTCAGCTTCCATAAAATGCTTATGAAAAAGCATAGTTTTTTTCTTTCCCATCTTCATAATAACTTTGTCCACTTTGCAAAAGAAAGAACCACCCATTATCCATCCAAAAGTTTCTTTGGCTCATTGCTCCAGAGTATAAAAGACTACTGGGTGACAAACAAAGAGACATTTGAAAATAGTGATGCTGGTGTTGAGAAAGCAAATGACTCTGTTTATGACGGATCTGTTGCAAGTTGGATGGTTTTCAGCTTTTTGAGTTTTTCAAAATTGGAGGAAGACTTAACCAATCTGTCAGCTGATAGATCACTAAATAGTTTATTTTAGTATATATGCTGCTGAAGAGAGCATAATAAATTGTTTGTTATTTAATGTCCTGATATAAACATTGGCATTTAACACAAAAGGAGGATTATTAATTGAATGACATTTCTACATAACCACGTGAACAAGATTTCCCAGTGCTTATACGTTTACAAACAAAAAATAAGAGTAAATTGATGAACTTTGTCTCATTCTAGTATTGAGAAATCTATGAACAGAATATCTGAAACAATTGGATAAAAAAACTCCCATTTACTTTTTTTTTAAACTGCATGCTAAGTCTCTTCAGTCATGTCTGACTATTTGCAACTCTATGGACTATAGCCTGCCAGGTTTCCCTGTCCATGAAATTCTCCAGATAAGAATACTGAAGTGGGTTGCCATTTCCTTCTCCAGGCGATCTTCCCAGCCCAGGGATCAAACACACATCTCTTATGTCTCTTGCATTGGCAGATGGGTTCTTTACCACTAAAGTCACCTGGGAAGCCCTTTTTAAAAGTAAAAATGTTCAAAATTTTGCCCAATTACATTGCATCCCACATGTTGTATCATGTTTCAACCATTCTGTACTAATAAACTGTATGGTAATTATAGGAAAGTTTTTAAATAGTGAAATTTCCATTTATATACATCTATTTGCTACAAAAAAAAATGATTGGGTAATCAATGAGAGACCTTCAAAGCTAAAATAGGTTACATGAGGATAAAACAGTGAGAAGGGAAGTATTAATTCAAAGATAATTACATTTTTTTTCTTTTTTTTTAATTTTATTTTATTTTTAAACTTTACATAATTGTATTAGTTTTGCCAAATATCAAAATGAATCCACCACAAAATAAAAAAATAAAAATTATACAGTTGATTATGAAAAAAAAAAAAACAAAGATAATTACAAAACTTTCATGCATTATAGAACATGATCATCTATTTCAATGTGGGTGACAGTATCAAACCACTATTGTATTTAGATTTCACTGAATATACTTAAAAGAATGATTTCACTGTTTAATTATAAGTAATGCTTCCTAGGTTGCACAGTGGTAAAAAATCCAGGAGGATTCTGACAGTGCAGGAGCCACAAGAGACACAGGTTTGATCTCAGGGTTGGAAAGATCCCCTGGAGAAGGAAATGGCAACCTGATCCAGCATTCTTTCCTGAGAAATTCCATGGACAGAGGAGCCTGGCAGGCTATAGTCCATGGTGTCACAAAGAGTAGGACATGGCTGAGTAACTGAGCACTTCACGCCAATATTTATAGGGCACTGGAAATTTCATACTCAGAAATTATTTAAATTTAAATGAAGAATTTTATCTGGTAATTTAAGAGTGTGAGAGGTAGCTACATGGCTCTAGATCATTTTACAAAGGTCTTTTAGAGATTATGTAAGCAAAGTCTTTGAAAACACCACACTTAAGCATCCTATCTTTTTGTACATTAGGACCAGCATTTGTCATGCTGAGGCCTAACTAGTGGTCAGAATTTAGGGTAGCCAGATCTCCTAGGAAAAAACTCCATCTGTTATCTGTGTGTGTGTGTGTACCTCTTAAAGAATGCTAAATAACAAACATCTTCTTCATGTCTTTGTATCTGCCCTGCTTACTGGAGGCTGTATCATTGCCCTAAGATTAGTCTTAGGTATAGTTCAACACCGCAAATCTGGAACAAAGACTTGGGTTCAAGTCCATTCTTCTTAAATTCTTGGGGTTTCCACTGACCCTTGAGTTAAATCACAGTTCTTCTGCTTATTGACTGCTTCTTTGAAATGAGTTACTTAACCTCACTAAATCCATCTGCTTTGTGCATAAAGCTGATGTTATAGTGCTTAGCCCATGGGATCATAGTGAGGATTAAATAAGATCATAGAGGCACAGCATTGAATACTGCCTGGAAAAGAGTAAGCACTATTATTAATGTTATTTTTATAATATTACCACCTAAAAATTTCAAAGAACTTTATAGCCACTTTACTTTTTCATTTTTATTTATACTTCTAATCAATTCTATATGGAGTTTATCATTTGTATAACACCTTCTATCTCCCTAATAAAGGGTAATAGCATGAATGGATAGGCAAATAGCATATATCTGTCTATCAGATTCAAGTTATGGGATTCAAGATCAGTAGCCATAGGACAAATTTTATGGCCCGATCTATATTATCATAGTAGACACAGCTAAAATCTTTCAGATGATCTGATTTTCTTCATTGAAAACAATCACCCTGAGATCACAGAAATGTCTAGTTGGTATTTCAGGAAAATTAACTGCTTTGAGCAAGTTTTGTAAGTTTTATTTCACCATGTTTGCATAAGCCTGGCTATTGTATCTTTCCTGGAGTAATAAGTTAAAAAGACAACATTGTTAAACTAATGTTGATAGAAAAGAAGAATTTGAATAGAATTTTTCAAATCGTATTTGTCTGGATGCAGGCTCTAGAAAGAGTCTTAAGATATCTTCACTAAGTGCTCAGGTGTCATGGTGATGGGTTTATTATCCTGCAAATAGTTTTGCTTAGTTTTTAAAAATCATAATAATATAATACACACAATGGATTTTAGGTGGTGTCATTCATTAATCCAGTTTAGAGAAAAGGTCACAAACGATTCTTTTGCAGGCAAAAAATTAACTTCTAATGCTAGTCTCACAAAGGATGTAGTCAAAACACTTCCCACTGGAAATTATTCATCCCTTTCAATAGTGCATTCTTCCCTTATTCATCTAGATATCCACATTAGAAACAGGTAAGTCATCCTTGACTATTCCTTCCTCCATCCAACTGTTCCTTAGGACCTAATGATTCATCCTTCTAAACATGTTACCTGGAGAAGGAAATAGCAATGCATTCCAGTATTCTTGCCTGGAGAATCCTAAGGACAGAGGAGACTGGCAGACTATAGTCTATGGGGTCTCAAAGAGTCAGACACGACTGAATCACTATCACTCAAACATTTTAAGTTTAGGTCCTCATCTCTCTCACTTGACTTCCTAAATAGTCTTCGTACAAATGAAAACTACCTAACATGTAAACTTTAATGCTTAAAAAAGTCAAGATCTCCTTTTGCATATTCAGGATAGAGTCTAAACCCTTTAGTATTATGTTTAATATCTTCCAGGACTGGCACCTGTCTGCTTTCCTAGTCCCTTCCTCATCTCTCTCGCCTCACGTCAATACTCCATCTACATTGACCTGCTTATGTTCTCCAAATTCAAACACCCTCCCCTCAATGCACCTTCCCAACTTCTTCAGGTAGAGAAAATCAATTCCAATCTGTCCAACCACTGCACCACATTTATATATTATTAAATTCTACACAATTATTTGTTTCTTTTTTATTGTCTTCTCTCCTAGATTCAGAGCCATCTGCAAATACATACCATGTGCTAAAACCTTTGACTTTAATCTCAGTGCCAAGGATAATGGGAGACTTAATAGATAGCTGAAGAATTAATGAATAAACAAATGTATCTTTTCTATACCTAAATTTTGTCACAAAATATTAAGGTATTTTTCTTTAGTTTCTAGTAAAAGGCCTTTAGGAAAATCCAGTACACTTCAGTTATGCCAAGACCAAAATTAATTTTGGTTGTGGCAGTAGTATATCAAAATTTTAGGGGAACAGTAGGCCTCTGAGTCTAGGATAAGGTAGTGGCTGCAAAAATAAACATGACAAAATCTCAAAGAGGAAATGAAACTTGGGCCATCAGAGTAAGGTCTGTTTAAATAATTAACCCCATTTCCACTGAGGATTTTCTCCTACAATTCTTCTTGGCTAAAATCTTTAGGTTTTGGTCTCAATATGAAGATCATTCCCTCTTAAGATAGCAGAGCATCAATCAATCTAACACAGTGTGAATTAATCAAAAAATGATCCAGGACACAGGTGGAATGGTTGGTCTTAAATAGGGGGACAGAAAATGCATTCTTCTTAATAGGTAGGGAGGCAAGACTCTATGGGTATAAAAGGCACAGGGAGGAGAGAGATTTGGTTGGGAAGAGATGAGGAGCTTTTTATCTGATTACTCTTTATTTCTGCAGTGAAATATCAGGCACAGTAAACAGTCAAGAGGGAGCAAGAATAGAGCTGTTATAGATTTGAAGAGAGAGGAAAAGGTAAGAACTAAAGACCCCAGAAAGCAGGAGCAGACTTGCTGGTAAGTGTAGTATGCTCATGTCATTTAATACTCTTGAATTTCAAATGTATCAGTCTGCCTAGTTATATAGTCTTTCCAACCATATTCACCACCTCAGGTGCAAACAAATATGGGTGGAGAATTGGATTTAACCTGGTAAACATAACCAGAACCTAAAGGGGCAAGGGATTAAAAGTATATCCCAGAGGTAATTATGAGAATAAACCAATGAACTAATTTGGGTAAGGAGGGAAGACAGGCTATGGAGGAGATAATAGGCAGTGGAGAGGTGGAATGGAGAGGGTGAATGGGAGAAGGATCCCTGGGGAGTAGAGGAGGGCTAGTAAGAGGAATTGAATTGGATTGAATTGAATTGATGGATTGAATTGAATTCCTCTAGTAAGAGGAATTGAACTGGAGATGTAAGAGTGGTGATCAGACAGTTTGATTGAGATTCAGTGCTTGCAAAATATTGGGTTGGAAAAACTCAAATGAACTTTTTGGCCATCCCAATACATGGTCTAGGGTATAAGTGTAGGAAGTGTTAAAAAAAAATTCAACTGAGTAGATTTTAAAGATCTTATTGGCTTTACTCAATGATTCATGAGTCAGACAGCATCCAATCTAGAAGGTAGAAAGGAGCTCCAAGGAGCTGAATAAAATGAAAGACTTTTGTAGTCAGAAGTGAGCAAGATCAAGAGAGTCATACCAGTGAAGAGTGGATTGGTTGTAGTGTGGTCACTTTCCCTTCTGGGATAGGCAAGGGTCTGTCAGGCACTAGTGCTCACTAGTGCTGATCAAGAGATTCTTAATTTACTGGTTTAAGAGTCCATTTCTGAAAGAGTCAAAACTGCAAATATGTTCCATCTCAGCTTGGTAACATGGGGCTTATCATAAGTGACTCCATTTGGGCTTCCTGTCCTGTTTTGGACAGGAGTAAATGACTGAGATGAGGTGTGGTGGAGGTTAGGAGCACAGAAAATGAGATCAAGGTACTGAAAGACCAAGTAGAAGATGGACTATTTCAGTGGATAATGAGGCATCAGAATTTTTGACAGGAGTGGGAGTGGGGAAAAACAGAAGTTGAAATTTTTACTGAAAAAAGGGGGAGACCTACAGCTTAGGAGATAGATGAGGATGTGTATAGACTCTAATGGTAGGTGTTTTCAGAAAACTGTTTAAAGAGAATCGTTAACAATATTTGAAAGTACTAAGAATCAAATATTCACCTCCAGCACTATGGCACAAAAGTTGGAAGAAAAAAAAATTGCCTTCACTTGCAAGGGATGTGGAAGAATTGAAATCTCTAAAGGAGACCTAGATTTTGATTAGGACAAGCAAATGAAGGAGTCAGACTTTATTTTTGGGGGCTCCAAAACCACTGCAGATGGTGACTGCAGCCATGAAATTAAAAGACGCTTACTCCTTGAAAGAAAAGTTATGACCAACTTAGATAGCATATTCAAAAGCAGAGACATTACTTTGCCAACAAAGGTCCATCTGGTCAAGGCTATGGTTTTTCCAGTGGGCATGTATGGATGTGAAAGTTGGACTGTGAAGAAGGCTGAGCACCAAAGAATTGATGCTTTTGAACTGTGGTGTTGGAGAAGACTCTTGAGAGTCCCTTGGACTGCAAGGAGATCCAACCAGTCCATTCTGAAGGAGATCAGCCCTGGGATTTCTTTGGAAGGAATGATGCTAAAGCTGAAACTCCAGTACTTTGGCCACCTCATGCGACGAGTTGACTCATTGGAAAAGACTCTGATGCTGGGAGGGATTGGGGGCAGGAGGAGAAGGGGACGACAGAGGATGAGATGGCTGGATGGCAGCACTGACTCGATGGACATGAGACTGAGTGAACTCCAGGAGTTGGTGATGGACAGGGAGGCCTGGCGTGCTGTGATTCATGGGGTCGCAAAGAGTCGGACACAACTGAGTGACTGAACTGAACTGAACTGAACTGAATGAAGGAGTAATGGAAAAAGAGGTTGTGTATATAGGAGACCTTGTTGAGGCTTGACTGTGAGAACATAGTCCAAAAGAAGGGTTTGGGGAATCTGACTGAGAGGTTTGGAGAAGGAGTTCAAGTAGGGAATATGGAGCAACGTGAGGAGAGGTGGAATAACATGAAGGCAAGCCCTAAAGACTCTTTGGTGAAGAAGAACACTCAGTTCTGACCACAGTGCCTTCCTGCATTTAGTCCTCAGGCCATGTGTAGTGGCGAGGTGAAGAGAAGTATTGAGCATGGAGCTAGGAAGACTGGGGGTATGGGAGGGGTCCTCTCGACAGAGTGGTGTAGAGCTCTTTGCGCTGCCCTTCTCTCCTGCCATGGGATAACTGCAGAGGTTTAAAAGGAACTCTTCAGGCTTGCTTTCTCTCAACTAGATGCTAGCCAGTAATTGGTTCTATTCATTTATCAATTACTCCCGGGTGCTACAACGTACAGGGCACAGTTTTAGATTCTAGATAAACAAACACTGCCTCTGTCCTCCTGGACTTTACAGTTTAGTGGAAGACAGACATTTAAAGTAAACAAATCTACAAACACTGAATGCTGGAGAGGGTGTGGAGAGAGGGGAACCCTCCTACACTGTTTATGGGAATATAAATTGATACAGCCACTATGGAGAACAGTATGGAGGTTCCTTAAAAAAAAAAACAAACAAAAAACTGAAAATAGAGCTACCATATGATCCAGCAATCCCACTCTGGGGCAAATATCTTGAGAAAACCATAATTCAAAAAGAGATGTGTATCCCAATGTTCATTGTAGCACTTTATAATAACCAGGATATAGAAGTAACCTAAATGTCCATTAATGGAGGAATGGATAAAGGAGATATGGTACATATATATAATGGAATATTACTCAGCCATAAAAAGAACAAAGTAATGTCATCTGCAGCCACATGGATGAACCTAGAGTCATACTGAGTAAAGTAAGTCAGATAGAGAAAGACAAATATATACCATTACTTATAGGTGGAATCTTAAAGGATGGTTCAAATGAACCTGTATACAGAAGAAAAACAGAGTTATAGATGTACAAATCAAACTTATGGTTACCAAGGGAGAAGGGAGGGGGCGGGATTGGGATTGACATATACACATCACTATATATAAAATAGATACCTAATAAGGACCTGCTGTGTAGCACAGCAAACTCTACTCAGTACTCTGTAATTAGTTATATGGGAATAGAACCTAAAAAAGAGTGGATATATGTATATGTATAACCCACTCCAGTACTCTTGCCTGGCAAATCCCATGGACAGAGGAGCCTGGAAGGCTTGCAGTCCATGGTGTAGCTACGAGTCAGACACAACTGAGCAACTTCAATTTCACTTTTCACTTTCATGCATTGGAGAAGAAAATGGCAACCCACTCCAATGTTCTTGCCTGGAGAATCCCAGGGATGGGGGAGCCTGGTGGGCTGCCATCTATGGGGTCGCACAGAGTCGGACACAACTGAAGTAACTTAACATTAGCATAGGTGGTTCACTTTGCTGTACAACAGAAACTAACATATTATGAATCAACAATACCCCAATAAAATTAATTTAAAAATAAATAAAATAAACCCCAAATGGCCAATTATTTGTTCCAATGACTATAAGCCAAAGAACAAGATGCAACAAGATCATAGAATACTTTATAGCATTTGATTTTTCTGTATTCTTTTGAGTTTACCGTGTTGTCTTATCCTAAAAAAGAACTCGGAAGTAAAACTGGAGATGTATGGTTTGATTATTTTCTGAGTTAACTAAGGAGACTGTGAAGTAATGGGACTGATGCCCAATGAGACTAAGATTACTTGTTTTCTCATAATCTCTCTATATGTCACTTTTTGGCTTATATGTTATCCTTCTCTTGAATTCACTTTAAAACTGTAATTTACTAAGCACTGTCACTTAAACATGAGAAAATGTTAAATGGAAGTTACTTTGGAAGAGAGATATCAGGCATGAAAGGTATGAATAAATAGGAAAGACCCAAGATCTATTTCATTTTTCTGGGTGGAGGCGGTGCTTTCTGCCGGAATATGCCTTGAGCCTACTTAGTCACAACATAAAATGTAAACCAAGTATTTAGAATCACATGCCCAACTTCAGTTCTGTATTTCTCCTCTAAACTGCTTTGGGTCCCAATGACTCACTGGCAGAACATGATTAAAAGAATGTTTTACTCGTCAAAGAAGAATGCAGCTCTGTGGGAAGAGCATGGCTGATGGGAGAACACTTGCTAATGAGAAAATACCAGATTCTTTACACAGTTTGGGAGTTCTCAGGCAACACAGGAATGGAAGGAATTTTGCCTATCGGTCTCCATCACAGGAGTGTCTTTGACAGGAGATAGGAACTTTGTAATATTTAATTAAGGTTAGGAATGTCAAGATGAGTTTAGGATAAGCTTTAAAAATTTCCCAACCTACCTACTGACTGGAAAATAGGACAACTTTTAGTATCAAGGGTGAGAAACTAAATGCATTAACAATGCTGCTTTTCTAGATCAGCTTGGGAACTTTACTGGCAGTATTTCCTGGGAGTCTCCATGTATGGAGGAAACTAGTGAATAAATAATAAATGCAATGAACACCACCTCATCGCAAGACTGAAGACCTCTCAAGTAACCATTTGGAGAAAAGGCTAAGAAACCACCCAAAAAAGTGAAAGGGGAAGGCAAATTCTGTTCACTCAGAATTCTTCAAGCTTCTCTTTAGGTCAATGCATTCATCTACTTATCCATCCATTTAGTTATTTATTTAGCAATTATTAACTGAGCAGTTACGAAGTATCTAAGGTTCACAGATAAATAAGACAATGTCCATGTCTTCAAGGAGCTAATTTGTAATGTAATAACAAGCCACCAGACAACTACTTGGATAATTTCCAACTTATGTGGTGCCGTGCTGAATCACTTCAGTCGTGTTCGACTCTTTGCAACCCTGTGGATGGTAGCCTGCCAGGCTCTTCTCTCCATGGGATTCTCCAGGCAAGAATACTGGAGTGGGTTGTTGTGCCCACTTCCAGGGGATCCTCCCGACCCAGGATCAAACCCGCATCTCTTAGGTCTCCTACACTGGCAGGCAGGTTCTTTACCACTAGCCCCACCTGGGAAGCCCCTGCTATGTAGTAGCTGTTATGATTAACACAGATACTATGGAAATACATGATGGGGTAGGCAACCTTACCCAGTGTGGGCACTGTCTTAAGGAGGTAAGATCTATGCTGAGATGTGAAAGTAAGAGGTAGGCAAAAGAGAAGAGAGAAGGAAGAAAATTCATAGAAAGGGGGATGTGCAACTTATTCTGGGTAAAATCTATACCAATTGACCTTGTGACTCAGCTCAGGTCCTCCAGGGTTCTGCAGGGACTAGAGTCTCAACAAGGGACTTCTTGAGGCTCTGATATCCACTCAGACCCAAAGCATTGAAGCTGAGAGAGCTAGAGCAATGTGGGGTGATGCAAAGGTTTTCAAAGATAACCTAAGATAAATCTGAGACTTCCTAGATCTTTATTACACAGTAAGAGTGGGACAGGGGAGGCTTTTACAAAGTCATTCTGAACAAGCAAGTATAAATTCAAAATGAACTATGAGTTGGCTAATTAACTGGGGAACTGGATCAAGGTGTGAGGCTGGAAAGTCCTGGCTGAGTGTTCCAGGCCCTCCCTTTTCTTGGATTTCAGAGAATGATGATTTGTTTTATTCTGTTTGTTAGAAAAGAAAAAAGATAAAACAGAGAGAAAACATGACATATGATCAACAAACATTGAAGAGCTAATCTGTTAGAGACTTATATTTGCTTGCTCTCTCTTCTATGTCATATAACTGAAAACAGTGAATAAGAGTCAAGGAGTGGTTGATTTCAAATGAGTGCATGGAAAAGCTTGTAATAATTACAATTGCTTGAAAAAGAGATTGCTTGCTTCATTAGGTAATGGACATCCCCCTGCCCCGCCCCTTGCCCACCACCATCACTAGAGGCATGGAAGCAGAGCTGGGCTAGATACACAGGCAGGTTTCCTACATTGGCCAGGGTAGGGGGTGTTGGTTTAGTACAGATTCTGAACTCAGAGTAGCACTCGACAATATGGATCTACTAAATTAGGATCTAGGGTAGGAGAAGGCAATGGCACCCCACTCCAGTACTCTTGCCTGGCAAATCCCATGGACAGAGGAGCCTGGAAGGCTGCAGTCCATGGGGTCGCTAAGAGTCAGACACAACTGAGTGCCTTCACTTTCACGTTTCACTTTCATGCATTGGAGAAGGAAATGGCAACCCACTCCAGTGTTCCTGCCTGGAGAATCCCAGGGATGGGGGAGACTGGTGGGCTGCTGTCTATGGGGTCACAAAGCAACTTAGCAGCAGCAGCAGGGTAGAAGAGGGGAGTCTGTAAACTTGGATTCTTCACAAGCAGCCCAAGTGATCTGATATGTAGCTCTCTAGGCACCAGATGTCAACCTGGCATAGATGAACCACTGGTCTAAATGAGCCTGTTCTCCGTCCATGTAGTGAATATTGATCATTTCTTGCCCTCTCCCACAAAACCTTTCTTCTCCTATGTGCTTAGGGCCAATGACAGACATTCATTACTTTATCAGCCTGGAGTAGAATTCTGGTTGGGAAACACTTGAGTTTTAAGGCCTTTATTCTCCTAAATTTTTACAATTTAAGATCATTTTATTAGCTCTAGCATTGAGGTAGAAAAAAATGCAGACTTGGACTGAATACACTTAGATTGGCTGGGGAGTATTTCCCTGACCCTTGACAATGTTGAATTCTGAAATAGACCATGAGATATTACATCCTCAGTGTTTGGGCAAACAGGATACATGTGGGGAAGGGTTTAGGAAGGCTGTTGTGAAATACAGGAATGTTTAAAAAAAAAAAACAACAACAACCTGGAAGTTATTTTAATTCCTATGATTCTATTTTTAACTGACTAATGTTCAAAAAGAAATATTTAGAGTCAAGCCTGATTCTCACTTCCTTGGTGGAGTTACAGAAACAAATGCTTCCAATAAATGGAATAACTTTATTTTGGGGGGCTCCAAAATCACTGCAGATGTTGATTGCAGCCATGAAATTAAAAGACGCTTACTCCTTGGAAGGAAAGTTATGACCAACACAGCATATTAAAAAGCAGAGACATTACTTTGTCAACAAAAATCAAGGCTATGGTTTATCCAGTAGTCATGGCTATGGTTTATAGTGAGGGCTATGGTTTATCCAGTGGTCATGTATAGATGTAAGAGTTGGACTATAAAGAAAGCTGAGCACCAAAGAATTTATGCTTTTGAACTGTGGTGTTGGAGAAGACTCTTGAGAGTCCCTTGGACTGTAAGGAGATCCAACCAGTCCATCCTAAAGGAGATAAGTCCTGGGTGTTCATTGGAAGGACTGATGTTGAAGCTGAAATTCCAATACTTTGGCCACCTGATGCGAAGAGCTGACTCATTTGAAAAGACCATGATGCTTGGAAAGACTGAGGGCAGGAGGAGAAGGGGATGACAGAGGATGAGATGGTTGGATAGCATCACCGACTTAGTGGACACGAGTTTGGGTAAACTCTGGGAGTTGGTGATGGACAGGGAGGCCTGGTGTGCTGCGGTTCATGGGGTCGCAAAGTATTGGACACGACTGAGTGATTGAACTATACTGAACTGAAAGGGAATAAACATAATGTTTGGGAGAACAGTCAAGTTTGCTCTTAGAGGTCCCCAGCTTCACTTCTTAATAGTTTTCCTTTTGCAGTAATAAACCACTTCTTATCACGGATTTGACTGAGAACCCCACTGTGACATAATGGAAGACCTTTCCTATGATGAAGTCACTCTCATGGGGAAGGGGTGGGTGAGGTACTTGCTTAGGAAGCCTTGTTCCTCAGTAACCAAATTCCAGTGAGAAAGGAAATTGCTTCTCTAAAGTGTATAAAGAGGCAATCTCCACTATTCAACTAAATGTACCTCCTTTAGCCTAACTCCTCACTAAGCCATTTTTTCCCCAGCTTATTTATCCTTTCTCCTCTGCAGTAGACAAAACATCATCTGAAGAAGGGTTGGGAGAAAAATACTCTTTCCTTCTGGTCTTGTTTGGATATAATGGGATCCAAAAAACCCATTGGCTCTCTCTATAACTTCTTTTATCCTCAATTATGAATTCCTGATAGGAAAATAAGTCAATTAATTAAGTTCCCAAGAGTTCAAATGATGCATAAAACTACCTCTTTTGTTTATAATTCAGAGAACTTCACAAAAACTTTTCAAATAGGCTCTGCATCAAAGCTACAGCAACCATTTATTGATTTACATAAAAGTAGCATTGATTCATAAGAAATACATTAATGGTTTGGGAAAGATCAAAGTATCAATAGAATGCTATATTCTAAATCTATATCTTTGTCCCAGTGAGTATCCTATAGAAGGAATGCTTTTATGTGATCAGGGTAATTTCTGTACAAAAAGTCCCTCAAAATGTTGCCTATGAAAACTTTCTAGTGCTCCCAGGAAGGAAGGAGCATGAGTAGGTGCTTGTTTGAAATTCTTTCTTCCTCCGATGGCTCACAGTATTTCTTTCTCTTTGGTAACTCCCACCTAAGAGGTAGAAATGCGGCTGTGACAGCAATAGTGTAGTTTTAAAGTGATGAAAGACTTTATTTGCTAGAATTATGGCAGGAACTATCCCTCTTGAAAAACTGTCTTTTGCAAGGATGGTGGGAAGTTTCACCTTTCCTGAAACAGGCTTTTCAGAAGGGGGAAGGAAGAGGCTGCTGGGTCAGACTAGCAAGGAGGAACCAAGTAGAAAATAGTACTGCTCTCAAGACACTGTAGAGAAGGGAATTTGGAGAGAAGGACTGATTCTTACTAACCACCATAAATGAAACTTGGGAGCTAAGAAGACATGACCCAAAAATATTGTTGGGAGTTTACTGTATTATGTCCTACAGAGAAGTTCTCTACTGCCTTCTGTGTGCTATGAAGGAAAGTTTTATGGCTCAAAATAGACTGGAGTTAAAACTCCCCTCCAGGTCCTCCCCACCATTCTATGCAAAACAAAGAACTGTCTCACCTGAAAGAAAAAAAAAAAAAAATGGACATTAAGGCTGAGGCCAGCTCCCAGCTGGTCCAGCCTCTGGCTGATCTCCAAAATTCCTTGCCCCAGCCGTTTAAGAGATAACTACTCCGAACAACCTTGGAGAAGAGGCCGCCTTAAGACAGTAGCTTTCCACATATAAGACTATACATACTTACTTTTTCTTGGGTTAGTGCAGCAGCTCACTAATCTGACTGCTGCCCCTTCTCGCCTCATTAAAAGTGATCTGTTCCTGTAAAGTGCCAGTCTCGTTCTTTTTCTGAACCTTGCCTTCTCTAACTCCCTTACCCTACGTGCTAAGTCACTTTAGTTGTGTCCAACTCTTTGCAACCCTATGGACCATAGCCTACCAGGCTTCTCCATCCATGGGATTCTCCAGGCAAGAATACTGGAGTGGATTGCCATTTGATTTTCAAGGTTTTAGAAACTGGATAATGAATTCTTAGTGAGATCTGTAAGTGACTTGGTTTAAGGTCAGACCAGCTGATCTGTTTAATACTTATTGAATAATCATTCAAATCAATTTTGTTATTGATGTTAGATCCAGGAAGGCAAACAAACATTTGAAACACTAATGCTCAACTGTTGGGTCTTACTTATAGCGGAGGCAAATCTGGGCCAGAGGTCCTGTGGAATTCTTTCTAATAGGATATTTTAAACTGACAAGCTTTTAAAACAGCACATTTTTAACTGTGACTTTTGATTTTTAGTCTTATTCCTGCTTTAAGAATGTATCTATATCCATCCATCCATACATACACACAAAGTTAGTTTTGCTCATTTTGACAAAGGAAATAAGAAGAGGGAAAAATATTCGACTCTTTGGCTAACATCCCAGACTCAGTTTTTTAAAAAGCCAAAACAGAATTAAATTAGTAGCAATCACCCACATAATTTACCTCTTTATGATTTAACCTAAAATATAATGGAAGAGAGACAAGATGTTTTAGACAAAAAGATCTATGAATATATCCACTGTATTCATAGTCAAAAAGAGAAAAAATAATTAAATCAACTTTATGGTAATAAAATTCAAAATAAAAATTAATGAATTAGTTTCTTCTGTGAGAAACAGTTTCACAGTTCAAATCAAGACCCCCTGTCATGATAAGGTACTAAAAGTGTTCCCATTATAATCAGAAACTGAATAAAGATAACCATTTTCAACATCATTACTGGGATCACAATCTCAAGTAATTAGGCAAGAGAAAGAAATAAAAATCATAACATAGATAAAATTACAATCTTTTTGCAAATAAAAGACATTTTATATATATATATATACACACACCTAGAAAACATTGGGATTGATTAAAAAATATTATACTAAGAGAAATCGACATAGTGACTGGTTAAATAATTCACAACAATCAGTAGTTTCTCAATACAGAGGTAAATGACAAAATATAGTGGGGAAAAGATACCATCTATGATAAAAAACAAGAGAGATAAATACCTAGAAACAAACTTAACAAAAAATATGCAGGTCCTATCTAAACAAAGCTTGCAATTCTATAAGGGAACATAGAAGTCTTGAATCAATAGGAAATTATTTTCTAGAAGTAATATTCAAATGATACCAATTCTCCTTAAACTAAGGTAGAAATTCAAAGCAACCCCAATAAACATCCCAGGAAGACTATCTTTAACATGGTAAACTGATTCTAAAATTTATATGATAACAAACAAACCAAAAAAGTGATACACACCAAGAATTTTTTTTCTACACCAAGAATTCCAATCCACAAAAGTAATGAGAGATGAAAAGAAATATTACTAGGGATTAAAATGGTCATCAGTGTAATCCTAACACACAGAAGAATGTCAGTTATATAGTAGGCCCTCAGTAAATGTATTGGATAAAGGCATAACAGAATGAATTTGAGCCAGAATGATGAAAACTACTGGTGCTGGTAGAGTTAGGAAGATCTATGGACTGGCACAGAGAATCTAGAACCATACCAAATCCTCATGGGAAATCAGTACAACAGAAAAAGATGGTACTTGAGTCAGTAGAGAAAGACGGATTATGCGATAAATGACGTTGGGATAAACAGCCAGCCATTTAGAGAAAAGAAAATTAAGCAAAACTAGATTGCTACCTCACCCCTTATATCAAAATTCATTCCATTTGCAGAAGAAAATACAAAAGTTGATTTTATAATAGGGCAGGCCTTTTTAAGCAAAATCCAATCCAGAAACCAAAAGAAAAAGACTAAAAAGTATACATTAAAATTAAGGTTTTAAAAAAATTAAATAATACCAAACACACAAACTAATCAACGTGAAGTGAATAGAGTGGCATTATAAGCTTGGGAGAGAAGCTGGATTTTTATATACATACACACATATATGTATATATAAAAAACTAAGGTGGAGGCAGTGAGAAAAGCAAGAATAGCATAAACAATACCAAGAAAATAAATTGAGTGTAAGATATAAGGGCAAGAGTGAGGAGAAACAAAGGGTGTGCCTCAGGAAATGAGTGTAAAGCATGAGTCATTAATTAATTCATTTTTGTTTTGGTTGAGAAACTCAGAACTGTATCTGGCCCTTCATAGCATAACAGTTTGGCAAACCCCATCTTTGGATGAAGTTGACTATCATGCAGCTGAAGAGGCACACACCCAGGCAAGAAGGGCCAACATGTGGCCTCCATTAGGTAAACGATTTAGTTAGACTTCAGGCCAAAGTGGCAGAAACCGCAAGAGGTATCTTTGTGAGCATTCTCAGTGGCTGCAGTCTTCTCCAAGCATAACTCAGAGGCCAGACTAATGATGAGCTGAGATGACAAGTAGACACAGAAGGACTCAGCCCCAGCTACCCACAATCCTCCTGCAGGCTGAGTGGCATGCCTCTCATTGTTTTCCAACCCTTATCATCTGGTCACGGCACAAAAACCTTTACACAGATGTAGGTGGAATATTCTGGAGTCGTTCTAGACCACCACCAGCAGTTCGGGAATAAACATTCTCTCCCATGCTGAACGAGAATTTAGTCACCCAGGGAATATGAAAAGAGTGAGAAAAATATTCTGTCCTTTGCCCTCTAAAATAAAGTTTGTTTTTCAATTAAGGATTTGAGTAAAACAAGAACCAAGATTGATGAGAGGGAGCTTTCATGGAAGTTCAGGATGGGAGACACTGCCATTAAAGTTTTGGCATAAAATATGTAAACTTGCTTGCAGCTCTGACAAATGCACTCAGTTGTGGGTGTTTGGATCTCTTTAGGCACCTGGGACAGTGGACATGGTTAGTAATTTCTTAAACTTCAAAGGGCCAGCAGAGCACAGGATCATTTTAATCTCATGTTTGTACTTTACTTGACTATGTGGCATTTGGATCTATTCTGTGTGAAAATAATCAAGTCTGGACTCCTGAGTCTTGGCCCTTCCAATACCACCACTGAATCAAGTCAGAACAAATTCATTTTCATGAGGTACAACTCCTGGCTTAAATGAAGAGTTTTGCTAATCCTCCATGAGTTACAGTTAAGACCTTTGTAGTCAGTGAAAACTCTTTTTTTTTTTTTTTTTTTGTAGTACCATTGGTAATAAAACCCAGTGAATTCACATTCCAGTTGAGGTGATAAACCAAGAATAGCATTCCCCTCTCCTCTGTTCTGTTTCATACTCCTCACCACTGTCCAGGTACCACTACCATATCCCAACTGAATATATATTTTGTAACATGGATTCATGATAAAAGACCCAGTCCTGTAGTAACCCCACCAGGTGAAAGCCACAACAGAAACTCTAAATCCTGGAGATCCACTCACCACAGCAGAGACATTTTGCTAAGTATCTACAGTGACTACAGCAAATATTAAAAAAAAAAAAAAAAAAAAAAAACAACAATAAAAACCTTAATAATATAAGATGCTTTGTTAAATTCTGTGAGAACATTTTTATCCTTTAAGAATGAAAATACAGTTTAAAAATCTGAAAGCTTATCAAGTTCAAGCAATTTACCTAGTTCCTTGTCCTTCCATCAAAAAGTATGACCAAACTTCTAAGTTTCTCCACAGTGAAAGAAGAGAGTAAAACTGGAAGCTGTTCCTCAGCAAGCTTTCAGGCCCACATCTGAGAAGCAGATGTGTGATGAATAATACACAGGGCTTCAAAAGTGATTATTAGGCCTTGCAGGTAGAAAAGGAAATGACAGTTTCTGAATGCTGGTGAGAAATAAAAGAACCTCAGCACCAGCAGACAGTAAGTCATCCTAAGGCAGAAGGCAAAGTCAGCATTTACTTTATTCTTTTCTCATGGGTTGGCACTGGTGGTGTGGAACTCTGAGAAGATTTGCAACAACTTAGGAGCTGACATAGAAGGAACTCAACACAGGTAGTAGGCATCATGTTCGTGTATCTCACTTGAGCAGTATAGCTATGAGAGGCTAAGTTGTTTCTGGCTAAGGTCAGTTTTGATTTCAATCCCAAAGAAGGGCAGTGCCAAAGAATGTTCAAATTACCATGCAATTGCACTCATTTCACATGCTACCAAGACAATGCTCAAAATCCTTCAAGCTAGACTTTAGCAGTATGTGAACTGAAAATTTCAGGATGTACACAGTGGATTTAGAAAAGGCAGAGGAACCAGAGATCAAATTGCCAACATCCACTGGATCATAGAAAAAGCAAAAGAATTCCAGAAAAACATCTACTTCTGCTTCATTGTCTATGCTAAAACCTTTGACTGTGTGAAGAGCAGCAAACTGGAAAATTCTTAAAGAGATGGGAATACCAGATCACCTTACCTGCCTCCTGAGAAACCTGTATGTAGGTAAAGAAGCAACAGAAGCAGACATGGAACAATAGACTGGTTCAAAATTGAGAAAGAAGTTTGTCAAGACTGTATATTGGCACCCTGCTTATTTAACTTCTGTGAAGAGTACATCATGCGAAATACCAGGCTGGATGGGAATCAAGATTGCCAGGAGCTTCTTGATGAAGGTAAAAGCGAAGCGTGGAAAAGTTGGCTTAAAACTCAACATGCAGAAAACTTAAGATCATGGCATAAAAGCCCATCATTTCATGGCAAATAGAAGGGGAAAAAGTAGAAGCAGTGACAGATTTTGTTTTCTTGGGCTCCAAAATCACCACAGACAGTGACTGCAGGCATGAAGTTAAAAGACGCTTGCTTCTTGGGAGAAAAGCTATGCTATGATAAACGTAGACAGTATATTAAAAAATAAAGACATCACTTTGCTGACAAAGGTCCAAATAGTCAAAGATATGATTTTTCTAGTAGTCATGTACAGATGTGAGAGTTGGACCATAAAAAGGCTGAATGCTGAAGAAGATGCTTTCAAACTGTGGTGCTGGAGAAGACTCTTGAGAATCCCTTGGACAGCAAGGAGATCAAATCAGTCAATCTTAAAGAAAATCAACCCTGAACATTTATTGGAAAGACTGATGCTGAAGCTGAAGCTCCAATAATTGGCCACCTGATGTGAAGAGCCACTCTGATGCTGGGAAAGATTGAGAGCAGGAGGAGAAGGGGGTGACAGAGGATGACATGGTTGGAAGGTGTCACTGACTCAATGGACATGAATTTGAATAAACTCTTCATGTCTGACCCTTCGTGACCCCATGGACCACAGCACACCAGGCCTCCCTGTCCATCACCAACTCTCAGAGTTTACTCAAACTCATGTCCATTGAGTCGGTGATGCCATCCAACCATCTCATCCCCTGTTGTCCCCTTCTCCTCCTGCCTTCAATCTTTTCCAGCATCAGGGTCTTTTCAAATGAGTCAGGTGGACAATGTATTAGAGTTTCAGCTTCAACATCAGTCCTTCCAGTGAACACTCATGACTGATCTCCTTTAGAATGGACTGGTTGGATCTCCTTGCAGTCCAAGGGACTCTCAAGAGTCTTCTCCAACACCACAGTTCAAAAGCATCAATTCTTTGGCACTCAGCTTTCTTTATACTTCGATTCTCACATCCATACATGACTACTGGAAAAAACATAGCTTTGACTAGATGGACCTTTGTAGGCAAAGTAATGTCTCTGCTTTTTACTATGCTGTGTAGGTTGCTCATAACTTTCCTGCCAAGGAGTAAGTGTCTTTTAATTTCATGGCTGCAGTCACCATCTGCAGTGATTTTGGAGCCCCTCAAAATAAAGTCAGCCACTGTTTCCTCTGTTTCCCCATCTATTTGCCATGAAGTGATGGGACTAGATGCCATAATCTTAGTTTTCTGAATGTTGAGTTTCAAGCCAACTTTTTCATACTCCTTTTTCACTTTCATCAAGAGGCTCTTTAGTTCTTCACTTTCTGCCATAAAGGTGGTGTTATCTGCATATCTGAGGTTATTGATATTTCTCCCAGCAATCTTGATTCCAGCTTCATCCAACCCAGCATTTCTCATGATGTATTCTGCATATAAGTTAAATAAGCAGGGTGACAATATACAGACGTACTCCTTTTCCTATTTGGAACCAGTCTGTTGTTTCACGTCCAGTTCTAACCTTTGCTTCCTGACCTGCATACAGATTTCTCAACAGGCAGGTCAGGTGGTCTGATATTCCCAACTTTTTCAGAATTTTCCAGTTTATTGTGATCCACATAGTCAAAGGCTTTGGCATAGTCAATACAGCAGAAATAGATGTTTTTCTGGAACTCTCTTGCTTTTTTGATGATCCAGCAGATGCTGGCAATTTGATCTCTGATTCCTCTGCCTTTCTTAAAACCAGCTTGAACATCTGGAAGTTCACGGTTCACGTACTGTCGAAGCCTGGTTTGGAGAATTTTGAGCGTTACTTTACTAGCGTGTGAGATGAGTGCAATTGTGCAGTAGTTTGAGCATTCTTTGGCATTGCCTTTCTTTGGAATTGGAATGAAAACTGACCTTTTCCAGTCCTGTGACCAATGGCTGCTGAGCTTTCCAAATTTTCTGGCATATTGAGTGCAGAACTTTCACAGCATCATCTTTTAGGATTTGAAATAGCTCAACTGGAATTCCATCACCTCCAGTAGCTTTGTTCATACTGATGCTTCCTAAGGCCCACTGGACTTCACATTACAGAATGTCTGGCTCTAGGTGAGTGATCACACCATTGGGATTATCTGGGTCATGAAGATCTTTTTTGCATAGTTCTTCTGTGTATTCTTGCCACCTCTTCTTAATATCATCTGCTTCTGTTAGGTCCATACCATTTCTGACCTTTATTGAGCCCATCTTTGCATGAAATGTTCCCTTGGTATCTCTAATTTTCTTGAAGAGATCTCTAGTCTTTCCCATTCTGTTGGTTTCCTCTATTTCTTTGCATTGGTCGCTGAGGAAGGCTTTTTATCTCTCCTTGCTATTCTTTGGAACTCTACATTCAGATGCTTATATCTTTCCTTTTCTCCTTTGCTTTTGGCTTCTTTTCTTTTCACAGCTATTTGTAAGGCCTCCTCAGACAGCCATTTTACTTTTTTGCATTTCTTTTTCTTGGGGATGGTCTTGCTCCCTGTCTCCTGTACTATGTCATGAACCTCCATCCATAGTTCATCAGGCACTCTGTCTATCAGATCTTGTTGCTTAAATCTATTTCTCACTTCCACTGTATAATTGTAAGGGATTTGATTTAGGTCATACATGAGTGGTCTAGTGGTTTTCCCTACTTTCTCAATTTAAGTCTGAATTTGGCAATCAGGAGTTCATGATCTGAGCCACAGTCAGCTCCCAGTCTTGTTTTTGCTGACTGTATAGAGCTTCTCCATCTTTGGCTGCAAAGGATATAATCAATCTGATTTCGGTGTTGGCCATCTCGTGATGTTCATGTGTAGAGTCTTTTCTTGTGTTGTTGGAAGAGGGTGTTTGCTATGACCAGTGTGTTCTCTTGGCAAGCCCTTGTTGGCCCTTGCCCTGCTTTATTCCGTATTCCAAGGCCAAATTTGCCTGTCACTCCAGGTGTTTCTTGACTTCCTTTTTGCATTCCAGTCCCCTATAATAAAAAGGACATCTTTTTTGGGTGTTAGTTCTAAAAGGTACTGTAGGTCTTCATAGAAGCATTGAACTTCAGCTTCTTCAGCATTACTGGTTGGGGCATAGACTTGGATTACCGTGATATTGAATGGTTTGCCTTCGAAACGAACAGAGATCGTTCTGTCCCTTTTGAGACTGCATCCAAATACTGCATTTTGGACTTTTTGTTGACTATAATGGCTACTCCATTTCTTCTAAGGGATTCTTGCCCACAGTAGTAGATATAATGGTCATCTGAGTTAAATTCACCCATTCCAGTCCATTTCAGTTCACTGATTCCTAAAATGTCGACGTTCACTCTTGTCATCTCCTGTTTGACCACTTCCAATTTGCCTTGATTCATGGACCTAACATAACCTTGGACGTGGGGTATCTCCTCGTGGCTGCTGCTACTGACCTTGGACGTAGGGTATCTTCTCTCTGCCGCTCGTCACTCCAGTGCTGCACAGCCACCTGGTAATGTTCAGGGAAGGACCAGTAGATTTGCATGTCTTTTTTGAACAGATGGTTGTTTTTGTTTAGTTGCTAAGTTGTATCCGACTCTTTGCAACCCCATGGACTGAAGCCCACCAGGCTCCTCTGTCCATGGGATTTCCCAGACAAGAATACTGGGGTGAGTTACCATTTCCTTCTCTACGGAACCTTCCCAACCCAGGGATCAAACCTGCATTTCCTGCATTGGCAGGCGGATTCTCTACCACTGAACCACCAGGGAAGCCCTGAACAGGTGGATCCAAAATTACAGAATACACAATTGAGCACAGAAATAGTTCGCTTTGATAGGGATGATGCTTCTGGTTGCATCTCCATAACAGATACTGTTGGCACTCTTCCCAGATTCCTTTCAGTCTTTACTTGTGTTTCTAAGCAGCCTTACCAGCTTTGTGTTCTCTTTCTTCTAGAGCCCATATACGAGATTCCCCTCAGTCCTCTAGCTACTAGAGCTGTTTTTCCTGTAAGGATAGAGAGCCAAAGTCCTGGGGAAGCAACCATTGTTAGCCCATGACAGCCCAGCGCAGGAGCAATGAAAGAACAACTCTCTTAAGTAACTCAGACCCCAGAGTTTCCCTTGGGATAAGACTAAGCTACTCTCTAGGGTACTCTGCCTAAAATTTTACCCTTGCTTGACTCCTTCCCCTCTATCCTATTTTCCCCAATCCCTTACTTAGAATGAAAAATCTAACCTAAGATAGCTTCTAATATGAGTAGATAAGAATCACCAGAAAAGGAGAAGTGCAGACAGTCATGCAACAGAGGCCAGTGTTTAAAATTATGTTGATACTTTGCTGTCCACCTGAAACTAACACAATATTGTTAATCAGCTATATTTCAATTTTAAAAGAAGGCATCTACATTTTAAAAACAATATTTTGCTGGGAGTTCAACACATGCAAAACTATATTGGAGTTTAAGAGATTAAAATAATATATAAGCTATACTAAATTTGGCAGTAAGTAGGTCATTGAAACACCTGAAGTGTGATTTTCATGGATTAGAACAAAGTGATGCTGGAGTATAGAGAGATCTGGAGAAAATTAGCCATTAGAAATGCATAATTTACAATCAGGAAAGCACACATTAATTTGGGGGGAAAATATTTCATCCCTATATTTTTTCTTACATTTTAGTCACAAATATGCATTGAGCATCTGCAATATATACAAAGTACTCTACTAGGCAGTTGGAACTGGGTGGAATTAGCAAATCAGATAGAACTTTAGAGTTTATTGGGGAAGACATTAAAACTAATCACTTATACAAAAGAAATGGCTAAGTACTACTTGGGGTAAGGGCCTCAAGTAATGTTTGCAAAGATCTACAAGAGCATATAACAAGAATCAGGACTTAGGCTGAGGGGTCATGAGTTAGCAACCTCAAGGTAGCAATATATAAGCTGAATCTTAAGTGTCAAAAAATTAATTGGGTGATGGAGGTGAAAGGTAGCATCATTCTACATCAAGGGAATAGCATAGGTAAAGCCCTCCAGGCAACAGAAAAACATTCTCCAATTTAAGAAAGATGGCTAGTTTCTTCCAAACGTCAGGAAAATTTCCAAAAGGACTCAACTTTTGGTGTTCTTTAAGAATTCCAAATTCTTTGATTTAAAGCATCCCTAAAGGAATATAGCTAATATTATATAATAACTATAAATGGAGTATAATCTTTAAAAATTGTGATCCACTATACTGTATACCTGTAACTAATACAATATTGTTACACCAGCCAAACCTCAATTTTAAAAATTAATTTTTCAGAAGTCCATAAAATACAAAATAATAAACAATCAAGTTTTCATCCTGGGTGATTGACATTTTAGGTTTGTGCACAGCATTTAGATAAATAACCATGAAAACACCATTTAATTTCAACTCAAAGTATTTTTGCATTAGTTAGAAACACTGTGAGTACCAATTCCATTCAAGGAATCAGAAATCCACCTCCCTTTGTTCCACTTTCCTGAGCAAAGTATCTCAGGAATGGTCTAAAATACTAGGTTGGCCATTCAGCTTTCAAACCCTGTGGACTCAAATAATATCACTTTGAGTGTGGAGCACAGTAAGGATGTGAAAAAATAAAAACCTGCTTCCAGTTCATGAAGATTTTGAATGACCCTTCACTCATCATCTGCTCAGCATTTCAGAAAGAGAAGGAATAAATGTTCTTTATGGTAACAAAAAGGATATAGAGCCAGTTGTTCATTTAGATAGACTAAAACTGGAGTGGCATTTAAGAAGAACCCAATCCAGACTAACAATGTTAAATGAAGACATGTTATTGGATGGGTAAAAAGTCCTTAAGGGCAAGAATGGAATTCCCATGGGTATAAGAGTTATGACTTGACTAGTCTAAAAATTAATGGTGAATTTCCCTTCAGATTTTTCTCCATCAAAAGACTCATTGGTTGTGACTAAATTTCTTAATCCCTATTTCAGTTTTAATAAATAAATTTTCCCTAGTTGGAGATTAAATCATTCAAACTTGAAGGATTGGGAAGGAAAAGTAATGATCCTCAAGAATTCTTATGAAAACCACAAAAAAGCATTTCAAAAATGAACTCAAAGCACTTCATGCAGAGAAACAATATTTATGTTTAACAATGGCCACAAAAGAATGCATTTCTTTTTAATTAGAGGGTTATATACTTTGGCCGATCTTTAACTTTCACTTCTTAGGAATATATGAAAAAATTTTCAGAAGTTTAATTAAGTCTTAAAGGTTCACTAAAATAATTATATCAGCCCATAAAAATATTATCCCATTATATATTTTCTGGTTCAAGCTATTTTCTAGGGCTAGCATAATGTCACAGTTGAGCCAAAGTAGTCACCCTCCCTCCAAGAGGTAACCTATGACAAACATATGTATTAAATATGTTTGTACAACATATTACTTTCATAAAAGAACAATTTTCGATTCCATTTCAAATATTACTGCCCTTATCAGCATTTTTTAATTTGTGTTAATTTCTAAAACTCATATACTATCATACCACTGTCAGAATACTTGAGTGAAATATCTTTAGACAATTTTGTCTTCAGTGAATCGCATGAAATTGAAATTGTCTCATATAATTTAGTCATTTTCTAAAGTGGCTGCCATCTCAAATACAATTGACAAAAAACCAATTCAGCTCCATTATCTAATTAAAAAAAAAGCTTAAATAGCAGAAAATGATTTGCTATTTGCACTGGGTTCAGTCTTCTGAAAAATTAGATGAATCATACAAAATATGAAATTACGAAAATCTTTGTCTCACATACTATATTGCCACAGGATGAAAACATTGCCACATTTGGTTTTTAAAAAATTCTACAGCTGCTTTATGTATCTTGACACAATCAAAGACACAATGACTAACATTGTCACTGGAAGACACAAATTAATAAGTATTAGTCACTGGATCTTAAAACTGGCTAGTGCACATTCTGAAACCCATTTGAAACAAGAGAGGTTTATTTAATTTTACCACAGAAATAGTATTTAAACCTTTTGTAAGGTCAATGCTGCACCACAATTTCATCATGACATTTAATAGAAGAGAAACTAAATGACCTGATTTTGAGCTCAACACACTGGTGGTAGTGCATGGAATGTCCAGAAATTACTTCTTTCCTAATGTCAAACATATATTTTAGAGAAGACATCATTTGTTTGCTTTATAGTCCTATACGGCCAGTTCAAAATTTCAAAGCACTGTGAAAGCTTTGAAAGCTTTCAAAGCTGTGAAAGCTTTTCAAAGCACTTACTTGTATTTAAAAATTCATTTCAAATGACTTCCACATTCATGAATCTGAGGTGTGTGTGTCGGGGGGCGGGGGGTGGGTATGTGCGCACTCAATTGTGTCAGACTTTTTGCGACTCCATGGACTGTAGCCTGGCAGGCTCCTCTGTCCATGGGGTTTTCCAGACAAAAATACTGGAGTGGGGTGCCATTTCCTCCTTCAGGGGATCTTCCCAACCCAGGTATTGAACCTGAGTCTCCTGCCTGTGCCTCTTGCACTGGCAGGCAGGTTCTTTATCACTAGAGCCACCTGGGAAGCTGTACATACCTTATCACACACACACACACACACACACACAATTAACAGACATAACTGAGTTGACAGTTCCAGATCTAGATATGAAATCTCTTTCAAAATAAAATCCTTTCATTATTTTCTTTGCCCTAATTTTATTGTGATCTAAGTTGATGCAATTGTGTAGAATGCTGTTACATGAGAATAGATAATTCAGAGTAAAAAAAAAAATGAACACTGAATTTTATTCAGATTTCATACTTAATTCATGTATTATTAAGTATTCAGGGTTTGTTTGTTTTTTTTTTACATCAGAAGTAGACTTTTAGAAAAATTCAGCACCACCAGAGCTTTGCTTTATCTATGAAAACTATGTTAAAGTAAAAAAACTAGAATCACAACTGTCAACTTTCAGTCATTGACACAAATGAATCTATATATAATTAGCCTCTGCTTAAAATCTCAAGTCCTTTGATTTATGTATTGCACCCTCTTCTCAATACTGTGGTTCAATCAGAACTTCTAACAAATAGGAAAACTAAGTTTCATCTTTTTGATTCATACACCTTACTTTCTAAGGCTTTCTTGAGCAAGGATACAAATTTAAAAGTCTCCAAACCATGGAGAAGAGAACAAATATTTTAAAGACTTTATAACAGAAACAATTCAAAAGAGTTAGCTCTTGATTGTCTAGTTTGTGGTGGGCAGGGTTCCCTTGCTTTTCCCCCACTCCTATAATAAATGACTGGGAAAATTCTGATGGAAGAGAGTACTGATAAATAGTCACAATAAGAAGTAAATATGACTTCAGAGTTTCATTGATTCATATTAAAGCATCCTCATTTTATATCTTATAGACTCTGAAAGAAAGTGAAAGTGAATTCACTCAGTCATGTCCAGCTCTTTGCGACCCCATGGACTGCAGACTACCAGGCTCCTCCATCCATGGGATTTTCCAGGCAAGAGTACTGGAGTGGGTTGCCATTTCCTTCTCCAGGAGATCTTCCCAACCCAGGGATTGAACCTGGATCTCCCACACTGTAGGCAGACGCTTTACCGTCTGAGCCACCAGGGAAGTCCATCTTATAGACACTAAAGCATCCTTAATGAACCCTACACTAATTTCAGAGATTCTGATATGCAAGTCTCATGTGCACACTAATAGCTCGTTTAATTAGTAGACGGGAATAACTTTTATGTAGTCATAAATTCCTTGAAGAATCCAGTAACTGAGTGTCATTTGGGTCAGATAGTATAAAAATACAACTTGAGAGAAGGAAGGAGTAAGAGAGTTCTAGAGTGAAGAAAGCCAGGACTCATCAAGGCTACCTACAGGTAAGTGAAAGAGTCAGGGATGCCTTGATGAAGAGGGTCCAAAGGGGAAGTAGAAAGTCACATCTGATTAAAAAAAAAAATAAAAAATGCTTCAAAGACAAAATGGAGGTGATCTGACCTATTGACTTAATGGAATGAGGAAAGAAGAGGAGTGAGGGTGATTCCAGGGTTTTCAACTTAGATAATGGAGATAATGAGGGGACTAGTAACAGAGAAAGAGTATAAGATGAGAAACAGGACTTTTAAGGTTTCTTTGGAGTGTAAGTATGGAGGAGAGTTTAGAAGAGTTCTAGTTAGACTAGAGGTATATCTGCAGGAGTAAGACAATGGAAAGAGATTTCCAGTATGCCGTTAGAAGTGAGCTGTAGCTCAAAAGAAGGGGAAACAGGCTTTAAGGCAGTGGTCCCCAACCTTTTTGGCACCAAGGACTGGTTTTGTGGAAGACAATTTTTCCATGGACTGAAGCAGGGTAGGAGATGGTTTCAGGATTATTCAAGTGCATTACATTTATTGTACACTTTATTTCTATTATTATTACCTTAGTTCTACCTACGATCATAAAGATCCTGGAGGCTGGGGACTGCTGCTCTAAGGCATATAGGGGAGAGCTGAAAAGAGAATGTTTGGAAACACTCCATGAAAGAGTGAAGAGCAAGAAGAGAACAAAGTTGGAATTCTGATAAACAACAATTGAGAGGCAGAAAGAGAAGGTTGATATAGTGGATCAAGGAGACAGGAAGAGAATAAAAGGAAACAGAATCTATCTTAAAGCTGAAGGGGAACAGACTTTCAAGAAAGAAGAAGTGGTCAATATTGTTAAATACCATAACCAGATTCAAAGAATGAGGAAAGCAAAAAAAAAAAAAAGGCATTGGATTTGGGAAATAGGATTTTTCACTGTTGACCTTTGAGAAGGTTGGATCACAAGAGGCAGAAGTCAAATTTGAGTGGGTAAAAATGTATGAAAGGTAAAGGAGCAGAAGAGGCAAGTAAGGCTTATTTTAACAAACTGAGTAGGAAAGAGAATAGTAGTGAAGAGGAGGAGAAAGTTGGGTGGTACAGAGTTTTTAAGAAAGGGGAAATAACAAACATATTTGTGGGTTGAGTATTTGGAACTTACGTAAAGAGATGGAAATAAATGGAGATGCAAAGAATGAAGCTTACTGATAAAAGAAAAACTCTAAGGATGCAGGAGGAAATGGATCAAAAATATATGTAGAAGAATCACCTTAGTGATTCAGAAGAAATTTTTATTCCATTTCAGGAAAAGAAAAAGGTGGGTGAAGATCCAGGTTTGAACCAAGAACATTTTTACTTGATAGTGTTTCTTTTCTCAGTGAAATAGGAACCTGGGTCATTTGCTGAGGCTTTGTGTAGAGTGAAAACTTCCGGGTAGTCTCTAACGGGAATAGGAACAGAAGCTGCTGAGAAAGAATAAAGGAA
Source organism: Bubalus bubalis (assembly GCF_019923935.1). Classification (NCBI taxonomy): domain Eukaryota; kingdom Metazoa; phylum Chordata; class Mammalia; order Artiodactyla; family Bovidae; genus Bubalus; species Bubalus bubalis. The sequence continues at coordinate 40,593,284 of NC_059161.1, forward strand.
CTAAAATGATACACATGAACTTATTCACAAAACACACTCACATCAGTGGTGGTCGGGGGGAGTACAGGAAATAGATTGGGATTTGGGGATTGACATGATACACTCTGCTATATTTGAAATAGATATCCAACAAAAACCTGCTGTATAGCACAGGAAACTCTGTTCAATATTCTATAATAACTTAAATGGAGAAAGAATTAGAAAAAGAGTAGATACATGTATAACTGAATCACTTTGCTGTACACCTGAAGTTAACACAACATTATTAATCAACTATAGTGAGTGTTAGTTGCTCAGCTGTGTCCAACTCTCTGTGACCCTGTGGACTATAGCCTGCCAAGCTCTTCATATCCATGGAATTCTCCAGGCAAGAATGCTGGAAAGGGTAGCCATTCCCTTCTCCAGGAGATCTTCTCCACCCAAGGATCAAACCCGCATCTCCATGTCCATGCATAGCAGGTGGATTCTTTACCACTGAGCCCCAGGGAAAGCCCAACCTTGAGTTGGGCCAATAACAAGTGGTGATAAAAGTGGGAAAACTCAGTTTCAAGTCATAATATATTATTTAAATTACATGGTGCGTGAAATTGCTTGTTGCATGCATTTTATGGTAAAAAGAGTGGTACAATTAGATGGCGTGGCTTTCAGTGGAGTAAAGGCTTTTGAACTAAGGGCACAGTCAAGAAGAATTTGTGAGTGAGCAAAGAAAGCAGACATAGTCTCCCAGGCCCAAAAGAAGACACAATGATAGAATCTGTCCGAGATTCTAGACACTATGATAGTGCTTCTGGCTGAGGGGGTTTCAAAGGAAGTGGTATGGTTGATAAGAGAGGTGAATAAATAAAGAATCTGGATTTTTAAAAAGTGGAAAAAGGGGAAATTTAAGTGTAGGTGTTACTGAAGAGATAAAAATATAGACTTACTGAGAGACTGGTGCTTGCACATAACATTAAAGCATAATACAAAAAAAAAAAAAAACCTTCATACATAACTAAGTAGAAGCCTAGAAGATCAGAAACACATCGCACACTTTTCTTTTTTAATCATGATATCTTCAAAGTCTGCACTGTAAGTACTTCAAAAGTATTTCATAAATGAATAAATAAAACCTGAAATATTCTGTCCATCTATAAAGGACATGAGGTTTAGAGTTATTTGACTACTTCTGGTTTGTACTGAGCCAACTGCACCTTCAGTGTCTCTTGTTACTTTTGGCTCAAATTTTATTCATACAAGCCTGAGTTTAAGGGTGCAGCCTGAGACTACAGATGTAAATAAAACCAATTAGATGTAAGGGGCTTGTATGCATGGCTTAGGCCTTTTATTGAGCCAACCACACCCAGCTTTATAAAAATAGATTGAAGTGCTTTCCCCCCACTCCCTAAAATTCAATGGTTTTTAAAAAGATATTTAAAAGAGGTGAATTCATTGGAAGTACTTTGGAAACCACCTTAGGAGACACAATAAGACTAAGAAGATGTAATTTCATGTCCCAGGCCCTACTGTCTAGTTTCAACCAGAGCACTGTTGCTTTTATCTATTTTATATTTGGGATTTTCACATTAAGGTTTACTTTTTTCTTTTTTTAAGTTGTTGTTGTGGAAGAATGCCATTTCTCTGGAAAGAGCATAGGGCTCACCAAGGGCATGGTTCCTACAAACTCGCTGATTGGGCAGGATGCCCCAGGAGTAAGGGTGAAGTAGGGGTAGAATGGTCCTTATACAGCAACCAACCCAGATTCAGATCAGATCAACACCTGATATTGGATTTCAGTGAAGCCAGGTTTCAAATTTCTCAGGAACCTGACAGAAGCAAACCTCTCTGGAGAATGACGACACTATCCTTGACCTCAAACAGGAAATTTGTCAAAGTCTAGCAGATAATAAAAATTAATCATACGTGTGGGGAGACGAGATAACACAGGTGAGAACCAACAGAAACAATGCTTCTAAATGTGCTTCTAAATATGATTGCCAAACACAACTTTAGAATAATTCTGCTTGTTATTTTCAGGGAGACAGAGGATGAGATGGCTGGATGGCATCACTGACTCAATGGACGTGAGTCTGAGTGAACTCAGGGAGTTGGTGATGGACAGGGAGGCCTGGTGTGCTGTGATTCATGGGGTCGCAAAGAGTCGAACACGACTGAGTGACTGAACTGAACTGAATAGATACTATCAAAAATTTCAGCAGAGACTGGGGACTATTTTTTTAAGTAGCAAATTTAAAAAAGAGCTATTTAATTTGAGAACATTGATGACAACCCCCAAGTAAATCTCGCTGATGGTATCAGAAAGCTAACAAGTAGAGAAAAATTACAAGACCAAGAGATGCTTATACGGACATTAGATTCATAACAAGTAGGGAAAAGTATTAATATGTTGTTTTCAATAAATGATGTTGGAGCAATTAAACATCTATATGAAAAATGTGAAATGATCTTTATTTCACACAACATATTTCATTAATACCATGTATATTCATGACTGCCATGTATATTCATTAATTCCATATATATTCATGACTTGGGGGTGAAGATAGAATTATTAAAGAGGTTAAAAAGCACTGATCAGAGAGAAAAAGCATAGTAGTAGAAAAAAGATGTAGAGAAGGAAAAGTTGAAGAAAAAGAGAAAAGGAAAGTTGATGGTACAAGTTTCCAGAAAGCATAGGAACAGATTACGAGGAGTTGACACTTGTAATTTTTCATACATCTTAAAAAATGACCTGATTAGTCCTAAAGCTTCAGTGAAAGTGTTAGTCACTCAGTTATGTCCAATTCTTTGCAGACCCCCATGGACTGTAGCTCTCCAAGCTCCTCTGTCCATGGGATTCTCCAGGCAAGAATAAGGGAGTGGGTAGCCATTCCCTTCTCCAGGGGATCTTCCAGACCCAAGGATGGAACCTGGGTCTCCTGCATTGCAGAAAGATTCTTTACTATCTAAGTCACCAAGGAAGCTTCAGTATTTGAAGAGATTTGTATAGTACATAGTTTTAGCTGAGTCACATGGTTTTTTCTCTCTCTTGCCACTTATAAAAAAAAATCTTTTGACTATGTTTGGTAATCAATATCCTGATCCTAATCATGAATATCCTACTATGATTCTTTCTACTCTTGTATCACCTCTGTTGATAAGATGGAAAAGTGTTCTATCTCTGGTTATATCCGGTTGAATCCTGAGGTAAAGAAAAGCAGTAAATACCTGCTCCTGAGAAGGTATATTTCTGAGAATGTATTAGAGATACACTGGTTGAGATGGAAGAGGTTGTATGTAAACCTTCAACTTTCAGATATTTCTGGCCTAAAATTCCACTATTATCAATTCAAGCTTTTGTAATAAAGTCTGACTAGTCTCTTTTCAGGTTACCCACATCAGAAAGATAATCCTGTAAATTCCTATCACAGTAGTGTAAATTAACTTAGTAGAACACTCTCCTACATTATCCCTACAGAACAGGAAGACTGAGCAACTATGCGAATGTCAGGAACTTGGGAGGAGAAAAATGAAACTGAGAACAGAGTATAGAAAGGTGAGAGATGACAGCTATAATGCCTTTGTCTTTTCAGCTAGATTAAAAGGATTAAAATCATTTTTAATAAAGGAGGGTCATGTATTCTCATATGTTTGCACTCTTAAAAGTAAAAGCATGACAAATTTTTAAAAGGTAAAGCACAAAAGACTTAAACTTTAGACATAATAGGAGAGAGCATAGGCTAACATTCTCTGACATAAACTGTACCAATGTTTTCTTAGGTCAGTCACCCAAAGCAATAGAAATAAAAGCAAAAATAAACAAATGAGACCTAATCAGACTTGTAAGATTTTTCACAGCAAAGGAAAACAAAATGAAAAGACAGCCTACTGAAATGGAAGAAAATTTTGCAAATGATGCGACTGACAAGGGTTTAATTTCCAAAATATACAAACAGCTCAAACAACTCAACAGCAAAACACAGAAAACCGAATTGAAAATGGGGGGAAGAACTAAATAGAGATTCCTCCAAAGAATACATACAGATGACCAACAGGCATATGAAAAAGAATACATTTGAATCAGTTCTAATGAGGTGGATGAAACTGGAGCCTATTATACAGAGTGAAGTAAGCCAGAAAGAAAAACACCAATACAGTATACTAATGCATATATATGGAATTTAGAAAGATGGTAACAATAACCCTGTGTACGAGACAGCAAAAGAGACACTGATGTATAGAACAGTCTTATGGACTCTGTGGGAGAGGGAGAGGGTGGGAAGATTTGGGAGAATGGCATTGAAACATGTAAAATATCATGTATGAAACGAGTTGCCAGTCCAGGTTCGATGCACGATACTGGATGCTTGGGGCTGGTGCACTGGGACGACCCAGAGGGATGGAATGGGGAGGGAGGAGGGAAGAGGGTTCAGGATGGGGAACACATGTATACCTGTGGCGGATTCATTTTGATATTTGGCAAATCTAATACAGTTATGTAAAGTTTAAAAATAAAATAAAATTAAAAAAAAAAAAAGAAAATATGCCCAACATTGCTAATTATTAAGGAAATGCAAATCAAAACTACACAGCTCACATATTGTTTTTCACTGGATACATCTAGGCTTCTAACAGAGTTTTACTTGCAAATGTCAAAGGTACCCTTCAGGAAATTTATATGCTCAGCCTGCTGCCTTTGCTTATAAAAATCTACTGCCTTTTCAGTTAGCACTGGCAGATGAAAGGACATTCTCTGATCTTTTTGCCAAGAACTAGTCATAAAACCTCTAATAGGCTCTAATTTAGTAATATGAAATGTACAGCCACAAGTATTTTTATGACTCAGAATTTGCCCAAGTGTCCTTTCTAGTTTTGGTGTTATTGAGCCTGAGAGAACTAAATAAAATAGTCTATAAAGATTTCTCAAGTCTCACTCTCTTTCTCTCTGCCTCTGTCTCTCACGCTTTTCAAGTTAAGTATCCTTACATACTGAATATTCATTGGAAGGATTGTGGCTGAAGCTGAAGCTTTAATACTTTGGTCACCTGATGTGAAGAGCCAATTCATTGGAAAAGACTTTGATGCTGGGAAAGATTGAAGGCAAAAGGAGAAGGGAGAGCCAAAGGATAAGATGGTTAGATAGCATCACTAACTCAGTGGACATAAATTTGCACAAACCCCAGGAGATAGTGGAGGACAGAGGAGTCTGGCATGCTGTAGTCTATAGGGTGGCAAAGAGTCTGACATAACTTAGCAATTGAGCAACAACATCTCTACACCTCTGTCTCCACCAACGGAATCTGGAACGTAAATAATACGATAGTATTCGACACACCCATATCTGTTCAGTATTTGACACACCCATATCTGTTCTGCAGCTTGTGCAGATCCTATTTTGTTCACCTGAGTGCTTTATTGTGGTTGACCTTACTATTCTCCTTCAGGAAACAATCCACAGACCACAGCATCAAAATCTTTTATATAAAGCATGTAACACAGTTTCCTCTGTGTCACCCATTCAGGCCTGATTGGACCACTGCAGGAAATTGTGATGAAGACCCTCTCTTCAAGGAACATCTCTCCATACATGGATGTCCTCTTTGCCCAACAAGCAAGTAATCACATGATACAGGGACATCCAGAAGCCTAACACATCAGATAAGGGAATTAAGACTCCCATCATCACCTCCAAGGTCTTTATGTCTACATTTCACTAGTCATTTTGGAAATCATAAATACATGAAAGTCACTTCACCTTGTATCAACATCTGGTAAAATGAGTGACTGCCCTGTATAGACTTTATGACTAAAATTTCTCCAAAAGACTTGCACTAAAACACATTGGTTAAAATCACAAATTAGTTGAAAACAAAAACCTTTCCAGTCACTGTCTTAAAAAATATGTGATTTCTGCGTATCATGAGACTATTTTTCAATTTTTGAGGCTACAATTAATTTCAAGCCATTTCTTCAGAAAGTATTTGGTTAGAGAATCATTTTTCTTATACTTGTTTAGAATAATAGTTTATATTTTAGTACTTTTGTTTATTTTTCAAATCTCATAAAATTATCTTAAATTAATTGGTTAATATTTTCAGAAATTATAAAATAATATTTCTCTAAATAAAGTACCCAAAATAATATTTGGTAAATATTTAAAGTGTCTAACCACTTGCTTGCATACAATTAATATTTAAGCAACCTACAATAATTTAAAAATTTTAAAAACACATTTAAAAAGCTATTTTGTCCACTTTCAGTGATATTTAACTACATTTTCCTGGCTTTTTATAACATAAGGAACTGTGACAATTCTCTATAAAGAAAATTAAACTTCCAAAATGAACAAATGAATGCTTTTCTTTTCTTTTTGTCAAGTATTTTTAGAAAGAGCACTATGGTTTAGAATGTTGTTTTAAGAGTGGAATACGAAATAAAGATATTGGAAATACTTTATAGATAATTTCTATTGATTTACATGCATGCATGGTCAGTTATGTCCAACTCTTTGTGGCCCTACAAACTACAACCTGTTAGGTCCATGGAATTTCCCAGGCAAGAATATTGGAGTGCATTGCCATTTCCTCATCCAGTAGATCTTCCTGACCCAGGGATTGAACTGGATTTTCCTGCATTAGCAAGCAGATTCTGAGCCACCTGGGAAGCCCATTTTATTGATTTAATTTTCCAATAATTATAGACATTATTGTACTATTCACCCTTAATACTCAATACATGATGAGTGCTATCCCCATTTGTGAACAAATGATTTTTATAATTAAGTGGTAAGCATCACTGAATGAAAAGTTACCATGATTGGAAATATCAATTTTTGACCAATATCCTAATTTTAAATGCTGGGCTGGATGAGTTACAAGCTAGAATCAAGATTGCTGGGAGAAATATGAACAACCTCAGATGTGCAGATACCATTCTAATGGCAGAAAGTGAAGAGGAACTAAATAGCCTCTTGATGAGGGTGAAGGAAGAAAGTGTAAAAGCTGGCTTAAAACTCAATAATAAAAAAACTAAGATCATGGCATCTGGTTCCATCACTTCATGGCAAATAGAGAGGGGTTAAAAGTGGAAGCAGTGATGGATTTTCTTTTCTTGGGCTCTAGAATCACTGTGGATGGTGACTGCAGCCATGAAATTAGAAGACTCTTCTTGGAAGAAAGGCTATGGCAAACCTAGATAGTGTATTAAAAAGCAAAGACATCACTTTGCCAACAAAGGTCTGTCTAGTAAAAGCTATGGTCTTTCCAGTAGTCATGTGTGGATGTGCGAGTTGAACCATAAAGAAGGCTGAGTGTCAAAGAATTGATGCTTTTGAATTGTGGTGCTGGAGAAGACTCTTGAGAGTCACTTGGACAGCAAGGAGATTAAACTAGTCAATCCTAAGGGAAATCAAACTGAATATTCATTGGAAGGACTGATGCTGAAGCTGAATCTCTAATACTTTGGCCACCTGATGTGAAGAGCTGACTCTTCAAAAGATTGAAGGCAAAAGAAGAGAGTGACAGAGGATGAGATGGTTGGATGGCATCACTGATTCAATGGACATGAACTTGAATGAACTTCAGGAGATGGTGAGGGGCAGGGAGGCCAGACATGCTGCAGTCTATGGAGTTGCAAAGAGTCGGACATGACTTAGCAACTAAACAACCACCACAAGTTGATTTTAACAACTGTTCTCAACCAATTGACTTTCAGAAAAATCACCTACCTTCAATTTGCCTATATTTATACCTCCATTTAAAATTTTAAACACAGGTCATATTACAAACCTCAGTGTGTTAGGAAACTATTTCTCACATTATTTGTGTAGCCTAGGTATTTACTGCATGAAAAAGACTTCATTGTCATCTAGACACAGAGGCCATATTAGCAATAATCTTTCTGGATAGAGGAGCCTGGTGGCTACAGTCCATGGGGTCACAAAGAGTCAGACACAACTGAGCAGCTAAACTTTTTCCCCCCTCAAAAGTCTAGTCATGATAACCCCTGAAACTTGAAGGTCTTTGTTTCCCTGGAATGTTAAAAGGCCATTTTGGGCACCAGTTGGTTTCATTCTCCTAGGGCTCTAGACTTTTAAAAGATATTTTTGTGGGTGTCTGCTAAAGATATTCCTCTTCCTTGTGCACAACAGACTCTCCTGGATTCTGCCTTGTAGCACAAAAAAGGATTATTTATTAGATGGATATGTGAAACTGGAGACACAGCCTTGCCCTGCTCAAGGCAGCACTCTGCTCAGTACAAGGGTAGGGATAGGCTGTAGAGTTCTCTGCTTTTGTGGGCAAATCTCATGCACTATCAGGGAAAAGTCTCCTCCTGGCCCAGACCCATCTCCATGTTCCAGAAAACTCACTGTCGTCTAGATAAGCAGGCAGCTTCTCTGGGCCGCCTTCATCACCAGCACTGCAACAGTAATTCTGAAAATGACAGTTATTGGTGTCTGTATATTGGGAATACCCTTGTTCCCAGAATCACAGTGCATGTTAGCACTAGTGGCTTCCACCTCCTCATTCTACCATCAAAAAGCCAGAGAGCATCAGCCTTGGGAAAGAAAGGTCAACCCAGATGTTGGGCCATTCAGGATTTCCCAGTAGACATGATAATGAGACTTCTGAGATTATGTTGTTTAGGTCTGGAATGTTAAGAAATGATGAGAGGGTAGGATAACAGGTAACAGAGCTAGCTTGGCTGTCGGTAAACTGCTAGTTCTAACCCCAAAAATGTTCTTTTTCTTCCCTTGGACTAGGGGAAATCTATGCTTTTATTCCCATTTCTCCCTGATCTTCTAGGACCCAGTTCTACCATTTAAGATCCCATCTCATCTTGGTGTGGAATCCCCCCAAAGCATTCAAACAGTCATTAGCGATAGTTTATTTGAAAGGTTGAAAGGGGAATGAAGAAGTGAGTCAGGGCAGCCATTAAAAAGAATGAAACAATGCCATTTGCAGCAACATGGATGAACTTAGAGAATGTCATACTGAGTAAAGTAAGTCAGAAGAGGTGAAATATCGTTAAGACATCCCTTATATGTGGGATCTAAAAGGAAATGATGCAAATGAACTTACAAAATAGAAACAGACTCATAGACTTTGAGAATGGGCTTATGGTTGCCAGGGGTTGGGGGAAGGTTGGGGTGAAGGGAGAGTTAGGGAGTTTGGGATGGACATGTACACACGGCTATATTGAAAACAGATAACCCATGAGGACCTACTGTATAGCACATTGAACTCTGCTCAATGTTATGTGACAGCCTGGATGGGAGGGGAGTTTGGGAGAAAATGGAAACATACATATGTATGCCTGAGTTCCTTCACTGTTCACCTGAAACAATCACAACATTGTTTGTTAATCAGCTCTGCCCCAATACAAATAAAAAGTTAAAAAAAGGAACTGAGTCAGGGAAGGGAAGGAAGCCAGTGAAGGGTGTGCTATCCCAGAGAGCTCTGAGATCAGTTCTGTGGGGAAACCCTGGGAAATGATATGGAACCTGTATCTCAGAGGAATCTTATCTGTGTGTCAAGGAAGAAGCTGATGAATTCCTTCAGCCAGATTCCTTCAGCCGTTGCTTTAGGGCTTCTCTGGTGGGGGCTGGGGTGGGGTCTGCAGGTGGGGAGGAGGGTTATGGGCATTCTGGCATTTCTGATCTGTCATGAGCTTGGGCATAGCATGCTTCCAAGGCAACCTCCAGGCCAGGAGGTACAGATCCTAGATAGGAGCACACTGCAGGTGGGCATGGGGCTGGTCAGTGTCTGCCTTTCTCCACCTTTCTAACTGATAGAGAAAAAGAAGAGGGGGGAGGGAAAGAAAAGTTTAACAAAACAAAACAAGAAAAAAAAAAAGAAGAAAGAAAAATAGAAAGAAGTGGAGGGTGGGGATTTTATTTATTTGGCAACTACTGTTACTTTGTGTGGGCTTTTCTGGTGGCTCAGTGGTAAAGAATTCACCTGCCAATGCAGGAAACACGGGTTTGATCCCTGGGCTGAAAGATCCCCTGGAGAAGGAAATGGCTACCTTTCCTGCCTGGGAAATCACATGGACTGACGAGCCTCGTGGGCTACAGTCCATGGGGTTGGAAAGAGTCAGACACGACTTAGCAACTAAACAACAGCAACAATTATTATATGTAAGGCACCTCATCGACTTCTCAAAGCGACCCCATGACAAAGGCATTTTATTATCCCCATTTTACAGATGAACCTACTGAATTTAAATCAGTTAAGTAAAATCCTCCCAAATCGCACAACTGGCAGGTTAAAGATGTGGAATTCAAAGTCAGGTCTTCCTTCCCTACTCAAAACCCTTTAGTAGTTTACTGTTACTTACATACAAAGTTTCTCCTTGATCTACTCCTGTAAGTTAGTGGAATATGAAAACTTCTGGCCTGTAACACAGAACAGACATCTGATCCTGGCTCTGCCAGTCATAGTACCACTGGGATGATGCTCCAGTCATTCTCTCTGGGTTTCACTTTCTTTGTCAGTAAATGAATAAACTAGACTAATTGATGGAAAGGAAATTAACCCTGAGTATTCACTGGAAGAACTGATGCTGAAGCTGAAACTCCAATACTTTGGCCACCTGATGCAAAGAGCTGACTCAATGAAAAGACCCTAATGCTGGGAAGGATTGAGGGCAGGAGGAGAAAGGGGCAACAGAGAAAGAGATGGTTGGATGGCACCACCAACTTAATGGACATGTGTTTGAGCCAACTCTGGGAGAGAGTGAAGGACAGGGAAGCCTGGCATGCTGCAGCCCATGGGGTTGTGAAGAGTCAGACACGACTTAGGGACTGAGCAACAACAAAGGCACCGCCAGTCCTAACAGTTTAGGATTCTTTCCACTTTAACCTTTGGTTAATCTCCTATAACCAACTATATTCCAAACTACACTGAAAAAGCCTTCATTCCCATTAATACCTCATACTTTCCCAGGCTGTACCTGCCTAATCCTTCATGCCTAAATCCTCCACATCTTCCAAATGCTTTCTTTTCCAGAATGGCATATTTTATCCTTTGAATTAGAAACAATATCTCATTTATCTGGAGACTCCAAGTGTTTTCTTCATATCTTCCTTAAAATTTCAAATTGTATATCTTGTCCTGTCCTATATATGAAGTCTGTGAAGTTACTGAATGTAATTATGAAGCACCATGTAGAGCATAGATTCTGGAGCCATATTGCCTGGCCTATAGTCTTGACCCCCCCCCCCCCACTTTCTAGCTATGCAACATTGGGCAAATTATTTCTGTGCCTCAGTTTCCTCCTCTGCAATATGGAAGAATAGTGTGGACTGTGAAGTTTAAATGAGTTAGTAGCAATGTATTTAAAATGCTTAGGGTAACTCCTGGCACATAATAACCCCTATGTGTGCATTTGCTATTTTATTAAAAATTACTGATTTTTTCCTTCTTAGTTTTTAGTACTTTAAGTATGCAGGCTATCTTTCTTGTGATCTTGTAAATTTTATGAATGCAGAAATGTTTTATTTTTCTTTGTATCTTTTTGACCTAGGGTCTTATATATAGCAAAGACCCAATAAATAATTGATGAATGTATCTATGTGTATGTGCCATGTATTATTATTATGTTCATATCTGTCTTTACCCTTCTTTGTTGCAACTCTTGTTGCAATAAAATTGTTATTGTTTCAATAAAATATTGTTCTAGTTGCAATAGACATTGTTTCCCTTCTGCATAAGTTCTATAGCAGGAACTGTCTTATCACTTGCTTCTTTGTATTATAACAATATGCTCATATTAAAGTCCTTGAAGTTTTTTCACTTTGTGGGGTTTATCATTTCCCACCAAAATGTAGAGCACATATTAGCTACTTAGCTGTGTAATTTGTGGAATGAATAAACAAAGAAATTATGGACAAATAATACATGCTTCATAAATCTAGACACTGGCACTTCTCTCTCTAACCCACTACCAAGTATAAGACACTAAAATTTAAACCACATTCAACTGTATTCTCTACCCCAAACTATAGTGAAGAATAGACTTTCTTAGGTGTTCATTCAAAACAGAACTAAATCTCTATTATTCTTTTCTGCAAAACTTTCAAATGTCTACTTGACAGAATATGTTACTCTGTGGGTAGAAACTTGGAAGGTCTGAGCCACTAGACAGACCCTGAGTGATTTCTTCAAAACAGTCTAGAATAACAATTGATGAGTCTTCAAATCAACATGAATTAGTTTCTTTACAGATAAAATAAACTAACTTTTCTAGGTATTAGTGATACTTTCCCATCACTGAGGGATAGTTTTCAAATTTCCCTTTATTGTTTTTAGCCAATTTGATTAATTGTATCTGCAATGCTGACTAAACAGAATGTCTTGGTCAGAATGAAGGAAATGAAATGAGTTTGTCTGAGAGTCAACAAGTTTAGTTAATGTCTCATTTTCTTTTAAACCCATGACATTAAAGACATTGACAGGGCAATGTATCAGTTATCATGGGCAAAATAATCATGATACTATTTTTTTCGTAATATTATTAATAAATATAATTTTCTTGAAGATAAACTATCTTATTGATCTCTAAGTCCCCTAATCCCTAGCACAGATGTAATAGATATTATTATCTACTCAAATCCTTTCTCCTCTTCTCCCTTGCCCACAGAAACCCAATTATATTCAGGTACTAGAATACAACCTGCTTTCAGAGATGTTAATCCTCTCTACCAGCTGGGGAAGAGGGGTAAATCTTCATTAATCTTTGTAAACCTGTGGTGGTAATCGGAACCCTTTTATCAGTGATGTATTAATAATGGGTGTGTGCCACAATTCTGGTTTATGAAAGCTGAGGGGAAGCTTTTCAACTTAGGGAGAGCTGTTTTTGTCCTTAAAAAGGAATGAAAAACAGACTCAATTTCTTTTCAGCCTGTGGCTATCGCAACCTGCGTGTGAAACTTGGAACTGTAATTGCCATCTTATGCCTTGAAAAGAATCAACCTAAGACAACAAGGAAAACTCTGAGGATTGAAGAACTAAAAGACTGCATAAATCTGCTTCCTAATGATACCTCTGGGTCATTAACTCAACCAACCATGAAATTTGCCTCCCTCTAGATTTCTTGTAAGAAAGAAATTTTTGAGCTGATTTTTCTGTTATTTGACCCAAAGCATCCTAACTGATAGAGTTGGGATATTTATATGATTTACTACCTAAAGGATTTATTATTCTTAATATTAGCATTGATAATACCTAATAATAATAAAAATAATAATAATTTGCAACCCTTATTTTATTCTGTAAAAAAACAGTATACCAGGCACTTGTATAGAGAGTGACAGAGGATGAGATGGTTGGATGGCATCACCAGCTCAATGGACATGAACTTGAGCAAACACCGGGAGACAGGGGAGGACAGGGAAGCCTGACGTGTTGCAGTCCATGGAGTCACAAAGAGTCCGACATGGCTTAGCGACTGAACAACAAGGCACTTGTATGAATTATTTTATCTAATACCAATATTTGATTGAAATAGTTGTTACTGCTCTCATTTTACATGTTAAAAAAGCAAAAGCAAAAAATATAGAAGGCTTAAAAAGGTTAAATAACTTGATATAATGTTCACAGCAAGTGAAAGCAGATTCCAGGAAATATCTCACAGGAACTAGTGGCATAAACATAACCTCTGATCAAATACTGAATGAACAATAATCTGTGAAGACCCAGAAGCAACTCCTAGGAAAATCATTCCCACCCTTGAATGTCTGAAAGACTGCACACATGCAAAAGGCCATGTCCTTTTAAGAGTAATTGGAGAGAAAAAAATCCAAGGTACTAGTTTCTGGTTGAATGCGGTGGCAAAAATGTAAACTTGAATCTTTACAGCAGCCTCCATACCTACACACGTTCAATGGTAAAAGGAAAAAATCTAACTGGCCAAGTAGACTGAAGCACAATTTTTGACAAATAAGTGGTTTATGTTGAAGTAGGAGCAATCGTTAGGTATCTAAGCTAAAAGATTTTTTAAAAAATTAAGCAGGGATATGAGAGCTTTTTGACCACTGGGAAGGGAAGTAAACTGCAAAGACTTAATTCAGCTAAGTTGTTAAACAAATGACCAAACAAGCAATAACAAGATCAAGGCTCTAGGGATGGGGTAGAGTATAGTATTCAGAGTTGCTATATTATATTATTTCAAATGTCTAGCTTTCAATCAAAAATTATAAGACATGGAAAGACACAGGGAACTGCAATCCATACACAGGAATAAAAGCAGGCAATAGAAATTGGCTTGAGGAGGCCCAGGTGGTAGACTCAGCAGATGATTACTCAAAGCAGTCATCATAAATATCTTCAAAATTAAAAGAAACCACACCTAAGGAGTTGAAGAATGATAACAGTGTCTCACCAAATACAGAAACACACACACACACACACACACACACAATAGAAATTATAAAAGAGATCAAATGAAAGTTCTGGAGTTAAAAAGTTTGATAAAATGAAAAACTCATTAGAGGGGATCAACAGTAAATATGAGCTGACCAAAGGAAGAGTTATTAAACTGAGAAGTAGATCAATAGAGATTATACATCCTGAATAACAAAGGTAAGAAAAAAGAAAAAGTGAGGTCTCAGACAGATTTGGGACACCATTAAGAAATTAACCATATGTATAATGAGAATATCAGAACAGAAGAAAAAGGACAAAAAAAAATGCTCAAAAAATAATGCCCCCCCCACCATTTTTTTAATTTCTCAAATTTGAAAAAAAACAAAATGAAATATTCTACACATCCAAGAAGCACTATCAACTCCAAGTATCCTCAGTTCAGTTCAGTCGCTCAGTCATGTCCGACTCTTTGCGACCCCATGAATCACTGCACGCCAGGCCTCCCTGTCCATCACCAACTCCCGGAGTTCACTCAAACTCATGTCCATCGAGTCGGTGATGCCATCCAGCTGTCTCATCCTCTGTCGTCCCCTTTTCCTCCTGCCCCCAATCCCTCCCAGCATCAGAGTCTTTTCCAATGAGTCAACTCTTCGCATGAGGTGGCCAAAGTACTGGAGTTTCAGCTTTAGCATCATTCCTTCCAAAGAAATCCCAGGGCTGATCTCCTGTAGAATAGACTGGTTGGATCTCCTTGCAGTCCAAGGGACTCTCAAGAGTCTTCTCCAACACCACAGTTCAAAAGCATCAATTCTTCAGCACTCAGATTTCTTCACAGTCCAACTCTCACATCCATACATGACCACTGGAAAAACCATAGCCTTGCCTAGATGGACCTTTGTTGGCAAAGTAATGTCTCTGCTTTTCAATATGCTATCTAGGTTGGTCATATTTACATTCAATTGCATCACAATAAAATGTTAAAATCTAGAGATAAAGAGAAAGACTGGTAAGCAGTAAGAATAAAACAACTTCTTATGCAGACAGTAAAGAATCTGCCTATAATGTGGGAGACTTGGGTTCAATCCTTGGGTTGAGAAGATTCCCTGGAGAGAAGGGAATAGCTACCCACTCCAGTATTCTGGCCTGGAGAATTCCATGGACTGTTTAGTCCATGGAGTTGCAAAGAGTTGGACATGACTGAGTGACTTTCACTTCACTTATTACCCAGAAGAGAACTATAACATAACATAGCTGACATCTCACCAGAAACAATAGAGGACAGATAGGCAGTAGGAAAGTGAAAGTGTTCAGTCATGTCCTTTGCGGCCCCAGGGAGTAGCCTGCCATGCTCCTCTGTCCATAGGATTTCCTAGGCAAGAATATTGGAGTGGGTTGCCATTTCTTTCTCCAGGGATCTTCCCAACCCAGGAACTGAATCCAGATATTCTCAATTGCAGGCAGATTCTTTATCATCTGAGCCACCAGGAAGGCCCAGGTAGTAGGAGAACATATTCAAAATTCTGAAAGCAAAAAATTCCTCAACTAAGAATTTCACATCATCAAGTAAAACTATCTTTCAAAAATAAAGGCGAAAACAAATACATTCCTAGATTAAAGGAAAAAGTAAGATAATTTCAGCAATTTGCCAGCAAAACTGGTAAGAAATATTATAAAGAAGTTCACAAGTCATACAGATTGCCAAAAGGCACATGAAAAGATGCTCAACATAGTTTTTTCTAATTATTAGAAAATGCAAACTAAAACTACAGTGATGTATCATCTCACACTGGTCAGAAATGCCATCATTAAAAAATCTGCAAATAATAAATGCTGGAGAGGGTGTAGACAAAAGGGAATCCTTCCACACTGTCGAGGGAATATAAATTGGTGCAGTCACTATGAAGAACAATATGGAGGTTCCTTAAAAAACTAAAAATAGAGCTACAATATAATCCTACAATTCCACTCCCAGGCTTATATCCAGAGAAAACTCTAACTTGAAAAGATACATGCACCAGCAATGTTCATTGCAGCACTATTTTCAGTAGCCAAGACATGGAAGCAACCCAAGTGCCCATTGACACAAGAACGGATAAAGAAGATGTAGTATAATCATACAATAAGATATTACTCAGCCATTAAAAAGAATGAAATAATGCCATCTGCAGCAACATGGATGAACCTAGAAATGATCATGCTAAGTGAAATAAGTCAGACAGAGAAAGATAAATATCATCTAATATCACTTATTTGTGGAATCTAAAAAATAATGACACAAATTAACTTATATACAAAACAGAAACAGATCCACAGACATAGAAAACAAACTTATACTTGCCACAGCGGGTAGCAAGAGAGGGGAGAGGATAAGTTAGGAATTTGGGATTAGCCTATACATACTACTATATATAAAATAAACAACAAGGACCTACTAAATAGCACAGGAAACTATGCTCAGTATCTTGTAATAACCTATAATGGAAAGGGTTATGAAAAAGCACACACACACACACACACACACACGAGTCACTTTGTTACACTTGAAACTAACACACATTGTAAATTAACTCTATTTAATTAAAAAATGAAGGAAAATAAAAATTGAAAGAAAAAAAAACAACTATAGACTATGTACTGCTACTAAGTCGCTTTAGTTGTGTCCGACTCTATACGACCCCATAGATGGCAGCCTACCAGGCTTCCCCGTCCCTGGGATTCTCCAGGCAAGAACACTGGAGTGGGTTGCCATTTCCTTCTCCAATGCATGAAAGTGAAGTCTCTCAGTTGTGTCCGACTCTTAGTGACCCCATGGACTGCAGCCCACCAGGCTCCTCCGTCCATGGGATTTTCCAGGCAAGAGTACTGGAGTGGGGTGCCATTGCCTTCTCCTATATACTATGTACAGGAAATACAATTTAGATTAAAGATACAAGTAGGTTGAAAGTAAAAGTGTGGAAAGGTATCTCAAAAATGAACAGTTTTACTAATGTCAGACTAAATAAATTTTAAAACAAAAAAATGTTACTAAAGATAATAGAGAACTATAATGATGAAAAGGTCATTCCATCAGTAATATGTAACAACTATAAACATATATTGGAGAAAGAAATGGCAACCCACTGCAGTTTCCTTGCCTGGAGAATTCCATGCACAGAGGTGCCTGGAGGGCTACAGTTCAGAGTCAGACATGACTTAGTGACTAAACAATAAACATACATTCTCCTAACAACTGAGGTCAGAAATACACGAAACAAATCTGAAAGAATTGATGGGAGAAACAGATAATTCAATAATAGGTGAAGAGTTCAAGACTCAGTTTAAATAACGGATATCACAAGGCAGAAGATCAATAGCAGAATAAGACTTGAGCAAGACTATAAAACAAATAGCACTAACAGACATCTGTAAAACACTTCACGCAATGATAGCAGAAGACACATTCTTCTCCAGTACATATGGAACATTCTCCAGTATAGACCATAAAACAGGTATCAATAAATTTAAAAGGACTGAAATTATACAAAGTATATTCTCAGACAAAAATTAAATTAGAAATTGATAACAAAGGGAAGTTGGGCAATTCACAAATATGTAAAAATAATTAAACCTCTTGAATAAATAAGCAAATACTAACAGATAAGATGAGAAAATATTTTCATGATTTAAACTGAAACATTGCATACCAAAACTTATGGAAGGCAGTTAAAGAAGGGCTCAGTGGGAAAATTAGAGCTGTAAATGTCTATTTTGAACACATAATAAAGATCTCAAAACTTTCGTGCTATACCTACTTTGAATACACCTACAATCTTTAACTTACTAATAAGATTAAATTAGTAATTTTAAAACTTTTCATAAGGAAAACCCCAGGAGTTTGCAGTTTCATCAACAAATTTTACCATGTGGAAAGAAGGATTAATACCAATTCTTCCAGAAAACATAATTGGAGGGAACACCTCCCAACTTACTACATGAGACAATTACCTCATCCCTGAACAGGAAAAAAGGTCACCATAAAAACAAAAACACCCCCTGCAGAAAAACTACAGGCCAGTATGCGCAGAAATACAGATGCAAAAAATCCTCAAAATGTACGAGCAAACTTAATCCAACAATATTTTAAAAGGATGTTTCATAATCACATGAGAATTGTCTTTTGGGGATAATTCATAAATTCAAGATTGGTTTAATGTAGAAAATCAATCAATGTAATATACCAGGCATATCTATAGAGATGTAGATGTGCGCTTGCTTAGGCTCAGATCGGAGGATGGGGAGTGACTACTGAAAGGAAAAATATTTCCTTTGGGAAAGATAAAAATACATTTAGACTGTGATGATCGCATAATTCTCTGGTTCTACCAAAAGAATTGTGCATTTTAAAAGGGTAAATGTTTTGATATGTGAATTATATTTTTATATAGATGTCAAAAAATAAGAAAAGGAAATGTAAATCATTAAATTGATCTTAAGAGTATGAGTGTGCTCAGTTGTTCACTTTTGTCTGACTCTTTGATGCCATGGACTATAGCCCACTAGGCTCCTCTGTCCATGGAATCTCCCAAGCAAGAATACTGAAGTGGGTTGCCATTTCCTACTCCAGGCAATCTTCTCAATGCAGGGATCAGGCCCGGGTCTCTTGCATCTCCTGTGTCAGCAGGTGGATTCTTTACTACTGCATCACCTGGGAAATCCTTGATCTTAAGTATTAGTTCATAAAAATCAATGCTAATAAGTTTCAAGTATATTTGTAAAATCCATTCTATACATTTATTTTCACTGCCACCTCTAAGGCCTAAAGTTAGTATCCAAAGACCTACAACTGAATAGTTTCTGCTAAGCTCTTCTGAATTTCACTTTAATTTACATAAATTCACCAAATATATGCTGAGCATGCATACTAGATATTCTGATAGGTACTGTAGTGGATAGACACATAAATGCTTAAAAATAATCATCAAAGCATCTACTCTGAAGTAAAATTATTTTTATTTAAAGTGCAAATTTCATTCAGGGTTAAAATGTTTTTAGAAGAGTACCTTGGAGTTTCAGGTTAGATGATATTTTCATCTATAAGATGAACTTCATTTATTTATTTACATTTCTATATTGTAATTTACCTTTTTCTTAAATTATGTCAGTTACCATATGCTTTATATTAACTAGGCATGGTAAGAAAATGTGAGATTGTTAGTTATTCAGAAGTCCTGGACAATTTTTTTATTCTGCTATCATTTTTATTTTAGGAATTATTCAGTTCTTACTTGATCCTAGTCACTGAGGTATGTAGGAGTATGTTTATTTAATAGTTTCAAAATTATTTTTAGAGTGGAAATCATTCCTGCAACATAGCTAGTAAGTGATTTGGACCTCATTCTTCTAACTTTATTATTCTTTTAAACGCCTTCAGTACCAGAAAGCTGCCATTATATAGGAACCAGGCTCAGAGAAAGTCAGATGGAATTAAGTGTCTGAAGTTATTTCTGGGCCACTCAAACTAAGGAAGGAGAGTGGAAGAAGAGTTTACCATGGGGTAAAAATACCAATGTCAAACTAAGAAAAGGACAAGCAGAGAGCCAGGGACCTATGCAACAAGAAATTTGGGCTGGAGCCAAGGGACCAGATTCTTATTTAGGGTCTGTCATTAAGTTCCTGTGTAATTTGAGTAAGCCATTCAAACTCCCCAGGCCTCCACTGCCTCATCAATAAAATAAGAATATTGGTATAAATATCTCCAAGATATTTTCCAGCCCTTTTATTTTATGGCTCTTGGTTAGCAACTCTCCAGACTGGCTGCCCTATTTTCTCCATGTGTTCAAGTAAACAGGTGAAACTCACTCAGCAGCTCAATTTTCTTGACACGCTGTATGATCCTTAGACCATCTTAGATTTGCTACTTTAAATTTCATTAACACAGACTCATCAATTACTTTTTTTAAAGTTGTCTTGCTTCTTTCTAACCGGCTCTTACTTTTAAAATGGCATTCTCTTGTATGTTTAAATGCTCTCTTTCTATGGTGCATGAGTACATTTTAAAATCTTTTCTCTCCAGGATGCAGAGAAAAGGGAATATTACTTTACTCAGCCATAAAGAATAAAGAAACAACGTCATTTACAGCAACATAGATGGACCTAGAGATTATCATACTAAGTAAAGGAAGTCAAACAGAGGAAGACAATACCATATGACATCATTTATATGTGGAATCTAAAATACAACATAAATGAACATATTTATGAAACAGACTCACAACTCACTTGTGGTTGCCCCAAGACAATAGGCTTGTGGTTGCCAATATGGAGGGGAGTGGGAGGGGGAAGGACTGGGAGTTTGGCATTAGGAACTGCAAGCTATTATATATAGGATGAGCAACAAAGTTCTATTGCACAGAAGGGAACTAAATTGAATATTCTATGATAAATCATAATGGAAAAGAATATATATGTGTATAACTGAGTTGCTGTTGTACAGCAGAAATTAACACAGCATTGTAAATCAACTATACTTCAATGAAACTAAAATCTTACTTCTCTGTCTTTGAATATTTGGAGTTTCATCAGTGATCACTTCAATTTTTATATTTTTCATGGACTACTTCAAAAGGTTAAATTTGGGTCAGTTTAAGAATGGTTTGTGGGCTGTTATTTGGATAAATTATCTACTTACACTGTCATGCAATGAAATGATTGTGTAGTTTTTACACAGGACCTTAGTTTAGTCTGGAAAATTCATATTTGATGATTCTCTTGTGGGAGTGGTTATTGTCTATTGGATATATTCAACAGAAATGTATCCAATGCCACTGACTTCGTAATAGTTCTTCCTGAAATACAGTAGGAAAAATTGGAAGGAATTTAGGATGGTGAACATTTTTTGCCAAAACAAATACATAGAGGACTGAGAGTCACTCCCGTTAACTTTAGAGACATGAATACAAGATAAAGGAGGTGGAGTTAGGTTAGAAGCCAACTAGGGAGAAAATGAAATGCAGGCGAATCTAATCAGGCCGCTAGACAGGGCACCATGCCGAGAACAAACACTCTGAAAGAAATGCTCCTGACCTATTCCCTGAAGAATCTTTAGCATCTGGGCTTTACTGAGCCATATGCTGATTTATTAAACTTAAAGTTCAGGAAGGTGGAATAGCTTTTATTTTTGCATTAATGATGTCATATGTACACATTAATTTCCTGAAAAAAAAATAATGTGGTACAAAATAAAATCAAAATATCACTAGGGCATTGACATGATACTACCAGGAAGACACTGAGTACTTAACTCAAAGCCTGGAAACTGAGTCGAATGGTCTCAATGCCTATTTTCAAATCTTTTCCTTGATTTTCTTCAATGGAAGAGCATCATGCTCAGTATCATTGACACAATGGTCTTGGACTTAGTCATATATATATATGTGTGTGTGTGTGTGTGTGTGTATCCCCTGGAGGAGGGCATGGCAACCCACTCCAGTATCTTGCCTGGAGAATCCCATGGACAGAGGAGCCTGGCAGGCTTCAGTAGGAAACGACTGAAGTGACTTAGCATGCACATAGCACACACACATGCACACATACACACTCTCACATATATATATATATATATTTTAAACCTTTTCTAAGGAGATCAAGATTGCCAGGAGAAATATCAATAACCTCAGATATGCAGATGACACCACCCTTACGGCAGAAAGTGAAGAGGAACTAAAAAGCCTCTTGATGAAAGTGAAAGTGGAGAGTGAAAAAGTTGGCTTAAAGCTCAACATTCAGAAAACGAAGATCATGGCATCCAGTCCCACCACTTCATGGCAAATAGATGGGGAAACAGTGGAAACAGTGTCAGACTTTATTTTTCTGGGCTCCAAAATCACTGCAGATGGCGACTGCAGCCATGAAATTAAAAGACGCTTACTCCTTGGAAGGAAAGTTATGACCAACCTAGATAGCATGTTGAAAAGCAGAGACATTACTTTGCCAACAAAGGTCCATCTAGGCAAGGCTATGGTTTTTCCTGTGGTCATGTATGGATGTGAGAGTTGCACTGTGAAGAAGGCTGAACGCCGAAGAATTGATGCTTTTGAACTGTGGTGTTGGAGAAGACTCTTGAGAGTCCCTTGGACTGCAAGGAGATACAACCAGTCCATTCTGAAGGAGATTAGCCCTGGGATTTCTTTGGAAGGAATGATGCTAAAGCTGAAACTCCAGTACTTTGGCCACCTCATGCGGAGAGTTGACTCATTGGAAAAGACTCAGATGCTGGGAGGGATTGGGGGCAGGAGGAAAAGGGGACGACAGAGGATGAGACAGCTGGATGGCATCACTGACTCGATGGACATGAGTTTGAGTGAACTCCGGGAGTTGGTGATGGACAGGGAGGCCTGGCGTGCTTGTGACTCATGGGGTTGCAAACAGTCGGACATGACTGAGCGACTGAACTGAACTGAAGGAGATCAAGACTGGTTTACAATCATTGAGGGGTGACTGACACACAAAAATAAATGGAAAGCAAACTAAGTGTGATCTTTCTGCTTAGCTAGAAAGGACTTTAAAAACATGTAAGTATTAATGCATATATATGAAATCTAGAAAATGGTACTGATGAACTTATTTGCAGGGCAAGAATAGAGACACAGACATAGAGAATGAACTTGTGGACCCAGCAGGGGAAGGAGAGTGGGATGAACTAAAAGAGTAGAATTGAAATATATACATTCCTATGTGTAAAATAGCTAGCTAGTGGGAAGTTGCTGTATAGCACAGGCAGCTCAGCCAGGTGGTCTGTGATGACCCAGAGGGGTGGGATGAGAGGGGTGGGAGGGAGGCTCCAGAGGGAGGGGATATATGTATACTTAACGGCTGATTAACGTTGTTGTGCAGCAGAAACCAACACAATATTGTAAAGCAATTATCCTCCAATTAAAATTTGAACTCTGTGGGAGAGGGAGAGGGTGGGGTGGTTTGGGAGAATGGCATTGAAACATGTATATTATCATATGTGAAACGAATCGCCAGTCCAGGTTCGATGCATGATACAGGGTGCTCGGGGCTGGTGCACTGGGATGAACCCAGAGGGATGGCATGCGGAGGGAGGTGGGAGGGGGGTTCAGGATGGAGAACACATGTACACCCATGGCAGATTCATGTCAGTGTATGGCAAAACCAATACAATATTGTAAAGTAATATAATTACTAATATAATATATATTAATTGATATTAAACAATAATTTAATATAAATAAATTTATATTAAAAAAGAAAAATATGAAAATAAATAAATAAAAATATGTAAAATTCTGAAATGGGTCAATTGTATATAATGGGAGCTTCTCTAGGATTCTTGGTTTCTATCCTATGGCCTCTTATTTTCCTGCCTGGTAGGGTCTATTTAATTATTTGAGTCATTCTGCCCTGTCTTCCCCCTCCTTGCTCTAAGACATTGAAGAAGATCAGATGAGTGTTTGAAAAATCTGTGTGGGAGGAGGAAGGAATCTGACTTTGCTTTAGAAAGGCAGAAAATATTTTAATGTTAGCCCATTTTAAGTTAAAAACTCAGGGTGAAACTCCCTTCCTTTAAAAAAAAATTGCCTTGATGCTTTTCACAACCACAGACAGCATATGCCTCCACGGCCAGCTCATTAGGGTGTTCCTGGGAACAGTGTGAACCCCTACAGGAATATGTGTCCCTCTGAGAAGCTACTCAGCATCTCCTCCCTTAGCACCTGCAGGCTTCCTACAAAGCTGAAAGGAAGCAAATGATTTTATGAGTGTAAGCCCACACCTCTGCTACCCTGGTTTTATTGATCTCCTCTGGGCTACACTGAAATCTCTTTTATTCCTGTACTTTTTATTTTGATTTTCTTAGATTCACAGTAGAAGTAAGCACTCCCACTAAAGTCAATTCACCCTCTATTGACAGAAAATTGGTCAGTGGTGAGACAACAAAACAGAACTGAAACTCGAAACTGTGGACAGACTCACTTTTCTGGAGATGAGTCTGCCTATTTGGGGTGACAGTGTGTTGTCAGTATTCTGTAACTGGCAAAGTCTCTTTCCTTCCTGGTATTTTGTCCCTGGGGGAGTGAAGAGCAACTTGAAAACATGTAAAGACAACACGTGCTCTTGAAAAGGGTCAAGTGAAAAAGGCTTCAGGCAGAGAGCTAGTGAAGGAGAGATCTGACTTGATCCTCCCTCAAGAGCATTCCTAACACCAGAGATTTTTAAGGGCTGGCTCTGATGCTGAGAAATTCCTGCTAAGAAAGTATGAGAGGGGAAGGTTCAAAGTGTCTTACTTTACCAGTTAGTCAGAGAAGACATCTTCCCCAAAAGGTGGCCCATTGTCACCACCCACTCCTCTCCCATGACCTGACCCGGTCTCAGCAACCTCCTTCATACATTCGGACATCGGACCGTGGTGTGGTTACTGTCCCTTAGGTCCTCAGAGAGCTTGGGTCCTCTAAATCTCTGTTGTCTCAGCCCAAATGCCACCCTGCAGTAGAGCCCTTCTTGACCACTCAGCTGAAGCTGCATCTCCCACCCTTGTCTGTGTCACTCTATCCCATTACCCTGTTTTAGCATATTCATAGCACTTATCTCTTATGAAATGACCTTGTTCATTTTGTTTGTTCCCATGGATTTGTTTATTTGTCTCAATTTCCTGACCACAGTATAAGATCTAGAAAGGTAGGAACTGTATTTTTCGGATGCTCTGCTACATCCCCAGTGCCAGGGAAAGTACCTGGTACAAGATATTTGTGGAATAAATGAATTTGTGAGTGAATGAGAATCATCACAGGTAAGAAGATATTAACTATATTCAGAAGCAGGGAGTCTGTGCTCTCTGTTAGTTCTTTTATGTATCCTGCCCCCATGTTTCCATCAACACAGTAGGTAAAGATGCACATATCGAATCACACTTTTCAGGTCAGGGTGTGAAGTCAGGGTGACCAGGTGAAGACTTCACTATTTCATACATGAAGATACTTTTCTCTGAAACCAGTTTATCCAAGGAGGTAAGTACACAGACCCTAAAGTGCAATGCTGAGGTCACAGCCTGCCTACACAACTGGTTTAGTAGTGTGACCCTGGGCAAATTCACCTCCCTGTGCTTTATTTTCTTTGCTGTAAGTGAAAATAGATGACTTCCCTAACTGGGTTGTTGTAAAGATTAAATGAGTTAATATAAGTAATGTACTTAGGATAGCATCTGGCTTGTCATAGCACCATAAGTATTTCTTATTAATTCTATTATAATTCTCGCTTTATGTACTGTGCCTCTAAGTCTTAGGAATTTGCAACACTTCTTGCGCCACAGTTTATGACAGTATGGAGAAGGCTGTGGACCATTTGTCATAAAAATGCTCGTAAAAACATAAAGTACACACTATTACAAAGGAAGTAAGTATATTGAAATATTTATCAATATTTTAAAACCTGTGATATTGGTTTTATATACCTACTTTTTAAACACATTAAATAATAAGATACACTGTCAGGAATTAAAGCCACCTTAAATTCAAAGTAGTGAAGAAACAAATAATATTTCAAGATATTGACAGCAACAATGAATTCCATTAGTGAGAAAATCACAACTATTGCTAAAACTACTGTGGTTTGTTGTTATTACTAGCAATTGAAAGCTAAATTTCAGAGGTGAGAGGAAATGAAGATGCTAATTTTTTTCCCATTGTAGTTCAGACACCCTGATCACATCCATAGTTCACGTAATCCGAGATGAGAACCCCTGCTACTGATACTGTTTGAAACTTCTTTAACACCTATCCCAGGGCAGTTTGGCAAAATATACATAATTTTTATAAATGCATTTTTAGAAATAGGCATATATCCAATAGAAATGCTTATGCAGATCCATACACAAGAACACTTACTACAGTCTATCTGAAATGGTGAGAGACCAGAAACAACCCACATGTCTGTTGACAGGAATTTGTTAAAATAATTTCATTAATCTGTACACTACAGAATACAAGTTTTGTTTCTGTTGGTTTGTTAAGGAAGATGAAGCCTGAAAGTTGTCTCTGTGTACTGACCGAAAGGGCACTCATCACTGAAATCAAAGTCACAAAACATATACAGTATTATCCATTCTTGTAAAAAAAAAAAAAAAAAAAAAAAACCCAGGTAATTGCATAGATATACCAATTTACAGTGGTTATGGGGGTGGGTGGTTGATTATGGGAAACTTTCACTTTCTACACATTTCGGTAATTAAACATTTCTTTTTTCCAATAAGCCTGTATCTTCAATTATCAAAACATGATGATTATTTTTGAAAAAAACAAACCCTGCTCTCCCAGATTTCCTGGCATCTAGAAGCTTATAATTTAGTAAATGGGTAAAGATCAAACATATTTATTATTATTTGCATGTCTGCAAGCAGGCAGCTCCATCTAACCCAAAGAGATAACCCCTTGGGGTTTTTCCCAGAATTCCTACATAAGAATGATGCTGTGGTTTTAAAGCCACGGCCTACAGGTTTTCTATTACTCAGACATGAACTAGCACTGAATCTCAAGAACTTTGAAATGTTTTGGGTCCGCTGGGTCTTTTCTGCCAATGTTTCTGGTTTTGGGACCCCTGTCTACCCATTCTTAAGCTGCTCCTTGATGTAAACCGGATGCTTGTTCATTTCATGTTCTTTGTTCTATCTGCCACAAAACATTACTTTCACTGTCCTCAGCAAGTACCTAGTCCATTCTGGTGACTGGGTCTCACCCTTCTAGCTGTCCTCACCTGGCTGCACTGCATTTGAAGATCAGAGAAGAGAGCAAACGTCAGGTTAGGGAGGCTGTAATGGGCACAAGAACTGTACAGCTCCATCAACATATACATATTTAAACATCACCCAGCAATGCCAAATCAATGGCAATGATTCGTTCTAAGAATCCATGCTTCTTTTAAAAGAGAAAGGGGAGGGGGCTTGCTGCTTCCTCTTCCTTTAATTTACAGATCTCATCATTTCTCAACTCATAGCAATCTAGCTCCTATCTCTACCATACTTCTAATGTCTCCAACAAGCTCCAAGCTTGTTGCTGCTCTTTCCTTCTTTGTTCTCATGATATCTGATATTGCTGCTCACTGACACATCTGTGAAACTCTGTCCCCTTCATTTCTAGGACACCATGCTTTTGATTTCCCTCCTTCTTCTCCTTCATAGTTCCCTCTTTCCCACTCTTAAATACCAGGGCTACTCAGGGCTCTATTAATGGCTACAGAACGATGGCCCATAAGCATTTTAAAACTCAACATGTCCAATCCTAACTTTAGCAGTTTTCTCCCCAAACCCTCTCTTCTTTATTCTCCAATATTTTCTTTTTTTTTTTTTAATTTTATTTTATTTTTAAACTTTACAATATTGTATTGGTTTTGCCAAATATCAAAATGAATCCGCCACAGGTATACATGTGTTCCCCAACCTGAACCCTCCTCCCTCCTCCCTCCCCATACCATCCCTCTGGGTCATCCCAGTGCACCAGCCCCAAGTATCCAGTATTGTGCATCAAACCTGGACTGGCGACTCATTTCATACATGATATTATACATGTTTCAATGCCATTCTCCCAAATCTTCCCACTCTCTCCCTCTCCCACAGAGTCCATAAGACTGTTCTATACATCAGTGTCTCTTTTGCTGTCTCATACACAGGGTTATTGTTACCATCTTTCTAAATTCCATATATATGCATTAGTATACTGTACTGGTGTTTTTCTTTCTGGCTTACTTCACTCTGTATAATAGGCTCCAGCTTCATCCACCTCATTAGAACTGATTCAAATGTATTCTTTTTAATGGCTGAGTAATACTCCATTGTGTATATGTACCACAGCTTTCTTATCCATTCATCTGCTGATGGACATCTAGGTTGCTTCCATGTCCTGGCTATTATAAACAGTGCTGCGATGAACATTGGGGTACACGTGTCTCTTTCCCTTCTGGTTTCTTCAGTGTGTATGCCCAGCAGTGGGATTGCTGGATCATAAGGCAGTTCTATTTCCAGTTTTTTAAGGAATCTCCACACTGTTCTCCATAGTGGCTGTACTAGTTTGCATTCCCACCAACAGTGTAAGAGGGTTCCCTTTTCTCCACACCCTCTCCAGCATTTATTGCTTGTAGACTTTTGGATCGCAGCCATTCTGACTGGCGTGAAATGGTACCTCACTGTGGTTTTGATTTGCATTTCTCTGATAATGAGTGATGTTGAGCATCTTGTCATCTGTTTGTTAGCCATCTGTATGTCTTCTTTGGAGAAATGTCTATTTAGTTCTTTGGCCCATTTTTTGATTGGGTCATTTATTTTTCTGGAATTGAGCTGTAGGAGTTGCTTGTATATTTTTGAGATTAGTTGTTTGTCAGTTGCTTCATTTGCTATTATTTTCTCCCATTCTGAAGGCTGTCTTTTCACCTTGCTAATAGTTTCCTTTGTTATGCAGAGGCTTTTAAGTTTAATTAGGTCCCATTTGTTTATTTTTGCTTTTATTTCCAGTATTCTGGCAGGTGGGTCATAGAGGATCCTGCTGTGATGTATGTCCGAGAGTGTTTTGCCTATGTTCTCCTCTAGGAGTTTTATAGTTTCTGGTCTTACGTTGAGATCTTTAATCCATTTTGAGTTTATTTTTGTGTATGGTGTTAGAAAGTGTTCTAGTTTCATTCTTTTACAAGTGGTTGACCAGTTTTCCCAGCACCACTTGTTAAAGAGATTGTCTTTTCTCCATTGTATATTCTTGCCTCCTTTGTCAAAGATAAGGTGTCCATAGGTGCGTGGATTTATCTCTGGGCTTTCTATTTTGTTCCATTGACCTATATTTCTGTCTTTGTGCCAGTACCATACTGTCTTGATGACTGTGGCTTTGTAGTAGAGCCTGAAGTCAGGTAGGTTGATTCCTCCAGTTCCATTCTTGTTTCTCAAGATAGCTTTGGCTATTTGAGGTTTTAGAAAACCCTAAAGACTCCACCAGAAAATTACTAGAACTAATCAACGATTATAGTAAAGTTTCAGGATATAAAATCAACACACAGAAATCCCTTGCATTCCTATACACTAATAACGAGAAAACAGAAAGAGAAATTAAGGAAACAATTCCATTCACCATTGCAATGGAAAGAATAAAATACTTAGGAATATATCTACCTAAAGAAACTAAAGACCTATATATAGAAAACTATAAAACATTGGTGAAAGAAATCAAAGAGGACACTAATAGATGGAGAAATATACCATGTTCATGCATTGGAAGAATCAATATAGTGAAAATGAGTATACTACCCAAAGCAATCTATAGATTCAATGCAATCCCTATCAAGCTACCAACGGTATTCTTCACAGAGCTAGAACAAATAATTTCACAATTTGTATTCTCCAATATTTTCTGTTCCAATACATGACATCCTGCTTTTCTACGAGTTCACAGCCAAACACTAAGCATCCTAGCAGAACGCTCCCTCTCACTCAGCCTTACAAACCCAACCTCTCTTTTGACTCCATAGCTTTTACTGTCTTAAAAGTCTTCAATCCATCGATTTCACCCCATTTTGGCTTAATTCAGAGTCTCATTACTCTTCACCTGGGCAACTACAACACTCTCTCAACCAGACTTCTTACCTCTAATTTGGTTAGTGTCTATTTACAAATAACTACATGTGATCTTTCTCAAGTCCAAATATGATTATGCCATTTCCTACTTAAATTTCACAGATTCCCATTGCATTTATTGGATAGGCCAAAAAGTCCATTTGTGTTTTTCCATAAGATGGTATGGAAAACCTGAATTAACTTTTTGACCCACCCAACAGTATTAAAGTAAAAAAAAAAAATCTTCATGGACCAACTAAAGTCTTCCACAATTTAGTTTCTGCCTTCTTCTCTAGGCTCATTTCCTACCATACCCACTATATACAGTTCAGTTCATTCACATGAAATAATTTGGTACATATCCCTTCTGAAAATGTGTCCCATGTCCACGAATTTATATATGAAAACCTCTCTACCTGAAGTACCCAATTTCTACACACCCCTCACCACCATTGTCACACAAATCCATACACACACCTCTAATACAAGTCTAGCTAATGTGGACCTACTTTTGCAAACCCGTGTCATTGACCCATATAGCTTTCTTTTATCATTACCTCTACCTACCAGTCTCATTTAAATCTATCCTATGCTACCACTATCAAAGCACTGATTGTGCATGTGTGGTAAGTCGCTTCATCATGTTCAACTCTTTGTGACCCTATGGACTGTACCAAGGCTCTTACATCTCCTGCATTTCCAGGCAGATTCTTTACCACTAGTGCCAACTGGGAAGCCCCAAAGCACTGATTACTTGGCACTATATCTGTCATTAGGCCAGAAGCTTCTCAATCACAGAAATCTTGTCTTATCAGATTCAGTATCACCAGCAACCATTGGATACTCAACAAGTGTTTGTGGAATAAACAAATAGGTGATTTACTTTATGATACAAACTCCCATTCACTCCACTGCTCAGTCCCCACACTGAAAATCAGTTCATGTCACTCACTTTCCTAGAAGCCTCTCCCATACCATCATGAGAATAAACTGTAAGTTCCTTAATGTAGAAACTAAGACTTCATAATCTAACTCCAAACTGCTTCTCCAGAATTATTTCCTACATATATTGCCTAGGGATCATTTGCTATAGCCCCAGTCTACTGCTCATTTTTCCCTGAATTCTTACTTTCTCATGCTTTCAGACTTTGATCTAATAAAAGAGAATTCACAAATTAGTCTCATTTGGAAAATTTTTCTCAGGAAGAATTAATTTCAGGAGAATTAATTCACTCAATACAAAATATCTTTTCGTTATTTATCTATTTAATTTCCTCCCTTGAACTTATAATGTCCCCAGAGATGGAGAATTTGTCTCTTTTCTCTCTGCTTATCCTTTTCTATTCTTAACTCCAAGGCAGCAACTTGCACACAGTTGATAATCAATACACATTGGGTAAATCACATATATTCAACAGTAAAGTTTCATCTTATTTAAAAAATAAGTTTAAATTTTGAAGCCAATAATGCAAAATTATGCCTAAAATCTGTGTTCTTCTTATTCCTGCAACTTCAGAAATAAAATCCTGGACACAGGCAACAAAAAAGGACAAGAGGAATAGCATTAAACTAAAAAACTGCACAGCATAAGAAGCAATCAACAACATGAAAAGGCAAATTATAGGATGGGAGGAAATATTTGCAAACCATGTATCTGATAAAAGGTTAGTACTCAAAATATATAAGAAATTCTTACAACTGAAAGAAAAAAGCTGATTAAAAAATAGCCAAATGACTCGAATAGACCTTTCTTCAAAGAAGACATAAAGTTGGCCAATAGGTAGATGAAAAGGTGCTCAGAATCACTAATTATCAGAGAAATGAAAATCAAAACCACAGTGAGACATTACCTTACAACTGTTACAATGGTTATTGCCAAAAAACAAAAGATAACAAGTGTTGTTGAGAATGTGGGGAAAAGGGAACCCTTGTACACTGTTAGTGGGATTGTAAACTGATGCCGCTATCATGGAAAACAGTATGGAAGTTCCTTAATAAATTAAAAATAGAACTTCCAGAAGATCCAGCAATCTTGTTTCTGAGTGTATATCCAAAGAAATTGAAATTAGAATCTTGAAAAGATATCTGTGTTCTCATGCTCATTACATCATAATTCAAAATAGCAAAGATATGAAAGCAACTTAAGTATTTATCATTGAATAAATGGATAAGGAAAATTCTGGCATATACATACAATGGAATATTATTCAGCCTTTAAAATTGAAGGAAACCCTGCCATTTGGAACAGCATGGATGAATATGGGAGATAGCATAATAAGTGAAATAAACCAGACACAGAATGACAAATAGTTATTAATGATCTCACCTTTATGAGGAATCTAAAATAGTCAAACTAAAAAAGAAAAAGAAAAAAAAACATAGTCAAACTGATAGAAGCAGAGACTTTCCATGGGGGAAAAGGGAAGGGAGAATGGGGAGGATGAGTCAAAGGATACAGAGTTTCAGTTATGCAAGATAAATCCTAGAGACCTACTGTATAGCACAATGCCTACAGTAAACAATACCACATCACATTCTTAAAATTTTGCTAAGTAGATAGAACTTAGATTGAGTTCTTATCACAAATAAAAGAGCATGGATGGCAATAAACTTACAGAAGTAAGAGATACGTTTATGGCACTGGCTGAGGTGGTGGCTTCATTGCTGTATACTTATCTCCAAATTCACTAATTGCACAATTGATTATGTATAGCTTTTTGTACATCAATCATACTTCAATAAAGTGGTTTTAAAAACTCTGAAAAATACGAATATCATTTATCCATTCACAGAAAAATAATCCTAAATATCATAACATTACTGTTAATTAAGAAACAGGTATATTAATAATTTAATAAAGAAGAATGAACATAATATGTGAAAGTAATAATAATATTCTATGAAGAAGCCATGCTTTCTGAGAAGGCAGTATCTGTTCAAGTAGATTGAGTATACATTCCCTTTACTGATTTTAAAAGAAATGGGGTATCCAAAGGATTATTCAAAGTTATTTCTAACAAAGCCTCCAGACTCTCAATGAGGTCAAGGTAGTCAGTAATATTAGACAAGACAAATCCCTATTTGAGGCATGCATGCATGCTAAGTTGCTTCAGTCATGTCCAACTCTTTGCCACCCATTAGACTGCAGCCCTTCAGGCTCCTCTGTCCATGGGATTCTCCAGGCAAGAACACTGGAGTGTACCGTTATGCCCTAAGCCAGGGTATCTTCCCAATCCAGAGACTGAACCCACATCTCTTATGTCTCCTGCATTGGCAGGCAGTTTCTTTATTAGTAGTGCCACCTGGGAAGCCCCCTATTTGAGGCAATCCCAGCTAATAATTTCTCTGTTAATACAAACAAAAGGGAAAACAAAGCTGGCATCTCTGGTTATCAGAACAGCTTGGAGTTTGCACCCCTAAGAATGTACTTCTCTCCTCTCAGCCTGTCCTCAAGTTCTTCCATTCCTCTCATCAGCGCAGGGAAATTCCAATGTGTTCTTATGTCGTTGACCAAAGATGAACACATCAACTGTGGTAGAAGCTGCTGGTCCCTGGTGACTGTGTCAGAAACCCATGTATTTCTCCAAGTATTACTCAGCAAGCAATACCTTCAGTAAATAAACGGCTTCTGCCTCCCCTATGCCTCAGACAATAACAACACAAACGAATCTAGATGCAGCAGGAGGCTGGGGGTAGATATGAGGTCAAGGTGGTTAAGGGGAGACAGAGAAAGAGTGATATCAAGGGAAGTCCCCTTTCTGACTCTGGGTGTGGTTTTTTTTTTTTTTTTTTGTCTCTGAAGTATCAGTTACATCAAATCTAGCTTAGTGAGCTTAACCTTCTGTTAGACTCTGGGTGGAGGAGGGGCTACAAAAAATTTTCACAAACTTGTGGAGCAGTCTGTTATTACACATGGAAAACAACTGGAAAGTAAAAAACGGCATTTTATAATCAAAGGTCAGTTATAATCAAATGATTCAGAATTCTTGTTTTGAGTAGTCAAGTTGAAGAGGTGCAAGAGCCAGAACTTATTTTTTTAATTTTAATTAATTTATTTATTTTAATTGGAGGCTAATTACTTTACAATGTTGTAGTGGTTTTTGCCATACACTGACATGAATCAGCCATGGGTGTACATGTGTTCCCCATCCTGAACCCCCTTCCCACCTCCTAAGAGCCAGAACTTATAAAGGAGGTTTTTCTGAACATGCAGCCTAAACTAACTGTGGAAATGTAAACTATTTTGACAGGCAGAGCATAGGCACCAACATATCATAAGGAGCTTGGAGAAATAAATTGGGACTTGCCCTTCTAACAAAATCCTGGAAACTTGAAATCTCTTATTTAAGATTTTCAAAGGTCATTTTATTTTAGGCTTTAACTCAATTCTACTTCCCTTCACAATTATTTAAAAATCTTGGTACTAAATTTACTTTATGTTCAGTTGCTTTTCTATGTGGAGTCCAGGAATCTTGAAATAAGAAACAGTGTTATCACGTGTAACATCAATAGCTGGTGGGAAGTTGCTGTATAACACAGGGAGCCCAGCCATGGTGCTCTGTGATGACCTAGAGGGGTGGGATGGGGGGTGGAGTAGCAGGGAGGTTCCAGAGGGAGGGGACATAAGTATACCTATGGCTGATTCATGTTATTGTATAGCAGAAACTAACACAACATTGTAAAGCAACCATCCTCCAATTAAAAATAAATTATAATAAAAAGACAAATGCATAAAATAAGCCAAAAAAAGGAAAAGGAAAAAATCTCAGAAATGGTTCTCATCCCTTTTCCCCACCCCTCCTGAGCTGTACAGTTCGAAGGCAATAGGTAGGGCTGAGCAAGACAGGCACTGAAATGTGGGAGAGGAGAGGGAACATCTTGATCTAAGATGTGGGAGCCTATGAGTGATGGGTGGTGTCTGCGTAAAAGCCATAGCCCAAGGAGGGTGAGGAGGGTGTCTGTGAAGAAGAGTGGCCTGGCATATGTTGGAGAGCCTAAAGAAAGTTAGTCAGGCTTCCAAAATGGCCCAGTGAGAGTGAGAAGAGGACAAAGTATTCATCCTGGCAGGGGGCTGGCAGGAAGGTCATGATGTGGCAGAAGCACAGAAAGATGCAGAGAAGGTCAACAAAGAAAGGAGCATAGGGTGGGGGTATTAGAGCCCAAGAGGCAGATAAGGAGGATGTCTACACAGGAGGGCAGCTTGGTATGGGTGGAAAAGTCTAAGTAGATGAATGAGAGTATCCATGTAGGTGTCCTGCATAAGTGTCTGTATCCAAGGGAGATGAAGGGGGCACCTCGTGCAAATATAACCTGAGCAAGATGAGGAAAGGAATCCTGTTGGGAACATTAGAGCCTATGAGGCACCAGGGATCTTCAGCCTGCAGATGTAGTCAGCCCAGGATATCTGAACTCAGGTGATGTTAGACAGGGGTTCATGGCAGGATTAGGACAATGACAATAAGAGATTAGTTACAAACAAGGAGGTTGATCAAATAAGAAGTATATGCTTTCTCATTGTTGGAAAAGAGTTATAAATGTGGGAAGGAAGAAAACTAGAATGAACCATGTAGTGTTGGACAGTAACTGAAGGTACTGGCCAATTGGGCTTTTTTGTACATGTATATATACATATACACACATAGAGATAAATATAGACAAAAATGGGTATGCACACACAAATACATCTACTTACATCCCTCACTAGGCTCTGTATATATGTGTGTATGTGTGTGTGTATGTATGTATGTGTGTGTGTATATATTTTTTTTACTCCTGAAAAAAAAAAATTCTCATTCCAGCTGAGCTATTTAAAATATTAAAAGATGACTGAAAACCAGAAGCAGGAGGCTTAAGTCCAAATCCTGAGAACACCAGAGAACTCCTGACTCCAGGGAACATTAATCGACAGGAGCTCATCAAACACCTCCATACCTACACTGAAACCAAACACCAACCAAGGGCCAACAAGTTCCAGAGCAAGACATACCATGTAAATTCTCCAGCAACACAGGAACACAGCCCTGAGCTTCAATATACAGGCTGCCCAAAGTTACTCCAAACCCATTGACATCTCATAACTCATTACTGGACACTTCATTGCACTCCAGAGAGAAAAAATCCAGCTCCATCCACCAGAACACCGACACAAGCTTCCCTAACCAAGAAACCTTGACAAGCCTCCCATACAACCTCACCCACAGTGAGGAAACTCCACAATAAAGAAAACTCCACAAACTGCCAGAATACAGAAAGACCACCCCAAACTCAGCAATATAAACAAGATGAAAGAGACAGAGGAATACCCAGCAGGTAAGCCTTTGACTGTGTGGATCACAATAAACTGTGGACAATTCTGAAAGAGATGGGAATACCAGACCACCTGACCAGCCTCTTGAGAAATCTGTATGCAGGTCAGGAAGCAACAGTTAGAACTGGACATGGAACAACAGACTGGTTCCAAATAGGAAAAGGAGTATGTCAAGGCTGTATATTGTCACCTTGCTTATTTAACTTATATGCAGAGTACATCATGAGAAACGCTGGACTGAAAGAAACACAAGCTGGAATCAAGATTGCCGGGAGAAATATCAATAACCTCAGATATGCAGATGACACCACCCTTATGGCAGAAAGTGAAGAGGAACTAAAAAGTCTCTTGATAAAAGTGAAAGAAGAGAGTGAAAAAATTGGCTTAAAGCTCAACATTCAGAAAATAAAGATCATGGCATCCGGTGCCATCACTTCATGGGAAATAGATGGGGAAACAGTGGAAACAGTGTCAGACTTTATTTTTCTGGGCTCCAAAATCACTGCAGATGGTGACTGCAGCCATGAAATTAAAAGACGCTTACTCCTTGGAAGGAAAGTTATGACCAACCTAGATAGCATATTCAAAAGCAGAGACATTACTTTGCCAACAAAGGTCCGTCTAGTCAAGGCTATGGTTTTTCCTGTGGTCATGTATGGATGTGAGAGTTGGACTGTGAAGAAGGCTGAGCGCCGAAGAATTGATGCTTTTGAACTGTGGTGTTGGAGAAGACTCTTGAGAGACCCTTGGACTGCAAGGAGATACAACCAGTCCATTCTAAAGAAGATCAGCCCTGGGATTTCTTTGTAGGGAATGATGCTGAAGCTGAAACTCCAATACTTTGGCCACCTCATGCAAAGAGTTGACTTATTGGAAAAGTCTCTGATGCTGGGAGGGATTGGGGACAGGAGGAGAAGGGGACGACAGAGGATGAGATGGCTGGATGGCATCACTGACTCGATGGACGTGAGTCTGAGTGAACTCCGGGAGTTTGTGATGGACAAGGAGGCCTGGTGTGCTGCGATTCATGGGATCACAAAGAGTCGGACATGACTGAGTGACTGAACTGAACTGAAAGGAACAGGATAAATGTCTACCAAACCAAACAAAAGAGGAAGAGATAGGGAATCTACCTGATAAAGAATTCCGAATAATGATATTGAAAATGATCCAAAAACTTGAAATCAAAATGGAATCACAGATAAATAGCCTGGAGACAAGGATTGAGAAGATGCAAGAAAGGTTTAACAAGGACCTAGAAGAAATAAAAAAGAGTCAATATATAATGAATAATGCAATAAATGAGATCGAAAACTCTGGAGGCAACAACTAGAATAACGGAGGCAGAAGATAGGATTAGTGAAGTAGAAGATAGAATGGTAGAAATTAATGAATCAGAGAGGATAAAAGAAAAATGAATTAAAAGAAATGAGGACAATCTCAGAGACCTCCAGGACAATATTAAACGCCACAACATTCAAATCATAGGAGTCCCAGAAGAAGAAGACAAAAAGAAAGATCATGAGAAAATACTTGAGGAGATAATAGTTGAAAACTTCCCTAAAATGGGGAAGGAAATAATCACCCAAGTCCAAGAAACCCAAAGAGTCCCAAACAGGATAAACCCAAGGCGAAACACTCCAAGACACATATTAATCAAATTAACAAAGATCAAACACAAAGACACGACTGAACTGAACTGAAACACAAAGAACAAATATTAAAAGCAGCAAGGGAAAAAACAATAAATAACACACAAGGGGGTTCCCATAAGGATAACAGCTGATCTTTCAATAGAAACTCTTCAGGCCAGGAGGGAATGGCAAGACATACTTAAACAGATGAAAGAAAATAACCTACAGCCCAGATTACTGTACTCAGCAAGGATCTCATTCAAATATGAAGGAGAAATCAAAAGCTTTACAGACAAGCAAAAGCTGAGAGAATTCAGCACCACCAAACCAGCTCTCCAACAAATGCTAAAGGATCTTCTCTAGAAAGGAAACACAAAAAAGGTGTATAAACTCGAACCCAAAACAATAAAGTAAATGGCAACGGGATCATACTTATCAAAAATTACCTTAAACATAAATGGGTTGAATGCCCCAACCAAAAGACAAAGACTGGCTGAATGGATATAAAAATAAGACTCCTATATATGTTGTCTACAAGAGACCCACCTCAAAACAGGGGACACATACAGACTGAAAGTGAAGGGCTGGAAAAAGATTTTCCACGCAGATAGAGACCAAAAGAAAGCAGGAGTAGCAATACTCATATCAGATAAAATAGACTTTAAAACAAAGGCTGTGAAAAGAGACAAAGAAGGACACTACATAATGATCAAAGGATCAATCCAAGAAGAAGAGATGACAATTATAAATATATATGCATCTAATACAGGAGCACTGCACTATGTAAGACAAATGCTAACAAGTATGAAAGGGGAAATTAACAATAACACAATAATAGTGGGAGACTTTAATACCCCACTCACACCTATGGATAGATCAACTAAACAGAAAATTAACAAGGAAACACAAACTTTAAATGATACAATAGACCAGTTAGACCTAATTGATATCTATAGGACATTTCACCCCCAAAATAATGAATTTCACCTTTTTATCAAGAGCACACGGAAGCTTCTCCAGGTAGATCACATCCTGGGCTATAAATCTAGCCTTGGTAAATTCAAAAAAAAATTGAAATCATTCCAAGCATCTTTTCTGACCACAATGCAGTAAGATTAGATCTCAATTATAGGAGAAAAACTATTAAAAATTCCAACATATGGAGGTTGAACAACACGCTGCTGAATAACCAACAAATCACAGAAGAAATCAAAAAAGAAATTAAAATATGCATAGAAATGAATGAAAATGAAAACACAACAACCCCAAACCTGAGGGATACTGTAAAGGCAGTGCTAAGGGAAAGTTCATAGCAATACAGGCATACCTCAAGAAACAAGAAAAAATTCAAATAAATAACCTAACTCTACATCTAAAGCACAGAGAAGGCAATGGCACCCCACTCCAGTACTCTTGCCTGGGAAATCCCATGGGCAGAGGAGCCTGGAAGGCTGCAGTCCATGGGGTTGCTAAGAGTCAGACACGACTGAGCAACTTCACTTTCACTTTCATGCACTGGAGAAGGAAATGGCAACCCACTCCAGTATTCTTGCCTGGAGAATCCCAGGGATGGGGGAAGCCTTGTGGGCTGCTGTCTATGGGGTCGCACAGAGTCGGACACGACTGATGTGACTAGGCAACAGCACACCTAAAGCAACTAGTAAAGGAAGAAATGAAGAACCCCAGGGTTAGCAGAAGGAAAGAAATCTTAAAAATTAGAGCAGAAATAAATGCAAAAGAAACAAAAGAGACCATAGCAAAAATCAACAAAGACAAAAGCTGGTTCTTTGAAAGGATAAATAAAATTGACAAACCATTATCCAGACTCATCAAGAAACAAAGGGATAAAAATCAAATCAATAAAATTAGAAATGAAAATGGAGAGATCACAACAGACAACACAGAAATACAAAGGATCATAAGAGACTACTATCAGCAATTATATGCCAATAAAATGGACAACATGGAAGAAATGGACAAATTCTTAGAAAAGTACAACTTTCCAAAACTGAACCAGGAAGAAATAGAAAATCTTAATAGACCCATCACAAGCACAGAAATTGAAACTGTAATCAGAAATCTTCCAGCAAAGAAAAGCACAGGTCCAGACGGCCTCACAGCTGAATTCTACCAAAAATTTAGAGAAAAGCTAACACCTATCCTGCTCAAACTCTTCCAGAAAATTGCAGAGGAGGGTAAACTTCCAAACTCATTCTATGAGGCCACCATCACCCTAATACCAAAACCTGACAAAGATGCCACACAAAAAGAAAACCACAGGCCAATATCACTGATGAACATAGATGCAAAAATCCTTAACAAAATTCTAGCAATCAGAATCCAACAACACATTAAAAAGATCATACACCATGACCAAGTGGGCTTTATCCCAGGGATGCAAGGATTCTTCAATATCCACAAATCAATCAATGTAATACACCACATTAACAAATTGAAAAATAAAAGCCATATGATTATCTCAATAGATGCAGAGAAAGCCTTTGACAAAATTCAAATCCATTTATGATAAAAACTCTCCAGAAAGCAGGAATAGAAGGAACATACCTCAACATAATAAGAGCTATATATGACAAACCCACAGCAAACATTATCCTCAATGGTGAAAAATTGAAAGCATTTCCCCTAAAGTCAGGAACAAGACAAGGGTGCCCACTATCACCACTACTATTCAACATAGTTTTGGAAGTTTTGGCCACAGCAATCAGAGCAGAAAAAGAAATAAAAGGAATCCAAATTGGAAACGAAGAAGTAAAACCCTCACTGTTTGCAGATGACATGATCCTCTACAAGGAAACCCTAACGACTCCACCAGAAAATTACTAGAGATAATCAATGAATATAGTAAAGTTGCAGGATATAAAATCAACACACAGAAATCCCTTGCATTCCTATACACTAATAATGAGAAAATAGAAAGAAATTAAGGAAACAATTCCATTCACCACTGCAATGGAAAGAATAAAATACTTAGGAATATATCTACCTAAAGAAACTAAAGACCTATATATAGAAAACTATAAAACACTGGTGAAAGAAATCAAAGAGGACACTAATAGATGGAGAAATATACCATGTTCATGGATTGGAAGAATCAATATAGTGAAAATGAGTATACTACCCAAAGAAATCTATAGATTCAATGCAATCCCTATTAAGCTACCAATGGTATTTTTCACAGAGCTAGAACAAATAATTTCACTATTTGTATGGAAATACAAAAAACCTCTAATAGCCAAAGCGATCTTGAGAAAGAAGAATGGAACTGGAGGAATCAACCTGCCTGACTCCAGGCTCTACTACAAAGCCACAGTCATCAAGACAATCCCTCAGTGTGGAAATTGAGGAAACCAGAAGGGAAAGAGACACATGTACCCCAATTTTCATCACAGCACTGTTTATAATAGCCGGGACATGGAAGCAACCTAGATGTCCATCAGAGGATGAATGGATAAGAAAGCTGTGGTACATATACACAATGGAGTATTACTCAGCCATTAAAAAGAATACATTTGAATCAGTTCTAATGAGGTGGATGAAACTGGAGCCTATTATACAGAGTGAAGTAAGCCAGAAAGAAAAACACCAGTACAGTATACTAACGCATATATATGGAATTTAGAAAGATGGTAATGACAACCCTGTATGTGAGACAGCAAAAGAGACACAGATGTATAGAACAGTCTTTTGGACTCTGTGGGAGAGGGAGAGGGTGGGGTGATTTGGGAGAATGGCATTGAAACATGTATAATATCATATAAGAAACGAATCACCAGTCCAGGTTCAATGCAGGATATAGGATGCTTGGGGCTGGTGCACTGGGATGACCGAGAGGGATGGTATGGGGAGAGAGGTGGGAGGTGGGTTCAGGATGGGGAGCACGTGTACACCCGTGGCAGATTCATGTTGATGTATGACAAAACAAATACAATATTGTGAAGTAATTAACCTCCAATTAAAATAAATAAATTTAATAAAAAAATATTAAAAGGTGATGCTGTTTAAGTTCTGCTCTCAATATGTCAGCAAATTTGGAAAACTCACCAGTGGCCACAGGACTGGAAAAGATCAGTTTTCATTCCAATCCCAAAGAAAGGCAATGCCAAAGAATGTTCCAATTATCACACAATTGTGCTCATTTCACATGCTAGCAAGATTATGCTCAAAATACTTCAGGCTAAACTTCAGCAGTATGTGAACTGAGAACTTCCAGATGTATAAGCTGGGTTTTGATGAGGCAGAAGAACCAGAGATCAAATTGCCAACATTCATTGGATCATGGAGAAAACAAGGGAATTCCAGGAAAACATCTACTTCTGCTTCATTGACTACACTAAAGCCTTTGACTTTGTGGATCACAACAAACTGAAAAATTCTTCAAGAGACAGGAATATCAGACCACTTTACCTATCTCCTGAGAAATCTGTACATGGGTCAAGAAGCAACAGTTAAAACTGGACATGGAACAATGGACTGGTTCCAAACTGGCAAAGGAATACGTCAAAGCTGTATGTTGTCAGCCTGCTTATTTAACTTATAGGCAGAGTTCATCATGCAAAATGCTGGACTGGATTAATCGAAAGCTGGAATCAAGATTGCCAGGAGAAATGTCAACAACCCTACCCCAGCTATGGAATCAGTCATTGCTCTAAGGAGTTCTGGTCCCCTTTAGTAAAGAATGATATAGTTTTTTCAATAGTTATGTATGGATGTGAGAGTTGGACCATAAAGAAGGCTGAACACCAAAGAATTGATGCTTTCCAAATTGTGGTGCTGGAGAGAACTCTTGACAGTCAACCAGTTTTCATTGGAAGGAGTGTTGCTGAAGCTCCAATACTTTCACTACCTGAAGCGAAGAGCTGACTCATTGGAAAAGATCCTGACGATGGGAAAGATTGATGGCAAAAAGATAAGGGGGCAGCAGAGGATAAGGTGGTTAGCTAGTATCACCAACTCAATGGACATGAATTCAAGCAAACTCCAGGAGATAGTGGAGGAGAGAAGAGCCTGGCGTGCTACAGTCAATGGAGTCAAAAAGAGTCAGACATGACTTAACAACTGAACAAGCTTGGGGGATATCACCTTAATGAAATGATCAAACTAGAATCATTAGTAATGTGACAAATCAGTTACATGCTCTTGACAAGACGCAATGAGAAGAATGCAGCATCACTTCTATGCTATGCCTGACAATAACCTGAACTCAATCATGGTGAGACATCAGAGAAAAATAAAACTGGATACTCTCCAAAACAAAACAAAGCAAAACAAAAAAAAAAACAATTCTGTAATCCCTCAAAGTACCAAGATCCTGAAAGTCAAGAAAAGAAGATCAAAGATAGAGGCAAACTAAAGAGACACAACTAAACACAGTGTGTAATTCTGAACTGGATCCTTTCCTTATAAAGACATCACTGGGACACTGACTGAAACCTCAGTGAAAGGATAAGATAGGATGGTATTAATTGCATATGTCAATATTAGTTTCCTGATTTTGATGGTTGCTGTGGTTATACAGGGGAATATCCTCATTTGTTAAGAGTACAATCTAGCTTTAAAGTATGATAGGGGCATCCTGTCAAAACTTACTCTCAAATGTTTCAGAAAAAAATTGATTTGTTGTAACTTTTATGTAGGTTCAATATAGAATCAACATTTTAAACTTCACACTACCATATATAAAATAGATTACTAATAAGGACCTACTGTATAGCACAGGAGGCTCTACTCAATATCCTGTAATGACCTATACAATGACCAAAGAATCTAGAGAAGAGTGAATATATGTATAACTGACTCACTTTGCTATACAGCAGAAACAAAGACTATATTGTAAACTAACTATAGTTCAATTAAAATTTTTACTAAAAGAAGGACATCAAAGAATTTTTTTAATTTTATTTTATTTTTTAAACTTTACATAATTGTATTAGTTTTGCCAAATATCAAAATGAATCCGCCACAAAAAGAATTTTAATAATAAATGGTGAATTGGTTATACCACATGTCCTGGGCTGATAAGGGTCCCCCTGAAAAAGGCAGATAGTGGAGTCTCTCCTGGGTGATGGAGTAGGGAACGGCACAGGACATCAGTGCAGCAAAGGTGGAGACCTTGTGCCAGCACACCCTACCCAAGCTGGAGACTGAGGGAATGATGCATCTATGCATCCTCATAGCAGAGATGTCCTGATGAGTGTGCATGGCAGTGCTTTCTAGTTCTGAGTCATCAGGTAAAGTCAGCTTCCTCTGCTCTTTTCAGTATAAATGGTTTTTTAAGAATAAGCCCTTCCCTTCTAGAGTCCATTCCCATGTAGATGAGCCTCTAGAAGTTGGCAGGGTAAGGGAAACAACTCTGGGTTTGGAACGTTAAAACCTGGTTTGACCTTGGGCCCTTTGGGCATCCTCCC
Organism: Bubalus bubalis; assembly: GCF_019923935.1. Taxonomy (NCBI): domain Eukaryota; kingdom Metazoa; phylum Chordata; class Mammalia; order Artiodactyla; family Bovidae; genus Bubalus; species Bubalus bubalis. The sequence continues at coordinate 40,637,572 of NC_059161.1, forward strand.
TTCCCACCTCACTGCTTGCTCTAAGCATCAGATGAGATAGTTATGAAAACTCCTTAGAAAGGGCTGTGGAAATGCTAGTATCACCATGGCTCCTCACTATCTGAGCTCACATGAGGAAAATTAAGAAGGTGAGGGGTTTTTTGTTTGTTTTTTGCCTCTATTTTCCTTTTCTTCATTACTTGTCATCTTCTGAACCTACCTTTGATCCAGCATTCTCAGCAGCTCACTTATTACCCTGTTTTGACCCATTTGCATGTATCTTTTCTGTCTTTCTATCAAAATACTAATTGCTCAGCCAACAGAGGAAATTGTGGATCTCAATCACACACATACTATGTGCTGAGCCAGTAGGAGCAATAAAAAAGATTACATGCATGCTCAGTTTCTAAGTCGAGTCCGACACTTTGAGACCCCATGGATGTAGCCCACCAGGATTTTCTGTCCATGGAATTGTCTAGGTAAGAATATTGGAGTGGGTTGCCATTTCCTACTTCAGAAATCTTCCTGACCCAGGGATCAAATCCATGTTTCTTGAGTCTCCTGCATTGGCAAGCGGATTGTCTACCACTAGCAACACCTGGGAAGCCCAATGCTATGCTAAAATTATGAAGCTGCGGAGATGGGGTGGTTCCACGCAGCAAAAGACCTTATTCCCAGTAGAAAAGAAGGGTGAGGAAGAGAAGGAGGCACTGGAGGAAAAAAGCAGAAATCACTGAGTGTTTTCTTACCCCAAAGACCTCAAACGTAAGACCTTAAATAATAATAATAAACTTTTAAAAGCAATCTTAAATAATTTAAAGTCTTAAATAATAATAAAAACTTAAATAAGCTGCCTGAGAGACAGCTTTGCCCATGGCAAAACCTATTTACATGTAAGGTGTGTGATATATTTACTGAAAGAACAGGAATCTGAGGTTTGGGTTAGCATGGAAGGAATAACATTGGTTTTATTGGTTTAACCAAGTGAACACTAATAACCACTCACTCATACACAAATATTCACAGAACTATCAAGCTGGGACTAACATGCAGGGTTTCAGGGACTACATCCAACTTCATCATGTTCATGATGTCAACTTGGTCTTGGATCAAAATGTTCAGGGTTAGTACCGTATGGCCTTGTTGCGTGTGTCTGTGCTTAGTCGCTCAGTTGTGTCAGACTCTTACAACCCCATAGACTATAGCTGTAGCCTGCCAGGCTCCTCTGTCCATGGTATTCTCCAGGCAAGAATACTAGAGTGGGTTGCCATTTCCTTCTCAGGGGATCTTCTCAACCCAGGAACTGAACCCTGGACTTTTGAATTGCAGGCAGATTCTTTACCAAATGAGCTATGAGGGAAGTCTTGTTACTCCTATATAAAAACATCTATTTAGAGCTATGTGAGTTTCCCACTGGGTGAGAGTGAAAAGAGCACTGAAGAAACTGATCAAGAATGCCCTTATGTGTTTGTTTTTTCCTTTCTCAGAGGAATAAATAGCAGCGTCTGGAAAGTCAGAGTGAAAAATAGCATGACTAAGACCACCACCAAGGCATGACTAGGAGGGAGGGAACACAGCTCCACCCATCATGACAAAATTGGATTAAAGATTTACTGAGCATGGTCCTGCCCTTCAGAACAAGACCCAGTTTCCCCCTCAGTCAGTCTCTCCTATCAGGAAGCTTCCATGAGCCTCTTATCCTTCTCCATCAGAGGGAAGACAGACTGAAATCCACAATCACAGAAAGCTAACCAATCTGATCCTGTGCACTACAGCCTTGTCTAACTCAGTGAAACTATGAGCCATGCCCTGTAAGGCCACCCAAGACGGACGGGTCATGGTGGAGAGTTCTGACAAAATGTGGTCCACTGGAGAAGGGAATGGCAAACCACTTCAGTATTCTTGCCTTGAGAACCCCATGAACAGAATGAAAAGGCAAAAAGATAGGACACTGAAAGATGAACTCCCCAGATTGGTAGGTGCCCAATATGCTACAGGAGATCAGTGGAGAAATAACTCCAGAAACAATGAAGAGATGGAGCCAAAGCAAAAACAATACCCTGTTCTGGCTGTGACTGGAGATGGAAGTAAAGTCCAATGCTGTAAGGAGCAATAATGCATAGGAACCTGGAATGTTAGGTCCATGAATCAAGGCATGTTGCTGCTGCTGCTGCTAAGTCGCTTCAGTCGTGTCCAACTCTGTTCGACCCCATAGACGGCAGCCCACCAGGCTCCGCCATCCCTGGGACTCTCCAGGCAAGAACACTGGAGTGGGTTGCCATCAAGGCATGTTGGGAGTGGTCAAATAGGAGATGGCAAGAGTTAATGTTGACATTTTAGGAATCAGAGAACTAAAATGGACTGGAATGGGTGAATTTAACTCAGATGACCATTATATCTACTATTGTGGGCAAGAATCACTTAGAAGAAATGGAGTAGCAATCATGGTCAACAAGAGTCTGAAATGCAGTACTTGGATGCAATCTCAAAAACGACAGAATGATCTCTGTTCGTTTCCAAGGCAAACCATTCAATATTACAGTAATCCAAGTCTATGCTCCAACCAGTAATGCTGAAGAAGCTGAAGTTGAATGGTTCTTTGAAGAGCTTTTAGAACTAACACCGAAAAAAAAGATGTCCTTTTCATTATAGGGTACTGGAATGCAAAAGTAGGAGTCAAAAAACACCTGGAGTAACAGGCAAATTTGGCCTTGGAATGCAGAATGAAGCAGGGCAAAGGCTAATAGAATTTTGCCAAGAGAATGCACTGGTCATAGCCAACACCCTCTTCCAACAACACAAGAGAAGACTCTACACATGGGCATCACCAGACGGTCAACACCAAAATCAGACTGATTATATTCTTTGCAGCCAAAAATGGAGAAGCTCTATACAGTCAGCAAAAACAAGACCGGGAGCTGACTGTGGCTCAGATCATGAACTCCTTATTGCCAAATTCAGACTGAAATTGAAGAAAGTAGGGAAAACCACTAGACCATTCAGGTATGACCTAAATCAAATTCCTTATGATTACACAGTAGAAGTAAGAAATAGATTTAAGGGACTAGATCTGATAGATAGAGTGCCTGATGAACTATGGATGGAGGTTCATGACATTGTACAAGGAGACAGGGATCAAGGCCATCCCCATGGAAAAGAAATGCAAAAAAGCAAAATGGCTGTCTGGGGAGGCGTTACAAATAGTTTTGAAAAGAAGAGAAGCTAAAAACAAAGGAGAAAAGGAAAGATATACCAATTTGAATGCAGAGTTCCAAAGAATAGCAAGGAGAAATCAGAAAGCCTATCTCAGTGATCAGTACAAAGAAATAGAGGAAAACAACAGAATGGGAAAGACCAGGGATCTCTTCAAGGAAATTAGGAGAACCAAGGGAACATTTCATGCAAGGGTGGGCTCAATAAAGGACAGAAATGGTATGGACCTAACAGAAGCAGAAGATATTAAGAGGTGGCAAGAATACACAGAAGAACTGTACAAAAAAAGATCTTCAGGACCCAGATAATCACGATGGTGTGATCACTGACCTAGAGCCAGACATCCTGGAATGTGAAGTCAACTGGGCCTTAGAAAGCATAACTATGAACAAAGCTAGTGGAGGTGATGGAATTCCAGTTGAACTATATCAAGTCCTGGAAGATGATGCTGTGAAAGTGCTGCACTCAATATGCTAGCAAATTTGGAAAACTCAGCAGTGGCCACAGGACTGGAAAAGGTCAGTTTTCATTCCAATCCCAAAGAAAGGCAATGCCAAAGAATGCTCAAACTATTGCACAGTTGCACTCATCTCACACACTAACAAAGTAATGCTCAAAATTCTCCAAGCCATGCTTCAACAAAACATGAATCGTGAACTTCCATATGTTTAAGCTGGTTTTAGAAAAGGCAGAGGAACCAGAGATCAAATTGCCAACATCTGCTGGATCATGGAAAAAGGAAGAGAGTTCTAGAAAAACATCTATTTCTGCTTTATTGACTATGCCAAAGCCTTTGACTGTATGGATCACAATAAACTGTGGAAAATTCTGAAAGAGGTGGGCATACCAGACCACCTGACCTGCCTCTTGAGAAACCTGTATGCAGGTCAGGAAGCAACAGTTAGAATTGGACATGCAACAACAGACTGGTTCCAAATAGGAAAAGGAGTACATCAAGGCTGTATATTGTCACCCTGCTTATTTAACTTATATGCAGAGTACATTATGAGAAATGCTGGGCTGGAAGAAGCACAAGCTGGAATCAAGATCGGCAGGAGAAATATGAATAACCTCAGATATGCAGCTGACACTACCCTTATGGTAGAAAGTGAAGAGGAACTAAAAAGCCTCTTGATAAAAGTAAAAGAGGAGAATGAACAAGTTGGCTTAAAGCTCAACATTCAGAAAACTCAGATCATGGCATCTGGTCCCCTCACTTTATGGGAAATAGATGTGGAAACAGTGGAAACAGTGTCAGACTTTATTTTGGGGGGCTCCAAAATCACTGCAGATGGTGACTGCAGCCATGAAATTAAAAGATGCTTACTCCTTGGCAGGAAAGTTATGACCAACCTAGACAGCATATTAAAAAGCAGAGACATTACTTTGCCAACAAAAGTCCGTCTAGTCAAGGCTATGGTTTTCCAGTAGTCATGTATGGATGTGAGTGTTGGACTATAAAGAAAGCTGAGCACCAAAAAATTGATTTTTTTGACCCGCAGTGTTGGAGAAGACTCTTGAGAGTCCCTTGGACTGCAAGGAGATCCAACCTGTTCATCCTAAAGGAGCTCAGTCCTGAGTGTTCATTGGAAGGACTGATGTTGAAGCTGAAACTCCAATACTTCGGCCACCTGATGCAAAGAGCTGACTCAATTGAAAAGAATCTGATGCTGAGAAAGATTGAAGGTAGGAGGAGAAGGGGACAACAGAGGATGAGATGGCTGGATGGCATCACCAACCTAATGGACATGAGTTTGGGTAAACTCCGGGAGGTGGTGAGGGACAAGGAAGCCTGGCATGCTGCAGTCGTTGGGGTTGCAAAGAGTGGGACACCACTGGGCAACTGAACTGACTGACTGACTGAAGATGACCACAGGACTTCTTTGGTGGTCCAGTGGATAAGAATCTGCCTGCCAATGCAGGGGACATGGGTTTGATCCCTGGCCTGGGAAGATTTCACATGCTGTGGAACAGCTAAGCCTGTGTGCTGCAACTACTGACAACCATATTATTATTAGAGACTGTGCTCTGCAACAAGAGAAGCATGTGCACTGCAAGTAGAAACCCCCCACCCGCTGCAACTAGAGAAAACCCGTGCCCAGCAACAAAGACCCAGTGCAGCCAAAAATAAGTAAATAAAATACATAAAAAAAAAAAAGACCACCAATATCTTCCTGGGACTTTCTGGCTCTTCATATTTGGCTAAGAATTTTACCATCTGAGGCATGATCCACCAACCCTTTCCTGGCAGCCCTCTGCCTCCCATAAAAGCCAGCTGTCTACTCAGCTAAAAGCAGCCATGCTGAGGGCCTCTTTGCCAGTATCTGCGAAACCTTCACAATGTATTCTCTACCTATTTGTAGGTTAAGGTGAATAATCTCAGCGCAGAGGATACTCTTCATTTATATTTGGTTATTTAGACATAAGCAACGGTAGTAGTATTTTTTAATAACAATAATAAATATATTACACAATTCTTATGTGCTAGATTCTATGCATTATCTTCTCTAATCCTTATAAAATCTAGAAGTTATCTAATATCATTCCCATTTTACAGATAAGAAACTGAGACTTGGAAGAATTATGCAACTTGCCCAAGTTACAGAGCTAGTAAAAGGCAGAACTGCGTTTTATTTGGTTAAAATTAAAGCTCTCATTCTTAACCACTATTTTACTAAGCTAATTCTAACATTTTATTCAAATATGCAATAATATTTGGAAGCAATAACTATTTTATTTCTATTTTTTAATTGGAGGAAAACTGCTTTACAATGCTGTACAACTGTAAATAACAAGTCTAAAATAATTTTGAAATCTAAAGTTAAAAAAAATCACAAAGTATCTTAAAATTATTGCAATGGAAGCAATAACTTTAAAATACTTTGTGATTTTTCTTAACTTTTGATTTCAAAATAATTTCAGATTTATTATTTTCCAGTTACAAAGATAGCACAGAGAATTCTCATATACCCTTCATTCAGCTTCCCTTAATGTCATATTACATAAGCATATTACATTTATTGAAACCAGAAATTAGCATTGGTTCAAGACAGTTAACTAGAGACTTTATTCAGATTTCTCCAGTTTTTTTTTTTTTTTAACTTGTTCCCATTTTTAGATCCAATTCATTTAGTCATTAGTCTATAACAGTTTTTCAGACTTTCCTCGTTTCTCATGACTGACACTGGTAGAGTATGCCTCAGGTATTTTGTAGAATGTCCCTCTACTGGGGTTTTTCTGAGGCTTTCTCATGACTATAATTTTTTTTTCTTATGAGGTTATGCATTTCTGATGAAGAATAGAACAAGGTGAAGTGACATTTTCATTGTATTATCAGCAATACATGATATCAACGAGACTTTTTACTGGTGATGTTAACTTGACCACTTGGTAGGGTGGTATCTTCCAGGTTTCTTCACTGTAAAGTGATTATTTTTCTCAGCTCATATTCTATTCATTTGAAGCTTGTCACTAAGTTCAACCCATACTTAAACCTCCACTTCCTGGAGAAAAGGGTATCAAAAAATTTGTGGCCATATGTTAAAACCACCATGGCAATTCATATTTGGGGCAGTTACTTTGAAACTGCAAGTATTCTTTTTCTCTTTAAAGTTTTACCCGCTAATTTTAGTACCCATCAATAGACACCACCTGCACCAATAATTACTCTGGTGTTGTAATGGTGATTTTGTATTTCTCTCATTATTTCTGCATTTATTTATTTATTTATTTTATAGCACATAATTTTATTTTTTTAATTTTATTTTATTTTTAACTTTACAATATTGTATTGGTTTTGCCATATATCAACATGAATCCACTATTTCTGCATTTATTATTTGCAGTTCTTCTGTAAGGAAGATTTGTTCATTCTTTCTCATTTATTTATTCCATCATTTATATCAAGATATATAAATTAGGTTTATATAAAATTAGTATACATAAACTGCATATTATAGGTTCTTAGGTATTTATTAATTCATTTAAACATGTTATCTAGAAATAATTTTAGATTTACCAAAAAGTTGCAAAAGAATTCCCATATACCCCTCACCCAGTTTCAATTTCCCCTAACACAACTAACTTAAATTACTATAGCATATTTACCAAAACTAATAAACTAATATTTGTATCACTATTAACTAAATTCCATACTCTATTTGGATTTCATCAGTTTTCTTGTTAAGGCTGTTCAAGGAGCCCATCTTGGATGCCATATTACATTTTATTGTCATTTTTCCTTTAGTCTTTCTTAGTCTGTGATGGTTACTTTCTCCCTCTTCCTTTTCAGGAAGATTATGTCATATATCTGTATTTGTTTAACACAGTCTGTGTTCTATTCCAGGATCTCTTCAATATCCTACTTGATTTTTCAAAAATTTGCATAAAATGAGGTTTACTCTTTGTGATGCACACTACTAGAGGTTTTATCAAAAGCACAGAGTACCTTTATCTACCACTGTAGTACCATACAGACTAGGTTCATCATCCTTAAAATTCCCTTCTGCTGTCCATTTGTAGTCATGCATGCATGCTAAGTTGCTTCAGTCATATCTGACTCTGTGCGACCCTGTGAACTCTAGCCTATCTGGTCACAGAAAACCTAAGAACTTACTGCCAAATTTGGTGTCTTGTAGACTTTTTGCTTATGTTTTGTTTCTTAGACTTTTATAGTTTGATATCTTCTCTTTAGATTTATGATCCATTCCAAATTAAGTATTATGTATTGTGTGAGTTAAGGGTCAAGGTTACTTTTGCAGGAAAGTGAAAGTTGCTCAGTAGTGTCTAACGCTTTGTGAGCCCATGGACTATATAGTCCATGGAATTCTCCAGGCCAGAATACTGGCGTGGGTATTTTTTCTTCTCCAGGGGATCTTTCCAACCCAGGGATTGAACCCAAGTCTCCTGCATTGCAGGCAGATTCTTTACCAGCTGAGCTACCAGGAAAGCCCAATATTACTTTTGCATAAGGATAACCAATTGCTCTAGGACTGCTCGTTAAAAAGTTTATACTTTCCTTATTGAATGGGTTAATATCTTTTATTGAAAATCAGTTACCCTATTAACCATCTGACTTCATTACTGTAGCTTTATGGTTATAGTTTTATATCTATATAATTCTTAAAATCTGAGTACTGTAACTTTGTTCTTCATTTAAAAAATTGTCTTGGTTATTCTGGGTCTCTTGCATTTACATGGAAATTTCAGAATCAGCTTTCAGTTTCAATAAAAAAACTTGATGAGATTTTGATTGTGACTACATTGAATCTACACATAGATTTTTGAGTAACTGATATCTTTAAAATATTGTATCTTTTGAATCATGAACATGATATATCTGTCTAGTCATTCATGTCTCTTTTAATTTCCCCAAGAACAAAATATTTCTTGAAGACAAAAGAGTAAGAGTGATAGTTAAAGTCCACACAGCAAAGCTACAGGATTTAGTACTACCTAAGGCAGATTAATGTGGTGACAAGTAGCACTTTATATATTTCAGAATCCTCTCAGGAAAATGAAATTTAGTAACTGACATCATAATGATAACCTAAGGTTATCAAGTGAATATTAAATGCTATCCAGTATATTATTTAACATGGCAAAACAGCATATATTTTTAAAGAGATCTTTTCATTAATAGTGATAAAAATAAAGTGTGGTGCTTAAAGAAATAAGTTCCCATTAAATGGAAAATTCACTGAAAAGGGAATACTTCATTTCCAATAACACCAAAAGACTGAAACATAAAGCATAAAGACTAAAACATAAAGGATAAATGACTCCCTTTATCTAGATATTTATAGAAGTAAAATAGGTAGGCCAGGTTTCTCCTTCTGCCTGGGGATCTCCTTGAGAGAGACACAAGGAGTTTTTCTTTCACTATATACTCAGGGCTTTGCAGGATGTTGTTTGATCTTGTTTGTGACTTCAAAAAGTGGCTGACAATGTGCGAGTGGCTCTAAGAATTTCCCACAAGAAATGCAATGTTTTCTCTTACCTAAAAATAAAGGAAGCCTTGGTTTTCTTGTAGATAGACTTCAGTTTCTTAGAGAAGAGATGAAAATTGTCAGGTTTATTTTCTTTTTCTCACAATGCTAGGTAACTCTCCCTTGGCCTTACAGCTTTGGTAGTTGGAGACCTAATCAACACAGACAAGAGAGATTAAAGGAGAACAGTAAAAGAATTTTCATCATTTTACACAATTGCTTCATGAGTCATGCTTTTCTATGATTTGATGCTGAATACTCCCTTAGGATATTAGAGCCTAGTTAAATACTTGAAGTATTCCACTCAATCAGGGATGAAAGGGACAAGCATGACCTCAAGACCTTTTCACATTAAGTACTGTAGGTCCAGCCCCAGAAGAGTATTTGGAGAGAACTATCAGTGGAAAAAAAAAATTGTTAATAATTCCTTCTAGCTCAAAAAAATATTATTTTTTCTGGAAGACTGTATTGGCTTATAATATTATCACTGAAAAGGCTGAATATGAGAAGAAGGAGAAATGTGGAAGGTGAAAACTAAAATTTAGTGTTGATAAAGACTTGTTATTTTTTGAAAAACATCATTCTGAATCCTGGAAGTCACTGATCTTTTAATCAGTTTTCTATTCCTTGCTAGCACAGAAATAGTGTCTCCTGTGTTTCCTCCATTACAGGTAGATTCTTCACCTGCTGAGCCATCAGGGAGGCCCAAAATCTCAATATAAGACACTTTTTTTCTGCCATGGTGATTTGGGCCTATGCATATTTCTTATTACACTTTGCCCTGAAAAAAAAAAAATGAAAAATGTAACAAACAGCTTTTTGTCAATATTAACAAAACATAACATTTTTCAATAATCAACATGATTCAGTCTTTTTGTCATTAATATATTTAATGTTGGACAGGGAGCAATTCATTTGGCATTATGTGAGGTGGGAAGAGTACCTAAAATAAACTGTAGATCTTAAAAAGACTATATTATTTAGTTACTGGGTGGGGGATAACCTCTACCTATAACACAAGACATGACTCTACATATGGGCATCACCAAATGGTCAATACAAAATCAGACTGATTATATTCTTTGCAGCCAAAGATGGAGAAACTCTATACAGTAAGCAAAAACAGGACCAGGAGCTGACTGGCTCAGATCATGAACTCCTTATTGCCAAATTCAGATTTAAGTTGAAGAAAGTAGGGAAAATTAGTAGGCCATACAGGTATGACCTAAACCAAACCCTTATGATTATAAAGTGAAAATGACAGATAGATTGAAGGGATTAGATTTGATAGACAGTGCCTGAAGAGCTATGGACACAGGTTTGTAATATTGTACAGGAGGTAGTGATCAAGACCACTCCAAGAAAAGAAATGCCAGAAGGTAAAAGTTGTCTGAGGAGGCCTTACAAATAGCTGAGAAAAGGAGAGAAACAAGAGGCAAAGGAGAAAGGGAAAGATATACCCAATTGAATACAGAGTTCCAAAGAATAGCAAGGAGAAAGAAGAAAGTCTTCAATGAAGGACAGAAATGTTAAGAACCTAACAGAAGCAGAAGAGATTAGGAGGAGGTGGCAAGAATACACAGAACTGTACAAAAAAAGGTTTAATGACCTGGATAACCATGATGGTGTGATCACTCATCTAGAGCCAGACATTCTGGAGTGTGAAGTCAAGTAGGTCTTGAAGTGAAGTTGCTCAGTTGTGTCCAACTCTTTGCAACCCCATAGACTGTAATCTACCACGCTCCTATATCCATGGGATTTTCCAGCCAAGAGTACTGGAGTGGGCTGCCATTTCCTTCTCCAGAGGATCTTCCCAACCCAGAGATTGAACCCAGGTCTCCCGCATTGTAGGCAGATGCTTTACCATCTGAGCCACCAGGGAAGTTCAAGTAGGTCTTAGGAAGCATTATTACCAACAAAGCTAGTGGAGATGATGGAATTCCAGCTAAGCTACTCAAAATCCTTAAAGGTGATATTTTAAAGTGTTCCACTCAACATGCCAGCAAATTTGGAAAATTCAGCTGTGGCCACAGGACTGGAAAAATGTCAGTTTTCATTCCAATCCCAAAGAAAGGCAATGCCAAAGAATGTTCAACATACAATTGCTTTCGTTTCATATGCTAGCAAGAGTATGCTCAAAATCCTTCAAGGTAGGCTTCAGCAGTACATGAACTGAGAACTTCCAGATGTACAAGCTGGATTTAGAAAAGGCAGAGGAACCAGAGATCAAATTGCCAATATCCCTTGGATCATAGAAAAAAACAAGGGAATTCCAGAAAAATATCTACTTTTGTGTTATTGACTATGCTAAAATCTGTGACTGTATGGATGACAAAAAACTGTGGAAAATTCTGAAAGAGATGGGAATACCAGACCACCTGACCTGCCTTCTGAGAAACCTGTATGTAGGTCAAGAAGAAATAGTTAGAACTGGACATGGAACAACGGACTGGTTCCAAATTGGGAAAGGAGTATGTCAAGGCTGTATACTGTTATCCTGCTTATCTAACTTACATGCACAGTATATCATGCAAAATGCCAGGCTGGATGAATCACAAGCTGGAATCAAGATTGCCAGGAGAAACATCAATAATTTCAGATATACAGATGACACCACCCTTATGGCAGTAAGCAAAGAGGACCTAAAGTGCCTCTTGAGGAAGGTGAAAGAAGCGAGTGAGTAAACTGGCTTAAAACTCAACACTCAAAAACTAAGATTGTGGCATCTGGTCCCATAACTTCATGGCAAATAAATGGGGGAAAAATGGAAACAGTGACAGGTCTTCTTTTCTTGGGCTCCAAAAACAGAACAGCCATGAAATTAAAAGATGCTTGCTTCATGGAAGAAAGCTATTACAAACCTAGACATCATATTAAAAAGCATAGACATCACTTTGCTGACAAAGGTACCTGTAGTCAAAGCTATGGCTTTTCCAGTGGTCACGTACAGATATGAGAATTGGGCCATAAAAAGGCTGAACACTGAAGAACTGATGCTTTCAAACCATGGTACTGGACAAGCTTTTGAGAGTCCCTTGGACTGCAAGGAAATCAAACCAATCAATCCTAAAGGAAATCAACGCTGAATATTCATTGGAAGGACTGATGATGAAGTTGAAGCTCCAATACTTTGGCCACCTGATGGGAAGAGCTGACTATTGGAAAAGACCCTAATGCTGGGAAAGGTTGAAGGCAGGAAGAGAAGGGGTGACAGAGGACGAGATGGTTGGATAGCATCTTTAACTCAATGACCGTGAGTTTGAGCAAACTCTGGGATATAGTGAAGGGCAAGGAAGCCCGGCAGGCTGCAGTCCTTGGGGTTGCAAAGAGTCAGACTGAGCTAATGAACAACAGCAATAATACCCGATAGATGCTATTTAAACAGTTACTCTAATATATCACAATCATAAAAAGCCTATGACATTTGTTTTGGTTTGTTTGTTACAGTCATGTCTCTACCCCTACACAGCCATTACTTTATTCTATGATCATTGCAGGTAGAACTAGTGTCTCTGCCTTTCTTTTTTTTCTTGTAGCCATGGAGTTCTGTTCCTAAAATACATCTTTTATTATGTCATGTGCTGCAAGGGCACAGGAGGGCCGAGAGGAGCTACTCCCCGATCAAGGTCAGGAGGGGCATCGGTGAGGAGATACGCATATCAATAACCTCAGATATGTAGATGACACCACCCTTACGGCAGAAAGTGAAGAGGAACTAAAGAGCCTCTTGATGAAAGTGAAAGAGGAGAGTGAAAAAGTTGGCTTAAAGCTCAACATTCAGAAAACTAAGATTATGTCATCTGGTCCCATCATTTCATGGGAAGATGGGGAAACAGTGGAAACAGTGTCAGACTTTATTTTTTTGGGCTCCAAAATCACTGCAGATGGTGACTGCAGCCATGAAATTAAAAGACGCTTACTCCTTGGAAGGAAAATTATGACCAACCTAGATAGCATATTCAAAAGCAGAGAGATTACTTTGCCAACAAAGCTCCGTCTAATCAAGGCTATGGTTTTTCCTGTGGTCATGTATGGATGTGAGAGTTGGACTGTGAATAAAGATGAGCACCAAAGAAATGATGCTTTTGAACTGTGGTGTTGGAGAAGACTCTTGAGAGTCCCTTGGACTGCAAGGAGATCCAACCAATCCATTCTAAAGGAGATCAGCCCTGGGTGTTCTTTGGAAGGAATGATGCTAAAGCTGAAACTCCAGTACTTTGGCCACCTCATGCAAAGAGTTGACTCATTGGAAAAGACTCTGATGCTGGGAGGGATTGGGGGCAGGAGGAGAAGGGGACGACAGAGGATGAGATGGCTGGATGGCATCACTGACTCGATGGACGTGAGTCTGAGTGAACTCCGAGAGTTGGTGATGGACAGGGAGGCCTGGCGTGCTGTGATTCATGGGGTCGCAAAGAGTTGGACACGACTGAGCGAATGAACTGAACTGATGTCATGTGCTAAGTTACTTCAGTCATGTCCAACTCTGTGATCCCATGGACTATAGCCCACCAAGCTTGTCTCTCCATGGGATTCTCCAGGCAAGAATACTGGAATGGGTTGCCATGCCCTCCTCTTATTATGTCATAGATCTGCTCAAAAACACATAGTGGGTCAAGGAAGAGGAATTATTTAAGATGAGTCTCAAAGAATAATCCAGAGAATAGCAGCCTGGAAGGTCAGGAAATAGGCATTCCAAGCAGAAAAAGCACCCTACATTACGATACCAAATGGCTAGCTACTTTCAGGAGCTTCTAAGTAACTGGCTGTGTCTGAGGCACATGTGTTAGGAGGGATGGAAAGGAGGCTGTGCAGTTAACCAAGGATCAAATCACAATGAGTCTGGTGAATCATGGCAGGAATTTTTGACTTTATCATGTGGTATAGGGGTCGCAAAGAGTCGGACACGACTGAGTGACTGAACTGATATGGTAGTTTAAGCAGGAAATTAATATGATGTGGCTTTCCTTCTAGAATATATATTTAGAACTTTCTGTTCCATATAATCATTTAAAGGGTAGCCATTCCCTTCTCCAGGGGATCTTCCTGACCTGTGGATCAAACCTGGGTCTCCTGCATTGCAGGAAGATTCTTTACTGTCTGAGCCATCAGAGAAGCCCCTAAAGGCTTCCAGGTGACCTATATTACTTATTATGGAAAACCACATAAACAAAGCACCTGTGCTCCACCTTGCAACTCATCCATTATACCCACCACACACTTCAAAATTCTCCAAAGATTTCCAGGATTCTTTGCCCCATTTGGTTCCATGGTCCATCCTCTGAGTCTCACCATTCATTTCTGCCTTACATTAATGACATTGATTTAGACCTTCTACCCTCTGGACATAATATTGATATTCATGAGTTATCATGATATATTGCAATTTGGGGTAAGACGCTCTTCCTTACACACTACCACTCTGCTCCACCTTGGCTTCTTGAACATAGCTTTTCCCTTTGATTTACCTGACTGGAATAGGAACCAAATAACAGTAGTAGAAAGCTCAAGGTTAAAAGCAGGTTAGAAAGCAGACAAGAAAGACAATGGTGGAACTATTGCAATGACTATGGATAAGATGAACCAAGAGAAGGAATGTATGAAAGAGTGTGAAGAAAGTCAAATAAGAACAACTTTATGGGGATAAGGAGCAGAAGAATGACTTCCAGATGACTAAGTCTCACATGCATGCAGATAAAACAGGAAGCAGATTTGATGAGAAAGACTATGATTCTGGTTATGGATCTGTTGAGTCTATAGTGCCTAACAGAAATTTTGATGAAGAAATCCATGGGCAGCAGGACATTTAGATTTGGAACTCAGGAGCATCTACACTGGAGACAGTGATTTGCATGCAGTGAAGGAAATAGGCAGGAATGAGGTCACCCAGAGAAAGTGTTCACCGTGAGAAGAGGATGAAAGATGAAACCCTGTGGAACAAACACAAATAATGAACAAGTAAAAACAACAATATCTGGGGAAAAAACAAGTAGGAGTGTCCAGAGAGATAGAAATTAGACCCAGAGAGAGTTCCTTAGCTGTCTTCCAGTTAAATAGATTTGGTGTTTAGAAGTGTTTTGGTGACCTTGGAGACAGCAGTTTCAGGGAAGTGATTGTAATACATTATTTTTACTGGAAAAGAAAGAGCTGAGGAATTGTTTACAGAAAATATGGTAACTTTAAAAAACTTGATAACCAATGAAAAGAATGAAATAAAACGTTAGCTAGTTTCAGAGACTTTGTTCCTTTGTTTTGCCTTTTTTTTAAAGCTGGATTTAGAAAAGGCAGAGGAACCAGTGGTCAAATTGCCACATCTGTTGGGTTATAGAAAAAGCAAGAGAATTCCAGAAAAAACATCTACTTCTGCTTCACTGACTTCACTAAAGCATTTGACTGTGTGGATAACACACTCTGTGGAAAATTCTTCAAGAGATGAGACTACCAAACCACCTTACTTGCCTCCTGAGATACCTGTATGCAGGTCAAGAAGCAACAGTTAGAACCAGACATGAAACAACAGAGTGGTTCTAAACTGAGAAAGGAGTATGCCAAGGCTATATATTGTCACCTTGGTTATTTAACTTATATGGAGAAATGCCAGGCTGGATGAATCACAGCTGGAATCAAGATTGTCAGGAGAAATATCAATAACCTCAGATATGCAGATGACACCACCCTTATGACAGAAAGTGAGAGGAACTAAAGATCCTCTTGATGAAGGTGAAAGAAGAGAGTGGAAAAAGCTGGCTTAAAATTCAACATTCAAAAAAACAAAGATAACGGCATCCAGTCCCATCACTTCATGGCAAATAGATGGAGAAACAATGAAAACAGTGACAGACTTCATTTTCTTGGGCTACAAAATCACTGCAGATAGTGACTTCAGCCATGAAATTAAAAGATGCTTGCTCCTTGGAAGAAAAGTTATTACCAACCTGCTGCTGCTAAGTCACTTCAGTAGTGTCCGACTCTGTGTGACACCATAGACGGCAGCCCACCAGGCTCTCCCGTCCCTGGGATTCCCCAGGCAAGAACACTGTAGTGGGTTGCCATTTCCTTCTCCAATGCATGAAAGTGAAAAGTGAAAGTGAAGTCACTCAGTAGTGTCCGACTCTTCGCGACCCCATGGACTGCAGCCTACCAGGCTCCCCCGTCCATGGGATTTTCCAGGCAAGATACTGGAGTGGGGTGCCATTGCCTTCTCCGTTTACCAACCTAGACAGCCTATTAAAAAGCAGAGACATTACTTAGCCAACAAAGGTCCGTATAGTCAAAACTATGATTTTCCCAATAGTCATGTATAGATATGAGTTGGACCATAATAAAACTGAGCAATGAAGAACCGATGCTTTGAATTGTGGAGTTGGAGAAGACTCTTGAGAGTCCCTTGGACAGGAAGGAGAACAACCAGTCAATCCTAAAGGAAATCAGTCCTGAATATTCACTAGAAGGACTGATGCTAAAGCTGAAATTCCAATACTTTGGCCACCTGAAATGAAGAACTGACTCATTTGAAAAGACCCTGATGCTTGGAGAGATTGAAGGCAGGAGGAAAAGGGGATGACAGGATGAGATGGTTGGATGGCATCACCAACTCGACGGACAGGAGTTTGAGCAAGCTCCAGGAGTTGGTGATGGACAGGGAAGCTGGGCATGCTGCAGTCCATGGGGTCAACAAAGAGTCAGACATGACTGAATGACTGAACCAAACTGAACCTATGCATTAGCAGACGGATTCTCCACCAATGAGCCACCAGGGTAGACCAAGACTCCAAATGAGGCTAGAGAATATTGTATATGGATGGTACCACCATATCCTATGAAATAGAATGGAAATAGGGAAAGAATGCTACTGATAGTAAGCTTCTAGATATAGAAGTGAGAAACTGAGGAGATTAATATTTGTGCACTTTGATTTTGCCTTTGACTTAGGGGACCTGTTCAGCTATGGAGAGTGAGAATAAATGTTTTAAGTGTGGTGAACAACTGGGATTGTGCTTAAAAATCATCTGGAGGGTTTATTCAAAAGCACATTGCTGAACCCTATTCCCAAAGTTTCTGTTTCAATAGACCTAGAGTAAAGCCAAGAAATTTGCTTTTCTAGTCAATTTCCAGGTTTGGGGACCATTCTTTCAGAACCATTACTCTGGAAGCTCTGTAATGAGAATTTGATAGAGATGAATTTGTTGAATAGAGAGGAATATGCAGCCTCCATAAGACAGGATGGACAAGACAGAAACAGAGGTTAAATTGAGAATTGCATTTTTCTGTTTGTTTGTTTCAATAAAGGGAATAAGGAATAAGGGAATTCATTAAAGTAAATGAGGGCTAGAAGAAACTAGTCTCATCACTTGGAGTTCCAGACATTCTAGGAATCAGAGAACTAAACTGGACTGGAATGGGTGAACTTAACTCAGATGACCATTATATCTACTACTGTGGGCAGGAATCCCTTAGAAGAAATGGAGTAGCCATCACGGTCAACAAGAGAGTCTGAAATGCAGTACTTGGATGCAATCTCAAAAACGACAAAATGATCTCTGTTCATTTCCAAGGCAAACCATTCAATATCACAGTAATCCAAGCCTATGCCCCAACCAGTAATGCTGAAGTTGAATGGTTCTGTGAAGACCTACAAGAGCTTTTAGAACTAACACCCAAAAAAGATGTCCTTTTCATTATAGGGGACTAGAATGCAAAAGTAGGAAGTCAAGAAACACCTGGGGTAACAGGCAAATTTTGCCTTTCAATATGGAATGAAGCAGGGCAAAGGCTAATAGAGTTTTGTCAAGAGAATGCACTGGTCATAGCAAACACCCTCTTCCAACAACACAAGAGAAGACTCTACACATGGACATCACCAGATGGTCAATACCGAAATCAGATTAATTATATTCTTTGCAACCAAAGATGGAGAAGCTCTATACAGTTAGCAAAAACAAGACCAGGAGCTGACTGTGGCTCAGATCATGAACTGCTTATTGCCAAATTCAGACTGAAATTGAAGAAAGTAGGGAAAACCACTAGACCATTCAGGTATGACCTAAATCAAATTCCTTATGATTACACAGTAGAAGTGAGAAATAGATTTAAGGGACTAGATCTGATAGATAGAGTGCCTGATGAACTATGGATGGAGGTTCATGACATTGTACAAGGAGACAGGGATCAAGGCCATCCCCATGGAAAAGAAATGCAAAAAAAGCAAAAGGGCTGTCTGGAGAGGGCTTACAAATAGCTGTGAAAAGAAGAGAAGCAAAAAGCAAAGGAGAAAAGAAAAGATATAAGCATCTGAATGCAGAGCTCCAAAGAATAGCAAGGAGAGATAAGAAAGCCTTCCTCAGTGATCAATCCAAAGAAATAGAGGAAAACAACAGAATAGGAAAGACTAGAGATCTCTTCAAGAAAATTAGAGATACCAAGGGAACATTTCATGCAAAGATGGGCTCGATAAAGGAGAGAAATGGTATGGACCTAACAGAAGCAGAAGATATTAAGTAGAGGTGGCAAGAATACACAGAAGAACTGTACAAAAAAGATCTTCATGACCCAGATAATCACGATGGTGTGATCACTGACCTAGAGCCAGACATCCTGGAATGTGAAGTCAACTGGGCCTTAGAAAGCATAACTATGAACAAAGCTAGTGGAGGTGATGGAATTCCAGTTGAACTATATCAAGTCCTGGAAGATGATGCTGTGAAAGTGCTGCACTCAATATGCTAGCAAATTTGGAAAACTCAGCAGTGGCCACAGGACTGGAAAAGGTCAGTTTTCATTCCAATCCCAAAGAAAGGCAATGCCAAAGAATGCTCAAACTACCGCACAGTTGCACTCATCTCACACACTAACAAAATAATGATCAAAATTCTCCAAGCCATGCTTCAACAAAACATGAATCGTGAACTTCCATATGTTCAAGCTGGTTTTAGAAAAGGCAGAGGAACCAGAGATCAAATATCCAACATCTGCTGGATCATCAAAAAAGGAAGAGAGTTCCAGAAAAACATCTATTTCTGCTTTATTGACTATGCCAAAGCCTTTGACTGTATGGATCACAATAAACTGTGGAAAATTCTGAAAGAGATGGGCATACCAGACTACCTGACCTGCCTCTTGAGAAACCTGTATGCAGGTCAGGAAGCAACAGTTAGAATTGGACATGCAACAACAGACTGGCTCCAAATAGGAAGAGGAGTACATCAAGGCTGTATATTGTCACCCTGCTTATTTAACTTACATGCAGAGTACATCATGAGAAATGCTGGGCTGGAAGAAGCACAAGCTGGAATCAAGATCGGCAGGAGAAATATCAATAAACTCAGATATGAAGCTGACACTACCCTTATGGCAGAAAGTGAAGAGGAACTAAAAAGCCTCTTGATAAAAGTGAAAGAGGAGAATGAACAAGTTGGCTTAAAGCTCAACATTCAGAAAACTCATATCATGGTATCTGGTCCCCTCTCTTCATGGGAAATAGATGTGGAAACAGTGGAAACAGTGTCAGACTTTATTTTGGGGGGCTCCAAAATCACTGCAGATGGTAATTGCAGCCATGAAATTAAAAGACACTTACTCCTTGGCAGGAAAGTTATGACCAACCTAGATAGCATATTCAAAAGCAGAGACATTACTTTGCCAACAAAGGTCTGTCTAGTCAAGGCTATGGTTTTTCCAGTTGTCATGTATAGATGTGAGAGTTGGACTGTGAAGAAAGCTGAGCGCTGAAGAATTGATGCTTTTGAACTGTGGTGTTGGAGAAGACTCTTGAGAGTCCCTTGGACAGCAAGGAGATCCAACCAGTCCATTCTAAAGGAGATCAGCCCTGGAATTTCTTTGGAAAGACTGATGCTAAAGCTGAAACTCCAATCCTTTGGACACCTCATGGGAAGAGTTGACTCATTGGGAAAGACTCTGATGTTAGGAGGGACTGGGGGCAGGAGGAGAAGGGGACGACAGAGGATGAGATGGCTGGATGGCATCACCGACTCTATGGACATGAGTTTGGGTGAACTCCGGGAGTTGGTGATGGATAGGGAGGCCTGGTGTGTTGCAATTCATGGAGTCACAAAGAGTCCGGACACTACTGAGTGACTGAACTGAAAACTGAAAGGAAGTGGTGAAATAGTTTGGAGGAAAGTCAGGTAAGAGTTGGTTGAGGCTCTAGGGAAAATGCATAGGCCTTTAGAAAAATAAAGAAATCTGAGAGGCTTTAAGTTACGGAAATAAATGAAGGAATTGTATAGGTTGTGAAGCCCTGTGTTAGCAAAGGCTCAGATGCAAATAGTGCAAAGTAAACCTGCAGCTGGGCCACCACCTGTCAACTTTGTTGCTGTTGAAAGTCTAATGAAGTCTTTCCATAGTGAAACCACTGAGATATGGGGAGTGTCCTGAACTTCTCTGTCTATGTGGTTGATCAGCTCATAATCTCTTTATTGGAACATTAGGAAAGCAGAAGATGGAAACTCCTAGGGGAATTTTCTCCTGATTCAGCAATGGCCAA
This sequence comes from Bubalus bubalis, assembly GCF_019923935.1. NCBI lineage: Eukaryota > Metazoa > Chordata > Mammalia > Artiodactyla > Bovidae > Bubalus > Bubalus bubalis. The sequence continues at coordinate 40,658,254 of NC_059161.1, forward strand.
GGGTGTTGGCCTTTAGTGACATAGTCCCATGTGTAATATGAAGATTTGGGCAGATATCTAGAGATGGCCAGCTTGTCTGGAGAGTACCTGGGTTTTAGATATTAACTAACCTGCAGCCATGAAATTAAAAGACGCTTACTCCTTGGAAGGAAAGTTATGACCAACCTAGATAGCATATTCAAAAGCAGAGACATTACTTTGCCAACAAAGGTCCGTCTAGTCAAGGCTATGGTTTTTCCTGTGGTCATGTATGGATGTGAGAGTTGGACTGTGAAGAAGGCTAAGCGCTGAAGAATTGATGCTTTTGAACTGTGGTGTTGGAGAAGACTCTTGAGAGTCCCTTGGACTGCAAGGAGAGCCAACCAGTCCATTCTGAAGGAGATCAACCCTGGGATTTCTTTGGAAGGAATGATGCTAAAGCTGAAACTCCAGTACTTTGGCCACCTCATGCGAAGAGTTGACTTATTGGAAAAGACTCTGATGCTGGGAGGGATTGGGGGCAGGAGGAGAAGGGGACGACAGAGAATGAGATGGCTGGATGGCATCACTGACTCGATGGACGTGAGTCTGAGTGAACTCCAGAAGTTGGTGATGGACAGGGAGGCCTGGCGTGCTGCGATTCATGGGGTCGCGAAGAGTTGGACACGACTGAGCGACTGAACTGAACTGAACTGAACCTGTACAAAAATACAAGTTCTTTAAAAATGTAAAATTCTGTTGAATATTGATAGTTTCTAAATGCTGCCTGTGAAGTATATGAACATTTCAAGTGTTATCACTGATAACATTGGAGATCTTATTTTTTAAATTTTTTCAGGCAGACCAAAAAATTTATTCAAAGTCACACAATAACTATATTAGGTAGGGATTAGTGTATCTTCATTTTATAGATATGGAAGTTGAGGGTTAGTCACACAGCTAGTAAATATTAGAATCAAAATTTGGAAACAGACATTCTAGCTTCAGCTAGAATGGTGGGTCACGCTTAGTCGCTCAGTTGTGTCCGACTCTTTGCGACCCCATGGACTGTAGCTCGCCAGGCTCCTCTGTCCATGGGAATTCTCCAGGCAAGAATACTGGAGTGGGTAACCATGTCCTCCTCCAGGGGAATCTTCCCAACCCAGGGATAGAACCCAGGTCTCCTGCATTTCAGGCAGATTCTTTATCGTCTGAACCACCAGGGAAGCCCCAAAATTATCCCTCCTTCAGGGAATCTTCCCAACCCCGGAATCAAACCCGGGTCCTGCATCGCAGGCAATTTCTTTATCAGCTGAACTACCAGGGAAGCCCTCTAGCTTCAGAGCCCATGCTTTTAACCACTATTCCATGTATTGCCTCCACAGATGGATCATAATTTACTGAACCATCTCTCCTTTTACTGAATAATAAGTTTTTTCAACTTTCAGTGTCAGAATGAACATCATGTACACATATCCTTGACACAGACAACTATATCCATAGGATACATTCCTAAAAGTGAAAGGTCTGTTTAATATCCAATGCCATGCAAAATCAGAGAAACAACAAATCAGAAATTAATAAACCTATTTAACATGACCTAGAATAAGGCATCCGGAGAAGGCAATGGCACCCCACTCCAGTACTCTTGCCTGGAAAATCCCATGGATGGAGGAACCCGGTAGGCTGCAGTCCATGGGGTTGCAAAGAGTCGGACACGACTGAGCGACTTCACTTTCACTTTTCACTTTCATGCACTGGAGGAGGAAATGGCAACCCACTCCAGTGTTCTTGCCTGGAGAATCCCAGGGACGGGAGAGCCTGGCGGGCTGCCGTCTCTGGGGTCGCACAGAGTCGGACACGACTGAAGTGACTTAGCAGCAGCAGCAGAGCAAGGCATCAGGGCCAGAGAGGAGAGAGCTCCATATGTATTTTTTTTAAATGAACTTGGATATGCAAATTAGCAGTAGGTCTGTGTTCCCAGCTCCTACTTCTACCTCACAAATTTAGACTCTGTTTTTCTGGTATTACCTTGAGGTTAGAACAAGAGTATGAAAAAAAAATTGGAGGAAACATGATAGACCCTCCCAGACCTCTGGTTGCTTGCCTGGGTTCTCCTCCAGCTCCTCTCACCCTAAGCAGCTTCTTCGTTCTTACAGAAGACAGAGCAGCTTCCTCCTCTAGTACCCCAAGAGAAGTGAGAAGGGAGGTCCCAAGAAAACCCCCAGTTGGTTTGGAAGACTGTATTTAGGAAAGGGAAACAGGTGTATAAATCCTTGACTGGATGCTCACAGAATGGCAGAATTAATGATGCTGCCATCAAATTTTGAGGCAAGCTTGTCATAATCTCATGTTCCTAAAGATATGTGCCTTCATTTTGCCTTGAAATACCTGATTGTGAGAGGCTTGCCATGGTAACCTGAGCTAGTGAGGTAATAGGGAGCAATGGAAATGTGATGGTTAATTTTATGCCAATTTGCCTACTCACAAGATGCCCAGATAACTGATGAAATGTTATTTCTAGGTGTGTGAGGGAGGGTGCTTCCAGAAGAGATTAGCATTAGAATAACTAGGCTGAGTAAAGTCCATTGTGTTTTCCAGTGTGAGTGGGCATCATTAGATCTGATGAGGGCCTGAAAAGAATAAAAAGGCAGAAAAAGGAGACTTCATGCTGTCTGACTACTTGAGTTTTGGCATTGGTCATCTCCTGCCCTTATACTGGGACTTACATCATTGGAACTCCTGTTCTCAAGCCTTCAGACTTTCACTAGAACTATACACCAGCTTTCCTGGTGTATAGTTCAGCTTGCAAATTGCAGATTGTGGGATTTCTCAGTCTTTATAACTATATGAGTCAGTTACTCACAATAAACCTCTTGAGATAGATAAGATGTATACTGTTAACTTTTTCCCCAGCCTTCCGCAAAGGGATATATGGCCTTTTACCAGAGTTACTGTGCACTGGAGAAAAGGAAATAATCAGACCTTTCATGGAATATTGGACACTGACTCTGAACTAACACAAATTCCAGGAGACCCAAAACATCACTGTGGTCCACCAGGCAGAGCAGAGGCTTATAAAGTTTAGGTAAAGAGGTGGAGTTTTAGCTCAGATCCATCTCAGAGAGGGAGTGGTGGGACACCAAACCTATTCTGTGGCTATTTCTTCTTTTTTTTTTCCATGTGGCATGTAGGATCTTAGTTCCCTGATCAAGGATTGAACCTGTACCCCCTACATGGAAGCATGGAGTCTTAACCACTGGACTGCCAGGGAAGTCCCTTCTGTGGCTGTCTCTCTATTTCAAGAATACATGCTCAGCAATTGGTAGAATCTCCTTAGTGCCCTGACTTGTAGAGTGAGGGCTATAATCATAGGAAAGGCAAAGTGGAAGCCACTAGAACTGCCTCTTCCTAGGAAAATAGGAAACCAAAGTTACTACCACACTGTTGGAGGGATTGCAAAGATTATGTCACCACGAAGGACTTGAGGGATGCAGGAGCAGTGCGTCAGTACATCCCCACTCGATTCTCCTGTGTGGCCTGTGCCCACTAGGCTCCTCTGTCCGTGGGATTTCCCAGGCAAGAATACTGGAGTGGGTTGCCATTTCCTTCTTCAGGGGATCTTCCCAGCCCAGGGACTGAACCTGTGTATCCTGCATTGGCAGGAGGTTTCTTTATCACTGAGCCATCAGGGAAGACTTCCTTTTTAGTATTGTCATTTAATTTGAAAAGGATTATAATTTCTGTTTCCCCCATTATTACTTAAGATGTGGCTGAGTTTTATTTATTAAGATGGGCAAACAATACTGGGTTTCTGGCCTAAAAGTAATCCTTAGTGGTTCATGGCTCCAACCACTGAGTTTGAGGCTTTTCCCTCTGACCTTGAGGTTCTGCCTTTGGGGTTTCCTTCCTTTTTCATGAAGTATATGTGTTTGAAGATAAATACTTTCATCAACCTACTTCTCGCCTGTAGAATTTTGGAAGGTCAACTATCATTTTATTCTCTATCTATTCATTTCAGTCCAAGCGGACAGTGTTTCTGTTGGTAGAAAACCTTCTAGAAACTTGTGGGTCTCCTTTGTATGTAAGGGGATTTACTCCATGAAACAAGAGACCGCTCCATAGATCTTCCCTAGATAATGTTATTTTTAGTTTTGGCTTCTGCTGAGATGGCTGAGGGGCTTCATGAGTCACGCATCTAATTTCTTCAGTGACCCCTGTATGACTGAATACAGTGGTATTTGATTCCTTTCAAGGCAATAACAAAAGATTGTCTAGCCACACCCTTGGCTTTCTCATCAGAGTGTTTTCCTGGCAGTGACTCTTCTAACTTTGGCATATTTGTAAGTTTGGACAGACTGAGGATTTCCCAAATCATCAAGCCTTATTCTCTTGTTAACAGTTCTTTCCTTAATTTATCTCTATCCTCACCCATTTTACTGTAAAGAAGAAGAAGGAGAAAACATGCTGTACCTTCAACACTGCTTGGAAATCTCCTCAGCTAAATTTCCAAGTTCATCACTTACAAGTTCTGCTTCCCACATAACCAGAAGGACACAATTCAGCTAAGTTTTCTGTTAGTATATAACAAGCAGCCTTTTTTTTCACACTTTCAATAGCCTGTTCCTCATTTTCACCTGAGCCCTCACCAGTAGCTTTTGTAATATGCATATTTCTAAAAAGTCTGCTCTTGATGATTAAGGTATTCTCCAAGACAATATGTTTTGTTTTGTTTTACCACATTCCTCACTTCTGAGTTCTCGCTAGCAGTCATTAACATGAAATGGCAACCCACTCTAGTATTCTTGGCTGGGAAATTCTATGGACAGAGGAGCCTGGAAGGCTACAGCACATTGGGTCCCAAAAGAGTTGGATACAACTTAGCAACTAAACAACAACAAGTTTCTAGGAAGCCATCTGTTATGTTTCTCAAAATTCTTCCAGCCTCTGCAATTGCCCAATATCAAGGCCACTTCCAGTTATAAAGGTTTACTACAACAGGATTTTGGTTTTGGCACCAAAATCTGTATTAGTTTATTACTGCTATAACAAATTATCACAAATTTAATGACTTAAATTGATTTTCTTACTCTTGTGTAGGTCAGAGGTTTCATGGGTAAAGTCAAAGTGTCAGTAGGTCTGCTTTCTTTCTGAAGGCTCTAGAGGAGACTATATTTCCTTGCCTTTTGCAGCTTCTAGAGGCTGCCTGTATTCTTTGCTCATGATTCCTTCTTCCATCTTCAAAGTCAATAGCAGTACCTTAAAGTCTCTCTCACTCTGACACTTCTGACTCTGTCTTTTAAGGAGCCTTGTGATTACATTCGGAGAAGGCACTGGCACCCCACTCCAGTACTCTTGCCTGGAGAATCCCATGGATGGAAGAGCCTGGTGGGCTGCAGTCCATGGGGTCGCTAAGAGTCGGACACGACTGAGCAACTTCACTTTCACTTTTCACTTTCCTGCATTGGAGAAGGAAATGGTAACCCACTCCAGTGTTCTTGCCTGGAGAATCCCAGGGACGGGGGAGCCTGGTGGGCTGACGTCTATGGGGTCACACAGAGTCAGACACGACTTAAGTGACTTTGCAGCAGTAGCAGCAGCAGTGATTACATTGGTACTATCAGGATAATTTCCCATCTCAATATCCTTAACTTAATCACATTTACAAAGTTACAGTTGCCATCTAAGATAACATGTTCACAGGTTCTCAGATCAGATCAGATCAGTCGCTCAGTCATGTCTGACTCTGCGACCCCATGAATCGCAGCACGCCAGGCCTCCCTGTCCATCACAAACTCTCGGAGTTCACTCAGACTCACGTCCATAGAGTCAGTGATGCCATCCAGCCATCTCATTCTCTGTTGTCCCCTTCTCCTCCTGCCCCCAATCCCTCCCAGCATCAGAGTCTTTTCCAATGAGTCAACTCTTCGCATGAGGTGCCCAAAGTACTGGAGTTTCAGCTTTAGCATCATTCCTTCCAAAGAAATCCCAGGGCTGATCTCCTTTAAAATGGACTGGTTAGATCTCCCTACAGTCCAAGGGACTCTCAAGAGTCTTCTCCAACACCACAGTTTAAAAGCATCAATTCTTCAGCGCTCAGCTTTCTTCACAGTCCAACTCTCACAGGTTCTAGGGAGCCATTATTTTCCTCAACACAAGATGAAAGCTTAGATTATTTATTTGAGATTTTTTTATCTTTTTGGTGTATTCATTTAGTACTATAAATTTTTTCTCTCAGAACTATTTTAATTGTGTCCTAAAAATGTTAATATGGTGCTATTTATGTTTCAATCACATTAGTGTACTTTTTGTAAGTTTCTTTTGAGATTTGCTTTTGACCCATGGGTTATCTAGAAACGTGATGTTTACTTGGCAAGTGTTTGAAGACTTTCCTTTTATCTCTCTGTAAGTGATTTCTTGTGATCAGAGAACATATTTTGTATGATTTAAATTTTTAAAAATTTATTGAGATTTGTTTTCTGGCTCATGATATGGTCTATCTTGGTATATATTTCTTGGGTATTTGTACTGAATGTATGTTGAGTAAATTGTTCTACACGTGCCAATTATAACTGCTTGTTGATGGTATTGAATTCTATACCTTTGCTGATTTTCTGCTTAGTTGTCATACAAATTTTTGAGAAAAGAATGTTAAAGTTTCCAACATGTTAGTCTGGATTTGTTATTTCTTCTTCCAGTTCTGTCAGTATTTGCTACACATATTTTGCAACTCTGTTATTTGGCACATATATATTTAGTGCCAATATTTTGGCAAGACACAAGATTTTATGTCTTACTGATGGATTGACTCTTTAATTACATACATTTTCTCTGGTAATTTTCTCTTCTTAGAGTCTAATGTATCCGATATTAACATAGCCACTCCTGCTTTCTTTTAATATGTGCAAGAAGTTTTTACTTTTAACTTGCTTATATCAATATATCTAAATTTCCTATATTTGAGTTTCTAATAGACAATATATAGTCAGATTATAATTTTTAATACACTCTGGGAATCACTTACTTTTAATTAATGCATGTAGATCATTTACATTTAAAATAATTGTGTATATTTAGGGCTTCACATCTGCCAGTTTGATTTTTCTGCTTTCCTCTCTGTTTTTCATTTCTCTGGTCTCCTTTTCTTATCTCCATGCA